>NC_066580.1:62279830-62959830 GCF_024323335.1 Lathyrus oleraceus | reverse complement strand
GTCGCCGTTTAAGAAACCCTTTTCACACACTCACAAGCTTACTCTTGGGCTTCCTTATAATGAGCCCATGTATGTATTGTTTCAGGGTTTAGGCTCATTCAAATCTTTTGCCAGCTTTGGCTTTTCAGTTTAAAAACATTTTCAAAAGGACGTGTCAGTCTCGAAGCCTCCCGCCTAGGTCGAGCAAGAGATGGCAAGACACGCCAATCTAAAATCAACAAAACAGACTTTCCCCTTTTCTTTTGGGAGAACTACGTGGATTCTAATTTCTCCATTGCGCCTTGGAGATACGTAGGCATGAAGTCTACGACTTTATCAAGTCCAAAAAGCAATAAAATCAAGTTCTTTTCTCATCTCCCCAATCAAACGATCAAAGCGAAAAAAGCAAAGCATTCACATAAACATAAGCAAAAAGGTTCTTGTGGAGTACCGCAGATGTAGAGGGTGCTAATACCTTCCCTTTGCATAACCAACCCCCGAACCCGTAACTCTAAAGGGATTTATCGTTATTTTTCCCTTCCTCTTTTTGGATAAAATAAAAGACGGTGGCGACTCTTGCATTTAAAATATTTTTCAAACGGGTTAAGTTCAATCAATACTTAATCTCGTGAAAAATCCCGCCGCGACAATGGTGACTGTTATCCTTTTGGTAATGGTAAATCATTGACATTTGCGATCTTATTGTCATCCTTTTGGTGTCGAAGATCCTTGAAGTTTTTAAGCTAACCTTCATCCTTTTGGTGAATGGTGACCTCTACAATTATTACAGCCTACCGTCATCCTTTTGGTGTCGGCGATCCTTGTGGTGATAAGGATCCTTGTCATTTTGGTTCAACCATCATCCTTTTGGTGATGACATCCAATTTAATCTAAAATCATCCTTTTGGTGATAGAGATTATGGAGTTTGGTTTAAGCTATCATCCTTTTGGTGATGGTGACATTTGAAAAGTCTAATCCCACTGTCATCCTTTTGGTGTCAGCAATATTTGAAGTTTTTATAACTTATTATCATCCTTTTGGTGGTAACAAGTTTCGAAGTTATAATTTCACCTTCATCCTTTTGGTGATGGTGATTGTTGATTCATTATCATCCTTTTGGTGATAACGAGTTCTGTTGTGTTGTAGTGCCTTCATCCTTTTGGTGATGGTGACTATCAACTTATTATCATCCTTTTGGTGATAACAAGTTTTGTGTTTCGATCCTACCTTCATCCTTTTGGTGACGGTGATCAGTGAAAGTTATTAACTTATTATCATCCTTTTGGTGGTAACGAGTTTTGTTGTTTAAACCTACCCTCATCCTTTTGGTGACGGTGACCTTTTGAGTTATGGGCTCATTAAGATCCTTTTGGTGATAACGAGTTTTGTTTTGATCTTACCCTCATCCTTTTGGTGATGGCGATCATTGAGTCTGTTTCAGCTTATTATCATCCTTTTGGTGATAATAAGTTTTGAAGTTTTGTCCTTATTATCATCCTTTTGGTGATAACAAGTTCTGTTTGTTTGATCTTACTGTCATCCTTTTGGTGTCAGTGATATTTTGGGTTATTGACTTATTATCATCCTTTTAGTGGTAACAAGTTTTGTTGTTGATCTTACCTTCATCCTTTTGGTGATGGTGATCATTTGAGTCTATTTTGGCTTATTATCATCCTTTTGGTGGTAGCAAGTTTTGTTTTTTAATTATACCTTCATCCTTTTGGTGATGGTGATCGTTGACTTATTATCATCCTTTTGGTGATAACAAGTTTTGTCTTGATCTCACCTTCATCCTTTTGGTGATGGTGATAAATTGCGTTGTGTGCTTATTATCATCCTTTTGGTGGTAACAAGTTTTGTCGTTTGACCTTACCTTCATCCTTTTGGTGATGGTGATTGTCGACTTATTATTATCCTTTTTGTGATAACAAGTTTGTGTCTTGATCCTACCTTCATCCTTTTAGTGATGGTGATCAATACCGTTGTGTGCTTATTATCATCCTTTTGGTGGTAACAAGTTTTGTCGTTTGACCTTACCTTCATCCTTTTGGTGATGGTGATTGTCGACTTATTATCATCCTTTTGGTGATAACAAGTTTGTGTCTTGATCCTACCTTCATCCTTTTGGTGATGGTGATCAATTGCGTTGTGTGCTTATTATCATCCTTTTGGTGATAACAAGTTTGTTGTGTGATTATACCTTCATCCTTTTGGTGATAGGTGATCATTGAAGTTATTTGACTTATTATCATCCTTTTGGTGATAACAAGTTTTGGTGTTGGATCTTACCTTCATCCTTTTGGTGACGGTGATCTTTGAAGTTGAGGAGTCAACTATCATCCTTTTGGTGATAGCCTTGATATTATACTCTTTGTAGTGGGAAACTTTATCAAAATAACCATCATCCTTTTGGTGACGGACATCATCCTTTTGGTGATGGAAATCTTTGGACTGTGTCTAACTTTCATCCTTTTGGTGATGGAAATCTTTGTTGTAACCACTATAACCATCATCCTTTTGGTGATAACTACTTTTGAAGCTCAGCTTATCCATCATCCTTTTGGTGATGACGATCCTGAAAATCATGGTGAATTCCTATCATCCTTTTGGTGATGGCAATTAATTTTACTGTCATCCTTTTGGTGCCAGAGAACCCGTTCGGTTTCCGCTCACACATAAGAAATGACCTTTGCAAAATCGAGTGTCGACTCGAGGGTTAGCATTGATTTGGCATTCTACCCCTATTACCTTGGTGCTGTTAGAATCCATTGCATTTTCTTTCCACATTCCTCCATTGCATTTCAAAGGACAAAATTTGGGTCTTTTCATATTTAATTACCTTTCACCATGAATGTATGAAGACTATTGTCATTCTTACCTTCTAGTTCAAGTTAATTAAATATGGGCAGCTGTCATACCCCAATCTTGACCGGGCATATTTAATTTTCATAGAATTGATTTCATTTTTTATTTTGCATCATATGCATAACATGACATACATTTCATCATGAATAATACCTAAAATATCAGTCAAGATAAATTTATTGAAGATACAGACAAATCGGTTGAATCATTTCTCAAGAACATGCAAAAAAATCAGCGGGTAAAAAAAGTTTCAAATTTAAAATTGCAGACAACAATATTAGTAATCTACTGTTCACGTAGTTTAACCGGGTGTGCTCGTTGTATTTTTCAGCGACTGTTTCGATTATATTTTGACTCGTCCGAGCCATTTAACCGATGCAAATTTATTTCAGAATTTGAGGAAACGCTGTATTTTTTTAATAAGTATGTTTTATGCTGACAATTTTAGTGTGACCGATTTAATTTTCCGAGCAAATTTATACTCGGTTTCTATTTCTAATTGGTCAATATTTTTTGATTAGTTATTTAATTAAAGTAATTAGAATCAAATATTAATTAAAATTTTCTTTTATGATTTTATTTTCTTAAATAAATAATAAATATAAAAAATATGTATATATTCTTACATTGGATTCTTCAAACAAACTCTCACGTATCTATCTCTCACCCACACTCACCTCAAGTTACCTCACTCTCTCACCCACTCAGTACTCACACTACACTCCCCAACGGTTATATCATAACGTCCCCGACCTCTCTCTTCTGGACACCTCACACCTCTCCAACTACCACCTATACCTACCCACTCACATTTCTCTCTCTCTGAAAGAAAGACTCCTAACGAAAACAAAGAAAAAAAAATGGAAAATCCTTCACTTTTCTCTCTCAATCCCTGACACCACCTCACGTTCTCCCTTCACCTTCATTTCCCTTCATCTTCTTCTTCCCAACACCACCTTCAAACCCACACCAGCAACAACGCCGTCTCCGTCCACACTTCACCTACACCGTCAACAACCTCACTCCATCACCCTTCGCCTCCGTCTCCATTTTCATCTTCCAAACACAACCTTCATCAACCTACACCCACTACTGTAAAACCCCAAAACCGCCGCCGTTCACTCCTCACCCTTCAACCATTGCCACCGCTACAACCTCCGAGACACCACCACCCAACGACCTTCTACTCTCCTCACCGTTATCTGCTCCATGAATCACCGCAACCCTAACGCCGCTTCACCTTTCCAACGCCTACTTCAAAACCCTCGCCTGGCCGTCAACAACTTACAACACCGTCATCACCTTTGAACTACCCCAAAACCACAACGCTCCTTCAAAACCCTCGCCGCATGAAATCCTCAACAACTACCGCTCAACCACCCTCTATTTCCACCGTTCACCTTCAAACCTCCAAGACAACTCTTCCAAATCCATCGGTGGACACCGACCCAACCCAGCGGTGAACAACAACAGATTTGTCCCTTCTTCACTACCGCCGACATCATCGCATTTTAAGTCAGACTTCAAATTTGGTAACGGTAGTACCCCTGTTTACAACTCAGCTTTCCTTCCCAATTTTTTTCGCATCTTGTCTTGGTTATATTGGTTTAAAGTTGGGTTTTATTTGACTATGATGGTAATAAATTATGGTTTGTAGTCATTAGATTGATTAATGATATTGAAGTAATTATAATAATAGAAGTAATTACAGTGACGTTACTAATACGATGAATGTTGTTGAAATGCATGGTTGTCGGCGTCCCTTAGCAACTTTGTGATTATCTCCAGTTAAAACTATTTCCAAGAGCAAGCTCTGTAGCCGTTCATTTTAACCTAATCCATTCCAGCCCAATTCATTCTCGCCTGATTTAAATGTTAATCTGGACAATGGTGTTATTAAGTCATATTTTTTATAGTGACCATTTATCTCTTATGATCCTTTTTGATGGAAATAATGATAATAATTAGATGCTACCCATTTCGATTTCGGTTGTACCTAGCGGTTATCTGATGTTGTCCCAAGGTTAATGATGTATCTTACCATGTCTTAAGTAGGTATAGTGTCATAATTGTTCAATTCTCGTGGCAATAAAAATCGAACAAAAATGTATGGGTTCGACAATTTCATGTCGTGATACCCCCAAATCTCAATAAATCAAAGGAATATTTTTCACCGTGTTTCTATCTCACATACGACATTCCAATTCATTGTTGCTATGTATGAACCGATTCTTGAGCACATTTTGTAACCGATTCCGTTTCAATTTTTGTAAATCAACATTGTCATTTATTTCCATTTGTTTTCTTAAAAAAAATTAATTAATTAGACTCTTGTTTGATTAATTCATTTCAATTAATTAATCTTAATTAACTTAATTATTTGAGATAATTAAATAATTTTGATAATTAATCTTAATTAATTCAATTAATCAATTTAACCAAATTCTGATGAGTTAATGATTAAAGGATTTTCTTTTCCACCACGTTTTTCATAATAAACAAATTCAATTTCAATTCATCGTCAATCCAAACCAATTTCAAAAAGCACAAACCACAATTCTCGATTCAACATCAAGCCCATTTTTAAACACCCTTGTAAGTCGATTGCTCTTAGCATCGCCATCAATCTCACATAGCTTACTCTTGGGCTTTCTTACAATGAGACCTATTTGATTATTGATTAATCGAGTAGATGAATAATACACTAAATAAAATTCATTTCATTCATAAACACGTATTCAAACCTTTTTCCAAACCATTTAACTTCAAAAGAATTTTCTCTTTCAAACATAAATTTTGGGATGAAAAAGATATAGGGAGCGTACGCTTCACTATTTCTCAAGCACTTGAATAATTGGCGTAACGCCATATTGCTCGAGTTCTTGTCACCCGATTAAAACTTCAAATCATACACATTCAAAATCACATTCTCTAAATCAACTACAAATCCTAAACCTTTTTAATTTCTGACAATATAAGGATAGGAGGCGTACGCCTTACTATCTTTCGATTATTTGAATAATTGGCGTACGCCACATTGCTCGAATCTTCGTCATCTAATCAAAACCACAATCGAATAAACTCAAATCACCTTTTATATCAAATCCAATTTCGCAAAATAAACAATTTAAACTTCAATAGAGAATGGGAGGCGTACGCCTCACCATTCTTTGATTTTTTGAATAATTGACGTACGTCTCATTGCTCAAATCATCGACTTTCCAAACATACCAAATCTAAACCTACCAATTCAAATACAAACTATTTTCGTAAATCACATACGAACATCTAGACATATCTTTTACAATTTAAACCTCGGGTGATAAAAGATGGGAGGCGTTCGCCTCGCCATCTCTCGATTATTTGAATAATTGGCGTACGCCATATTGCACAAATTATCGACTTCCAACTAAAACACGCTAAATAATCATGGATAAGGGAATAGGGGGCGCACGCCTCATTATTCTTTAAATAAGCAAGTAGGAGACGTACGCCTCACTACCATGCACATTCAACATCCACAAACAAACTTTCAAAATAATTCGAACGAAAAGGGAGTAGAAGGCGGTCGCCTTATTATTCCTCGAAAGAATTGGACGATTGGTGTACACCATATTGCTCAATCTTTCGTCGTTCTTCAAAAACATTTCCAACATGAAACCTAACTTCTCGCCCCCGAGCGATTGAAACCAAACACCCAAACACATTAATTCAACTTGTCACCCCCGCATGACCAAAACCCTTTCAAAAAGAACATTGTCAATCCTTTCTAATGCGCACAACAAACCAGTGCTAGAGCCTCCCCCGAGAGTAGACAAGCCAACGTTTAGCCGTTACAACGCCGACCTACACAGTCGTTCATCAAACAAAACACACCAAATATTCGTAGTAGCCCGAACTACGAATGCTCTGATTTCCTTATTGCACCATAAGGATACGTAGGCAGGAGATTGTTGTATCTTCGCAAGCACACTAATAAAAAAACCTCTCATTTCCCCCTCCTGAGGTATTCATCCATATCTATCATCAATTCTAATTACTCGAAGCAAGCAAATAACAGTCAATTAACAGTCAAATAGCAAAATCAGACTAAAAGGTTCCTGTTGAGTACAACGGACGTAAGGGGTGCTAATACCTTCCCGTTGGGTAATCGACTCCCGAACCCGAATATGGTTGAGACGACCATTATTCTATTTTCTTAAAGGTTTTCTCGATATTTTCCTATTCCTTCATTGGAATGAATAAAGTTCGGTGGCAACTCTGCTCGAACAAACATTTTTCAGCGTTCCATCGCGAGGGATCGCATTATCATTTTTGAGGTGCGACAACAAGCTTGTGCACTTGGACTTTCCTTGCATTTCAAAGCACATGGGTGGTTATATGAACTCATGATAAGGTGTCCTTGATGGCTTCTTGATTAAATTTCTCAAAGCTTGAAGTTACTTGTTGAAGAAGGCATGAAAATAAACACATGAACCTTTGACTTTTTTTGAGAAGCAAGCCACCAAACTTTGATATGTTTTGACTTGAGGAGCCCTACCTTGCATAATAAACTTAAGAGAAACAAGACATATTTTTGGTATTTTGATTAGTGGTTATATAAGCAATGAATCAAATAAACACAAGGTAAAACAAAGAGGTGCTTGGTGTCCCTGCAAGAAGCAAACCCAAAGATGAATAGAGGAAAAGCCAAGTGTGACCTTGCTTGTATGCAAAGGATGAAAAATGGGATGTGAGACCTTAGGGGTAAAAATTAGGGTATGATAGATGCCCCTATTTCAGTTTCTTCAATTTGGAGATATGAAGGTTGAAATCTTTATCTCGACAAGATTGAAGAGACTTAAATATTAAAGACCCATTTTTTGGCCCTAAGATACCGCAAGATGTTTATGATATGATATGAATGCAAACAAGAATCTCTGTGGGGAATATGGAACCACAAGAGACAAAGAACTGTTAGAGAAGAGAGAAGACTGAAATTCCGTAGGGGAAAGCCAGAATCCAAAGGGGTACCCAGATGAGGATAAACACAACTCTGTAGGGGGAAAAGGAAAAAGCTCGAAAATAACCGATGCATAGTTAGACAATGAGTTAAAGATCCAACGGGGAAGACTTAACAAAGTAAGACTTTTTCGGGGAAAAGTAATTAACAATAGGGAAAAAACCTAACTTCAATAGGAAAAGAATATTACCTACTACCAGTCGAGTGATATCTTAACAAAGGTAATAAGCCAAAAGGAATGATTACCAACTACCAGCCAAGTGATAACTTAACAAAGGTAACCAATCAAAGGTAAAAGGAATTATTACCTTCTATTAGCCAAGTGATAGTTTAACAAAGGTAATAAGCTCAAAACCTGAAGCAAAATTTTCCACGAGGATCAGACTCAGTGGGGAATTAGAAAGGATAAAATCTTTCTACTTAAGGTCGACACTCTATTGGAGAGAGGACACACACACTCTACGGGGAGAAAAGTTCCAGAGTATGGTGAGGAATTATTGCAAAATGTGAAATGCGCAAATAAACATCATGATGCTATGCACATGTGTATGATTATGCTAACAAAATGAACACAAAGGTGCGAGACTGATAATACAGTACAAAAGATACTTGATTAATCTCAACAAGATATAGATACTGGCAAAAATTTGTCGGGATTACACCGCTCTTGTAATCTGATACTGGGGCGACTGTTGTAAAAGAAAAAAAAATCGGCCTGGGGAAGTCACTAAATTTCTTTCTTCAGGATCTTTCCATCCTTGAGATTGCCATTAGCATTCCTCTTTTGTATTCAGAGGTCGAGGGAAAATACATATCTTTCTTGTAAATTTTCAAAAACATGATTGTTTAAATATGTATATGTTTCAAAATGATTATCAAAAATAAATGAAATTTCGTACACTGAAACAAAATAAGAATAACAAACAAGTGGGCAAAAGGCTCAAATTTTATTGATAGAGTGGTAGTCCGCAAATGGCGTGACTCCATGGATCATTAAAAAGTTGTAAAATGGTAAATATATGGAAAATGCTACATTGAAATACAATGACCATTATTCTCCCTAACAACTTTGAATTCCATTATGCTTTGGACATCGGTCGAGGATGATAGAAAAGGAATGTACGATGGATAGGGGTGTGCATGGTTCAAAACCCAAACCAAATTGAACAAAATATATGGATTAGTTTGGTTTATAAAACCACTTTGACGAAACGGTTTATTTTTTTAAAATTGATTTATTTTTGGATTCTTTTGGTTAATAACCGGTTTTAAATGGATTTTGATTTTAATCAAAATTATTTAATTTAATTTAAATTTTATTTTCTTTAATTTAATATTAATTTTTAAATTTAAAAACATAAACAAGTTTTATGAGATTTTAAAATATTTTTTTCTTTTAAAATTTAAAAAACATACAAAAAACATTTTTTTAGAAAAAAAATAATAAATATTTAGAAAAAAGAAAAAATTTTGAAAATAAAAAAAAATCTTAAAAAATCAGTTATTCCAAAAAATAAAAATAAATGAAAAACATTTAATTAAAAAAAAATGGAAATCGGAAATAAAAAAATTTTGAAAATAAAAAATATATTCTATTCTGAAATTATAATAAATTATTCTTATTTTTTAATTTTTTTTATTCTGAAAATTTGAAATTTTTTTTAAAAAAAAAAATCTAAATTTTTTTATTTTAAAAAATACAAAATATTTTGATAAAAAATATATATTTTTTATTTAGAAGAAAATTATAATTTTATTTGAAAAAAAATATCAAATATAATTTTTTCGAAAAAAAAATTCCAATTATAATTTTTTTCGTGAAAAGAAAAAAAAATTCTGAATTTTATTTTAAAATAATTTTTTTATGAAATTTAAAAACATTTAAAATATAAAACTAATTATAATGTGATAAAACATGAAAACAGACAAATATAAAAATTTAAGTAAAATTTGGATACCCAATAACAAAACCAAATTTTATAATGGGTAACGGTTTATATTTGGATAACAAAATGGATACCCAAATTTTTATTTTAACATTTGGTTTGGTTTTTTTAAAAGTGGAACAATTTGGATACCAATTTGGTTATGAATATCCGGTTTTTTTTGCACACCCCTAACGATGGGCACTGTTGCTTCAAACGATCAAGTCCGGCCTGATGCAATTACTTGCCATAGTCCCTAACTTTTGCCTAGATTTCCTTCTTAGGGTCAATCTACCAGGATGATTATTTTCTGTTTATATCTCTAACTTTTTCTTGGACCGTCCTTTCGGGTTTCAATCCATCTAGACGCTCATTTTTGCCTAAGCTGTTAGAACAAGATTTAAATTCTGCAATATATCTCTAAGTTTTGATGATAACAAAGAATGAAACAATTTGGTACCCTAATAATTTTCTTAAGTGTGTAGGATTCTACGTTAAAATGACTCTAAAATGAAACAAATATCTGGCATCTTCATTAGTCCAGAAACGCAGACCCAACATAAAGAAAAATCAGATCTGACTCTGAACAGAATACCTCTAAAGAGCAATGAACTGAAGAATCTGACTCTATAGTTCAAGCTCTGATTCTAAAGACTCTGCAAGAGATATCTCAAGACTTTGCGAGAAGATATCTGGAGACTCTAACTCTGAAGACTCTGATCATGCTCACTCTGACACATGCTCAGAAACACGTCATCGGATACCACCTGATCAGAAACTTAAGTTGGAAGCATTCAAATTGTAGTACAATTACTTTAAGGAAACAATAGATTATACTCCAAGACTGCTATGGAAATGACAAGAAATTTACTACCTTTAACTACCACAGCTGGCAAAAAATCTCTATTGATTTCCCCCCAATGGTATCATCTCAAGTGCTATATAAAGGACTCCTTACAACTTGCTGAATACACTACTTTGACACAACAACATTCTCATACTCGAAATATTTTTCACCATCATTGTTGTAAGAAATAGGTTCCATACAAGATTGTTGCTCAATATTGTGTGGTTGTCTTTCATTATTCTTAAAGTGTGTTTATACTGGTTATCTAGAAGCATCTAGCAAAACACTTGTAATTCTTGAAATTATTTGTGATTCCTCAAGTGACTTGTTTAGGTTTGGTAGATTTGAGTAGGCTAAGAGGTTGTTGAACTCTTAGATGAATTTTATAATTTGTTGAGATTATTGGATTAAGTCCTTATTGTAGGAGAAATCACATTGGTCGGGTGGATTGGAGTAGCTTTGAATTTCAAGAGAACCAGGATAAATCATTTTGTGTTGTTATTATTTATTTTGTATGTGTTATTGCAAAAAGATTTTAATTCCTGTGAAAACAATTCAAACCCCCTTTCTTGTTTTTCTCTACCTTTAATTGGTATCAGAGCTTCGTCTATGTTATTGATTTTTGAATCAAACACTTAACCGTGTAGAGAGAGCCATGGTGAGAAAAACTTCATGGCTAACACAAATGAAAAAATAGCTACAACGTAAAACCTCCAGTTTTCGATGGAGAAAAATTTGACTACTGGAAGGATAAATTTGAAAGTTTCTTCCTAGGCTACGATGCCGATCTTTGGGATATGGTTACAAATGGTTATGAACCACCCATATCTACAATTGGTATTCCTATTCCAAGAAGCATAATGAGTGACGATGAGAAGCGTGATTTCAAGAATCACCATAAAGAAAGAACCATTCTGTTAAATGTTATTTCCTACAATGAGTACGAGAAGATAACCAACAGGGAAACAACCAAAGATATTTTTGACTCCTTGAAAATGACGCACAAAGGCAACAATCAAGTTAAAGAGACTAAGGCTCTGGCCTTAATCCAGAAGTATGAAGCGTTTAGAATGGAAGATGATGAAGTTGTTGAAGTAATGTTCTTAAGATTCCAAACCTTGGTTGCAGGACTCAAGGTTTTAGACAAAGGATATACTACAGTAGATCACATCAAGAAGATAATTGGAAGTCTTCCCAAGAAGTGGAGACCTATGGTTACTGCTCTGAAGTTATCCAAGGATCTGAACAACATAAGTCTTGAAGAACTTATCAACTCTGTCAGAAGTCATGAAATAAAGCTAGAAGAAGATGGACCTCATAAGAAAAGCAAATTTGTTTCTCTAAAGCCTAGATCAGAAAGAAGAAAGCTAGAAAGGAACAAAGCCTTTCAAGTTGAAGAGGAAGAAGCTGATGACTTTGAAAATGAAGATTCTGATGATGAAGAAGAATGATCTCTTCTTTACAGAAGAATTAAACATCTATGGAGAAAAATACAAAAAAACTTAAGAAGGCCCAGACAGAAGGGAGACCATCCGAATTCAACCTCTAGAGGCAGACCCAACAAGGAAGTAACATGTTATGAATGCAAAGAGCCTAGACACTACAAAAATGGTTGTCCAAAGCTAAAGAAGGATATCTCTAGAAAAGAAAGCTTCAAGAAGAACTTCTTCAAAGAAAAGAAGAAAGGACTCATGGAAACATGGGATGATTCTGAATCTGAAGTTCCAGAATCTGATTCTGAAGAGGAGCAGGCAAACATAGCATTCATGGCCACTACCTCTGGAAGTTCATCTGAAACAGAGTCTAACTCTGAAGAGGTACTCTCTGACTTTTCTCGTTTTGATCTGGAAGCTTGTTTGTATGAATCTCTGAGCTTGTATCAGAAGCTTTGACAAAAATTCAAGAACTTGAAAAAGGTTCATGAAGAGACTGTTGAAGAGTGTGATAAGCTTAAGAAAGAAGTTTGTGAACTCAAAAAAAATAATTTTATTCTTGAAAGAGAAAATGAATTTTCAACTAATAAATGTTCAAAACTTGAGGAAACTCTTCCTAAAGCCCCACCTACCTTTGACATTATCATATACAAATATGATAAAGCCTTTCAGAAATTTCTGAAGAACAACCTAGACAGAAGCAAAATGGCTTCTATGATCTATGGTGTAAGTCATAATAGAAAAAGAGGAATTGGTTATGACTCTAATGAGCATGATCAGAAACATACTATAGAAAACAAACAAAAATCTTCTTTTTCTTATCATTATACACCTGCACAAACACAGAAGTTCCGTAATGCTAGAAAACCCAAAGTTTTCAGAAACTCTGGGAGAACTAATCCTAAAGGACCCAAAAGATTCTGAGTACCAAAAGATAAAATAGTGTATGTTGCAGATATCTTATGAAGCAGAGTTAAAACACCATTTATGGTACCTGGACTCTGGATGCTCGCGACACATGACGAGAAGAAAGCATATGTTCCAAGACTTGGAACTTAAAGATGTTGGTTTCGTAGGCTTTGGAGGAAATAAAAAAGGAAGAATCAGAGGATATGGAACAGTTGGTAACAAATCTCTTCCCTCCACTTATGACGTTCTTTATGTTGAGGGATTAGTGCATAATTTGTTATTCATAAGTCAATTAAGTGATAATGATAATGATATTATTTTTAATAAAAAAACATGCAAGGTTGTCAATCAGAAAAATGGCACAGTCCTTTTCACCGGAAAGAGGAAAAACAACATTTATAAAATAAAACTTTCAGATTTGAAACACCAAAACGTGAAATGCTTGATGTTTGTTAATGAAGAGCAATGGGTGTGGCATAGACACTTGAGTCACATTAGCTTGAGGAGGATTTCTCATCTAAATAAATTTGAGTTAGTCAGAGGTCTGCCTAAGCTGAAATTTTCTTCATATGCTCTTTGTGAAGCATGTCAAAAAGGAAAATTTTCTAAAACCACTTTCAAAACCAAAAATATTGTTTCCACCTCCAAACCTTTGGAACTTCTACACAATGATCTCTTTAGACTGTTAAGACATCATCAGTCAAAGGTAAGACATATGGACTTGTCATTGTTGATGACTAGAGTCGTTGGACATGGGTGAAATTCTTAAGGCACAAAAATGAGTCACATTCTGTGTTCACCAGTTTATGTTCAAAAGTGCAAAATGAACATGACTCTAAGATTATTAGAGTCAGAAGTGATCATGGTGGCGAATTTGAAAATAAACTTTTTGACTCTAATGGAATATCCCATGATTTCTCTTGTCCTAGAACTCCATAACAAAGTGGAGTTGTAGAAAGGAAGAATATGACTCTCCAAGAAATGGCCATAACCATGATCAATGAGACCAATGTGGCTAAGCACTTTTGGGCAGAAGCTGTGAATACAACATGTTACATTCCGAATAGAATCTCTATCACACCTATTCTGGTGAAGACTCCTTATGAACTATGCAAGGGAAGAAAACCCAACATTGCTTATTTTCATCCTTTTGGATGTTATTATTTATTTTGAACACTAAAGAGAATCTGAACAAGCTTGACTCTAAGGCACAAAAGTGTATTATGTTAGGATACTCAAAATGTTTGAAATGATATCGAGTATATAATACAAAAACATAAATTGTAGAAGAATCAATTCATGTCAGATTTAATGATAAGCTTGACTCTGAAAAGTCAAAGCTAGTTGAGATATTTGCAGATTTGGAAATCACACTTGCAGGTTCTGGCGAAAAGACAATTGATTCTGAAGAAGCAGAAAGAGGAACTTCGAAAGCACCTGAAATCACAATCAATCAGAAAAGACAAAGAAATAAGAAGAATGTCTTTGAATAACTAATTATGGAAAACAAGGATGAACCTGTCAGAACAAGACCAACATTCAAAGTTTATGAAGAAATACTTCTAGGACTAGTATTACTGATAGAGCCAACCTCCTATGAAAAAACACTTCAAGATAAAGAATGGATTCTGGTAATGAAAGAAGAACTTGATCAGTATTCTAGAAATGACGTTTGGGATCTTGTACCAAGATCAAAGGGAACTCATGTGATTGGAACTAAATGGGTTTACAGAAACAAGCTAAATGAAAAGGGTGAAGTTGTCAAAAATAAAGCACGACTGACGGCACAAGGTTATAGTCAACAAGAAGGAATTAACTACAATGAAGTCTTTGCTTCAGTCGTGAGGTTAGAATCTATTCGTCTCCTTGTATCCTTTGTTGTAAATTATTCCATTAAATTATATCAAATGGACATCAAAAGTGAGTTTCTGAATGGTTACATTTCTGAAGAAGTGTATGTCTATCAACCTCCCGGCTTTGAAAATTCAAAACATCCAGAACATGTTTTCAAACTTAAGAAATCTCTTTGTGGTCTGAAATAAGTTCCCAGAGCTTTGTTTGAAAGATTTAGTTCATTTCTTCTAGAAAATGATTTTATCAAAGGCAAAGTGGATTCCACTCTCTTTTGCAAAAACATCATAAGCGATCTTATGATTTGTCAGATTTATGTCGATGATATAATATTTGGTCCTGCTAATCCCTCTGTTTGCGAAGAATTTTCTGAGTTAATGTAGGAAGAATTTGAAATGAGCTTAACGCAAGGACTAAAGTTCAATATGGGCATTCAAATCGATCAAACATCAGAAGCCACCTATCTCTATAAAAGAAAATACATAAAATATATTCTGAAGAACTTTGACATGTCAGAAAGCAATCCAGCCAAGACTCTCATGCATCCTACTTGCATTACGGAGAATGAAGAAGTAAGTCAAAAGGTTTGTTAGAAACTCTACCGTGGTATGATATGCTCTCTCCTTTATCTGACTGCTTCTCGTCCTGATATATTTTTCAGTGTATTTCTATGTGCTAGATTGCAGTAAGATCAAAGGGAATCTCATTTAGATGTTGTTAAGAGAATCCTTAGGCATCTGAAAGGAACACCTAATCTCGGCTTTATGTATAAGAAAACATCAGAGTACAGGCTTTATGGGTATTGTGATGTAGATTATGTTGGAGATGGGTTAGAATGCAAAAGCACATCTGGGAACTGTCAGTTTCTGAGAGGAAATCTCATCTCATGGGCAAGCAAAAGACAATCAACCATTGCACTATTAACTGCAGAAGCAGATTATATCTCAGCTTCACTTTGCAGCACTCAGATGCTCTTGATGAAGAATCAGCTTGAGGACTTTCAGATATATGAGAGTAACATTCCTATCTTTTATGGTAATACTGATGTTACCTACTTAAGTAAGAATCCAACTTTACATTCAAGAGCGAAGCACATAGAAATTAAACACCAGAGATTATGTTCAGAAAGGGACAATTATTTTAAAATTCATAGATACAAAGCATCAATGGGCTGACATCTTTACAAAACCCTTATTTGATGATAGATTTCTCTTCATTTTGAAAATTTTAAATATGGCAGATTGCCCAGAATGACTTTGAACCTGTGATTCTCATCTCTGACGAAAACATAGACTTTTACTCAAGCATATGATGTTTATCTGATTTTGATACTTCTACAAGTTAGAGAATATCTTTATTAGAAACCTCTCTTGTCAGAAACCTTTTGGTATTCTTGACTCCAGATACATCAACACGTGGTCCCTCAAACATGTGGCTCTGAATCGTCTAGACACCTGTCTAGCTCAGAGCTCAAGGGCCAAACTATTGAGATCCCCTTGAGAAGTGTGAAAATCTTGAGATTAGACTCCCATCATTAGCTGCATTTAATTTTTCCCATGATTGTCAAAAATCATTTTTTGCAACAATTAATGTGTGTGTTCCTTCTCAGTTAACGCTGTCGTTTTTGCAATATTTTAACTTGTTTATATACTCCCACGACTCCCACACTCACACTTTCACTACTCACTACTTACACAAACCCAAAACCTTCAACTTTCTCTGCAACTTCTCTTTATCTCCTGCACAAGAACTTCATCATGAATCCTCAAGAACAACAAGTATTCGAGTTCTCTCAACAAATGAACGCCACTGAACAATAGGTTGAATCCCCACAACGAGTTTCATCCACTACTGCTGTAGCGGTAAATTCATTAACATTAAGATATGGATAAACTTAACGTCAATAAAACCAGAGTCACCGCCGCGCTTTTATTGTTTCCAAAGGAAAAGGGAAAAGTACTAAAAAAACCCAAAGATAAGAAGTTTTCAAATAAAAACTAATAAAATGCCAGAGATTACAGGTAAGGGGGTTGGTTACACAGAGGGAAGGTGTTAGCACCCAAAGTGTCCTAGGTACTCCTAGGGATCCCTTTTTATGTGTGTATGTGTTTTTGGTATAAAAGATGTTTGAGAAAAATAGAATGTCGGGATGAGAAAAGAATTTATTGATTATATTTTTGTGTTTGACAAGACCTTCCGACTTGTGTCTACGTACCAACATAAAAATGAGGGATCAAAACCTCGTAGTTCATGGTATCAATTTCAAAATGAGTGGATTGCTTTTAATCAAAATTTAAGTTAAAAGAGGCACAAAGGGCCAAAATGTTTGAATGAGTGTTAGTTCTTTTTGTCTTTTGAAACTTTAAGTCAATATAATTATATTTATTTACAAGTTTGATTTAAGAAGAGAGTTTTAAAAATGTAATGGCATAAGGCCAAAGTTTTTAATTTGGAATATGGTCTGAGTTTGAAATCACAAGCAAAGACAACTTTTGAAAAGGGGAAGAGATTTTGAAATTTAAGAAGTGGGAGGAGATGAAGAGACTAATCCTAAGCATGAAATTAAAAGTTAAGAGTTGAAAAGATCTAACCAATGGGATGCCATCCAACAGACAAGAATGTCATATAGAAAACCCACTTTCCCTTTGGACTTTGAATCAAGCAATTATCAACAAGCACATAGCAATATCAGACATCATGAAGATCAAGGCATCAAATAAAGATGACCACATCCAAGCAAACATATCCCATAGCTAGCAGTCTTTTTTGTCTTCCATAAAAATGGCTTAACATAATTTTTACACAATTAATCAATTAAAAATCAAATTAAAAATGCATTAAAATTCAATTTAATTTGGTCAAAACCTAAAACCTCTTCAAAACACCAAATAAATGGCCAAGAGATTTATCCTAGGTCAAACAAGGTCAAATGCCCTTAGACAAAAACTTTCATGATTTTTGAAAAGTCAGAAGTATTTTTAAACAATTAAAAATATGCACACAAAAAATTAATTCATGAAAAATATCAAAATTCATCAAAAAAATAATTTTAATTTAGAAAATATTTAAAGATTTTTGGTGAAAGTCCCATATTTTTTGGATTAAAAATGAAATTATTATGAATTAAACAAAATAAAAGGATTAAACATAAAATCAGAAATAAAAAATAAATAGAAAAAATAAGGGTCATCAGATCTCCCTCATTAATTGAGGTGGCATATCTGATGGCCACACACGGTGGACCTTGGTCAAACAGATGTACGCGTGGTAATCAAATGGAACAGTCCAGATTATAACATTTTAACTTGATCAGATCGCCATGAAGCGTGACAACACACCACCGGAGCTAGGGCTCCGGTCATCTTCTCCGGTGACCTCCACCGGACTGGTCCAACTTCATTTCAATGGAAAATGAAAAACAAGGACATTATTTCAAAGAGAAAATGTTTAGGATCATGAATCTGGCCTCAATTTTCTCCAATTCCAAGTGTATAAAAAGATACAGGGATTTGAATTTTGAGGATCATGAACTGAGTTGCTTCAATTTGACCTCAAAGAAACTCAATCTTGTTGCATACATTGGTAGAACTTCAGCCAACCCAAAATCACAAAGAACGGTGAAGAATTGAGAGAGAATCGAAGAGCTGAAGTTTCTGAAAAATCACCTTTGAGTTGCTTCAAATTCACTTGATCTTGATCTGGATTTGCTTGCTTTCTCTTCCTCTTGCTTGCAGAAACCAATTGATATGAAGAAGACAATGGATTCTTAGAGTTTGAACTTCCAAACAGAAGATGAAGTTCAAGGTCGACTTCAAATGAAACCTTCAAGAATTCTATGAAATGGAGGGTTTGGATTGCTCTGGAAAATCTTGGGCAAGGTGTTGATGAAGTTCTGATCACATTGTTCCTCTATTTATAGCCAATGCACATGCTTTTCACACACTTCCATTTGAATATCCAAAATTAAAAAGTTCCTTCATGAGCTAGCATGGACGTGTACAAAGCCCAAATAATCATTTGAAAAGGTCTAAAGTCATGCATAGGTCATGCTGAAAGCATTGCATTAAGCCATGCAATGTTGAAATGAGCTTGATCATGAAATTCTTCCAAATGGTACCACACATTGCACTCATGTGCAAGTCCTTCAATATTGATCCAAATTAGATGATTTTGGACTTTTTGTAAATTTGAGATCAAGGGGAACAACTTTCATGTTGAACAATTTTCCATTTGAAGCTTGGATCATGATGAATTTTGAGGTGGAAGTTTGGAAAATCAAATATATTTCAAAATTTTCACTTCTTCCACCTTGAATAACTTTTGCTATGGACTTCAAATGGAAAGAGTTCCTTCATAAAAGTTGTATATATTTCAAACCTATTCAATGTGGTCACAAATTTTACCTTATTTGGATTTTTCATGAAGGATTTATCCATTTTAGAAGTTGAGGAAAATCACTTGTTCAATGGTAATGGCCGAAAGTGACCTATAATGTTTCCTCTTGGAA
This sequence comes from Lathyrus oleraceus, assembly GCF_024323335.1. Taxonomy (NCBI): domain Eukaryota; kingdom Viridiplantae; phylum Streptophyta; class Magnoliopsida; order Fabales; family Fabaceae; genus Lathyrus; species Lathyrus oleraceus. Next base: position 62,940,511 of record NC_066580.1, on the reverse strand, counting down.
CTTGCACTTGCAAGTTGAATTTTAACTTCCTCAAAACATAAAAGTTGAATTAGACATATTGAATTTGATCATGGAATTTGAATGTCTTTCATATCATAAAAATTGAGCAGGTTATGGTCTTGGGAAGTTGACCTCCTACCTAGGGTTCAAACAAAATGACCTATAATCTTTCACCATAAAAAATGATCTTAAAAGCAAAAATAGATCTTGACTTCAATGTGAAAGTTGTTTGTAATGTCTTTTTTAGTAACGTTTCTCTTGGAATAATTTTCATATGACAAAAATTGTAGGAGATAGGGTCTAGGGAACCCCTGTTTTGACTAGTTGACTTTCTCTGGTCAACCACCATGAACCACCTTGCTAGCTTGACATTCTCTTGATATTTGGGATTCATGGAGGATAATATATGTTTAATATAATGTAATATGAAGTATACTTTGAAATATTTGATCAATTGTTGAAGAAACTTGTTGAAGAAGTCACACAAGATACCCATATGAATTAGGGTTTCCAAGGCAAACAAACTTCAAACTCTTGATGAATTCTTGATCAAAATGATATGTGAAGACCATGTGGATCCATATATGATGTCTAGAGCCAATGTGAACCATTTATTGATTGATTTCCTTGCATTGAGGGTCTTAAACCCTAGATATGAGCTTGATGGAGCATAGGTCAGCATACACATTACCTACAAAAGCAACAAACTATACATTGACATATTTTTGGAATTTTAGTTAGTAAATAATGAAAAACAAAGTATGCTACAATCAAATGTGCTTGGTGATCTCTCCCAATGCAAACCCAATGAATGGGGGATAAGGAGGATGCTAAGGTGTGATCCCAAGGCCAATGCATACGATGAGATAACATGAGGGATCTTAGGGTCAAAATTGGGGTCTTACAACTGCTACTCAGACTACAACCTCATCAAAAACCTCATGTTCTTGATCTCCCAACTCACATAAAACTTTTAACTCCATTTGAACAACTTGAATTTCTTTATAAGTTACTGGTAGACTTTGACAACCTCAAGGAATATGGTATGGATTTAACACCAGAACTGAAGAATCAAGGTTGGCTCACCTCTTCTTTCAGTTCACGGTTCTCTTGTTCCAACTGATCCATAACTCTGGCAGAATTGGCTCTTGTATAGTACCGGTGAGTCAGCTTGTCTTCAAAATAAATGAAGAGCACAGAGTTAGGCCACAAACAAGAAGACCAAGAACAAGATACCTGTTTATGCAAAATGATGCATGTAATGCTCGTGCATATGCTTTGTTTATTTTCAAGGAACTTTTTAGGGTATTTATTTGCAAATTTTGAATACTTTTAAGCATTTAAAAGCATATGGAAAATATCTCATCAAATATATTCAAGACAAAGAAGTACAACATTTTTTGATCATTACAAAGAGAAAAGGGAAACAACATCCTATGGATCCCTAGAAGCTCGGGATGCTGGGAGACGAGATGCACACAGCTTTTTGATCTCTCTCTCATAGGCTGCTTCCATGTCCGCTTTCTCCTTTGCCAGTCGATCATACTTCCTCTTCCAGAACTTGGAAGACTGAGGAAGCAGAGAAGTCCAAGTATCATTCGGATCATCGATCACCTGATGCTCGAGAAACTCAATCAGAGCGTCATTCTCCTTGATTTGCTGAAGCAATTCTTCTCTTTCACGGATCCAAGCACGTGAAAGGTCTTCTTCTCTTAACTCCTCTATATCTTGGGTGGGGAGGGTTGACGGCCCAGCCACATCCAAAGGTGTAGGTCTCGGATGATCATAAGGCATCAGGTATTCAGAAGCTCTCTGTCTGACCCAAGAGGTATATGGCTCCAAAGCAATGCAATTCTTCGGACCCAACTCATTCCTACCCTTCTTGTGAATATTGCGCCAAGCACGGACAAATCTGGCTTTCAGGCCTTGGGGATCTTTACCCTTCTGAAAGAATACACCTTCTAACAAAATGTTATGAGGTTTATCCTTTAGGGGGAATCCAAGCTAACGACGTGCTAAGATAGGATTGTAGCTGATCCCACCACATGTACCAAGAAGAGGCACATTAGGGAATTCACCATAATAATCAATAATCTGCACTGTATCATACACGCGATCATACCAAGAGATATCATCATTAGTGAGAGACATGAGTCTCTGAGACCACCGTAGACATCCCTTGTTCTCCTTGAAAGCAACTGTCTGCGGCAAGTGCGAAATAAACCACTTATACAACAGAGGCAAACAGCACACAATAACTCCTCCACCTTTTGCATTCCTCAGATGCAAAGAGACATAGGCGTCACCCAACAGAGTCGGAATGGGATTAAGAACTGAAAAGATCCTAATGGCGTTCATGTCCACGAATTTGTCGAAGTTGGGAAACAAAACCAACCCATAGATGAGCAACACAAATAAAGCCTCAAAGGCATCCTCACTCATGGCCTTCCCATAGATGGTAGCTTGAGCGACGAGGAAATCAGAAGGAAAACCCTGAATTCCACCTTTGACAGTCAGATTAGCTTTAATCAAATCTTCATCTATGTGCAACAAATTTGCAATCTCTCGAGAAGTCGGAATTCTCTCTAGGCCACTGAACGGCACCTGATCCAGGATCGGGATCCCAATAAGATGAGAATACTCCTCCAGAGTAGGCAACAACTGGAAGTCCGGAAAAGAGAAGCAGTGATACAAAGGATCATAAAACTGAGCCAAAGTACTCATCAGTCCCTCATCAACCTGAGTAGTCAGCAGAGGCAGAAGCTTCCCATACCGAGCTTTGAACCCCAAGGGATCTAGTACATAAGATGTCAGATTCCTTAACTCTTTCATATCGGGCTGTCAAAAGCTGTACTTCTTTGTATGCCTTTTCGGTCTTTCCATGTCTGAAAATTTTGCAAATAAACCCTTTTAAGTTCCTTGAAAATTTTCTTTTTCTGATGACATGAATGCAGATGAATGCATGAATGCATGAATGCAACAATCACACTCAAGGATCAAGCAATGCACACCAAACAAAGGTCATGGGAAAGCTCATTGTATCCCTAATATCAATCATCCATTTTGGTGGATTATGGTTTTCACCTTATCAACACCCAAGTTCCATTGATATTAACGGTACATGAACCGGCTCAAACATCTTTAATATCAACCATCCGTTTTGGTGGATTATGGTTTTACACCTTATCAACACCCAGGTTCCATTGATATTAAGGTTGTCTGAACGACTCAACCATGAATCACGGGTTTGCTGAGAGTCACGAGCATGGAGTCTCGGTTAAGAACCACCCAAAGGGAGTGTACTAGGGTTTAAACCTGCCGAACATGTTCTACCAGAGGTTCCCATAATCATCGTCCCATCTTTTGGATATTATCGGAGGAACGAATACTTGTATTCCAAAAATATTCTCAAGAGAAACTCTTATGAGTGTAGTATCGCGTAACAATCGCATCAGATCTGACATCTGAACGACCTCCGCACTACGTCCTAAAATAGGCCAAGATGGGCTTGGTAAACTAAGGTCCTTGGCTTCTAAGGCACATGATTTAAAGAATAAGGCCTAACCACAAATAACTTGTGTGACATTATTAATCCAACATGACCTCCACCAAGTGAATGGACTCGCAAGTCAACTGGCTAAGGAATACTCCACACCAGTCAACAAGACTATGCCATTCTCCTATCCTAAGGTGCACTCGAGTTCGGGTATAGAACTCATCTCACAGAGATCACCAAAGCAAACAACAATTGTATATCAAGAAATTCAAACATTACAATCAATACAGTTATCCCAAATTGTACAAAAATATGCCATATAACAAATAACAATATATCACACAACAAGGGTGAAAAGTAGGCAATACCACCAAGGAACTATTCATGTCCCCAGCAGAGTCGCCACTTTTCTGTAGCGGTGTATTCGTCGCAATATGATTTATTGGTTAAACCATAAGCAAAGCATACAAAGAATCGAGTCGCCACCGCACTTTTATTTATCCAAAGGATTGGCTAAAAAGCGAACAAAAGCCTAAGAAGTTTTACACATAGAAAACTAATGAAAGATCAGAGATCGGGGTAAGGGGTAAATTACGCAATGGGAAGGTGTTAGGCACCCAAAACGTCCTAGGTACTCCTAGGGAGCCCTTTTCACACTTGTTGTATAAAAAGTTTATTTGTTATGAAATACTTATTGTGCAAACATGAATGGGATGATGAGAAAAGAATGTACAATTTATTATTTTTGTGTTTGAACGGATGAACCCGTTGCCTACGTACCTTTCCATGAAAAGGTAAAGGATCAAAACATCGTAGTTCGGCTAAAAGATTTCCAAAGTTAGTGAATTGATTTTAAAATAAGAGCACTAAGGCTTTTCATTATCAACGGGAGAAAACTCAACCAAGACCAACAATCCACCATGCGAGGATAGCTTCAACATACTAGTGAGGGGTTAACCCTATAATAAGTATGGAAGACTTACAATCAACTCACTAAGGATATGGTAAGATTTACATCAACCACTATGATAATTGAAACCTATGGCTAATGTATGAAAAAGTATCAACAATGGACAAAGCCACCAAACAATTGAATGAGTGAAGTTAATTGATTATGATTATTCACAAAAAACTGGTCAAAGTATGATTAGAATTCAATTCAGAAAGAAGTATTATGAAAATGAAGTTTGAAAAGCCAAGGACTTAAGGTCCAGGTTTCTAATTTGAAAAGACATGAAGATGTTTGCAGAATACGTATCTCAAGTTTTGAAAGCAACATGTGAAAAGGGGTTTTTGGAACAAAAAGGGTATGGGTGAAGGAGTGTAAAACTTCTTAGAGGTTCACCTCTTGAAATCATATAGAAGATGATTCAAGTGTGTCCTTTGGAATAGGAAAATAAGCAATAACAAATAAGCAAAACAAATGGATATCGGATGCCAATCAATGGACTTACACCAATCTCACAAAGCAAAAGTGGATATCGGATACCAATCAATGGATTTACACCAATCTCCTAAAACAAACATGGATATCAGATGCCAATCAATGGGCTTACACTAATCTCCCAAAGTAAAACAAAACAAAAGGGTGGATACCGGATGCCAATCAACTGGACTTATACCAATCTCCAAAGCACCCAAACAAACAGGGATACCAGATGCCAATACATGGGCTTACTCCAATCTCCCAAGGCAAAACAAAACATGGATATCAGATGCCAATCTATCTGGACTTATTCCAATCTCCACAGTATGATCCTAGGAATACAAATGCCAACAACATGGACTTACAATTGAATCCTCACATACAACCAACAAACATAAGCATTAAGCAAAGAGGGCTTAAGTTGCCAATAAATGGTCTTACACTCAATCCCTTCCAAATCATAGGAATAATGGCCAATCTATGGACTTACAATTGATTCCTCAATGGACAAACAAGGATGTCACAAAGATATGAAATGATGATCATGCAATAATGAGCAATTAATGATGATAAATGCACAAAGCACACAGGCAAATATGCACAAATGGAGGAACCAACAAGCAATCAGATGATTCAGTTAGCACACACTATACACAAGCAATTTGGCTCAAGCAAGGGTTAGACTTTAAAGTCAACTGGAATGGGGTAAATGGTGCTCTTAACCTTAACATTGAGAATTAAGGTGAAGCAGATGAAAGGATATGAGGGGTGTGCCTCATTGCTCTTATCCCTGGTCAGGGAGAGCTTCAAATGATAGAAGGCGTGGGAGTTCAGAAAGTTGGAACTCTCTCCACAAGTTAATGACTCTATAGATCTTGGGTTAATATCCACAATGCTACAACATGTAATGTGAGCAAAGGGATGACACACAAAATAGTAGGAGATGGAATACACATCTCTTTTATCTACCAATTGCCTTATCAAAGGACTTTTCCTGCTTGGGGACAAAGATAAACAATCACAAGCATTGCCTCTTAAGGAGGACTTCAGACAGGTGCCTGGCCAAGTAACAGGCCAGGTCTTCCAGACTACATGAAGAAGAGAAAGTATACCTAATTGGTTAAGCAACCAAGCAAAAGCAAGTTCAAAATGAACTTAAGCAACTAATGTACCTGAAATCAATCCAACTCAATCAGTATACAAGTCACAAAAGTCAAACAGATAATCCAACAGTCAACATACAATACACAATCACACAAGTCAAGCTACATTGTGCAAGGCACAAGCTCAATTCAACTGAGCTAAGGCATCCTAAAAAACAAGTCAAAGTTAGTCATTATCAATCAAATAACCAACTCAAGCCATATGACTTAATCTCCTTAAGGCCATGTACTTCTTAACCTGAAAACAAACTCAAACATGAGAAGCAAACCACTAGGACAAGGCCTAGGGTCAAAGAAGGAGAAATAATCCAAAACAGAACATGAAAATTGACAAGAATCAATATTAATCAATCAAGAAACAATATCCAATTGGTCTCATGTCAAAACTATGCACCAAATCCATTTCACAAAGCAACTAAGGCAAAGCATGCAAGTTGGAACCTCAATGAAGCAAACAGAATGAGCCAATTCAAATCAAACCAAGAATGGCTCAATAAATTCCAAGAAAAATTAGGTCTAAACAGAACACATCAAATGATCAACACACCAAAAATCAAGGCAATTGGATGAGTATAAGCATGTCAATTAAAATCATCAAGTCAAGGTATGCATAAACAAGCTCAAACAAGACCACAAATGGTGCATCAACATAAGGCAATCCTAAAACAGAAATGACATAAGATAAATGACTCAAACCAAAGCCAAGACACACTTCAACATGTTAAGAATCAATGTACAAAATTTCAAGCTCATAGGATAAGGCATAAGAATTTCACAAATCATGAAAGTTCAACACTCATCAAAGGTTCAAATATGACCAAACAGAAAAGAAAAATATCAAACAAACTGGAAATGAATCTAAAAATTCTACAAAATATCATGATCATTCCTAATATCCAGAAGAAACATCATGCAAAAATTCAGAGCAATTGGCATTTATTTGGCATGGTAAATAAAATCAACAAGTTGGGCAAGAAATGGTGTGACACACATTGTCACACCTCCATTAATCACATCATAACTCAACATCCAGAAATGGGAAAAATGCAAACCATATACCAAAATGTCAATTAGGATGTCTAGTTTATGCATGTCAATTTTCAGCTTCATTAGATTAAGCATCATCATTTCACAAATGAAAAGGCAAGCAAGGTGCAACGTATGACATGTAAACATAAACCCTAGGCCAAAAACATTTTCAACCGTGCACAAATTCAGTAAAAATCATCAAAAAGTAGAAGACATCATGATGAACATTGGGCAAAAAATTTCATGTGAATTGGATGAGTATTTTTTGATTTATGAATTTTTGAATGAAGAGAAAAAAAAAACATGGAATAAGCATGTGAACATGGAAGGCATACAAGAGAAAATATACAAGGCATTTGGATTTTTGATGGAGCGGGGAATCGAACCACGCTTGCATTCAAATTGTGGCGCCAGGTTAAACGTCGCGTTTCATTTAATTGAAACGCTGGCCAATCAGAAGCTGTCACTTGGACCAATACATGAGCTAAAAACAACAAAACTCATGCAACAAGGCCATGCAAAGATCAAACGCGGTCTGGAATTAGAAAACCTAACACATTCATCCAGTTCATCGTGTTCTTCATCATCAAGAACAAATGTTCACCAAAATTCATGAAACGCATATCAATGGAATCCTCTCTCAACATACATCACATATCCAGTACTGATTTCATCTAATTCTAACCATATCAAAAGAATCGAGCAGAGAAAGTTTCATCAACCAAACTTCAATTCAACATAACTACTTCAATACTGCATGAAATCAATAGATCTGAAGTTCATCATACTCTATGTTCCAAGATCTACAAGATGCACATCATAATTTCATGAATTAGAGCAATCGAAAACTGACCTAGATCTATGATGCAACAGAGTTGGATTTGTGCAATTCTGGTCCTGGAAGTGTGAAACAGATGCTCTACCAAGCTTGGATAGATGAATGGATGATGAAGAACAACTCAACAATGCTTGATCCGACTGGAATCTTCAACTGCCATGAGAGAGCACAAGCTTCACAGTCCAAGATTCATGCAGAATTCTTCACAATCTTGCTTCAATAAACTTCAATTATGCTTAGAAATGATGAACAGAACAAGAAGCATGCAAAAGATATGAAGAAACTCGATGGAAAAGTTGAGAGAAATTTGAGAGAAAAAGTTTAGATTTGAAATTCTGAAGTTGTTGTTTTGATTTTCTGTTAGGATTATCAATATATACCCTCTGTTAATCAAGCTTCTTAATCATGTTTAGCCACAATGCAAAGGATTAGTGAAATTAGCATGTTTATGCAAAATGGCAAAACCACCCTTATGCAATGCAAGGCAATGGAACAGTACCAAATTTCACTTGTAACAAGCTTAAAAATCTGTTTGGAGGCAAAGGCAATTGATTGGAAATGAAAATAATGCATATTTTTCAAATTGATACTTTCCCTCCAAAATTCAAATTAAATTCAAGTGAAAAATGCAATATTTTTGTGATGAGATTTGATGAAATGTGATGCATGATTATGATAGTAGGGATCAAGAGAGAAATGCTCCAAAAAGAACCATTCCATTTGGCCATTTGGTTCAAAAGTTATGCTAGCTTGAAGTTCAAATTCCATTGACAATGATTTGATCATAATTCTTCAACCACAAATGAGAAATTCATGTTCTTGGACTTTTTGGAAAGTTAAGAGCAAGATCTTCAACTTTCATGTTGGACAAAATTTCATTTGAAGCTTGCTTGATGATGTAAAGTTGAGGAGAAGACCTTTCCATTTTTGGCAGTTTGAAATTACAGGTCACTTACTATTTTTGGCAACTTTTCATCTGACCTCAAATTCTTCATTGTTGATGCTTGGAATGTTATAGGAGACTTGTATGGACATGAATGAGACCTCTCCAACCATTTCCCACCATCAAATCCCTGATTAAATGCACAGTTGACTTGTGTTGACTTTTCTAGGGTTTCAGTTGACTAAAGAATGCCTTGATGAGATTCAAGCCTCTACCTCTTGAGATCTTGATTCAAAATGATGTCACAACTCATATGAACCTCTTATGATTGATCATGGTGCCCAAATTCTCAAGAATGGCCACCATCCATTGCTCAATGGCTGCCTTTGACTGTCTTGACCTAGTGTTGCTTCATCTGCAAGTAACAAGGTTAGATGACATATTTTTGTACTTTTGGGTTAGTAAACAAATGAAAAGCAATGATATACATATGCAAGGAATGCTTGGTGATCAAGAAACACTCTCAAAAGATAACCCTCCCACAAGGAAGAAGGTAAGGTGTACAATGATCCTTGAGGCAATGATATGATATGATAATGATGCCATGAGGGATCTTAGGGACAAAATTGGGGTCTTACAGATGCCCCTATTTAAGGTCATTCTAGCCGGAGAAGTGAAGTTTAGAAATCTTCATCTCGACGCGGTAGAATGGGCTTAAATAACAATTATGAGACAAATTTTGGTCCCTAAGAGACCTCATGATGCAGATGTATGCATGCAAAAGACACAATTTCTGTGGGGATATGGTTCACACAGAAGAACAGACAATCCATCAGAGTAATACACTCACCGGGAACAGAGACTCTAACAGGACTCTTATTGGGGATAAAAAGAAAAAGGATGCGTGAGCAGGACGCGACTCTGAATTAGGGGAAACAAGACCTGACTGAAGACTTTACTGGGAAGTAAAGGACTCACACTGGGGAGAAGGAGATTCCAAGGGACAAAACATCCATTGGAAAGACACAAGCTGACTCAAACTATCCACAAAGGATACTTCGGATAAAAATCCGGACTCGGACCAGGAAAAGATCCACAAAGAATCTCTCTGCCGGGGAAAATGCATATATTGGGGAAAACGCCAATATAGCAGAGGGTAAAATCACAACAGGAAATCCACAGGGAAATGTCTAACAAAGAGACTCTCCTGGGGGAAAAGCAACAAGATGAGGTGCTACCGGTATAAGGGTAACAAGCTCAGGAAAATCTGACTCCACAGGGGACCGAGGTCATAATAGGGAGCAGAAAGGAAGGAACACCAGGGATACCGGTTAGGGCATATAATAGGTGACCGACCGAGGCGTGAATTGGTATATATGCCAAAACACTCATCATCCGAAAGGAGGGCTTGAAAAAGCAAATCAACTTACAGGATGGACATTCGAATCCACAACGGGAAGACGAATCTTACTCAACTGGGGACACAAACCCAAAGAGTGCATGAGATATAATATCCATTACCGTCAGAACGTGGATAGAATACTCGCATGAGATATATTATCTATTACCGTCAGAACGTAGATAATACACTCGCATGGTAAGAAACACCAGGGATACCGGTTACTGGGTATATAATAGGTGATCTACCAAAAACGTGGATTGGTTTTTACTGCCAAAACACTCATCATCCGACAGGATGGATATTTGATTCTACAAAGAATACGAATCTTACTCTACTGGGGAAAATCAACAAAGGACTCCAACCAAAGAGCGCATGAGACATATTATTCATTACCGTCAGAACGTGAATAATATACTCGAAAGGAAGAGACACCAGAGATACCGGTTAGGGCATATAATAGGTGTCTAACCAAAAAGAGAGACAATCAATACCAAGCATACGGGTAAACGAAAGACAACTCAAAGGGGATAAATTGCAAGCATCCGACAATTATCCAAGAAACAAAGACATATTCGATTCCACAAAGGAAAAACGAATCTTACTCGACTAGGGAAACACAAAAGGCTTCGACTGAAGAGTGCATGAGATGTATTATCCATTACCGTCAGAACGTGGATAACACACTCGCATGGAAGATCATCCATAACCGGTTACTGGGTTAGTCAAAGGATAAATCAACCGAAAAGAAAGGCATCGGGATACCAAACTAGGTATATAAAGATGACCAATCAAAGGGAACAACAATCATTACCAAGCAAACGGGTAAATGAAAAGCGATCTGCTGAGGATGAATTGCAAGCATCCGGCAATTATCCACAACGACTAGCTGGAGATTTATTGATAAACAATCAATAATCCGGGGAACAAATCACTAGCAAACGGTGAAAGGACCCACTGGCGACCTCAAAGGGATAACATTGCAAGCATACGACAATGATCCAGAAAACTGCTGGGATACAATTGCTAGTAACCGGCAATTGTCCAGAAGTAAGGGGGGAATATCAACATCGAATACTAGATGAAGATAACCACAACGAGTAACCATCATCTGTTAGGATGAATTAACAAAGTTAACTCTGCAAAGGGGAGAAATTAGGGTTTACATCTACCGAATACGGGGTAGAATACCAAAAATCTGGCTGAGGAAACAAGAGGTTTAACACTACCGACTACTGGGTAGAACCAAAAACTCAGCTTGGGATGAAATTGCTAGCATCCGGCAATTACCCACTTGTACCACAAGGCACAAACTCCGCTGGGGAGAAAAATCACAACATGGGATTTACAAACTACCGAATACCGGGTAGAAGACCACAAACTCAACTGGGGATAGAGTGAATGAATGCCAAATATTGAGCAATTATTCAACTTATTCCACAGGGAGACACCAACCTTGTTGGGGATACAACCACAACAGCACAAAAATCCACCGTCACCCAGAACGAACCATAAAGGTTACCTCTGTTAGGGGAAAAGAGAAAGGACTTACAACTACCGAATCCGGGGTAGTGGCCACAACTCTGATGGGGATAAACAAGACTTTGGGTTTATAATAAACCACCAACTCTGCGTGGGGAATGAAAGAATCACAAATCCGCACGGAAAACAAAATAGGGTTTATAACAAACCACAAACTCTGTTGGAGAGTAAGCACATAGGATTTACGACTACCGACTACTGGGTAGAAAACCAACAACTCTTGCCTGAGGAATAAAAGGTATATAACCATAAATTCCGCCAAGAAATCAAGAAACATAGGACTTATAACTACCGGATACAGGGTAGAGGCCCAAAAATTTCGCTGGGGATAAAAAGAATTATTGCCGGTTACTGGGCAATTCATTCATTTATTCCACAGGGAAGCACAAGAAACAACTGACAAATAGCCAATTCGGGGTCAAACCGAAAAGACATGCTGAATCAAGACACGTCCTAATGAGGATATAACTCAATAGGAACATCCATCCCAATGTATGTGTTGGGAGGAAACGGAAGAAACCGTCATCCACGAGGACTGATCTCAGTGGGGAACTGCAGAAGGAAAGACAAACACTTTCTGCTTATGGGGCTGACTCTATATTGAGAGATTTAAACACCCGACATCTGCTTGGGAAAATCTATAAAGATCTATATCACCCATAGCAAAGAACAACAAACAAAAGATATATAGCAAACAATGCAACATGAATATCTTAGTGTTTATGAGTATGCATGAATATGCGTAATTTATGCTTGATGAATGCTGACAAAACAGACATATCTAACACAAACAGGTCCAGGAATCAAACGCCCGGTACTATACTTCCAGGGGAAAAACCAACTGGAAAGCCCATCTGCTGGAGATCCATATGCTGAAAAGCAAAGATTTGCGGGGAAGATGGATCATCAAACAACCCAACCAAGGCACAGAAAGTCTACAACGGGCAAAAACTTCCACCAAGACCAATCTGTTGGGGAAGAGGAGAAAAAATCCCAAGAAAACTGCAGGGGAAATCTTCATTATTAACTGAGAACAAAAGTTCACAGCACCAGCAAGAACTGCTACGAAAGCAACTCCACATCACTCCGCTGGGGGAACAACCCACTGAGGGAGAACAGATCACACCAGTAGATTCTGCAATCAAATCACTCTACTTGGGGAGAACACACGTACAGCCACTTCGCCGGGGATACACCCATCGAAGGGAGAACAGATCACTTAAGTAGATTCTGCAACAAGCGACTCTACTGAGGATCAAAGAAAACAGGGAATCAACCCAATTCATGGATGATAGATCACCAATTCAACCCACTGGGGGTCAAAAGAGATTTCAACAGGCAAAACTGCCACCACAAACTCTCTGCTGAGAATACCAACTCTGGTATGGATCCTGACTCCGTTGAGGATTCTGCAGGGAAAGCACAAAAACTTCTGCTTGCTGAAGGAGTAAGCACTTTGATGAGGATATATCAAATCACCCACTCTGCTAGCGACTGTGCTGAGGAAACAGATACAGTACGGGGACATCAACCCACTAACCACTGAATCTTTCAAAGAAAACATCCATGCTGGGGGGAGCCTGCTGCTGGAGAGGCAAAACTGGGTCTTCAACAATGTCTATCTGCGACTATACTGGGGAAAGTGATGAGGTACCGGGATATCAACCCAATCACCGCTGAATCTTCCAAAAAGGAAAGCAACCATGCTGAAGGGAGACTACTGCTGGCGAAAAGTACGAAGTTTCCCACAACACTCCGCTTGGGGAACAACCCCAACAACAAGTATGCTTGGGGAACAACCCCAACAGCAAACATGGAGAAAGAAGGATACGGCCATGCCAGGAATATGAACAAATGTCTTACCTGTTGGAAATCATGCCACCCTTGGGAGAGCACTGAAACATTCTTAAGTATCCTTTCAACATTGTGAATATTCACTTTGTTTAAAACAACAATTTGAAAAAAAAATTGATTTGTTTAAAACAATGACATTTTATCAATTAAAACATGTAAAACATTTGTTGAATTGAAACAAATAAGAGTGCAAATAATTGGATAAAAAGCTCAAATTTATTTGATGGAATGGTAGCCTGCAAATGGCAAGACTCCATAGATCTGTACAAATTTGAAATCAGTGATATATATTGGAAGAGGGCTACATTGAACATAATGATCCTTTCTCTACCAATTTGAATCTCGATGTATTTGAAGCTTCAGTTGACGACGAATCGAGAATCTATGACGATCAGACGGTTGTGGAACAGAAAGTCTTGTCAGGATGCAGTTACTTGCCAAATCCCTAATTTTTGCCTAGATTGCCCCAGGGTGAGGTACTCAATCTAGCGGGATGCAAATATTCTTTTTTTTTATGTCTCTAACTTTTGCCTGGATCACCCTTGCGGGTTCTCCACCGAGACGCTCATTTTTGCCTAAGCCGCCCTTTCGGGTTTTCAACTTAGCGAGCTATTATGTTTTTCTTTTGCATATACCTTTTTTTTAGGCAAAGTATTTCTTGACTGCATCTGAATTCACAGGACGAGTGAAATCCTCCCCATCCATTGTTGTAAGCATCAAAGCACCGCCTGAAAAGGCTCTCTTAACAACATATGAACTCTCGTAGTTTGGAGTCCACTTGCCCCTGGAATCGGGCGCGAAAGACAAGACTTTCTTGAGCACCAGGTCACCTTCTCGGAACACGCGAGGCTTGACCTTCTTATCGAATGCTTTCTTCATTCTCTGCTGATATAACTGACCATGGCACATGGCAGTCAATCGCTTCTCTTCGATCAAATTCAACTGGTTATAACGACTCTGAATCCATTCAGCATTAGTCAACTTGGCTTCCATCAAGACTCGCATTGATGGGATCTCCACCTCTACTGGGAGAACGGCCTCCATGCCATAAACAAGAGAGAAAGGGGTTGCCCCTGTTGAAGTGCGTACAGATGTACGATATCCATGCAAAGCAAATGGCAGCATCTCATGCCAATCTTTGTATGTAACTGTCATCTTCTGGATAATCTTTTTGATATTCTTATTAGCAGCTTCAATAGCCCCATTCATCTTGGGTCTGTAGGGAGAGGAATTATGGTGTGCAATCTTGAACTCAGCGTACAACTCATCCATCATCTTATTATTCAGATTAGATCCATTATCAGTAATGATCTTATCTGGCACACCATAACGGCAAATCAGCTGGTTCTTGATAAACTTCACAACCACCTGTCTGGTCACATTCGCATACGAAGCGGCTTCAACCCATTTGGTGAAGTAATCAATTGCTACGAGAATAAACCTGTGTCCATTGGACGCTTTCGGCTCAATCATGCCGATCATGTCAATTCCCCACATAGAGAAAGGCCATGGTGATGAAATCACATTCAGAAGTGTCGGAGGAATATGAATCTTATCCGCATAAATCTGACACTTATGGCATTTCTTCACATACTTGCAGCAGTCAGAATCCATTGTCAGCCAATAGTAGCCTGCTCTCAACATCTTTCTAGCCATGGCATATGTAACACCCTTCTAAAATACCCCAAATATTTAATTAAAATAACAACATATAAATCAGAGTAATCATGCAATTAAGGGTGTCACACATTTATTTCGCACCATTCGTCATACTATTTAGTCATGCTCATTATTTAACTCAAAACATAAAGTATTGCACAATACGCAGCGGATAGAGATCAAATCGATCATTCAAAACATGTAACATACTACATGTAAACTGGTTCAACAAACATCAACAACACAATTAAAATGTTCCCTCCCGATGTTACATCTATCAGAGCATGACCCACTAAGGAGACTACACTAGACTCCAAGCATTAGCTTCTACTCAATCACTGCTCGTTACCTGAAAAAAATTAGTTGTAAGGGTGAGTTCCTCAATCGATATAATAAGCATTATAGAATATAATGTCATGTTAAGTAATTTAACACATTAATCACCCTAATCGTATCACACATTCAGTAACGGCACATCAACTCAAATATCATACTCCATATCAACACAATTCATACTCATGCTCAATGCCAACACAACACACGTATAACATTGGAATACATCCATTCATATTATACACTACACATATATTATGCAATGAGACTCCATGCATGCGGTACCGACTATTCGTGAACATATAGTTCAACTTCACCGACCAAATCCAGGTACGGCTACCAAGCTCACTAGTCCCACTCATTTGAGACCTAGTGACTCACATCACTAATTCCTCACCATGGGAATTAGCTACCACCCCAAGGGCCATGCTATGCACGCTAATTCACCTAGCATGCAAACATCAAAGACAGTCCAAATGACTAACATCACTAATTCCTCACCATGGGAATTAGCTACCACCATAAAGGCCACATTATGCACGCTAATCACCTAGCAATGCAACATCACAACAATAATCCACAATGGACCGATGCTCACTCTCTAAGCCATAAAACAGTCCATTCACAACACATGCATAACATACACATTCACAACATTATGCATACCATCATACATTATCAACACATGTATCAACACATCATATCATGTCAAATAATTAAACACAGTATTAGCACACTCTACTAATACCTATACTGCTCAAAACAGCGGGAAATAATCCCTACTATATCACACACCGATATAGGCAACCATCAATTAGGCACACAACATTTTAATTAACAATTTTTCCACTCTGCAACAGTGTTAACCGGTTAACGCCCTGGGTTAACCGGTTAACGCAGCACAAACACGCTTCCTGCCCAAAACTTAACAGTGTTAACCGGTTAACGCCCTGGGTTAACCGGTTAACGCAGCACAAACAGCCATATCTCAGCATTCGCAACAGTGTTAACCGGTTAACACCCTGGGTTAACCGGTTAACGCAGACAAAACAACAATTATTCACAATACATAACAGTGTTAACCGGTTAACACCCTGGGTTAACCGGTTAACGCAATACAGAAGTTGTTCCTGCGCTAACACAAGGCAGAATGCAGAATTCTCCGCATTTTCCGCCGTTGGAGGACTTCCGGACCTCCGATTCCAATTCCGTAAAAAGCTATACGTTCGGAAATTCACAACTAACCCAAACACAGATTCAATTACAGCCTAAACACAGTTTATCCAACATAATTTTTCCAGCATTCATAATCCCAATTAGGGTCAATTCAACGGCTTATCACTACCCATTACATGCTAACCCATAACACCCATTAAACGACGATAAACCCCCCTTACCTGAGTTAATCCGGCAATCTCTAAGCTCCAAGCTTTTCTCTTCTCCAACCTTTGCCCTTGCTCTTCCTCTTTGCCCTTTCTCCACTTTCCACTTTTCAGCCGCTTCTCTGTTTCACGTAAAACTCTTTTTACCAAATGGGATTCTTTTTCCTTACTTCACACTTATATATTTTCCAATAATTATTATTCCAAAATAATAATAATAATCCAATAATTCCAATTATTTAACTAAATTAATAAATATAATATTAATTTAAATCAAATAATTATCTTATTTTTATTGGGGTGTTACAACTCTCCCCCACTAAAAGAGTTTTCGTCCTCGAAAACATACCTCAAGCGAATAACTCCGGATAAGACTCCTTCATCTGACTCTCTAGTTCCCAAGTCACATTGCCACCTGCTGGTCCTCCCCAAGCTACCTTCACCAAGGCAATCTCTTTACCCCGTAACTGCTTCAACTCTCGATTCTCGATCCTCATAGGTGATGTTTCAACAATCAGGTTATCTCTCACCTGTACATCATCTACTTGGACAACATGCGACGGATCAGGAATGTACCTCCTCAACTGAGACACATGAAAAACCTCATGCAAATTCGCAAGTGACGGCGGTAAAGCGATACGATAGGCTACCTCCCCTATCCTCTCCAAAATCTGATAAGGACCAATAAATCGAGGTGTCAACTTCTTCGACTTCAAAGCTCGACCAACTCCAGTTATCGGAGTAACACGGAGAAACACATGATCTCCCTCTTGAAACTCAAGTGACTTCCTTCTCTTGTCGTGATAACTCTTCTGACGACTCTGAGCAATTCTCATCTTCTCCTGAATCATCTTAATCTTTTCCGTAGTTTGTTGAACAATCTCCGGTCCAACCACAGCACTCTCACCGGACTCATACCAACATAAAGGTGTCCGACATCTCCTACCATACAAAGCTTCAAACGGTGCCATACCAATGCTTGAATGAAAACTATTGTTGTAGGTAAACTCAATCAAAGGTAAATAACAATCCCAAGCACCTCCCTTTTCCAAAACACAAGCCCTCAAAAGATCCTCCAGCGACTGAATCGTCCTCTCAGTCTGACCATCAGTCTGCGGATGATATGCAGAACTCAATCTCAGCTTAGTTCCCAAAGCCCTCTGTAAACCTTCCCAAAACTTCGATGTAAATCTAGGATCTCTGTCCGAAACAATACTCGACGGAATCCCATGCAAACTTACAATCTTCTCAATATACAACTCGGCTAATCTCTCTAACGGATAATCCATTCTGATCGGAATGAAATGAGCCAATTTCGTCAATCTATCGATAATCACCCAAATAGCTTCAAAATTCTTACTTGTCCTCGGTAAACCAGAAACAAAATCCATACTGATACTATCCCACTTCCACTCTGGAATAGCCAACGGTTGCATTAGCCCAAACGGCTTCTGATGCTCAATCTTTGACTTCTGACAAGTCAAGCAGGAATAAACAAAACTCGCAATTTCTCTTTTCATTCCCGGCCACCAAAATAACTTTTTCAAATCATGATACATCTTCGTAGCTCCAGGATGAATACTCAGGCCACTACGATGTCCTTCCTCAAGAATACTCTTCTTAAGCTCGGTAACATCCGGAATACACACCCGATTACCAAATTTCAAAACACCATTCTCATCAACTCTGAATTCACCACCTTGACCTTGATTCACTAGAGTCAACTTATCAACCAAAAGCACATCGGATTTCTGACCCTCTCTAATCTCATCCAGAATACCACTCGTTAACTTCAACATTCCCAATTTAACACTATTGTGAGTACTCTCACACACCAAACTCAAGTCTCTAAACTGCTCAATTAAATCCAATTCCTTAACCATTAACATAGACATATGTAATGATTTCTGACTCAATGCATCAGCCACTACGTTTGCTTTACCCGGATGGTAATTCAAACCAAAGTCATAATCCTTCAGAAACTCTAACCATCTCCTCTGTCTCATATTCAGCTCTTTCTGATCAAACAAATACTTTAAACTCTTATGGTCACTGAAAACCTCAAATCTTGACCCGTACAAGTAATGCCTCCATAACTTCAGAACAAATACCACAGCTGCCAACTCTAAATCGTGTGTCGGATAGTTCCTCTCATGAACCCTCAGTTGTCTCGAAGCATAAGCTATAACCTGCTTATTCTGCATCAACACACCACCCAACCCCAACAATGAAGCATCACAGTAAACCTCAAATGATTCCGACGAACTCGATAATATCAGAATAGGAGCAGTAGTCAACCTTCTCTTTAACTCTTGGAAACCTTCTTCACATTTTGAGTCCCAAACAAACGCTTGCCCCTTTCTAGTCAACATCGTTAACGGTAACGCCAACTTAGAAAATCCCTCAATGAACTTCCTATAGTAACCAGCCAATCCAAGGAAACTTCGAATCTCAGCAACAGACTTCGGAGCTTCCCACTTAGACACTGCTTCTATCTTAGAAGGATCAACAGCAACACCATCTCTTGAAATCACATGACCAAGAAAACTAACCTCTTCTAACCAAAATTCACACTTGGATAGTTTAGCAAATAACTTCTTTTCTCGTAGAACTTCTAAAACCACTCTCAAATGCTCAGCATGCTCTTCTTCAGATTTCGAATACACCAAAATGTCATCAATAAACACCACAACAAACTGGTCTAGATACGGATGGAAAATCCTATTCATGTACTCCATAAACACTCCAGGCGCATTAGTCACACCAAAAGGCATTACAGAATACTCATAATGTCCATACCTTGTTCTGAAAGCAGTCTTCTGAATATCCTCAGTTTTCACACGTATCTGATGATATCCCGATCTCAAATCTATCTTGCTGAACACACTCGCACCAACCAACTGATCCATCAGATCATCAATCCTCGGCAAAGGATACCGATTCTTGATCGTCACTTTATTCAGTTGCCTGTAGTCCACACACAACCTCATAGTACCTTCTTTCTTCTTAACCAATAACACTGGTGCACCCCACGGTGACACACTCGGACGAATAAATTTCTTATCCAACAGATCTTCCAGCTGACTCTTCAATTCAGCTAACTCAACAGCAGACATACGGTACGGAGCCATCGATATCGGTCTAGTACCAGGTACCAAATCAATCGAGAATTCAACTTCACGCTCTGGCGGCAATTCATTCACTTCTTCAGGAAACACATCAGGAAAATCACACACCACGGCTAGATCGCCAATCACCAGTTTATCTTTAGCCTCCAAGGTCGCTAACAACATAAACAACTCTGCCCCATCTGCTACTGCTTCATTCACCTGCCTTGCAGATAGAAACAAACTCTTCCCTTCCTCAATCTCAGGAAATATCACAGTCTTATCAAAACAATTGATATAGACTCGGTTAAACACCAACCAGTTCATACCCAAGATAACATCAATTTGCACTAATGGAAGACACACAAGGTCTATCCCAAAGTCTCTACCAAAAATACTCAAAGGACAATTCAAACAAACTGAAGTAGTAGTCACTGAACCCTTCGCAGGAGTATCAATCACCATACTTCCATGCATCTCAGATATCTCTAACTTAAGTTTCACAGCACAATCCAAAGATATAAAGGAATGAGTTGCACCGGTGTCAATAATAGCTACAAGAGGAAAGCCATTAATATAACATGTACCTCGGATCAAACGATCGTCTGCAAAAGTCTCAGAACCCGATAAAGCAAAGACCTTGCCTCCCGACTGGTTCTCCTTCTTCGGCTTAGGACACTGTGGACTGATATGACCCACTTCTCCACAGTTGAAACAAGTCACAGTCTTCAACCGGCACTCTGCAGCCAAGTGACCACCTTTTCCACACTTGAAACAGTTCTTCTCAGTACTGGCACACTCATGGAAACGATGTCCAGCCTGACCACATCTGTAACACTTAGCAGGGGCACTAGAGTCTCCCCCACTAGGCCTCTTCATCCCACTTTGTCTCTGAAAGCCTTTGCCAGCTGCATACGATTTCCCACGATCATTCTGACTCTTGCCTTTCCTATCAACCCTCTGCTGATAGCTCTCCGCTCTGGCTTTGGTATCCTGTTCAAAAATCCTGCAACAGTCAACCAAATCAGAAAACACCCTAATCCGCTGATATCCAATAGCCTGCTTGATCTCGGGACGTAACCCGTTCTCAAACTTCACACATTTTGAAAATTCCCCAGTAGCCTCATCATAGGGAGTGTAATACTTCGACAGCTCTGTGAACTTAGCAGCATACTCCGTAACAGACCAATTGCCCTGCTTCAATTCCAAGAACTCTATCTCTTTCTTTCCTCTGACATCCCCTAGAAAGTACTTCCTTAGGAATCTCTCTCTGAACACTGCCCAAGTGATCTCGGCATTCCCAGCGGTTTCTAACTCAGTGCGGGTAGCAACCCACCAATCATCTGCTTCTTCTGACAGCATATGCGTACCGAACCTGACCTTCTGGTTATCGGCACACTCAGTCACTCGGAAGATCCTCTCGATCTCCTTCAACCACTTCTGAGCACCATCTGGATCGTATGCTCCCTTGAACATTGGAGGATTGTTCTTCTGGAACTCACTCAGTTGACGAGCAGCTCCCATTCCCACAACATTCGGATTTCCTCCAAGTACTCCAGCTAGCATACCCAGAGCCTCAGCAATCGCAACATCATCTCTACCTCTTCCAGCCATCTCTATTCTGAAAACCCAACAAGCTAAAACAATAAGTACTGATAGGGTTACACAACACCTATCCCGTACAGGGGAAACAGAATAGTTACGACTCGACTCGACCGACTATGCTCTGATACCACTAATGTAACACCCTTCTAAAATACCCCAAATATTTAATTAAAATAACAACATATAAATCAGAGTAATCATGCAATTAAGGGTGTCACACATTTATTTCGCACCATTCGTCATACTATTTAGTCATGCTCATTATTTAACTCAAAACATAAAGTATTGCACAATACGCAGCGGATAGAGATCAAATCGATCATTCAAAACATGTAACATACTACATGTAAACTGGTTCAACAAACATCAACAACACAATTAAAATGTCCCCTCCCGATGTTACATCTATCAGAGCATGACCCACTAAGGAGACTACACTAGACTCCAAGCATTAGCTTCTACTCAATCACTGCTCGTTACCTGAAAAAAATTAGTTGTAAGGGTGAGTTCCTCAATCGATATAATAAGCATTATAGAATATAATGTCATGTTAAGTAATTTAACACATTAATCACCCTAATCGTATCACACATTCAGTAACGGCACATCAACTCAAATATCATACTCCATATCAACACAATTCATACTCATGCTCAATGCCAACACAACACACGTATAACATTGGAATACATCCATTCATATTATACACTACACATATATTATGCAATGAGACTCCATGCATGCGGTACCGACTATTCGTGAACATATAGTTCAACTTCACCGACCAAATCCAGGTACGGCTACCAAGCTCACTAGTCCCACTCATTTGAGACCTAGTGACTCACATCACTAATTCCTCACCATGGGAATTAGCTACCACCCCAAGGGCCATGCTATGCACGCTAATTCACCTAGCATGCAAACATCAAAGACAGTCCAAATGACTAACATCACTAATTCCTCACCATGGGAATTAGCTACCACCATAAAGGCCACATTATGCACGCTAATCACCTAGCAATGCAACATCACAACAATAATCCACAATGGACCGATGCTCACTCTCTAAGCCATAAAACAGTCCATTCACAACACATGCATAACATACACATTCACAACATTATGCATACCATCATACATTATCAACACATGTATCAACACATCATATCATGTCAAATAATTAAACACAGTATTAGCACACTCTACTAATACCTATACTGCTCAAAACAGCGGGAAATAATCCCTACTATATCACACACCGATATAGGCAACCATCAATTAGGCACACAACATTTTAATTAACAATTTTTCCACTCTGCAACAGTGTTAACCGGTTAACGCCCTGGGTTAACCGGTTAACGCAGCACAAACACGCTTCCTGCCCAAAACTTAACAGTGTTAACCGGTTAACGCCCTGGGTTAACCGGTTAACGCAGCACAAACAGCCATATCTCAGCATTCGCAACAGTGTTAACCGGTTAACACCCTGGGTTAACCGGTTAACGCAGACAAAACAGCAATTATTCACAATACATAACAGTGTTAACCGGTTAACACCCTGGGTTAACCGGTTAACGCAATACAGAAGCTGTTCCTGCACTAACACAAGGCAGAATGCAGAATTCTCCGCATTTTCCGCCGTTGGAGGACTTCCGGACCTCCGATTCCAATTCCGTAAAAAGCTATACGTTCGGAAATTCACAACTAACCCAAACACAGATTCAATTACAGCCTAAACACAGTTTATCCAACATAATTTTTCCAGCATTCATAATCCCAATTAGGGTCAATTCAACGGCTTATCACTACCCATTACATGCTAACCCATAACACCCATTAAACGACGATAAACCCCCCTTACCTGAGTTAATCCGGCAATCTCTAAGCTCCAAGCTTTTCTCTTCTCCAACCTTTGCCCTTGCTCTTCCTCTTTGCCCTTTCTCCACTTTCCACTTTTCAGCCGCTTCTCTGTTTCACGTAAAACTCTTTTTACCAAATGGGATTCTTTTTCCTTACTTCACACTTATATATTTTCCAATAATTATTATTCCAAAATAATAATAATAATCCAATAATTCCAATTATTTAACTAAATTAATAAATATAATATTAATTTAAATCAAATAATTATCTTATTTTTATTGGGGTGTTACAGCATGTCCATTGGAATGAGTACCAAATGAACCCTCGTGGACCTCAGTCATCAACAGGTTTGCTTCGTGTCTATCCACGCATCTGAGCAAAACCATGTCAAAATTTCTCTTGTACAACACTTCACCACTGAGGTAGAAACTGCCTGACAACCTTCTCAAAGTTTTCCTATCTTTCACAGATGCCCCAGGCGGGTAGACCTGGTTCTGGAGGAAATTCTTGATATCAAAATACCAAGGCTTGTCATCATTCACTTCTTCAACTACAAATATGTGAGCTGGTCTATCCAAGCGCATCACTGCAATATTGGGAACTTCATTCCAATACTTCACAACAATCATCGAAGCAAGCGTAGCAAGAGCATCTGCCATCCGATTATCCTCTCGAGGAATATGATGAAAATCAACTTCTGTGAAGAACGTTGAAATCCTTCTTGTATAATCTCTGTATGGGATGAGACCTGGCTGATTCGTCTCCCATTCACCCTTGATCTGATTAACAACTAGGGCCGAATCACCATACACATCAAGATGCTTGATTCTCAGATCAATACATTCTTCCAGTCCCATAATACAGGCTTCGTACTCAGCCATATTATTCGTGCATTTGAAAGTTAGCCTTGCTGTAAAAGGAATATGTGTGCCATGAGGAGTAATGATTACTGCCCCAATTCCATTTCCGTACTGATTCACAGCGCCATCAAACACCATCGTCCATCTGGAACCAGGTTCCGGACCTTCATCAAGTGTAGGCTCATCACAATCTTTCATTTTCAAATACAGAATTTCCTCATCAGGGAAGTCATACTGAACTGACTGATGATCTTCAATCGGCTGGTGCGCTAAATGGTCAGCCAAGATACTACCTTTAATAGCTTTTTGAGCTCGATACTCGATATCATACTCAGACAACAGCATCTGCCAACGGGCAATCCTCCCAGTTAAAGCAGGCTTCTCGAAGATATACTTGATTGGATCCATTCTGGATATCAACCAAGTTGTATGATTTATCATGTATTGGCGCAAACGCTTAGCAGCCCAAGCCAAAGCACAGCACGTCTTCTCAAGCATTGAGTACCGAGACTCACAATCAGTAAACTTCTTACTGAGGTAGTAGATAAAAGATTCTTTCTTCCCTGATTCATCTTGCTGACCGAGTACACAACCCATCGAGTCTTCAAGAACAGTCAAATACATAATCAGAGGTCTTCCTTCTACAGGCGGAGACAAGATCGGAGGTTCAGAGAGATACTCTTTGATACTGTCGAAAGCTTTCTGACAATCCTCGGTCCAATCATGAGACTGATCTTTCCGGAGGAGCTTGAATATCGGCGCACATGTGGCAATCATGTGGGATATAAATCTGGAAATGTAATTCAAGCGGCCAAGAAAACCTCGGACTTGCTTCTCAGTTTTGGGTGCAGGCATCTCTTGTATTGCTTTGACCTTTGCAGGATCAACCTCAATACCTCTCTCGCTGACAACAAAACCCAACAACTTGCCGGAACGGACTCCAAATGTACATTTGTTCGGATTCAGACGAAGTCTAAACTTCCTCAGACGCGGAAAAAGCTTCAACAAATGTTCAACATGCTCAACTTCCGTTCGGGACTTAGCAATCATATCATCAACATAGACCTCTATCTCCTTGTGCATCATATCATGAAACAAGGTAGTCATAGCTCGTTGATACGTGGCTCCGGCGTTCTTCAAACCGAAGGGCATCACTCGATAACAGAATGTTCCCCAAGGTGTGATGAATGTTATCTTCTCCATATCTTCGGGTGCCATCTTGATTTGATTATATACGGAAAATCCGTCCATAAACGAAAAGACTTTGAATTTAGCTGTATTGTCTACCAACATATCAATGTGTGGTAGGGGAAAATCATCTTTTGGACTAGCTTTATTCAAATCTCTGTAATCAACACACATACGGACTTTTCCGTCCTTCTTAGGAACAGGCACAATGTTGGCCACCCATTGAGGATATGTAGAAGTCACCAGAAACCCCGCATCAATTTGCTTCTGAACTTCCTCTTTGATCTTTACGGCCATATCTGGATGAGTTCTTCTGAGCTTCTGCTTCACAGGCACGCACTCAGGCTTCAAAGGCAGGAAATGTTGCACAATATCTGTATCTAGACCCGGCATGTATTCATATGACCAAGCAAAGATATCTGAATATTCTCGTAGCAAACTGATCAATTCTTCCTTGACAGACTCTTCAAGAAGTGCCCCAATCTTCACCATACGAACACAATCCTCAGACCCCAAGTTGACTGTTTCCAAATCTTCGAGATGCGGCTGAATGACCTTCTTCTCGTGCTCAAGGAGACGGGTAATTTCATCAGGAATCTCTTCAACATCATCTTCCTCTGCCTCAAATACAGGGAATTCAAAGTTGGGAGATGGCGTTGGATCATTATGTTCAATGGGTTTTAGAACTAACCTGCATAATGATTTTGGATAATAAGAACTTTAGAATTTAAACAAGCAAATCATTATGCAGATGAAAAAGATTGCTTTTATTCTTGTTTTTATGGGTTCTTTGTGATCACTGATTTCATGCAAAAAAGCAAAAAGTGAAAACAAATGGAAAAACAAATGTTTAACAATGCATTAATTGAATGAAAATATCATTGTATATATGCTTTGTCAACAATGTCATCACTTCTCCTTTTGGCATGGGAGAAGGGTTTTGAACAAAGTGAACCATTACTCTGATCTATGGATAATTGTAGGAACATCTATAGCGACCCAATTGTGGCAGACCCCACCAGGTATGATGAAGTTGCTCAAGTCCTCTACATCCTCCTCTAAGATAGCAGCAGCCTCTTCAGATCTACCAGCATGGATGAATCCTGCGCTTTTGAATAGCCCATGCTCGTTGAATGCCCCAGAGGAATAGCCAATGCCAGCCCGGGATCTATTGTCTTCAAGCTCAATCATCTTCCCCAATCCAGCAACTGCACCACATTCAATGGCCAGCTTTGCATCACGGTAGGAAGCAAATGAAGGAGACTTCTTCTCAATTGGTTCATCAATAGATAAAGCTTGGAAAGGCGTTCCAACTTCATCCTCAGCATCAATATATGAGAACGAAGATAGGTGGCTAACCAGGAGAGCCTTTTCTCCCCCTACCACAACCAGTTTCTTGTTCTTCACGAATTTCAGCTTCTGGTGTAGGGTGGATGTCACGGCGCCAGCCTCGTGAATCCATGGTCTGCCAAGGAGACAACTATAAGATGGGTGGATATCCATTACCTGGAAGGTAACCTGGAAATCACTTGGTCCAATCTTGATTGGGAGATCAACTTCCCCAATCACGGTCTTACGCGACCCATCGAAAGCTTTCACAACAACACCACTCTGCCTCATAGGAGGCCCTTGATACGACAGCTTTGTAAGAGTGGATTTTGGCAATACATTCAGAGATGATCCAGTGTCCACCAGCATATTGGACATAGCATCACTTTTGCAATTCATAGAAATGTGTAAAGCCATCTTGTGGTCTCTTCCCTCCTCAGGGAGATCAGCGTCACAAAAACTCAAAGTGTTGCAAGCAGTGATGTTTGCAACAATACTGTCAAACTGTTCTATCGTGACGTCGTGATCAACATAAGCCATATCCAAAACTTTCTGCAGAGCCTCCCTATGGGGTTCTGAATTCAGCAGCAAAGATAAAACGGAAATTTTGGATGGCGTTTGTAGAAGCTGGTCTACAACGTTGTACTCACTCTTTTTGATGAGCCTCAGCATCTCATCAGATTCTTCATTCATCACGCCACTAGGGCCAACAGAAGAAGCAGGAGTCTTTTGTACAAAGGAGGAGGGTTTGGCAACATCAAGTGCCGGGTTCTGAACATTAACAGTCGTCCCAACCGGACGCTCAACAGTATCAGAAACAACATGAGGCTTAGGGGGTGCAGAGAACACGCGACCATTACGGGTCAACCCACTCACATCAGCGATGTTAGTTACAGAAGTTAAAGGCAGAGGCACTTCCTTCCCATTTTCCACAATAACGGGATTATATCTGAACGGGACTGCTCTGTCAGAAGCATAAGGCACAGGGCCTGCAGGCTTAATTACCAATGAAGGAGAGACCTTCGGCTTGCTGCTATCATAGCAAATGACAACAGGCTCAGGCAACTTGAATACCGGAGATATAAAGTTGACCTCTGGTTCATCCTCATCAACATTTCGGTTCTGCAGAATCTCAATGGTACCTTCATCTAGCAACTCTTGAAGCTCTCTTCGTACCTGGTTACACCCCAAACGATTAACCGAACAGATACGACATTTGTCATGGTCATGCTCCATGTGACTGTACTGACACAGCAAGCGATGTAATTCGACCAATGACCGTCTAATATGGCTGACATATTTGACTTTATATTTCCCAGGACACCTCTGGACCATGTTCACTGATTTCCCATGCTCGGGCAATGGGTTCTTTGTAACATTGGGGCCTGAGTCCTCGAAGCTCAGAATGCCACATCTCATCAGGTCTTGCACCTTGGTCTTTAACGGAAAGCAGTTCTCGATGTTATGACCTGGAGCACCGGAGTGATAAACACAGTGTTGATCAGGCTTGTACCACCATTGTGGATTCGCAGGCACTGCAGGAGGCTCCCTTAGAGTAACCAACTTCCTTTCCAACAAGGAAGGATATAATTCGGAATATGACATAGGAATCGGATCGAAGCTGATCTTTTTCCTATCATAGTTCAAATTAGCCTGGTTGGTAGTACTGCCACGAGGCTGGTAAGCCTGTTGCTGTGGACGGTGTTGTTGCTGATACTGAGGTTGCTGATGCTGATGCTGCTGAGGCTGCTGATACTGAGCACTGTCTCTGAACACAGGTGCTATATGAGCCACCTGGTGCTGATTGCTGTTACGTCGTGCTGGCTTCCTCTGAACAGAGGGTCTTCTAGGCTTAGCGTGGGACTGCACAGCATGTGCTTCCCCATCCTTCTTCTTAAACGCTCCATACCGTTTAGAAGAGCTCTCATCTTTAGCCAATCATCCTTCACAGACTCCTTCCTCCAGACGCATCCCCATGTTCACCATCTCGGTGAAATCAGAGGGAGCGCTTGCAACCATCTGCTCATAATAGAATGAGCTAAGAGTCTTCAAAAAGATCTTAGTCATTTCTTTCTCTTCCAGCGGGGGAGTAATCTGAGCAGCCAACTCCCGCCACCTCTGGGCGTACTCCTTAAATGTCTCCTTATCCTTCTGAGACATGGCCCTGAGTTGATCACGGTCAGGCGCCATATCAACATTGTATTTGTATTGCTTGACAAAGGCTTCGCCAAGATCATTGAAGGACCGGATGTTTGCACTATCAAGGCTCATATACCAGCGAAGAGCCGCACCAGACAAACTATCCTGAAAATAATGGATCATTGTCGCATTACGCGAAAAACTGGCGGGAAACAAAGAACAACAGAGCCGCCACCGTGCGTTATTTATCCCAAAAGAGGGAAAGGAAACGCTCAGAGTAAACCTGGAAAAGACGTGGTCTCGCGACCAAAGAGAATGGGATCGGGAGTCGGTTATGCGAAGGGAAGGTATTAGCACCCCTACGCATCCGTCGTACTCGACGGGATCCACGCACAATAGGAAGGAAAATGGTTGCTAAAAATGCTGCTCACACACACACACTGGCTGAAAGAGACACGAGAAAACAGACAAGACTGAAACTGACTCGGCAGGATATCGCATCCTGGGCCTACTTAGTCTATCAGGCATAGACATCAGAGTCGAAGTAGTTCGGACTGGGGAAACGGCACATGCTCGCTAGAATATTGCATCCTATGCATACGTATCTCCTTTGGACGAAGGAGAATCAGAGCATTCGTAGCTCGGCTAACACGCACACAAACAAACACAGGCAAACGCAAACGTGGAGCCTGAATGCCAATCACTGGACTTACATCAGCATCCGAACCAACAAACACACACAGGAAACCAACTGCCAATCGCTGGACTTACGTCGGACTCCAACCAGAAAAGGAGAAACAAACTCACACAAACAAAACAAAAGGGCGAAAGTGGAGCCCGAATGCCAATCACTGGACTTACATCAGCATCCGAACCAAAACACACGCAAGGGTGGTCAAGACACAAAGGGTTGAAAAAGAAAAAAAGGGCGCCCGGAGAGATCAGCTCATCTCCTGCCTACGTACCTCATCTGGTATGAGGATCAGGGCGACGTAGTTCCCCTACGCAGGGAAAAAGGACTAGCCTAACCAGATAACAGAGGGAGACACAACACTAGGGAGACTACCACTCGAGCCTAGATGTTGTCATGCAAAGTCGTCCCTAAGTTAAGGTTTATAGCTAACTTGCACAGGAAGCAAGCCTATCCTAAACATGACTTGCACAGGAAGCAAGCCTATCCTAAACATGACTTGCACAGGAAGAAGAAGGGTCTCGATTGCAACTAGGGCAAGAGAAAGGGGAGGTCTCAATCGCAACGAGGGCGAGAGAAAAGAATTAGTGTTAGTTGTTAGTCAAACTCGACAAGACATCGCATCTCGTGCCTACGTATCTCATCTGGACATGAGAATCAGAGTTGCCATAGTTCGGCTAAACTATTCCTGTTGGTTTGTGTTTTTTAAGTGGACAACGTCACTGCGCAATCTACCTGATGCTCGACCTTTAGAGACTTATTCACCTGTAGTAGAAGGAGTTAACGTATCCTTAAGAGGGGATAATGTTTGTTTGTGTTTTAGGAAAGCTCAAGCAAGAAAGGAAGTCCTATACGAAGGAACCGTGCTACCTTAATTGACATGCAAACGAGACTACGCGGAGTCTAACAAACCTAGGGGATACAATCACACCACACAAGCACATACAGCATGAAATAAACACACCAACAAGGGGCTCAAATATCAAGGCTAGGTTTTAGTCGAGGGGTCATATCAACCTCAACAAACAAACCACTGGAACTGGGTAGATGGCGCTCTTAACCTTGCCATTGAGGGGCTAAGGTGAAGCAGATGAAAGGTGAGTGAAGATAAGACTTCACAGCTCTTATCCCTGGCCTGGGAGAGCTTAAGACAAGAATGTGTGGGTTCAGAAAGTGGGAACCCTTCTACACATTTGAAACTGACTCAACTGTACGATTGTACAAGATCTTGGGTTTGTATCTGCAATGCATCAACACAGTGGTGTGAGCAAAGCAGATGACACACAGAATAGCAGGGGATAGATTGCATATCCCTTGGGTTCTGCCAATTGCCTCTTCACTTAGGAGGTCTTTGACTCTATACAAGGACAAATGTAAACAGTCACAAACATTGCCTCTTAAGGAGGACTTCAGACAGTTGCCTGGCCAAGTAACAGGCCAGGTCTTCCAGACTACATGAAGATAGAAAGGTATACCTCAATGCAAATTGCTTATCAAGCAAAGCAAAGCAAAAGTTCACAAGGAACTGAGCAACTAAAAGTACTTGATTTTGAAGAAGATGTTGAAGCAGTGAGGATTTGGATGTTTTAGCTCGCAACAGTTACTCCAATGACTTCCAAAAGATGACTGGTGATGGAAGTTTAGCTCAAGGATACTTGGTTTTGCTCGAATCAACTTCTGCCATTGATGTAGCTTGGAGAAAACAGTTCGTGGAACAGGCCTTACAGTTGGTGAATCAAGCTTGCAATGGACTCCAAGATGATGGTAGGTGAAGGAGCAAACAAGGCCAGGTCGGGTGTTGTGCAATTTTTCAGAGCAAAACTCAAAAATGCAAAAGATGGAAATTTGAGAGAGTGAGAATTCTGTTGGAATACTGTGGCTGCTAGGGCTTCCTTTGAGCAGAAAAAATGATATATATGTGTTGTTTAACATGCTAAGCCTGATTAATTAACTTGGTAATTGGCAATTGGTCATTTTTGTGTTTTTGCTAATTTGCAACCAAGTTGGTGATGGGTGTATGTGCTGCACGAAAATGGGCCTTCCACAAGTCTTAAACAACATTTCAGACCATATTTGAATGGCCAAATGGATTGGAAATGATTAAATCAAAAAGTCAGAATTTCACTTCACTTAAAATTAATTCAAGTAAGTCAAAAAAGGCCATTTTGATTTGTAATGTTTTGGTGCATGATGGTTACATTTTTGGAAAGAGGAGGTCAAATGTGACTTGTTGGAAAAAACCCCACCCAATTTGGCCAAATGGTTTGAGAGATATGGCCTTTTGAAGTTCAAGAATTTTTTGAAAGTGAATTGATCATAACTTGCCAACCATACATGGGAATTGAGTGTTCTTGGACTTTTTGGAAATGGGAGAACAAGATCTTCAACTTTCATGTTGGGCAAAAATTCATTTGAAGCTTGTATCATGATGTAAGTTTGGGATCAAGAAGTTTCCATTTTTGGCAAATTCCAATTACAGGTCAACTTTCTATTTCTGGAAATTTCTTGTCTGACTTTATTTTCTTCACTGTGGATGATTGACATGATATATGAGGCCTATATGGACATGAATGAGCCCTCTCAAACCAAATCCAACCATCAAAACCATAAAATCAGGCCCAGTTGACCAAGGTTGACTTTTTAGGGTTTCTGGTAAACTGTGCATTGACTGGAGACTTCTGAACATCCAATCCTTGACCAAAACACTTCAAATGGATCCCCAAGGTCATGTGAACATGTTGGACCAACCCTAGGGCCTTGGCTCAATGAGAAACACACTTGCTTGCTTGACTGACTGATCTCCTGACCAGTTTGACCTAATTCCTCTGATGATCTTGCACTTGAGGCAAAGGGACAATGCAATGCTATGCAGTGGACTATGTTATGTTATGACCTAATGTGAGAATGTATGTACAAAAGGTAGGTGCAAATTTGAGGTGCTACAGCTGCCCCTATTCAATCAGTTGGGAACCCGAACGGATGATAGCAATGGCTGTCAGACTTTCAGGGTAAACAGGGATTGAATACCAAGAACCGTAGAATTTGCACAATACAGGGATCCAACACTGGAAACGTCCACTGGGATTTGATATTTATTACCGGGTATTTTTTTTTGGTTTTTTCTTTCAAAGGGTACGGCCACATCCAGACATCGCAAAGACGATGAACGGGAAAAGAAATCACGACTAGATGCCAACGGACAACTAGGAAAAACTCAGCGTTTACCAAGACCAACGGAGAGGTAACCAGACATTAATGAATGACTGGAAGGGATACAACCATACGTCAACGGACGAAATGGGAAAAACTCAACGTTTACCAAGACCAACGGAGAGGTAACCAGACATTAATGAATGACTGGAAGAGATACAACCATACGTCAACGGACGAAATGGGAAAAACTCAACGTTTACCAAGACCAACGGAGAGGTAACCAGACATTAATGAATGACTGGAAGAGATACAACCATACGTCAACGGACGAAATGGGAAAAACTCAACGTTTACCAAGACCAACGGAGAGGTAACCAGACATTAATGAATGACTGGAAGAGATACAACCATACGTCAACGGACGAAATGGGAAAAACTCAACGTTTACCAAGACCAACGGAGAGGTAACCAGACATTAATGAATGACTGGAAGAGATACAACCATACGTCAACGGACGAAATGGGAAAAACTCAACGTTTACCAAGACCAACGGAGAGGTAACTCTGCATGGAGAGGGGTACAACTAGACATCATCGGATGACTAGGAAAAACTCGACGTTTATCGACACCAACGGAGAGGAGGAAACTCTACTGGGGAGAGTGAACACAACCAAATCATCAACGGATGACCGGGAAAAACTCGACGTTTATCGACACCAATGGAGAGGAGGAATACTTCTTCGATCTGAAAATCGAAAATTGGCCTGAACGCCACTTCGGTCTGAATACCGGAAAATTGGCCTGAGTGCCATGAGTACATCGACCTGATCGTCGGAAACTCCTTCGGTCTGAATACCGGAAAAATCATAAGTACATCGACCTGATCGTCGGAAACTTCTTCGGTCTGAATACCGGAAAAACATAAGTACATCGACCTGATCGTCGGAAACTTCTTCGGTCTGAATACCGGAAAAAACATAAGTACATCGACCTGATCGTCGGAAACTTCTTCGGTCTGAATACCGGAAAAAACATAAGTACATCGACCTGATCGTCGGAAACTTCTTCGGTCTGAATACCGGAAAAAACATAAGTACATCGACCTGATCGTCGGAAACTTCTTCGGTCTGAATACCGGAAAAAACATAAGTACATCGACCTGATCGTCGGAAACTTCTTCGGTCTGAATACCGGAAAAAACATAAGTACATCGACCTGATCGTCGGAAACTTCTTCGGTCTGAATACCGGAAAAATTGGCCTGAGTGCCAAAGCGTGAATTGGTTTGTGCTCCAAAACACTCAACATCCTGAAGAGGGCTTAGAAAAGCAGTCTTGTTAAAGGATGGACATTCGATTCCACAAGAAATACGAATCTTACTCTGCTGGAGATAACAATCGAAAGATTGACCAAAAAGTGCATGAGACATATTATCTATAGCCGTCAAAACGTAGATAATACACTCGCATGGAAGATTATCCATAACTGGGTTGTAGGTTGTTAAATGAATAATCGACCGACAAGAAAGGCATCAGTACCAGGACTAGGTATGCAAAGATGACCAATCAAAAGAGGATAAAGTTGCTAACTCGGAGCAAGTATCCAAAAAGAAAAGGCAGACCCAATGGGGACAATACTGCTTGATCAAAGCAAGTATCCAAAGGGGAAAGAATATCAATACCGCAAAGAGGGGATTACATCTACCGGTTTGTAGGCAGAAAACCACGGAAAAGTAACCAGTCATCAATAGGATGAGCACAAAGGGTTAACTCTGCTAGGGAAGGAAAGTGGGATTTTACAACTACCAGTTAGTAGGTAGAAAACCACAAAGATAGGACTTACAACTACCGGTTTGTAGGCAGAGGCCAACACAATCTGCTGAGGATAAGATGAATGAGTGCCGGTTAGTGAGTCACTATTCATTTATGCCCCAGGGAGACACAAGAGACAGTTACAAGGAAGCCAGTTTAGGATCGATCCAAAAAAGGCAAACTGAATCAAGACTCATCCTAATGAGGAAAGAACTCAATAGGGAAATCCCATCCCGCTATGTGTAGGGAGGGAACGGAAACAACCGTCATCCACGAGGATGTATCTCAGTGGGGAAATGGCAGGAAAGGGTAGACACTTTCTGCTTAAGGGGTTGGCTCTACATGGAGAGATTAGACACACCCACATCTGCTAGGGAGGATCTACTGGAGAGATCTGTATCAACAAATAGCAGGAGACAACAATCCGCAGATACATGGCAACAGCTGCATCATGAGTATCCGAATGCTATGATTATGCATGTATGCATTATGCATGATGAATGTATGATGAATGCTGAAAAACAGACATGTAAACACACAGGTCCAGGAATCAACCACCCGGTACTACTCTTCTTCCATAGGGAAGGCCAAAAACACCAGAGAGCAAACGCGATCTGCTGGAAACCAGGATATCAGGGAACAACACCATCCTGCAGGGAGAGGAGAAGACTGCTCTGCTGGAGAGACGAACGCTAACGTCTTCAGTAAACACTCTGCTTGGGGGACTGCCCCACAAAAGTATTTCAACAGCAACCTTGCTGGGAATGCCCCACGGTAGGGCTCAAACAAACCTATAATGGAGATGCCCCATAATAGGGCTAACAGGGACTTGGAGGAAGAAAGCTGTACTGCCGGGAACATGAAGATAAACAACTTCAACCAACACTGCACTGAGCAACCTTGCTGAGGAGAAACCAAAAGAGGTTCGACAGGAGAAAGATAAAGTTATGCTCGAGATACGAACAAATGTCTTACCTGTTGGTAATCATACCACCCTCGGGAGAGCACTGTGGATCTCCTAAGTATCCTTCCATCATTGTGAACGTTCACTTTGCTTAAGAACAATTTTTTTTGAAAAATTTGTTTTTTTTTAAAAACAATGATACTTTATCAATTAAAACATGCAAAACATTTGTTGAGTTGAAACAAATAGGAGTGCAAATAATTGGATAAAAGCTCAAATTGATGTGATGGAATGGTAGTCTGCAAAGGGCGAGACTCCATAGATCTGTACAAGTTTGAAATCGGTGATATATATTGGAGAGGGCTACATTGAACATAATGACCTTTCCTCTACCATTCCGAATTTTCGATGTATTCGGAGCTTCAGTTGACGACGAATCGAGAATCCCTGACGGATGACAGATATAGAGCACAGTCTTGTCAAGATGCAGTTACTTGCCAAATCCCTAATTTTTGCCTAGATTTCCCCAGTGTGAGGTGATCAATCTAGCGGGATGCAAATTCTTTTTTTCAATGTCTCTAACTTTTGCCTGGATTGCCCTTTCGGGTTTTCAATCCACCGAGACGCTCCTTTTTGCCTAAGTCGCCCTTTGGGGTGTTCGACTTAGCGAGTTATTCTGTTTTTTCTTTTAGGCGAAGTATTTCTTGACTGCATCGGAATTCACAGGACGAGTGAACTTCTCCATCCATTGTTGTAAGTGTCAAAACATTGCCTGAAAAGACTCTCCTGACAACATATGGACATTCATAGCTTGGAGTCCACTTGCCCCTAGAATCGAGCACGAAAGACAAGACCTTCTTGAGCACAAGGTCACCTTCTCGGAACACACGAGGCTTGACCTTCTTGTCGAATGCTTTCTTTACTTTCTGCTGATATAACTGACCATGACACATGGCAGTTGATCTCTTTTTTCTTTCAGTTGGATTCAGCATCAGTCAACTTGGGACTTTGAGGGTGCTATTTTCTTTTGTTTCTTCTTTCTTTTTCTTTCTTTTGATTTGGGTTTCTTTTGATTTTGCACCCTCCTCTTTCTTTTTTCTCTTTTTTTTTCTTCTTTTTTTTTTGATGCCCCATGTAGCGGTGTATTCGTCGCTATATGATCTATCGATTAAATCATAAGCTAAGAGATACATTGAAATTTCGAGTCGCCACCGCACTTTTATTTATCCAAAGGACTGGCTAAAAAGCGAACAAAAGCCTAAGAAGTTTTACACGTAGAAAACTAATAAAAAGATCAGAGATTCTGGGTAAGGGGTAAATTACGCAATGGGAAGGTGTTAGGCACCCACTACGTCCTAGGTACTCCTAGGGAGCCCTTTTCACACTTGTTGTATTAAATTGTTATTTGTTATGACATAAAGTATTGTGCAAACATGATTGGGATGATGAGAAAAGAATATACAAGTTAGTTATTTTTGTGTTCGAACGGATGAACCCGCTGCCTACGTACCCTCCATCAAAGGTAAGGATCAAAACGCCGTAGTTCGGCTAAAAGATTTCCAAAAGTTGGTGGATTCAGTTTTAAACACAAGCACTGAGGCTTTTCATTATCAATGGGAGAACACTCGACCAAAAACAACATCCACCATGCGAGGATAGCTTCGACGTACTTGAGGGGTTAGCCCTGTTTTCAGTACGGAAGTCTTACTGTCGACTCACTAAGGATAGGCAAGATTTACATCAACCACAAAGATAATTGAAGCCTATGGCTAATGTGAAAAGATTAATGGACAAAGCCAAAACAAGTGAATGAGTGAAGTTAATTGATTGTGATTATGAAAATGAAGTCAAAGTATGATTAAGATTGATTCAAAAGAAGTATTATGAAATGGAGTTTGAAAAAAGGTCAAGGACTTGGGTCCAGGTTTTTAATTAGAAAACATGAAGATGTTTGCACAACACTTATGTCAAGTTTGAAAGGTAAAGTGTGAAAAGGTTTAGGACATAATGAATGATGAATGGATGAGGATGGGATTGTAAAACTTCTTAGAAGGTTCACTTCTTGAAATCATATAGCAGATGATTCAAGTGTGTCCTTTGGAATAGCAATGGATAATAATAAACAAACAAAGCAAGTCAACAAAGGCGGATATCGGATGCCAATCAATGGTCTTATACCAATCTCCTAAGATAAAACTGGATATCAGATGCCACTCAATGGTCTTACACTAATCTCCTCAGGCAAAGAGATAAAAGGCGGATACCGGATACCAATAGATGGGTTTACACCAGTCTCCTAAAACAGAAATGGATATCAGATGCCACTCAATGGACTTACACTAATCTCCCAAAACAAACAAAAATGAAACATGGAAATCAACTGCCAATCTGTCTGGACTTAGGTTAACTCCACAGTATGATCATAGGAATGCCAATGCCACAATACAGGGACTTACAATGGATCCTCACATACAAGAACAAAAGCAACAATATGGTCATAGGAATGCAAATGCCTACTTACAGGGACTTATAATTGCAACCTCTCATACAAACAGATGAAACAAACTTATGATCACAGGAAAGCAGATGCCAACTTACAGGGACTTATAACTGCAACCTCTCATAAACAAACAAACCAAATTGTGATCACAGGATAACAGATGCCAACTTACAGGGACTTATAACTGCAACCTCTCATAAACAAACAAACCAAATTGTGATCACAGGATAACAGATGCCAACTTACAGGGACTTATAACTGTATCCTCACATACAAACAGATAAAACAGAAGATATGAGTGACCAATGAGGTCTTACACTCTATCCTTCCATATCACAGGAGCAAATGCCAAAGCAATGGACTTACAATTGTCCTCAATGGGCAAACAACAATAATAAAAGTCTCACAGACAAATGATATGATCATGCACTAATGGCAATTGATGATGATGATAAATGCATAACATACAGGCAAACAAATGCACATGAAGCAATCAATCAATCAATGAATATCAAACAGCACACTCTATAGCCAAGACAAGGGGGCTCACACAAGAGGGTTTGACTATGAAAGTCCACTGTGATAGGTAAGTGTCGCTCTTAACCTTGCCATTGAGAGGCTAAGGTGAAGCAGATGAATAGGAGATGAGGGGTGTGCCTCATTGCTTCTATCCCTAATCAGGGAGAGCATCAAATAATAGAAAGTGGGGGAGTTCAGAAAGATGGAACTCTTTCCCCATTATTGACTCGATTAGATCTTGGGTATTTATCTCAATGCTTCAACCATGTAATGGGAGCAAAGAGAGGACACACTGAATAGTGGGGGATAGATTGCTTATCCCTACCTTCCACCAATTGCCTTATTTGAAGGACTTTTCCTGCTTGGGACAATTTTAAACACACACAGGCATTGCCTCTTAAGGAGGACTTCAGACAGTTTGCCCGGTCAAATAACAGACCGGGTCTCCAGACTACATGAAGAAGAAAGGTTTATACCTCAAAGCAAATGCTAAAATAGCAAAGCAAGCAACTAAAGCAACTAAAGTGTACCTGAAAAAGTCAAACTTATTAGTAAACAAGTCAACAGTTCAAACCAAAAGAAATGGATAAACAACAGTCAACCATAAACAGAGGTGCCAAGGCACAAAGCCAAACTCATATGAATCACACCTACAAAACAAGGGTTAGCACAATATATATAATCCAACTCAATCAAATTTGAATGATCTTTGAGGCATTGGTGCTTAACCTGAAACAATAGCTCAATTGTAAGCTCAAAAGACCACTAGGACTAGCCTAGGGTCAAAGATGAAAGAAAAAGGTCAAAACAGCAAAGTAAAGTCAACCCAATTCATATTCAAACATTTAAGAAGTAATCTCAATTGGATTCATAATCAAATCATGCATCATTGTCATTTTATACACAAAAGAATGCAAAGCATGGCAATAAGAAGCACAAATAGGTCAACAGCAAGACTTCATTCAAAAGTCAACCCAAACATTCTCAAAAATTATCAAATAAATCACATTCAATCCTAACATCTAGCATGGCAAGCATGTCAAATTTCATTGCATTTGGATGAGAGGAAGGCAGTCAATTAAAATCATGAAGTCAAACCAAATTCAAGCATGCATAATGAAGGTCAACAAACATGGGTCAACTTCAAAAAATCATATCAAATTGAAAACAGAAGAGAAATGAATGAGATTAACACTAATGCAAAGCTCAAGGAGTCTAGTTATCACATATGAAATTTCATGGTCATACAATAAGATTTGAGAATTTCACAAAGGATTTGGCAACATGTAGCACAAAAAGTCAACAAATGACTAAGCATGGAAGAAAATTCTCAAATAAATGGAAAACAGCATCATTAATTCCAGGAAAATTCATACACAAACTAGACATGTAAGAGATCATTCATACAAAATTTGGGGTCATTTGGATATAAGGAAGCATGTGAACAAAAATTGGGAAAATGCATATCATTGGTGTGACACAAATTGTCACACCCTAGCTCAAAAAATTCACAACTAGCAAACCACAAATAGGAAATGCATAAACTCTACATGGAAACAAAGGTGAATGAGTCTAGTTTATGCTCAAAAAATTTCAGGGCCAAAGGATGCATCATCATCATTTCACAAAAGTTTTGGCAATATGTATCAATTGGGCATACATGACAAGAGAACTCATACTATTTAAAATCCAGCCACACAAAAAATTATTAAAAATCATGATTAAATACTAGACATCCATGTGAAGATGATGGAAAAATTTTCATGATTTTTGGATGAATAATGAATGAGTTAGGAATTTTGTAAGTTGATGAAACAAGTGAGACAACATGAGCAAAATGGCATGGGAAACGAGTCAAACAAGGGTCAACGCATGGCATTTATGTAATCCCGCGCTTCACTAACTTGAACGCTGCGTTTTGTGGAGAGAAACGAAATGTTCTCATTGGCTGATGGCCAATGGAACAGTAAACAAGGCCAATCGATGCTTCAAATTTCTGGGTTCAAAAACCCTAGGGTTTTAGCAACAGCCATCATGTCTTGCCCATTCAAGCCAGCATGAAACGAAATCCAACATGACTTCATGAACAAAATATCAACTAACAATCATGCAGCATCAAACAGCCATAACCAAACACAACAAACACAATTCATATGGTTTTTTCTGGGCAATGTTCATGGGGTTTCAAAACAGCAGCAGGGCATTTCATCATTCAACTTCATCATCATGTAATCATCAAAACATGAACAATAACATCAACAAATAAGCATGGCCACGAAACATCATCATTATGCAACATTAACTAACAACAAACCAAACAAGATCATGAGAAAATTCTGGGCATAGCTTAAGGTTTCACAATAACAGCAAGCATTCATCATCATCATGCAACTTGAAATTTCGAAATGTCCAGAAATTCAAATCAAGTATACCAACAGCATCATTAAACATCATGCAGCACAAATATGGTGTCCAAATTCATTAAATCAACTCCAGCAAAGCAAATCGAGCAAAAGTTCATTTGTACACAAAAGAGAAATTCAGATTTCTCCATCATAAGACCAACATTTCAAGCAAGCTTTAGTTCATTAGAATCAGCATAAGAAGATCTTTCATAAACATATCATGGCATGGCAAATGATTGAAGTCGAAGTCTTACTTGTTTTTGAAGAAAATCAAGGAACAATGGTTGTTTGTGTGCTTCCAGCTCAAATAGAGGTCCACTATACTTTGGAATGAAGAAACCTTGAAGAACCTTGACTCAAACTTGCTTGAAACTTCCAAATCTCGATTTCACCATGACTGGTCCTTCGAAGAACAGAGTTAGAAAATGGCAGTCCAGTTGTGATTTGGTGGTTGGAACAAGCTCAATGTTGGTGATGGATGATGGAACAAACAAAGGTAGCTTGAGGTTTTTTGAAGTTTTTGACAGAATTTGCAAAAAGAGTAAAAATGCCAAAGTGAGAGAGTGAGAAATTCTGGTTGGTAGGCTGCGATTCTTAGGGTTTGTTTGTGCTGAGAAAGAGCTTATATGTGACTGTTTAACATCCACTAATGAAATGCTAAACTGGTTTTGTCTTAATGAAGTGATTTGCTTTTTTTGCTAAGTTTGTTCAAGTGAAAAAGGAGGTGTATGCTTGGTCGAAATGGGCTTGATACAGGCTGTATACAGACCTTTGCAAATGCTGTTTGAAGTCTGCACATCAATTGCTCACTTTGCCTTGTGTTAATGAAGCTAATTGTACAATTTGCCACCTTTTGCATTTTGGTCCAAAATGGTAGTGTAATGGTGGTATGAACATGATTTTAAGCTCTAGACAAATCACAAATGATGTTTCCAAGCATTTCCAATTGGCCAAAGTGTAAAAAAATCAAAGAATCAAAAAGTCAAAGTTTGGTCAAACTTGATTTTTAAATGAATAGGTCAAAAATGCCATTTTGAATGGTAGGGTTTTGGTGAATGAATTTATATTTTTGGAAAGAGGAGGAAAAATGTGGTTTGTAGGAAAAAACCCCACCAAATTTGGCCTTATGGTTTGAGAGTTATGGCTCTTTGAAGTTCACAAATTTTTGAAATTGAATTGATCATATCTTGACAACCACACATGGGATTTGAGAGTTCTTGGACTTTTTGAAAATGGGAGAACAAGATCTTCAACTTTCATGTTGGACCAAAATTCATTTGAAGCTTGTATCATGATGTAAGTTGAGGATCAAGAAGTTTCCATTTTTGGCAGTTGAAATTACAGGTCCACTTTCTATTTTGGGAAATTTCTGATTTTACTTCAAATTCTTCCATGATGAGGTTTGACATGATAGATGAGGCTTATACAAGCATGAATGAGCTCCTTCAAATCAATTCCATCCATCAAATCCTTGATTAAATCAACAGTTGACCAAGTTTGACTTTTCTAGGGTTTTGGATGATTGAACCATTTCTGATGAATTCCAAACCCTAATTCCTTGAGAATTTGACTTCAAATGATGTCATAAGATGTATGAACTCTTGATTATTGGTCATGGTGCCCAAATTCTGCAAGAATGGCCATCATCCATTGCTTTGACTGACTGTTGACTGACTTTGACCTAATTGCTGGTGATTGCTTCAACTGCAAGCAACAAGGTTAGACTGATAATATTTTTGTACTTTTTGGTTAGTAAACATATGAAAAGCAAGAATATACAAATGCAAGGCATGCTTGGTGATCAAGAAACAACCCACAAGGCAACCACCCACTAGGAGGACAGCTAGGGTATGCAATGATCCTTGAGGCCATGATATGATATGATATGGGCCATGAGGGATCTTAGGGCCCAAAATTGGGGTCTTACAGATGCCCCTATTTAAGGTCATTCTAGCCGGAGAAGTGAAGTTTAG
Organism: Lathyrus oleraceus; assembly: GCF_024323335.1. Lineage (NCBI taxonomy): Eukaryota > Viridiplantae > Streptophyta > Magnoliopsida > Fabales > Fabaceae > Lathyrus > Lathyrus oleraceus. The sequence continues at coordinate 62,897,460 of NC_066580.1, read as the reverse complement.
AAATCTTCAACTCGACGCGGTAGAATGGGCTTAAATAACAGTAATGAGACAAATTTTGGTCCCTAAGAGACCTCATGATGTAAATGTATGCATGCAAAAGACACAAACTCTGTGGGGAATATGATTCACACAGAAGAAAAGACGATCCGTCGGAGTATACACTCACCAGGAACAGAGACTCTGACAAGACTCTAATTGGGGATAATAAAAGAAAAAGAAATGTGTGAACAAGACACGACTCTAAACTGGGGAAAAACAAAACTGACATAACGTGAACAAAACACGACTCTGATTAGGAAATAAAAGAAAACAGACTGGAGAACTCACTGGGGAGTGAAGGACTCACACTGGGGAAAAGAATTCCAAAGGAAAATAAATCCATCGGAGAGACACAAGCTGACTCCTGGGGGGAGAAGCAACAAAAAGTTCCACTGAGGGAAGCAACAAAGAAATGAGATGTTACCGGGCAAGGGTAACAAACTCAGGAAGGAACACCAAGGATACCGGGTTGTAGGTATGTAACAGGTGACCGACCAAAGACGTGAATTGGTGTGTGTTCCAAAACACTCATCATCCTGAAGAGAGCGAAAGCAAACTTGTTTATAGGATGGACAAAAAACGTGAATTGGTGTGTGTTCCAAAACACTCATCATCCTGAAGTGAGCGAAAGCAAACTTGTTTATAGGATGGACAAAAAACGTGAATTGGTGTGTGTTCCAAAACACTCATCATCCTGAAGTGAGCGAAAGCAAACTTGTTTATAGGATGGACATTTGATTCTGTAAAGAATGCAAATCTTACTCAGTTGGGGAAACAAACAAAGTGTTCGACAAGAGAGTGCATGAGATATATTATCTATAGCCGTCAAAACGTAGATAATATACTCGCAAGGAAAATTATCCTGAACCGGTTACTGGGTTGTTTATAGGATAAGATCCGGAATCGTGAATTGGTTTTCACTTCCAAGACACTCATCACCCTGAAGAAAGCTAGAACAGCAGACTTGTTTATAGGATGGATATTCAATTTCACAAGGAAAATGAATCTTACTCTGAGGGGAAAACAATCAAAAGATTGACTCAAGAGCGTACGAGATATAATATCCATTACCGTCAGAACGTGGATAGAATACTCAGATGAGACATATTATTCATTACCGGCAGACCGTGAATAATATACTCGAAAGGAAAATTATCCTGAACCGGTTACTGGGTTGTTTATAGGATAAAATCCGAAGACGTGAATTGGTTTTCACTTCCAAAACACTCATCATCCAAAACACGAATTGGTTAAAGGATGGACATTCGATTCTACAAAGAATACGAATCTTGCTCGGTTGGGGAAAATCAACAAAGGATTCCAACTAAAGAGCGCATGAGATATATCATTCATAGCCGTCAAAACGTGAATAATATACTCGAAAGGAAAATCATCCTTAACCGGGTTGTAGGTTGTTTATAGGATAAAATCCGAAAAGAAAGGCATCGGGATACCAGAATAGGTATATAATGATAACCAATCAAAAGGGAGCAACAGTCATTACCGACAAAAGGGTAAATGAAAGGCGAACTGCTGAGGATAAATTGCAAGCATCCGGCAATTATCGACAGAGACTAGCTGGGGATGCATTAGTGAACAACCAATGATCCGGGGAACAAATCACTAGCATACGGTGAAAAGACCCACTGGGGATAAAATTGCTAGCATACGGCAATTATCCACAAAAGACCTGCTAGGGATATAAGTGCTGATCTGAACAACTCATCCAAGCAAAGGAAAATCATCATCAAGAATATTGAATGAAGATAACCACAAAATTAGGGTTTACATCTACCGAGTACGGGGTAGAAAACCAACAACTCCGCGTGGGGATAGAACAAATCACAAATCCGCACGGGAAACCAAAATAGGGTTTATAACAAACCACAAACTGCTGAAGAGCAGGAAAATAGGATTTACAACTACCGGGTAGTAGGTAGAAAACCAAAACTCTGGCTGGAGAATAAAAAGGTGTATAACCACAAATTCTGTCGAGAAAGCCAGGAAAAGATAGGACTTATAACTACCGGTATGAGGGTAGAGGCCCAAAAACATTCCGCTGGGGAACAACCCACTGGGAAACACAAGATATCTGACAAATAGCCAATTCGGGAACGATCCGAAAAGACAGACTGAATCAAGACACGTCCTAATGAGGATATAACTCAAATAGGAAAATCCATCCCAATATATGTGTTGGGAGGAAACGGAAGAAACCGTCATCCACGAGAATATATCTCAGTGGGGAATTGCAGAAGGAAAGACAGACACATTTTCTGCTTATGGGCTAACTCTATATGGAGAGATTTAACACCCAACATCTGCTTGGGGAGATCTGTAAAGAGATCTATATCACCATAGCAGGAGACACGACAAACAAAAGATATATGGCGAAAAATGCAACATGAATATCTGAATGTTTATGAATATGCATGAATATGCGTAATTTATGTTTGATGAATGCTGACAAAACAGACAATTCTAACACAAACAGGTTCAGGAACCAAACGCCCGGTATTATACTTCCAGGGGAAAAACCAACTGGAGAGCCAATCTGCGGAGATCCACATGCTGTAAAGCAAAGATCTGCAGGTACTGCTGAAGAAGCAGAGAATCAGAGATATTAGGAAACAACCCAATCAGGGTACAGAAAGTCACAACGGGCAAAGCAGCCACCAAGACAAATCTGTAGGGGAACAAGAGAAGTCCCAAAGTATCTGCAGGGGATCCCAGTGTCAACTGAGAAACAAAAGTGCATTGCACAAGCACAAACTGCTGTAGAAGCAAATCCCCATAACTCCACTGGGGGACAACCCACTAAGGGAGAATGATATCATCCAAATAGAGTGTAACTGCATAAGCAACTCTACTGGGGAAAACTGTCGGCTACTCTCTTGGGAACAAACCACTGAGGGAGGACAGATCAAACAAGCAGATTCTGCAATAAACCACTCCACTTGGGGAGAATATAAAAAAGCAAACTGATCACAACAAGTAGATTCTGCAATATGAGCCAATCTACCGGGGATCACAAACAGTCAGGAAATTAATCCGTTCACTGGAGGCTATAGCCATCATCCGACCATACTGGGGATTGAAGGAGTAATCAACGGGCGAAACTGCCACAACAAACATCCTGCAGACTAGGCTGAGGAAAAGATGGTTGAAATACTGGGGTACCAACCCAATCAACCACGGAGTAGGAAAATAAATCCTGCTCTGCTGGAGAGAATAACTCTGATGGAGAGATAGCAACAATTGCACAGACGACTTCGCCGGGGGGAAGGTAAAGTACTGGGTATCAAACCACTGACTTACCGAGTCTTCAAGAAGAAAGCGATCATGCTGAGGAAACAGACAGATCCTGCTGGCACACTGCATGGGGAAAAGAGGTAACAACTCCACTTGCAACTCTGGTGGGGATATTAATAACAGCTCTACTCGCGACTCCGAGGGGAGTATCAATCGATCAGTTATACTCATGACTGCGCTGAGGAGACAAATAAAGTCTGGGGCATACGACCCACTAGACAAAGTGACAGGGCACCAGGATGACAAACCATCAACCGCCGAAACTTCTCAAGAAACACCCATGCTGGGAAAACTGCTGCTGGAGAAAACAAAGTCTTCAACAACAAATCACTCTGTTTGTGACTGTACTGGGGAACAACCCCAACAACAACTCTGTCTGAGGAACAATCCCAACAAAGATCTGAAGAAAGAAGATACCACCAAACCAGGAATATGAACGAATGTCTTACCTGTTGGGAATCATGCCACCCTCGGGAGAGCACTGAGTTATTCTTGAGTATCCTTTCAATCTTGTGAATGTTCACTTTGTTTAAAACAACAAATTTTGAAAAATTTGATTTGTTAAAACAATGACATTTTATCAATTTAAAACAATGCAAAACATTTGTTGAATTGAAACAAATAAGAGTGCAAATAATTGGATAAAAAGCTCAAATTGATTTGACGGAATGGTAGTCTGCAAATGGCAAGACTCCATAGATCTGTACAAATTTGAAATCAGTGATATATATTGGAAGAGGGCTACATTGAACATAATGATCCTTTCTCTACCAATTTGAATCTCGATGTATCCGAAGCTTCAGTTGACGACGAATCGAGAATCTTCTGACGAAATGACGACTGATGAACCAGAAAGTCTCGTTAGGATGCAGTTACTTGCCAAATCCCTAATTTTTGCCTAGATTGCCCCAGAGTGAGGTACTCAATCTAGCGGGATGCAAATATATCTTTTTTTTCAAGTCTCTAATTTTTGCCTGGATTACCCTTGCGGGTTCTCCACCGAGACGCTCATTTTTGCCTAAGCCGCCCTTTCGGGTTTTCAACTTAGCGAGCTATTCTGTTTTTTTTCATTCTTTTTTCATTTGCATATACTTTTTTTTTTTTTAGGCAAAGTATCTCTTAACTGCATCTGAATTCACAGGACGAGTGAAATCCTCCCCATCCATTGTTGTAAGCATCAAAGCACCGCCTGAAAAGGCTCTCTTAACAACATATGGACCCTCGTAGTTTGGAGTCCACTTGCCCCTGGAATCGGGCGCGAAAGACAAAACTTTCTTGAGCACGAGGTCACCTTCTCGGAACACACGAGGCTTGACCTTCTTGTCGAATGCTTTCTTCATTCTCTGCTGATATAACTGACCATGGCACATGGCAGTTAAACGCTTCTCTTCAATCAGATTCAACTGGTCGTAACGACTCTGAATCCATTCAGCATCAGTCAACTTGGCTTCCATCAAGACTCGCATTGATGGGATCTCCACCTCTACTGGGAGAACGGCTTCCATGCCATAAACAAGAGAGAAAGGGGTTGCCCCTGTTGAAGTGCGTACAGACGTACGGTATCCATGCAAAGCAAATGGCAGCATCTCATGCCAATCTTTGTACGTGACAGTCATCTTCTGGATAATTCTCTTGATATTCTTGTTAGCAGCTTCAACAGCCCCATTCATCTTAGGTCTGTAAGGAGAGGAATTATGGTGTGCAATCTTGAATTCAGCGCACAACTCATCCATCATCTTGTTATTCAGATTAGATCCATTATCAGTAATGATCCTCTCTGGCACACCATAACGGCAAATCAGCTGGTTCTTGATAAACTTCACAACCACCTGTCTGGTTACATTCGCGTACGAAGCGGCTTCAACCCATTTGGTGAAGTAATCAATTGCTACGAGAATAAATCGATGTCCGTTGGACGCTTTCGGCTCAATCATGCCGATCATGTCGATTCCCCACATAGAGAAAGGCCATGGTGATGAAATCACATTCAGGAGTGTCGGAGGAATATGAATCTTATCCGCATAAATTTGACACTTGTGACATTTCTTCACATACTTGCAACAGTCAGACTCCATTGTCAGCCAATAGTAGCCTGCTCTCAACATCTTCTTAGCCATGGCATGTCCATTGGAATGAGTACCAAATGAACCCTCATGGACCTCAGTCATCAATAGGTTTGCTTCGTGTCTATCCACGCATCTGAGCAAAACCATATCAAAATTTCGTTTGTACAGCACTTCACCACTGAGGTAGAAACTGCCTGACAACCTTCTCAAAGTTTTCCTATCCTTCACAGATGCCCCAGGCGGGTAGACCTGGTTCTGAAGGAAATTCTTGATATCAAAATACCAAGGCTTGTCATCTTTCACGTCTTCGATTGCAAATATGTGAGCGGGTCTGTCCAAGCGCATCACAGTAATGTTGGGGACATCATTCCACCATCTGACAACTATCATGGAAGCAAGTGTAGCAAGGGCATCTGCCATCCGATTATCCTCTCGAGGAATATGATAAAATTCGACTTCTGTAAAGAAAGTTGAAATTCTCCTTGCATAATCTCTGTACGGGATGAGACTTGGCTGATTCGTCTCCCATTCACCCTTGATCTGATTGACAACCAAAGCTGAATCACCATAGACATCAAGATATTTGATTCTCAAATCAATGCATTCTTCAAGTCCCATAATACAGGCTTCGTACTCCGCCATATTATTCGTGCATTTGAAAGTTAGCCTTGCTGTAAACGGAATGTGCGATCCCTGGGGATTAACAATTACTGCCCCAATTCCATTTCCATATTGATTAACAGCGCCATCAAACACCATCGTCCATCTGGAACCAGGTTCTGGACCTTCATCAAGTGTAGGCTCATCGCAATCTTTCATCTTCAAATACAGAATTTCCTCGTCAGGGAAGTCATACTGAACAGACTGATGATCTTCAATTGGCTGGTGCGCTAGGTAGTCAGCCAAGATACTACCTTTGATAGCTTTCTGAGCTCGATACTCAATATCATACTCAGACAACAACATCTGCCAACGGGCAATCCTCCCAGTTAAAGCAGGCTTCTCGAAGATATACTTAATTGGATCCATTCTGGATATCAACCAAGTTGTATGATTTATCATGTACTGGCGCAAACGCTTAGCAGCCCAAGCTAAAGCACAGCACGTCTTCTCAAGCATAGAGTACCGAGACTCACAATCAGTAAACTTCTTACTGAGGTAGTAGATAGCAAACTCCTTCTTCCCTGATTCATCTTGTTGACCGAGTACACAACCCATCGAGTCTTCAAGAACTGTTAAGTACATAATCAGAGGTCTTCCTTCCACAGGCGGAGACAAAATCGGAGGTTCGGACAGATAATCTTTGATACTGTCGAAAGCTTTCTGGCAATCCTCGGTCCAATCATGAGACTGATCTTTCCGGAGGAGCTTGAATATCGGCGCACATGTGGCAGTCATGTGGGATATAAATCTGGAAATGTAGTTCAAGCGGCCAAGAAAACCTCGGACTTGCTTCTCAGTTTTGGGTGCGGGCATCTCTTGTATTGCTTTGACCTTTGCAGGATCAACCTCAATACCTCTTTCACTTACCACAAAACCCAACAACTTTCCGGAACGGACTCCAAAGGTACATTTGTTCGGATTCAGACGAAGCTGGAATTTCCTCAAACGCTGAAAAAGCTTCAACAAATGCTCAATATGCTCAACTTCCGTTCGGGACTTAGCAATCATATCATCAACATAGACTTCTATCTCCTTGTGCATCATGTCGTGAAACAAGGTAGTCATAGCTCGTTGATACGTGGCTCCGGCGTTCTTCAAACCGAAGGGCATCACTCGATAACAGAATGTTCCCCAAGGTGTGATGAATGTTGTCTTCTCCATATCCTCTGGTGCCATTTTGATTTGATTATATCCGGAAAATCCGTCCATAAAGGAAAAGACTTTGAATTTAGCTGTATTGTCTACCAACATGTCAATGTGTGGTAGAGGAAAGTCATCTTTTGGGCTAGCTTTATTCAAATCTCTGTAATCGACGCACATACGGACTTTTCCGTCCTTCTTAGGAACAGGCACAATATTGGCCACCCATTGAGGATATGTCGAAGTCACCAGAAACCCCGCATCAATTTGCTTCTGGACTTCCTCTTTGATCTTCACTGCCATATCTGGATGAGTTCTTCTGAGCTTCTGCTTCACAGGCACGCACTCAGGCTTCAAAGGCAGGAAATGTTGCACAATATCTGTATCTAAACCCGGCATGTCTTCATAGGACCAAGCAAAGATATCTGAATATTCTCGTAGCAAGCTGATCAAATCTTCCTTAACAGACTCTTCAAGAAGTGCCCCAATCTTTACCAGGCGAACACAATCCTCAGACCCCAAGTTGACTGTTTCCAAGTCTTCGAGATGCGGCTGAATGATCTTCTCTTCGTGCTCAAGGAGACGGGTGATCTCGTCAGGAATCTCTTCAACGTCATCTTCTTCTGCTTCAAATACAGGGAATTCAAAATTGGGAGATGGCGTTGGATCATTATGTTCAATGGGTTTTAGGATCAACCTGCATAATGATTTTGGTTAAGAAAAACTTCATAATTTAAGCAAGCAAATCATTATGCAGATGAAAAATGTTGCTTTTATAGCTTTTGTTTTTGTTTTTATGGTTTTTTGTGATCACTGATTTCATAAAGAAAAGCAAAAAGTGAAAACAAAGGAAAAACAAATGTTTTGACAATGCAAAAATTGAATGAAAATATCATTGTATATATGCTTTGCCAACAATGTCATCACTTCTCCTTTTGGCATGGGAGAAGGGTTTTAAACAAAATGAACAATTACTCTGATCTATGGATAACTGTAGGAACATCCACAGCGACCCAATTGTGGCAGACACCACCAGGAATAACAAAATTGTTCGAGTCTTCTGCATCTTCTTCTTCAATGATAGCAGCAGCTTCCTCTTCTGCAGGTTGATCAGCATGGATGAATCCTCCACTGGTGAACAGACCTTGCTCATTGCATGCCCCAGAACCATAGCCAATGCCAGCCCGGGATCGATTATCTTCAAGTTCAAGCACTTTCCCTAATCCAGCAACTGCACCACATTCAATGGCCAGCTTCGCATCACGGTAGGAAGTCAATGAAGGAGACTTCTTCTCGATTGGTTTATCAATAGATAAAGCTTGGAACTGAGTTCCAACTTCATCCTCTGCGTCAATGTACGAGAAAGAAGACAGATTACTGACCAGGAGAGCCTTTTCTCCCCCTACTACAACCAATTTCTTGTTTTTCACAAACTTCAGCTTTTGGTGTAGGGTGGATGTCACGGCGCCAGCCTCGTGAATCCATGGTCTGCCTAAGAGACAGCTGTAAGATGGGTGGATATCCATTACTTGGAAAGTAACTTGGAAATCACTTGGTCCTATCTTGATCGGGAGATCAACTTCCCCAATCACGGTCTTGCGCGACCCATCAAATGCTTTCACAACGACCCCACTCTGCCTCATAGGAGGACCTTGATATGACAGTCTGGAGAGTGTGGATTTTGGCAATACATTAAGAGACGATCCAGTGTCCACCAACACATTGGACATTGCATCAGATTTGTAATTCATAGAGATATGTAAGGCCATGTTGTGGTCTCTTCCCTCCTCAGGGAGATCAGCGTCACAAAAGCTCAAAGTGTTGCAAGCGGTAATGTTTGCAACAATGCTATCAAATTGTTCCAGGGTGACGTCATGATCAACATACGCCAGGTCCAAGACTTTCTGTAGAGACTCCCGATGGGGCTCTGAATTCAGCAACAAGGAAAGGATAGAAATCTTGGAGGGCGTGTGTAGAAGCTGGTCTACAATATTGTACTCACTCTTTCTGATGAGCCTCAGCATCTCATCAGATTCTTCATCAATAATGCCACTCGGGCCAACTACAGTAGCAGGAGTTTGTACGGAGGAGGAGGGCTGGGCAACAGCAGGTGCCGGATTCTGAACATTCACAGCATTCCCTACAGGGTGCACAACAGTGTCAGAAGCGGTAGCCTTTGCCGGTGCAGAAAAGACACGACCACTGCGGGTCAACCCACTAACATCAGCAATAGTGGTTACAGATGTGGAAGGCAAAGGTACTTCGACCCCATCCTGGACAGCAACAGGATTGTACCGGAACGGTACTGCTTTATCAGATGAATACGGCACAGGGCCGGCTGGTTTGATAATCAAAGTAGGTGAAGCCTTGGGCTTGTTGCTATTATAACGAATAACAACGGGCTCTGGCAACTTGAACACCGGTGATATGACATTCACCTCAGGTTCAACTGTATCAACATTGCGATTCTGGAGAATCTCAATGGTACCCTCATTCAACATCATTTGTAATTCCTTGCGAACCTGGTCACAACCCAAACGATTGACCGAGCAGACGCGGCACTGGTCATGGTTATGCTTCAAATAGCTGTGCTGACACAGCATCTTATGTAATCCAACCAATGACTGCCGGATATGACTGATGTACTTCACCTTGTATTTCCCAAGGTCCTCCTGAATCATGTTTACAGACTTCCCATGCGAAGGCAATGGGTTCCTGGTGACGTTCGGGTTCGAGTCTTCGAAACTCAGAATTCCGCTTCTCATAAGGTCTTGAACCTTAGTCTTTAGCTGGAAACAATTTTCAATATCATGGCCCGGAGCGCCAGAATGATAGACACAGTGTAGGTCAGGCTTGTACCACCACTGAGGGTTGACAGGTATAGCCGGAGGATCTCTCGGAGAAACCAACTTCCGCTCTATCAGAGAGGGATACAACTCTGCGTACGACATCGGAATTGGATCGAAACTGATCTTCTTCCTTTCATAACCCGCGTTTGCCTGATTACTCGTATTCCCACGAGGCTGGTAAGCCTGTTGCTGTGGACGAGATTGTTGATATTGAGGTTGTTGATATTGTTGCTGATGTTGATACTGTTGAGGTTGATATTGTTGGTGTTGAGGAGTATGGTCCTTGAAAACAGGTGCTACATGAGCCACCTGGTGCTGATGACCGGAATGTCGTGTAGGCTTCCTCTGAACAGAGGGTCTTCTTTGCTTGGGCTGAGACTGCACGGCATGTGCTTCACCTTCTTTCCTCTTAAACGCTCCATATCGTTTAGAGGAAGCACCATCATCTTTAGCCAACCGTCCTTCGCGGACGCCTTCTTCAAGACGCATCCCCATGTTCACCATCTCGGTGAAATCAGAGGGAGCGCTGGCCACCATTCTCTCATAGTAAAATGACCCAAGAGTCTTCAGAAAGATCTTGGTCATCTCTTTCTCTTCTAATGGTGGAGTGATTTGAGCTGCCAGCTCACGCCATCTCTGGGCGTACTCCTTGAATGATTCTTTGTCCTTTTGTGACATAGACCTGAGTTGATCTCTGTCAGGCGCCATGTCAACGTTGTATTTATATTGCTTGACGAAAGCTTCGCCAAGATCGTTGAAAGATCGGATGTTGACGCTGTCCAAGCTCATGTACCAACGAATAGCAGCACCAGACAAACTGTCTTGGAAGTAGTGGATCAAGAGTTGATCGTTGTCGGTCTGTGTGGACATCTTCCTGGCATACATGACCAAGTGTGCCAAAGGACAATTGTTCCCTTTATATTTTTCAAAGTCTGGGACCTTGAATTTGACTGGTATTTTAACACCGGGAACTAGGCAAAGTTCGGCTGCTGACTTGCCGAAGAGATCTTTGCCTCTAAGAGTTCTCAATTCCTTTCTCAGCTCAAGGAATTGATCGTTCATTGCATCCATCTTTTCATGAACATCTGAGCCCTCAGAAGCTTCAGAGTGATAGATGGTGTCGTCTACCCTAGGCATGGTATGCACGACAGGAGGAACAGGAATAGGGACCGGGCTAGATGCCGGCATTTGAGCAAAGGTAGGAGCTGGCAGATCGGGCATGAAGCCTGGAGGCATCCCCCAAGGAAAACCGGGAGGCATGGCATTTGGCTGCTGGGCACTGACAGGCACCGTTGATGTAGCCACTTCAGATATAACCGTCCGCTGAACCGGAGTTGCTGGCTGTTGAGCAGGCTGATTCTGGGCAGCAAGAAGTTGCTCCATCAGAGCGCCAAGTCTGGCGACTTCATCTCTCAGACTCTGGTTTTCTTGTTCCAACTGCTCCATAATTCTGGCAGAGTTGACTCTTGTATAATACCGGTGAGTCAGCTTGTCTTCAAAATAAATGAAGAACAGGGGTTAGAACCGGAAGACCAGAAAAATGGGTACCTGTTTATGCAGGAATGATGCATGAAATGCTTGTGCAAATGCTTTGATTTTCAAGGAACCCTTAGGGTATTATTTGCAATATTTTGAATTTTTAAACATTTTAATTGCTCGTGGAAAATATTTCATTCAAATATATTGAGACAAAGGAGTACAGCATTCTCGATTCAATTATTACAAAGAGAAAAGGTAAATGACATCCTATGGATCTCTATTAGCTCGGGATGCTGGAAGACGAGAAGTGCACAACTTCTTGATCTCTCTCTCATAGGCAGCCTCCATATCAGCTTTCTCTTTAGCAAGTTGATCATACTTCCTTTTCCAAAATTTGGAAGACTGAGGAAGCAGAGAAGTCCAAGTGTCGTTCGGATCGTCGATCACTCGGTGCTCGAGAAATTCAATCATAGCATCCTTCTCCTTGAGCTGCTGCAGCAATTCCTCCCTCTCGCGGATCCAGGCACGCGAAAGGTCTTCTTCTCTCAACTCCTCTACACGTTGGGTAGGGAGGGTTGAAGACCCAGCCACATCCAACAGTGTAGGTCTTGGATGATCATATGGCATCAGGTAGGTAGCAGCCCTCTGTCTGACCCAAGAGGTGTATGGCTCCAAAGCAATGCAGTTCTTCGGGCCCAACTCATTCCTACTTTTTATGCGAATATTGCACCAAGCGCGGACAAATCTGGCTTTCAGGCCTTGGGGATCTTTACCCTCCTGAAAGAATACACCTTCTAACAGAATGTTATGGGGCTTATCCTTCAGGGGGAACCCAAGCTGACGACGTGCGAGAATAGGATTGTAGGTAATCCCACCACATGTACCAAGAAGAGGCACATTGGGGAATTCACCACAAGAATCGATGATCTGAACGGTATCATACACGCGATCATACCAGGTGATATCATCATTGGTGAGAGACATGAGTCTCTGAGACCACCGTAGACATCCCTTGTTCTCCTTGAAAGCAACTGTCTGCGGCAAGTGCGAAATAAACCACTTGTACAGCAGGGGTAAACAGCAGACAATGACTCCTCCATTCTTCATATTCCTCAGATGCATGGAGACATATGCATCACCCAACAAGGTCGGAACTGGATTGAGGACTGCAAAGATCCTAATGGCGTTCATGTCCACGAACTTGTCGAAGTTGGGAAACAGCACCAATCCATAGATGAGCAGTACGAATAGAGCCTCAAAGGCATCCTCACTCATGGCCTTCCCATAAAAGATAGCTTGGGCAATGAGGAACTCGGAAGGAAAACCCTGAATTCCGCCTTTGGTAGTCAGATTAGCTCTAATCAGATCTTCATCTATATGCAACAGACTGGAAATCTCTCGAGCAGATGGAATACTCTCTAGGCCACTGAACGGCACTTGATCCAGAATCGGAATCCCAATAAGGTGAGAGTATTCTTCCAAAGTCGGCAATAACTGGAAGTCCGGAAATAAGAAGCAATGATGCAACGGATCGTAGAACTGAGCTAGAGTACTCATCAATCCTTCGTCAACCTGAGTGGTGAGCAGAGGTAGAAGCTTCCCATAGCGAGCTTTGAAACCCAAGGGATCTAATACATACGATGTCAGATTCCTTAACTCTTTTACATCGGGCTGCTTAAAGCTGTACTTCTTTGTATGCCTTTTCGGTCTTTCCATGTCTGAAAATTTTACAAATAACCCTTTAAGTTCCTTGAAAATTTTCTCTTTGATGACATGAATGCGGATGAATGCGTGAATGCATGAATGCAACAAACACACTCAAGGATCAAGCAAAGCACACCAAACAAAGGTCGTGGGAAAGCTCTATGTATCCCTAATATCAATCATCCACTTTGGTGGATTTAGGTTTTCACCTTATCGACACCCAAGTTCCATTGATATTAACGGTACATGAACCGGTTCAAACATTCCTAATATCAACCAGCCGCTTTGATGGATTTTAGGTTTTACACCTGATCCGGGATCCATTGATATTAACAATGTTTGAACGACTCAACCACGAATCACGGGTTTGTTGAGAGTCACGAGCATGGAGTCTCGGTTAAGAACCACCCAAAGGGAGTGTACTAGGGTTTAAACCTGCCAGACATGTTCTATCAGAGGTTCCCATAATCATCGTTCCATCTTTCGAATATTATCGGAGGAACGAATACTCGTATTCCAAGAATATTCTCAAGAGAAACTCTTATGAGTGTAGTATCGCGTAACAATCGTATCAGAACTGACATCTGAACGACCTCCGCACTACGGTCCTAAAAATAGGCCAAGATGGGTTTGGTAAACTAAGGTCCTTGGCTTCTGCGGCACATGATTGAAAGAATAATGCCTAACCACAAATAACTTGTGTGACATTATTAGTTCAACATGACCTCCACCAAGTGAATGGACTCGCAAGTCAACTGGCTAAGGACTACTCCACACCAGTCGACAAGACTATGCCATTCTCCTATCCTAGAGAGCACTCGAGTTCGGGTATAAAACTCATCTCACAGATCACCAAAGCAAACAGCAAATGTATATCAAGCAATTCACACATTACAATCAATACAGTGATCCCAAATTGTACAAAAACATGTCAAATGACAGATAATAATATAGCACAACAAGGGTGAAAAGTAGGCAATACCACCAGGGATTCTGGTGAGATCTCCCCAGCAGAGTCGCCACTTTTCTGTAGCGGTGTATTCGTCGCTATATGATCTATCGATTAAATCATAAGCTAAGAGATACATTGAAATTTCGAGTCGCCACCGCACTTTTATTTATCCAAAGGACTGGCTAAAAAGCGAACAAAAGCCTAAGAAGTTTTACACGTAGAAAACTAATAAAAAGATCAGAGATTCTGGGTAAGGGGTAAATTACGCAATGGGAAGGTGTTAGGCACCCACTACGTCCTAGGTACTCCTAGGGAGCCCTTTTCACACTTGTTGTATTAAATTGTTATTTGTTATGACATAAAGTATTGTGCAAACATGATTGGGATGATGAGAAAAGAATATACAAGTTAGTTATTTTTGTGTTCGAACGGATGAACCCGCTGCCTACGTACCTCCATCAAAGGTAAGGATCAAAACGCCGTAGTTCGGCTAAAAGATTTCCAAAAGTTGGTGGATTCAGTTTTAAACACAAGCACTGAGGCTTTTCATTATCAATGGGAGAACACTCGACCAAAAACAACATCCACCATGCGAGGATAGCTTCGACGTACTTGAGGGGTTAGCCCTGTTTTCAGTACGGAAGTCTTACTGTCGACTCACTAAGGATAGGCAAGATTTACATCAACCACAAAGATAATTGAAGCCTATGGCTAATGTGAAAAGATTAATGGACAAAGCCAAAACAAGTGAATGAGTGAAGTTAATTGATTGTGATTATGAAAATGAAGTCAAAGTATGATTAAGATTGATTCAAAAGAAGTATTATGAAATGGAGTTTGAAAAAAGGTCAAGGACTTGGGTCCAGGTTTTTAATTAGAAAATATGAAGATGTTTGCACAACACTTATGTCAAGTTTGAAAGGTAAAGTGTGAAAAGGTTTAGGACATAATGAATGATGAATGGATGAGGATGGGATTGTAAAACTTCTTAGAAGGTTCACTTCTTGAAATCATATAGCAGATGATTCAAGTGTGTCCTTTGGAATAGCAATGGATAATAATAAACAAACAAAGCAAGTCAACAAAGGCGGATATCGGATGCCAATCAATGGTCTTATACCAATCTCCTAAGATAAAACTGGATATCAGATGCCACTCAATGGTCTTACACTAATCTCCTCAGGCAAAGAGATAAAAGGCGGATACCGGATACCAATAGATGGGTTTACACCAGTCTCCTAAAACAGAAATGGATATCAGATGCCACTCAATGGACTTACACTAATCTCCCAAAACAAAACAAAAATGAAACATGGAAATCAACTGCCAATCTGTCTGGACTTAGGTTAACTCCACAGTATGATCATAGGAATGCCAATGCCACAATACAGGGACTTACAATGGATCCTCACATACAAGAACAAAAGCAACAATATGGTCATAGGAATGCAAATGCCTACTTACAGGGACTTATAATTGCAACCTCTCATACAAACAGATGAAACAAACTTATGATCACAGGAAAGCAGATGCCAACTTACAGGGACTTATAACTGCAACCTCTCATAAACAAACAAACCAAATTGTGATCACAGGATAACAGATGCCAACTTACAGGGACTTATAACTGCAACCTCTCATAAACAAACAAACCAAATTGTGATCACAGGATAACAGATGCCAACTTACAGGGACTTATAACTGTATCCTCACATACAAACAGATAAAACAGAAGATATGAGTGACCAATGAGGTCTTACACTCTATCCTTCCATATCACAGGAGCAAATGCCAAAGCAATGGACTTACAATTGTCCTCAATGGGCAAACAACAATAATAAAAGTCTCACAGACAAATGATATGATCATGCACTAATGGCAATTGATGATGATGATAAATGCATAACATACAGGCAAACAAATGCACATGAAGCAATCAATCAATCAATGAATATCAAACAGCACACTCTATAGCCAAGACAAGGGGGCTCACACAAGAGGGTTTGACTATGAAAGTCCACTGTGATAGGTAAGTGTCGCTCTTAACCTTGCCATTGAGAGGCTAAGGTGAAGCAGATGAATAGGAGATGAGGGGTGTGCCTCATTGCTTCTATCCCTAATCAGGGAGAGCATCAAATAATAGAAAGTGGGGGAGTTCAGAAAGATGGAACTCTTTCCCCATTATTGACTCGATTAGATCTTGGGTATTTATCTCAATGCTTCAACCATGTAATGGGAGCAAAGAGAGGACACACTGAATAGTGGGGGATAGATTGCTTATCCCTACCTTCCACCAATTGCCTTATTTGAAGGACTTTTCCTGCTTGGGACAATTTTAAACACACACAGGCATTGCCTCTTAAGGAGGACTTCAGACAGTTTGCCCGGTCAAATAACAGACCGGGTCTCCAGACTACATGAAGAAGAAAGGTTTATACCTCAAAGCAAATGCTAAAATAGCAAAGCAAGCAACTAAAGCAACTAAAGTGTACCTGAAAAAGTCAAACTTATTAGTAAACAAGTCAACAGTTCAAACCAAAAGAAATGGATAAACAACAGTCAACCATAAACAGAGGTGCCAAGGCACAAAGCCAAACTCATATGAATCACACCTACAAAACAAGGGTTAGCACAATATATATAATCCAACTCAATCAAATTTGAATGATCTTTGAGGCATTGGTGCTTAACCTGAAACAATAGCTCAATTGTAAGCTCAAAAGACCACTAGGACTAGCCTAGGGTCAAAGATGAAAGAAAAAGGTCAAAACAGCAAAGTAAAGTCAACCCAATTCATATTCAAACATTTAAGAAGTAATCTCAATTGGATTCATAATCAAATCATGCATCATTGTCATTTTATACACAAAAGAATGCAAAGCATGGCAATAAGAAGCACAAATAGGTCAACAGCAAGACTTCATTCAAAAGTCAACCCAAACATTCTCAAAAAATTATCAAATAAATCACATTCAATCCTAACATCTAGCATGGCAAGCATGTCAAATTTCATTGCATTTGGATGAGAGGAAGGCAGTCAATTAAAATCATGAAGTCAAACCAAATTCAAGCATGCATAATGAAGGTCAACAAACATGGGTCAACTTCAAAAAATCATATCAAATTGAAAACAGAAGAGAAATGAATGAGATTAACACTAATGCAAAGCTCAAGGAGTCTAGTTATCACATATGAAATTTCATGGTCATACAATAAGATTTGAGAATTTCACAAAGGATTTGGCAACATGTAGCACAAAAAGTCAACAAATGACTAAGCATGGAAGAAAATTCTCAAATAAATGGAAAACAGCATCATTAATTCCAGGAAAATTCATACACAAACTAGACATGTAAGAGATCATTCATACAAAATTTGGGGTCATTTGGATATAAGGAAGCATGTGAACAAAAATTGGGAAAATGCATATCATTGGTGTGACACAAATTGTCACACCCTAGCTCAAAAAATTCACAACTAGCAAACCACAAATAGGAAATGCATAAACTCTACATGGAAACAAAGGTGAATGAGTCTAGTTTATGCTCAAAAAATTTCAGGGCCAAAGGATGCATCATCATCATTTCACAAAAGTTTTGGCAATATGTATCAATTGGGCATACATGACAAGAGAACTCATACTATTTAAAATCCAGCCACACAAAAAATTATTAAAAATCATGATTAAATACTAGACATCCATGTGAAGATGATGGAAAAATTTTCATGATTTTTGGATGAATAATGAATGAGTTAGGAATTTTGTAAGTTGATGAAACAAGTGAGACAACATGAGCAAAATGGCATGGGAAACGAGTCAAACAAGGGTCAACGCATGGCATTTATGTAATTCCGCGCTTCACTAACTTGAACGCTGCGTTTTGTGGAAAGAAACGAAATGTTCTCATTGGCTGATGGCCAATGGAACAGTAAACAAGGCCAATCGATGCTTCAAATTTCTGGGTTCAAAAACCCTAGGGTTTTAGCAACAGCCATCATGTCTTGCCCATTCAAGCCAGCATGAAACGAAATCTAACATGACTTCATGAACAAAATATCAACTAACAATCATGCAGCATCAAACAGCCATAACCAAACACAACAAACACAATTCATATGGTTTTTTCTGGGCAATGTTCATGGGGTTTCAAAACAGCAGCAGGGCATTTCATCATTCAACTTCATCATCATGTAATCATCAAAACATGAACAATAACATCAACAAATAAGCATGGCCACGAAACATCATCATTATGCAACATTAACTAACAACAAACCAAACAAGATCATGAGAAAATTCTGGGCATAGCTTAAGGTTTCACAATAACAGCAAGCATTCATCATCATCATGCAACTTGAAATTTCGAAATGTCCAGAAATTCAAATCAAGTATACCAACAGCATCATTAAACATCATGCAGCACAAATATGGTGTCCAAATTCATTAAATCAACTCCAGCAAAGCAAATCGAGCAAAAGTTCATTTGTACACAAAAGAGAAATTCAGATTTCTCCATCATAAGACCAACATTTCAAGCAAGCTTTAGTTCATTAGAATCAGCATAAGAAGATCTTTCATAAACATATCATGGCATGGCAAATGATTGAAGTCGAAGTCTTACTTGTTTTTGAAGAAAATCAAGGAACAATGGTTGTTTGTGTGCTTCCAGCTCAAACAGAGGTCCACTATACTTTGGAATGAAGAAACCTTGAAGAACCTTGACTCAAACTTGCTTGAAACTTCCAAATCTCGATTTCACCATGACTGGTCCTTCGAAGAACAGAGTTAGAAAATGGCAGTCCAGTTGTGATTTGGTGGTTGGAACAAGCTCAATGTTGGTGATGGATGATGGAACAAACAAAGGTAGCTTGAGGTTTTTTGAAGTTTTTGACAGAATTTGCAAAAAGAGTAAAAATGCCAAAGTGAGAGAGTGAGAAATTCTGGTTGGTAGGCTGCGATTCTTAGGGTTTGTTTGTGCTGAGAAAGAGCTTATATGTGACTGTTTAACATCCACTAATGAAATGCTAAACTGGTTTTGTCTTAATGAAGTGATTTGCTTTTTTTGCTAAGTTTGTTCAAGTGAAAAAGGAGGTGTATGCTTGGTCGAAATGGGCTTGATACAGGCTGTATACAGACCTTTGCAAATGCTGTTTGAAGTCTGCACATCAATTGCTCACTTTGCCTTGTGTTAATGAAGCTAATTGTACAATTTGCCACCTTTTGCATTTTGGTCCAAAATGGTAGTGTAATGGTGGTATGAACATGATTTTAAGCTCTAGACAAATCACAAATGATGTTTCCAAGCATTTCCAATTGGCCAAAGTGTAAAAAAATCAAAGAATCAAAAAGTCAAAGTTTGGTCAAACTTGATTTTTAAATGAATAGGTCAAAAAATGCCATTTTGAATGGTAGGGTTTTGGTGAATGAAATTTATATTTTTGGAAAGAGGAGGAAAAATGTGGTTTGTAGGAAAAAACCCCACCAAATTTGGCCTTATGGTTTGAGAGTTATGGCTCTTTGAAGTTCACAAATTTTTGAAATTGAATTGATCATATCTTGACAACCACACATGGGATTTGAGAGTTCTTGGACTTTTTGAAAATGGGAGAACAAGATCTTCAACTTTCATGTTGGACCAAAATTCATTTGAAGCTTGTATCATGATGTAAGTTGAGGATCAAGAAGTTTCCATTTTTGGCAGTTGAAATTACAGGTCCACTTTCTATTTTGGGAAATTTCTAATTTTACTTCAAATTCTTCCATGATGAGGTTTGACATGATAGATGAGGCTTATACAAGCATGAATGAGCTCCTTCAAATCAATTCCATCCATCAAATCCTTGATTAAATCAACAGTTGACCAAGTTTGACTTTTCTAGGGTTTTGGATGATTGAACCATTTCTGATGAATTCCAAACCCTAATTCCTTGAGAATTTGACTTCAAATGATGTCATAAGATGTATGAACTCTTGATTATTGGTCATGGTGCCCAAATTCTGCAAGAATGGCCATCATCCATTGCTTTGACTGACTGTTGACTGACTTTGACCTAATTGCTGGTGATTGCTTCAACTGCAAGCAACAAGGTTAGACTGACAATATTTTTGTACTTTTTGGTTAGTAAACATATGAAAAGCAAGAATATACAAATGCAAGGCATGCTTGGTGATCAAGAAACAACCCACAAGGCAACCACCCACTAGGAGGACAGCTAGGGTATGCAATGATCCTTGAGGCCATGATATGATATGATATGGGCCATGAGGGATCTTAGGGCCCAAAATTGGGGTCTTACACCCCAGTTGGCTGTTCTGCTGATTCTCGAGATGCAGCTGAGTGTGGTCTTCTTTTCTTGCTCAAGAAGTCGGGAAATCTCGTCAGGAATCCCTTCAACATCATCTTCGTCCGCTTCAAATACAGGGAATTCAAAATTGGGAGATGACGTCCGATCATTATGTTTAATGGGTTTGAGAAACAACTTGCATAATGATTTAGAGATGAAAAGCTTTTTGAAAAACAAACAAGACAATCATTATGCAGATGAAAAGATTGCTTTTATTCTTGTTTTTAGGGTTTTTTGTGATCACCAATTTCATGCACAAAGCGAAAAGGGAAAACAAATGGAAAAACAAATGTTTAACATGAATTTATTTGAATGAAAATATCATTGCACAAAATGTTGCCAACAATGTCATCACTTCTCCTTTTGGCATGGGAGAAGGGTTTTTTAAACAAAGTGATTATTACTCTGACTTATGAACAACTGTAGGAAAGCCCACAGTGACCCAATTGTGATAGATCCCACCGGGGATGACAACTGTCAGTATCTCTTGCGTCAGCAGCTTCTGTTTTCTGAACAACCCTTCTGAAGAAAAGTTGGCGCCAGCCCAGGACTTGTTATCTTCAAGTTAGATTAACATGGGGAAGAAGTCGTGTCCCCAAACATGTCTGCAATGCAAGGATGATATGTGCATGATATGTGTATGATGCGGATGCTATTTTATCATGAATGATCCTGAAAAGGATATGCATATGTGAGTTAACTTTTTTTCTTTTTCACGCACTATTATTATTATTTATTTTTTTTGGAAAATAAACATGTTATGATGCAAATGATGGAGCCAAGACTGGCAGGCTGTGCATCTCAGAACACCGGATCGAAGCTTCGGCTTGAACTCGGAGTCGCAATTCATCTGAAACCCAAGGTCAATCTGATCAACTGGCATCTGAACCCACTCTGAGGAGCCAAAACACTATCTGAGCGAGTACCCTCAAATTCAGCCCAGGGATCCGAAATAAACGGAACCCTCCGATCAATACCAGGGTCGAACCTCCGGCGTCCAGAAATAAATGTCCAGAATTCATAGTCACCAACAGTACCGGGAGTCACCAACTGTACCTGTTAAAGTGATCAATCCCTCCCCACTCACGGGTGTCATCTAGGCCAGGGTAAGGTCGAGAGAAACACAGCATAAATAACCTTTCGCAGAATACCATCATATACACACCTGAAGTATGCAACGACAATATCCCACCAGGGTCTGAACTGCTCGTGATATCAATGTTCCGCTAGGTGGCGCAATACCACCCGCTTCCCATGAATCACTCTATTCCTAGGTTTCCTAGATTTCACTCATAGCCTGGGTATTGGGCCTTTTACCTCGAGTAACTCCCACCCCAAACAGAAACACAGCACAGCCAGCAAATGAATATGAATGAATGCAAACATTAATGCAAACAATAAATGCAAACAATAAATGCACATATATACAATGAATACAATAAATAACAGCACAAAGCAACCAAAACCCTAACCTAGAGAGCGCTAGGAGAGACTCGCTTAGGGAAGATGGACCAGCAAGAGGTCAACTTCTCTATATCCCCAGCAGAGTCGCCAGCTGTCGCATTACGCGAAAAACCGGCGGGAAACAAAGAACAACAGAGCCGCCACCGTGCGTTATTTATCCCAAAAGAGGGAAAGGAAACGCTCAGAGTAAACCTGGAAAAGACGTGGTCTCGCGACCAAAGAGAATGGGATCGGGAGTCGGTTATGCGAAGGGAAGGTATTAGCACCCCTACGCATCCGTCGTACTCGACGGGATCCACGCACAATAGGAAGGAAAATGGTTGCTAAAAACGCTGCTCACACACACACACTGGCTGAAAGAGACACGAGAAAACAGACAAGACTGAAACTGACTCGGCAGGATATCGCATCCTGGGCCTACTTAGTCTATCAGGCATAGACATCAGAGTCGAAGTAGTTCGGACTGGGGAAACGGCACATGCTCGCTAGGATATTGCATCCTATGCATACGTATCTCCTTTGGACGAAGGAGAATCAGAGCATTCGTAGCTCGGCTAACACGCACACAAACAAACACAGGCAAAGGCAAACGTGGAGCCTGAATGCCAATCACTGGACTTACATCAGCATCCGAACCAACAAACACACACAGGAAACCAACTGCCAATCGCTGGACTTACGTCGGACTCCAACCAGAAAAGGAGAAACAAACTCACACAAACAAAACAAAAGGGCGAACGTGGAGCCCGAATGCCAATCACTGGACTTACATCAGCATCCGAACCAAAACACACGCAAGGGTGGTCAAGACACAAAGGGTTGAAAAAGAAAAAAAGGGCGCCCGGAGAGATCAGCTCATCTCCTGCCTACGTACCTCATCTGGTATGAGGATCAGGGCGACGTAGTTCCCCTACGCAGGGAAAAAGGACTAGCCTAACCAGATAACAGAGGGAGACACAACACTAGGGAGACTACGACTCGAGCCTAGATGTTGTCATGCAAAGTCGTCCCTAAGTTAAGGTTTCTAGCTAACTTGCACAGGAAGCAAGCCTATCCTAAACATGACTTGCACAGGAAGCAAGCCTATCCTAAACATGACTTGCACAGGAAGAAGAAGGGTCTCGATTGCAACTAGGGCAAGAGAAAGGGGAGGTCTCAATCGCAACGAGGGCGAGAGAAAAGAATTAGTGTTAGCTGTTAGTCAAACTCGACAAGACATCGCATCTCGTGCCTACGTATCTCATCTGAACATGAGAATCAGATTTGCCGTAGTTCGGCTAAACTATTCCTGTTGGTTTGTGTTTTTTAAGTGGACAACGTCACTGCGCAATCTACCTGATGCTCGACCTTTGGAGACTTACTCACCTGTAGTAGAAGGAGTTAACGTAACCTTAAGAGGGGATAATGTTTGTTTGTGTTTTAGGAAAGCTCAAGCAAGAAAGGAAGTCATATACGAAGGAACCGTGCTACCTTAATTGACATGCAAACGAGACTACGCGGAGTCTAACAAACCTAGGGGATACAATCACACCACACAAGCACATACAGCATGAAATAAACACACCAACAAGGGGCTCAAATATCAAGGCTAGGTTTTAGTCGAGGGGTCATATCAACCTCAACAAACAAACCACTGGAACTGGGTAGATGGCGCTCTTAACCTTGCCATTGAGGGGCTAAGGTGAAGCAGATGAAAGGTGAGTGAAGATAAGACTTCACAGCTCTTATCCCTGGCCTGGGAGAGCTTAAGACAAGAATGTGTGGGTTCAGAAAGTGGGAACCCTTCTACACATTTGAAACTGACTCAACTGTACGATTGTACAAGATCTTGGGTTTGTATCTGCAATGCATCAACACAGTGGTGTGAGCAAAGCAGATGACACACAGAATAGCAGGGGATAGATTGCATATCCCTTGGGTTCTGCCAATTGCCTCTTCACTTAGGAGGTCTTTGACTCTATACAAGGACAAATGTAAACAGTCACAAACATTGCCTCTTAAGGAGGACTTCAGACAGTTGCCTGGCCAAGTAACAGGCCAGGTCTTCCAGACTACATGAAGATAGAAAGGTATACCTCAATGCAAATTGCTTATCAAGCAAAGCAAAGCAAAAGTTCACAAGGAACTGAGCAACTAAAAGTACTTGATTTTGAAGAAGATGTTGAAGCAGTGAGGATTTGGATGTTTTAGCTCGCAACAGTTACTCCAATGACTTCCAAAAGATGATTGGTGATGGAAGTTTAGCTCAAGGATACTTGGTTTTGCTCGAATCAACTTCTGCCATTGATGTAGCTTGGAGAAAACAGTTCGTGGAACAGGCCTTACAGTTGGTGAATCAAGCTTGCAATGGACTCCAAGATGATGGTAGGTGAAGGAGCAAACAAGGCCAGGTCGGGTGTTGTGCAATTTTTCAGAGCAAAACTCAAAAATGCAAAAGATGGAAATTTGAGAGAGTGAGAATTCTGTTGGAATACTGTGGCTGCTAGGGCTTCCTTTGAGCAGAAAAATGATATATATGTGCTGTTTAACATGCTAAGCCTGATTAATTAACTTGGTAATTGGCAATTGGTCATTTTTGTGTTTTTGCTAATTTGCAACCAAGTTGGTGATGGGTGTATGTGCTGCACGAAAATGGGCCTTCCACAAGTCTTAAACAACATTTCAGACCATATTTGAATGGCCAAATGGATTGGAAATGATTAAATCAAAAAGTCAGAATTTCACTTCACTTAAAATTAATTCAAGTAAGTCAAAAAAGGCCATTTTGATTTGTAATGTTTTGGTGCATGATGGTTACATTTTTGGAAAGAGGAGGTCAAATGTGACTTGTTGGAAAAAACCCCACCCAATTTGGCCAAATGGTTTGAGAGATATGGCCTTTTGAAGTTCAAGAATTTTTTGAAAGTGAATTGATCATAACTTGCCAACCATACATGGGAATTGAGTGTTCTTGGACTTTTTGGAAATGGGAGAACAAGATCTTCAACTTTCATGTTGGGCAAAAATTCATTTGAAGCTTGTATCATGATGTAAGTTTGGGATCAAGAAGTTTCCATTTTTGGCAAATTCCAATTACAGGTCAACTTTCTATTTCTGGAAATTTCTTGTCTGACTTTATTTTCTTCACTGTGGATGATTGACATGATATATGAGGCCTATATGGACATGAATGAGCCCTCTCAAACCAAATCCAACCATCAAAACCATAAAATCAGGCCCAGTTGACCAAGGTTGACTTTTTAGGGTTTCTGGTAAACTGTGCATTGACTGGAGACTTCTGAACATCCAATCCTTGACCAAAACACTTCAAATGGATCCCCAAGGTCATGTGAACATGTTGGACCAACCCTAGGGCCTTGGCTCAATGAGAAACACACTTGCTTGCTTGACTGACTGATCTCCTGACCAGTTTGACCTAATTCCTCTGATGATCTTGCACTTGAGGCAAAGGGACAATGCAATGCTATGCAGTGGACTATGTTATGTTATGACCTAATGTGAGAATGTATGTACAAAAGGTAGGTGCAAATTTGAGGTGCTACAATCATAGCTGATCATTATCAGTCTGGGTAGACATATTTCTGGCGTACATAACCAGATGAGCAAGAGGACAGGTGATCCCTTTATACTTTTCAAAGTCAGGCACTTTGAATTTGATCGGAATTTTAACACCGGGAACAAGGCAAAGCTCAGCAGCAGACTTGCCAAACAGATCTTTCCCTCTGAGGGTTTTCAATTCCTTTCTCAGCTCAAGGAATTGATCATTCATAGCCTCCATCTTCTCATTAACATCTGGGCCCT
Organism: Lathyrus oleraceus; assembly: GCF_024323335.1. Classification (NCBI taxonomy): domain Eukaryota; kingdom Viridiplantae; phylum Streptophyta; class Magnoliopsida; order Fabales; family Fabaceae; genus Lathyrus; species Lathyrus oleraceus. The sequence continues at coordinate 62,871,646 of NC_066580.1, read as the reverse complement.
CAAACGGCTCAGAATGATAGATGGTGTCGTCTACCCGGGGAATGGTATGCACGACTGGAGGAGCAGCAACAGGGACCGGGCTAGATGCCGGCATATGAGCAAAAGTTGGAGCGGGAATATCAGGCATGAAACCTGGAGGCATACCCCAAGGAAACCCGGCTGGCATGACATTGGGCACAAAGTGAGCATTGGCAGCTGGCACTGTCGAAGCGACGACTTCTGATATCACTGTCCTCTGGGGAGGAGTTGCAGGAGTCGGAGAAGGTTGGTTCTGAGCAGACAGAAACTGCTCCATCAAAGCGCTCAAGCGAGCGACCTCTTCTTTCAGTTCACGGTTCTCTTGTTCCAACTGATCCATAACTCTGGCAGAATTGGCTCTTGTATAGTACCGGTGAGTCAGCTTGTCTTCAAAATAAATGAAGAGCACAGAGTTAGGCCACAGACAAGAAGACCAAGAACAAGATACCTGTTTATGCAAAATGATGCATGTAATGCTCGTGCATATGCTTTGTTTATTTTCAAGGAACTTTTTAGGGTATTTATTTGAAAATTTTGAATATTTTTAAGCATTTAAAAGCATATGGAAAATATCTCATCAAATATATTCAAGACAAAGAAGTACAACATTTTTTGATCATTACAAAGAGAAAAGGGAAACAACATCCTATGGATCCCTAGAAGCTCGGGATGCTGGGAGACGAGATGCACACAGCTTCTTGATCTCTCTCTCATAGGCTGCTTCCATGTCCGCTTTCTCCTTTGCCAGTCGATCATACTTCCTCTTCCAGAACTTGGAAGACTGAGGAAGCAGAGAAGTCCAAGTATCATTCGGATCATCGATCACCTGATGCTCGAGAAACTCAATCAGAGCGTCCTTCTCCTTGATTTGCTGAAGCAATTCTTCTCTTTCACAGATCCAAGCACGTGAAAGGTCTTCTTCTCTCAACTCCTCTACATCTTGGGTGGGGAGGGTTGACGGCCCAGCCACATCCAAAGGTGTAGGTCTCGGATGATCATAAGGCATCAGGTATTCAGAAGCTCTCTGTCTGACCCAAGAGGTATATGGCTCCAAAGCAATGCAATTCTTCGGACCTAACTCATTCCTACTCTTCTTGTGAATACTGCGCCAAGCGCGGACAAATTTGGCTTTCAGGCCTTGGGGATCTTTACCCTCCTGAAAGAATACACCTTCTAACAGAATGTTATGAGGTTTATCCTTTAGGGGGAACCCAAGCTGACGACGTGCTAAGATAGGATTGTAGCTGATCCCACCACATGTACCAAGAAGAGGCACATTAGGGAATTCACCATAATAATCAATAATCTGCACTGTATCATACACGCGATCATACCAAGAGATATCATCATTAGTGAGAGACATGAGTCTCTGAGACCACCGTAGACATCCCTTGTTCTCCTTGAAAGCAACTGTCTGCGGCAAGTGCGAAATAAACCACTTATACAACAGAGGCAAACAACACACAATAACTCCTCCACCTTTTGCATTCCTCAGATGCAAAGAGACATAGGCGTCACCCAACAGAGTCGGAACGGGATTAAGAACTGAAAAGATCCTAATGGCGTTCATGTCCACGAATTTGTCGAAGTTGGGAAACAAAACCAACCCATAGATGAGCAGCACAAATAAAGCCTCAAAGGCATCCTCACTCATGGCCTTCCCATAGATGGTAGCTTGAGCGACGAGGAAATCAGAAGGAAAACCCTGAATTCCACCTTTGACAGTCAGATTAGCTTTAATCAAATCTTCATCTATGTGCAACAAATTTGCAATCTCTCGAGCAGTCGGAATTCTCTCTAGGCCACTGAACGACACCTGATCCAGGATCAGGATCCCAATAAGATGAGAATACTCCTCCAGAGTAGGCAACAACTGGAAGTCCGGAAAAGAGAAGCAGTGATACAAAGGATCATAAAACTGAGCCAAAGTACTCATCAGTCCCTCATCAACCTGAGTAGTCAGCAGAGGCAGAAGCTTCCCATACCGAGCTTTGAACCCCAAGGGATCTAGTACATAAGATGTCAGATTCCTTAACTCTTTCACATCGGGCTGTCAAAAGTTGTACTTCTTTGTATGCCTTTTCGGTCTTTCCATGTCTGAAAATTTTGCAAATAAACCCTTTTAAGTTCCTTGAAAATTTTCTTTTTCTGATGACATGAATGCAGATGAATGCATGAATGCATGAATGCAACAATCACACTCAAGGATCAAGCAATGCACACCAAACAAAGGTCATGGGAAAGCTCATTGTATCCCTAATATCAATCATCCATTTTGGTGGATTATGGTTTTCACCTTATCAACACCCAAGTTCCATTGATATTAACGGTACATGAACCGGCTCAAACATCTTTAATATCAACCATCCGTTTTGGTGGATTATGGTTTTACACCTTATCAACACACAGGTTCCATTAAAATTAAGGTTGTCTGAACGACTCAACCATGAATCACGGGTTTGCTGAGAGTCACGAGCATGGAGTCTCGGTTAAGAACCACCCAAAGGGAGTGTACTAGGGTTTAAACCTGCCGAACATGTTCTACCAGAGGTTCCCATAATCATCGTCCCATCTTTCGGATATTATCGGAGGAACGAATACTCGTATTCCAAAAATATTCTCAAGAGAAACTCTTATGAGTGTAGTATCGCGTAACAATCGCATCAGATCTGACATCTGAACGACCTCCGCACTACGTCCTAAAATAGGCCAAGATGGGCTTGGTAAACTTAGGTCCTTGGCTTCTAAGGCACATGATTGAAAGAATAAGGCCTAACCACAAATAACTTGTGTGACATTATTAATCCAACATGACCTCCACCAAGTGAATGGACTCGCAAGTCAACTGGCTAAGGAATACTCCACACCAGTCAACAAGACTATGCCATTCTCCTATCCTAAGGTGCACTCGAGTTCGGGTATAGAACTCATCTCACAGAGATCACCAAAGCAAACAACAATTGTATATCAAGCAATTCAAACATTACAATCAATACAGTTATCCCAAATTGTACAAAAATATGCCATATAACAAATAATAATATATCACACAACTAGGGTGAAAAGTAGGCAATACCACCAAGGAACTATTCATGTCCCCAGCAGAGTCGCCACTTTTCTGTAGCGGTGTATTCGTCGCTATATGATTTATTGGTTAAACCATAAGCAAAGCATACAAAGAATCGAGTCGCCACCGCACTTTTATTTATCCAAAGGATTGGCTAAAAAGCGAACAAAAGCCTAAGAAGTTTTACACATAGAAAACTAATGAAAGATCAGAGATCGGGGTAAGGGGTAAATTACGCAATGGGAAGGTGTTAGGCACCCAAAACGTCCTAGGTACTCCTAGGGAGCCCTTTTCAAACTTGTAGTATAAAAAGTTTATTTGTTATGAAATACTTATTGTGCAAACATGAATGGGATGATGAGAAAAGAATTTACAATTTATTATTTTTGTGTTTGAACGGATGAACCCGTTGCCTACGTACCTTTCCATGAAAAGGTAAAGGATCAAAACGCCGTAGTTCGGCTAAAAGATTTCCAAAGTTAGTGAATTGATTTTAAAATAAGAGCACTAAGGCTTTTCATTATCAACGGGAGAAAACTCAACCAAGACCAACAATCCACCATGCGAGGATAGCTTCAACATACTAGTGAGGGGTTAACCCTATAATAAGTATGGAAGACTTACAATCAACTCACTAAGGATATGGTAAGATTTACATCAACCACTATGATAATTGAAACCTATGGCTAATGTATGAAAAAGTATCAACAATAGACAAAGCCACCAAACAATTGAATGAGTGAAGTTAATTGATTATGATTATTCACAAAAAACTGGTCAAAGTATGATTAGAATTCAATTCAGAAAGAAGTATTATGAAAATGAAGTTTGAAAAGACAAGGACTTAAGGTCCAGGTTTCTAATTTGAAAAGACATGAAGATGTTTGCACAATACGTATCTCAAGTTTTGAAAGCAACATGTGAAAAGGGGTTTTTGGAACAAAAAGGGTATGGGTGAAGGAGTGTAAAACTTATTAGAGGTTCACCTCTTGAAATCATATAGAAGATGATTCAAGTGTGTCCTTTGGAATAGGCAAATAAGCAATAACAAATAAGCAAAACAAATGGATATCGGATGCCAATCAATGGACTTACACCAATCTCACAAAGCAAAAGTGGATACCGGATACCAATCAATGGATTTACACCAATCTCCTAAAACAAACATGGATATCAGATGCCAATCAATGGGCTTACACTAATCTCCCAAAGCAAAACAAAACAAAAGGGTGGATACCGGATGCCAATCAACTGGACTTATACCAATCTCCAAAGCACCCAAACAAACAGGGATACCAGATGCCAATACATGGGCTTACTCCAATCTCCCAAGGCAAAACAAAACATGGATATCAGATGCCAATCTATCTGGACTTATTCCAATCTCCACAGTATGATCCTAGGAATACAAATGCCAACAACATGGACTTACAATTGAATCCTCACATACAACCAACAAACAAAAGCATTAAGCAAAGAGGGCTTAAGTTGCCAATAAATGGTCTTACACTCAATCCCTTCCAAATCATAGGAATAATGGCCAATCTATGGACTTACAATTGATTCCTCAATGGACAAACAAGGATGTCACAAAGATATGAAATGATGATCATGCAATAATGAGCAATTAATGATGATAAATGCACAAAGCACACAGGCAAATATGCACAAATGGAGGAACCAACAAGCAATCAGATGATTCAGTTAGCACACACTATACACAAGCAATTTGGCTCAAGCAAGGGTTAGACTTTAAAGTCAACTGGAATGGGGTAAATGGTGCTCTTAACCTTAACATTGAGAATTAAGGTGAAGCAGATGAAAGGATATGAGGGGTGTGCCTCATTGCTCTTATCCCTGGTCAGGGAGAGCTTCAAATGATAGAAGGCGTGGGAGTTCAGAAAGTTGGAACTCTCTCCACAAGTTAATGACTCTATAGATCTTGGGTTAATATCCACAATGCTACAACATGTAATGTGAGCAAAGGGATGACACACAAAATAGTAGGAGATGGACTACACATCTCTTTTATCTACCAATTGCCTTATCAAAGGACTTTTCCTGCTTGGGGACAAAGATAAACAATCACAAGCATTGCCTCTTAAGGAGGACTTCAGACAGGTGTCTGGCCAAGTAACAGGCCAGGTCTTCCAGACTACATGAAGAAGAGAAAGTATACCTAATTGGTTAAGCAACCAAGCAAAAGCAAGTTCAAAATGAACTTAAGCAACTAATGTACCTGAAATCAATCCAACTCAATCAGTATACAAGTCACAAAAGTCAAACAGATAATCCAACAGTCAACATGCAATACACAATCACACAAGTCAAGCTACATTGTGCAAGGCACAAGCTCAATTCAAATGAGCTAAGGCATCCTACAAAACAAGTCAAAGTTAGTCATTATCAATCAAATAACCAACTCAAGCCATATGAATTAATCTCCTTAAGGCCATGTACTTCTTAACCTGAAAACAAACTCAAACATGAGAAGCAAACCACTAGGACAAGGCCTAGGGTCAAAGAAGGAGAAATAATCCAAAACAGAACATGAAAATTGACAAGAATCAAGATTAATCAATCAAGAAACAATATCCAATTGGTCTCATGTCAAAACTATGCACCAAATCCATTTCACAAAGCAACTAAGGCAAAGCATGCAAGTTGGAACCTCAATGAAGCAAACAGAATGAGCCAATTCAAATCAAACCAAGAATGGCTCAATAAATTCCAAGAAAAATTAGGTCTAAACAGAACACATCAAATGATCAACACACCAAAAATCAAGGCAATTGGATGAGTATAAGCATGTCAATTAAAATCATCAAGTCAAGGTATGCATAAACAAGCTCAAACAAGACCACAAATGGTGCATCAACTTAAGGCAATCCTAAAACAGAAATCACATAAGATAAATGACTCAAACCAAAGCCAAGACACACTTCAACATGTTAAGAATCAATGTACAAAATTTCAAGCTCATAGGATAAGGCATAAGAATTTCACAAATCATGAAAGTTCAACACTCATCAAAGGTTCAAATATGACCAAACAGAAAAGAAAAATATCAAACAAATTGGAAATGAATCTAAAAATTCTACAAAATATCATGATCATTCCTAATATCCAGAAGAAGCATCATGCAAAAATTCAGAGCAATTGGCATTTATTTGGCATGGTAAATAAAATCAACAAGTTGGGCAAGAAATGGTGTGACACACATTGTCACACCTCCATTAATCACATCATAACTCAACATCCAGAAATGGGAAAAATGCAAACCATATACCAAAATGTCAATTAGGATGTCTAGTTTATGCATGTCAATTTTCAGCTTCATTGGATTAAGCATCATCATTTCACAAATGAAAAGGCAAGCAAGGTGCAACGTATGACATGTAAACATAAACCCTAGGCCAAAAACATTTTCAACCGTGCACAAATTCAGTAAAAATCATCAAAAAATAGAAGACATCATGATGAACATTGGGCAAAAAATTTCATGTGAATTGGATGAGTATTTTTTGAGTTATGAATTTTTGAATGAAGAGAAAAAAAAACATGGAATAAGCATGTGAACATGGAAGGCATACAAGAGAAAATATACAAGGCATTTGGATTTTTGATGGAGCGGGGAATCGAACCACGCTTGCATTCAAATTGTGGCGCCAGGTTAAACGCCGCGTTTCATTTAATTGAAACGCTGGCCAATCAGAAGCTGGCACTTGGACCAATACACGAGCTAAAAACAACAAAACTCATGCAACAAGGCCAGGCAAAGATCAAACGCGATCTGGAATCAGAAAACCTAACACATTCATCCAGTTCATCGTGTTCTTCATCATCAAGAACAAATGTTCACCAAAATTCATGAAACGCATATCAATGGAATCCTCTCTCAACATACATCACATATCCAGTACTGATTTCATCTAATTCTAACCATATCAAAAGAATCGAGCAGAGAAAGTTTCATCAACCAAACTTCAATTCAACATAACTACTTCAATACTGCATGAAATCAATAGATCTAAAGTTCATCATACTCTATGTTCCAAGATCTACAAGATGCACATCATAATTTCATGAATTAGAGCAATCGAAAACTGACCTCTATGATGCAACAGAGTTGGATTTGTGCAATTCTGGTCCTGGAAGTGTGAAACAGATGCTCTACCAAGCTTGGATAGATGAATGGATGATGAAGAACAGCTCAACAATGCTTGATCCGACTGGAATCTTCAACTGCCATGAGAAAGCACAAGCTTCACAGTCCAAGATTCATGCAGAATTCTTCACAATCTTGCTTCAATAAACTTCAATTATGCTTAGAAATGATGAACAGAACAAGAAGCATGCAAAAGATATGAAGAAACTCGATGGAAAAGTTGAGAGAAATTTGAGAGCAAAAGTTTAGATCTGAAATTCTGAAGTTGTTGTTTTGATTTTCTGTTAGGATTATCAATATATACACTCTGTTAATCAAGCTTCTTAATCATGTTTAGCCACAATGCAAAGGATTAGTGAAATTAGCATGTTTATGCAAAATGGCAAAACCACCCTTATGCAATGCAAGGCAATGGAACAGTACCAAATTTCACTTGTAACAAGCTTAAAAATCTGTTTGGAGGCAAAGGCAATTGATTGGAATTGAAAATAATGCACATTTTTCAAATTGATACTTTCCCTCCAAAATTCAAATTAAATTCAAGTGAAAAATGCAATATTTTTGTGATGAGATTTGATGAAATGTGATGCATGATTATGATAGTAGGGATCAAGAGAGAAATGCTCCAAAAAGAACCATTCCATTTGGCCATTTGGTTCAAAAGTTATGCTAGCTTGAAGTTCAAATTCCATTGACAATGATTTGATCATAATTCTTCAACCACAAATGAGAAATTCATGTTCTTGGACTTTTTGGAAAGGTAAGAGCAAGATCTTCAACTTTCATGTTGGACAAAATTTCATTTGAAGCTTTCTTGATGATGTAAAGTTGAGGAGAAGACCTTTCCATTTTTGGCAGTTTGAAATTACAGGTCACTTACTATTTTTGGCAACTTTTCATCTGACCTCAAATTCTTCATTGTTGATGCTTGGAATGTTATAGGAGACTTGTATGGACATGAATGAGACCTCTCCAACCATTTCCCACCATCAAATCCCTGATTAAATGCACAATTGACTTGTGTTGACTTTTCTAGGGTTTCAGTTGACTGAAGAATGCCTTGATGAGATTCAAGCCTCTACCTCTTGAGATCTTGATTCAAAATGATGTCACAACTCATATGAACCTCTTATGAATGATCATGGTGCCCAAATTCTCAAGAATGGCCACCATCCATTGCTCAATGGCTGCCTTTGACTGTCTTGACCTAGTGTTGCTTCATCTGCAAGTAACAAGGTTAGATGACATATTTTTGTACTTTTGGATTAGTAAACAAATGAAAAGCAATGATATACATATGCAAGGAATGCTTGGTGATCAAGAAACACTCTCAAAAGATAACCCTCCCACAAGGAAGAAGGCAAGGTGTACAATGATCCTTGAGGCAATGATATGATATGATAATGATGCCATGAGGGATCTTAGGGACAAAATTGGGGTCTTACAGTATCAAGATGGTAATCACTGAAAAATCCATTGATGCGCTTCTGAATATGGAAAAAGCAGGGGGAAGAAGAATCTAAAACATAAACCCTAGAGATAAGTACATGTCCCAAGAAATCATCCCCACCATCTTCTCTCAGAACCCTGAAGGAAGAACATCCAAGAATCAAAAGCTTCACCATAATCTGAGGGTGTGGCTTGTAACACCCTTCTACCCGAACGACATATTTAATTATATTATCAGAGTACAACATGTAGAAGAGTTTACATTCCTTACAACATAACACTTATTCCATTTCAACATAACATATATTATTTAATATTTAAAACTTCGCAGCGGACAACAACACAAATACTATAATTCATCATATAACAATTCATAATAATGTTTCAACATTATCTAAACAAAACATTTCAACATTAGTCATCATAAACAACGTAAATAATAATATATTATCTATCGAATCCCATAATCCCGGTGTCACATGACCAGAGCATTTGACTCGACTCTGTAGAATAACTCTACACTTATTCCTCGAACCTCAACAATATCTACTCCGCTTTATCTGCACATTGCTCATCATAGATGAACATAAACACATGCAGAAGGGGTGAGAATTACATTATTAAATAATAGTATAGCGACAGAAATATAAACATAAATATAATTCACATGTGCCAACACAGCTCATCATAATCATCATAATCAACATACTCATGAACATCGATAAAACAACATATCAAATGCAATGCACACACCCATGCATGACTCAACACGACTCGGTATACCCATTTTGTGACCAACTACAGGATCACCACTCCCAGATTCATCACCATAGAATCCGAGTTCCCCGTAAGGAACCAAGCCTCTCAACAAGCCCGGAGTCGACAACATCATTGGAACTCAGTCCGTTCATCACTAGGCATCGGCCTTTCATGAATGCATGCACACCAAGCATGCATCATAATCAACATAGCAACAACAGCATCATATAGTCATGTTATCATCATCATTAACACATTCTATCATAAAAGCATATCACATCATGCCACATAATCAAACACAGTATTATCACACTCTACTAATATCTATACCACTCAAAGCAACGGGAAATGATCCCTCGTATCCTATGCATCAGCTAAGTTATCTCGCTCAGCCTAAACAATCGAAACTGCACAACAACAGCTCAGGAAAGACCACAAGTCTGCCCATACGCGTATTGGCTATGTTCATACGCGTATTGCCCACGCCTGACCAAATCCATACGCGTATTGCCCATGTCCATACGCGTATGCTACGCGTATCACATTCCCATACGCGTACCACCAGAGACCATTTCACGTTCAAAATCTCATCTTCCTCATCCATACGCGTATTGCCTAGCGCCATACGCGTACCAGCCATCTCATACGCGTATTGCCTAGTGCCATACGCGTATGACCAGAAACCAGATCTCCAGATCTGCAATGGCTTTCTCTACTACGAGATCTATCCAAATTCATCCTTCCACAGTCCAAATTTCGCACAAAATCACTCATATCATCTAATACAATTAGTCTCCTATTCGATTTCACAAATCCTAACATCATTGCATATAATTTCTACGAATTCCTTCGATTAAAATCCCAATTTCGTTCACATAATATTTCACCATTTTCAGCATACTATTACTTAATAAGGTTCAGACCCCTTACCTCTTTGGATTGAAGGAAGCTCTGAGCAATCTTTGGCCTTTTCCTCTTCCTTCTCTTTCTCTTCAGCGTTTCTCCCCCCTTTCTCTGACTCTGAGGCAAAAACACGTGAAAACAACCTGAGTCCTCACTTTGGCCTCTTTTATCCAATTTCCACTTTTACCCTTCCACTCTTCATATTCCCTTTATTTTATTATTTAATTATTATTAAAATAAATAACACCTATAATAATAATAATAATAATAATAATTCCCAATATTATTTAATAATTCCTTTTACCTTCCAATAATCATATTAAATAATATTTAAATTACTCTAACAATATTTGGGGTGTTACAACTCTCCCCCACTTTAGAAGTTTTCGTCCTCGAAAACATACCTCAAGCAAATAGAGCCGGATACGACTCCTTCATCTGATCTTCACGCTCCCAAGTCAAGCTCTCACCAGCTGGACCTCCCCAAACAACTTTCACTAGAGCAATCTTCTTACCTCTCAGGGTCTTCTCTTCTCGGTCATCTATCCGAATTGGCAACACCTCAACGGTCAAATTATCTCTCACCTGGATATCATCCAACTGAACAACATGCGAAGGAGCCGCAATATATTTTCTCAACTGAGATACATGAAACACATCATGCAGATTAGAAAGCGACGGCGGTAAAGCTATCCGATACGCCACTTCCCCAACCCTCTTCAAAATCTGATACGGACCCACAAACCTCGGAGTAAGCTTTTTAGACTTTAAAGCTCTACCCACACCCGTCGTCGGAGTAACTCTCAAGAACACATGATCTCCCTCTTGGAATTCAAGTGCCTTTCTCCTGTTATCATGATAACTCTTCTGACGACTCTGAGAAATCTTCATTTTCTCCTGAATCATCTTAACCCTTTCAGTCGTTTGCTGTATAATCTCAGGTCCGAGTACAACACTCTCACCTGATTCATACCAACACAATGGAGTTCTACACCTCCTACCATACAATGCTTCATATGGAGCCATACCGATACTAGCATGAAAACTATTATTATAAGTAAACTCCACCAACAGCAAATAACTGTCCCAAGAACCACTCTGCTCCAACACACAAGCCCTCAACAAATCCTCCAAGGATTGGATAGTTCTTTCGGTCTGACCATCAGTCTGAGGATGATAAGCTGAACTCAACCTCAGCTTAGTTCCCAACGCTTTCTGTAAACTTTCCCAAAATCTAGAAGTAAATCTGGGATCTCTATCAGACACAATACTGGATGGAATACCATGCAACCTCACTATCTCCTCAATATACAACTCTGCCAACTTCTCTAAAGAGTGATTAATCTTCATCGGCAAGAAATGCGCCGACTTAGTCAATCGATCCACAATCACCCAAATAGAATCATTACCTTTCACTGTCCTCGGCAATCCCGTCACAAAATCCATGGAAATGCTATCCCACTTCCATTCAGGAATCTTCAAAGGTTGCATCATACCTGCCGGTTTCTGATGTTCAATCTTTGACTTCTGACAAGTCAAACAGGCATACACAAACTTAGCAACATCTCTTTTCATACCAGTCCACCAAAACAACTTCTTCAAATCTTGATACATTTTAGTTGCACCTGGATGGATGCTCAATCCACTCCTATGGCCCTCTTCAAGAATACTCTTTTTCAATTCAGACACCTCAGGAACACAAACTCTACCTTTAAATCGCAGGATGCCATTCTCATCAATCTCAAAATTACCACCATTACCCTGGTTAACCATAGTAATATGATCAACTAGAGCGACATCAACTTGCTGACCATTCCGAATATCTTCCAGAATTCCACTAGTCAACTTCAGCATACCCAACTTTACGCTATCGGCGGAAACTTCACAACCCAAACTCATATCACGGAACTGTTCAATTAACTCAAGCTCCCGAACCATCATCATAGACATATGTAGAGACTTCCTACTCAGCGCGTCTGCAACTACATTAGCCTTACCGGGGTGATAACTCAATTCAAAGTCAAAATCCTTCAGTAATTCTAACCACCTTCTCTGCCTCATATTTAACTCTTTCTGATCAAACAGATACTTCAGACTCTTGTGATCACTGAACACTTCGAATCTGGAACCATACAGATAATGCCTCCACATTTTCAACACAAATACAACAGCTGCAAGTTCTAGATCATGCGTAGGATAATTCCTCTCATGAACTTTCAACTGTCTAGAAGCATAAGCTACAACTTTACCGTTCTGCATCAAAACACCACCAAGACCCATCAAAGAAGCATCACAATAAACAACGAAGGACTCACCAGGATTAGGCAAGATCAACACTGGAGCACTGGTCAACCGCCTCTTCAACTCAACAAAACTCGCTTCACAAGCTGTATCCCACACATACACTTGACCCTTCTTAGTCAACTGCGTCAACGGCAATGCCAACTTAGAGAAGCCCTCAATAAATCTGCGATAATAACCCGCTAACCCCAGAAAACTGCGTATCTCGGTAGCAGACTTCGGAGTCTCCCACTGTAATACAGCAACAACTTTAGCAGGATCAACAGAAATCCCACCACTCGAAATCACATGGCCAAGGAAACTCACTTCCTTCAACCAGAACTCACATTTAGATAACTTTGCATATAATTTCTTTTCTCTTAACACCTGCAAAACAATTCTCAGATGTCCTGCATGCTCTTCTTCCGTCTTAGAATATATCAATATATCATCTATGAACACCACAACAAAATTATCAAGGTACGGATGAAATATACGATTCATATATTCCATAAACACACCTGGAGCATTAGACACACCGAACGGCATCACAGTGTATTCATAATGACCATACCTCGTACGGAAAGCAGTCTTCGCAATATCATCTGACTTCACTCGGATCTGATGATAACCCGACCGCAAATCAATCTTACTGAAAACATGCGCTCCAACCAACTGGTCCATCAAATCATCAATCCTCGGCAATGGATACCGATTCTTGATAGTCACCTTATTCAACTGCCGATAATCGACACACAACCTCATCGTACCTTCTTTCTTCTTCACTAACAATACTGGTGCACCCCAAGGAGAAACACTTGGATGCACAAACTTCTTCTCAAGCAATTCTTCAAGTTGCTTCTTCAATTCAACTAATTCAGTTGCCGACATTCTATAAGGAGACATCGACACCGGACTCGTACCTGGTACTAAGTCAATGGCAAATTCGACTTCACGTTCTGGAGGTAATTCGCTTACATCCTCCGGAAACACATCCTGAAATTCACAGACAACAGGCAAATCTACACTCACCACTTTCTTATCCGTTTGCAGAGACGCAAATAAAGCGAATATCTGAGCTTCATCTTTCACAAATTCCCCCACCTGCCTAGCAGATAGAAATCTTGCCTCATCATTCTCACCAACTCAGAAAACCGCACCGTCTTCCTATAGCAGTTGATAAACACGCCATAGAATTCTAGCCAATTCATTCCCAGAATAATATCAATTTGGTGCAAGGGCAAGCACACCAAATCAACCACGAACTCTCTCTCAAAGATCGTCAAATGACAACCTCGACAGACAACAGAAGTTTTCACAGAACCATTAGCAGGAGTATCTATCACCATACTTCCGCCTAGGGACGACATAATCACACCAATCCTGGTCGCACACTCATACGAAATAAACGAATGAGTAGCACCAGTGTCAACAATGGCAAGCAATTCAACATTATTAATCAAGCAAGTACCTTTAATCAGATTATCTTCCTTAGGAGCTTCAGCCCCACTCAGAGCAAACACCCTACCAGTAGTATGAGCTGCAGTAGCCGCCTTCTTCGGTTTCGAGCACTGCGAACTGATATGGCCTTTCTCGCCACAATTAAAACATGTCGGACCAGCATCCTTACATTCTGTAACTCTATGACCAGCCTGACCGCATCGGAAACATCTCAGCACTTTCTTGGTACAGCTATCAGCACGGTGGCCTGGCTCGCCACACTTGAAACATTTACCAGCTATGGGAGATCCTCCTCCACTTGGCTTCTTCTCATCTGCCACTTTCTGCTTACCTTTACCATTTGGAGATGCATAAGGACTACCACGATCCTTATTCTTCTTCTCACTAAGACTCTTGTAATGAGCAGTCCTAGCCTTGCTATCTTCATCAAATATCCTGCACTTATTAACCAGTGTAGGAAACCTACGAATCTCCTGGTAACCAATGCCTTGTTTGATTTCGGGACGCAACCCGTTCTCAAACTTGACACACTTGGATTCCTCAGCATCAGCATTATTATAATGAGGACAATACTGCACCAGCTCCTCAAACTTCGAAGCGTAATCAGCAACAGACATGTTACCCTGCTTCAGTTCTAGAAATTTCATCTCCTTCTTACATCGCACATCAGCAGGAAAATATTTCTCCAGAAAGGCCGTCTTGAACCTTTCCCAAGTCATCTCAGCACCTGGTACTGCAATTCTCTGGCGAGTGTTATCCCACCAGTTTCCAGCCTCTTCAGATAACATATGCGTACCAAACTGCACCTTCTGTGCTTCAGTACACGTCATCACCCGGAAAATCTTCTCAATTTCCTTCAGCCAAATCTGAGCACCATCTGGATCATAGCGCCCTTTGAATGTAGGAGGGTTATTCTTCAGAAACCTTCCCAAATTCCTAAACTCGTCGACCGGCGGATTCTGCTGCGCCTGCATAGCCTGTGCCATAGCAGTCAAAGCCTCAGCAATCACACGGTCGTTTTCTCCAGCCATACTCTGCACAACACAACCACAACCGTTAAATATCGACAGTGTCATTTACACTAATCGACCAACAGGGAAAACCTCACATTATGACTCGACTGGACTGACCATGCTCTGATACCACTAATGTAACACCCTTCTACCCGAACGACATATTTAATTATATTATCAGAGTACAACATGTAGAAGAGTTTACATTCCTTACAACATAACACTTATTCCATTTCAACATAACATATATTATTTAATATTTAAAACTTCACAGCGGACAACAACACAAATACTATAATTCATCATATAACAATTCATAATAATGTTTCAACATTATCTAAACAAAACATTTCAACATTAGTCATCATAAACAACGTAAATAATAATATATTATCTATCGAATCCCATAATCCCGGTGTCACATGACCAGAGCATTTGACTCGACTCTGTAGAATAACTCTACACTTATTCCTCGAACCTCAACAATATCTACTCCGCTTTATCTGCACATTGCTCATCATAGATGAACATAAACACATGCAGAAGGGGTGAGAATTACATTATTAAATAATAGTATAGCGACAGAAATATAAACATAAATATAATTCACATGTGCCAACACAGCTCATCATAATCATCATAATCAACATACTCATGAACATCGACAAAACAACATATCAAATGCAATGCACACACCCATGCATGACTCAACACGACTCGGTATACCCATTTTGTGACCAACTACAAGATCACCACTCCCAGATTCATCACCATAGAATCCGAGTTCCCCGTAAGGAACCAAGCCTCTCAACAAGCCCGGAGTCGACAACATCATTGGAACTCAGTCCGTTCATCACTAGGCATCGGCCTTTCATGAATGCATGCACACCAAGCATGCATCATAATCAACATAGCAACAACAGCATCATATAGTCATGTTATCATCATCATTAACACATTCTATCATAAAAGCATATCACATCATGCCACATAATCAAACACAGTATTATCACACTCTACTAATATCTATACCACTCAAAGCAACGGGAAATGATCCCTCGTATCCTATGCATTAGCTAAGTTATCTCGCTCAGCCTAAACAATCGAAACTGCACAACAACAGCTCAGGAAAGACCACAAGTCTGCCCATACGCGTATTGGCTATGTTCATACGCGTATTGCCCACGCCTGACCAAATCCATACGCGTATTGCCCATGTCCATACGCGTATGCTACGTGTATCACATTCCCATACGCGTACCACCAGAGACCATTTCACGTTCAAAATCTCATCTTCCTCATCCATACGCGTATTGCCTAGCGCCATACGCGTACCAGCCATCTCATACGCGTATTGCCTAGTGCCATACGCGTATGACCAGAAACCAGATCTCCAGATCTGCAATGGCTTTCTCTACTACGAGATCTATCCAAATTCATCCTTCCACAGTCCAAATTTCGCACAAAATCACTCATATCATCTAATACAATTAGTCTCCTATTCGATTTCACAAATCCTAACATCATTGCATATAATTTCTACGAATTCCTTCGATTAAAATCCCAATTTCGTTCACATAATATTTCACCATTTTCAGCATACTATTATTTAATAAGGTTCAGACCCCTTACCTCTTTGGATTGAAGGAAGCTCTGAGCAATCTTTGGCCTTTTCCTCTTCCTTCTCTTTCTCTTCAGCGTTTCTCCCCCCTTTCTCTGACTCTGAGGCAAAAACACGTGAAAACAACCTGAGTCCTCACTTTGGCCTCTTTTATCCAATTTCCACTTTTACCCTTCCACTCTTCATATTCCCTTTATTTTATTATTTAATTATTATTAAAATAAATAACACCTATAATAATAATAATAATAATAATAATTCCCAATATTATTTAATAATTCCTTTTACCTTCCAATAATCATATTAAATAATATTTAAATTACTCTAACAATATTTGGGGTGTTACATGGCTCAAGATAATTCTGGGATGCATCCACCACCGTCCTTCATCCAGCTCCTCTGGCTACGTCAACACATATCATAAGTGCATCCTATACTGTCTACACAAAGGCTTGAAACTCAACCTTCATTCTCTTATCTTCAAATATTTCAGAGACTCTGTTAGAGACACCAGGAATAACATGAACCCAAGGAACTACATCCCTATGTGCAGGTTAATCTCAGATATTCTAATTGAGAGTGGTCTGGTGGATCACCTAATCTCTCTGAATCTGATGGAAAACATCATTGTGGACGTGGGGAAGCCTCTCAATGGGAGGATTCTGAAAAGCATGGGTCTGATTGACAAAGTCCACGTCAAACCCACCAGAAACACGTCTTGGGAAGCACTGAAGGACCACAAAGAGAAAGCTAATATGATGTATCTCTTCTCAAATATTGACCCTCCAGAAGTTATAGCTTATTATCTGCAAGATCTGGAAGCTCAAGACTTCGACATCTCTGGCTTCAGCATGGACTGGCTCCCAGATCAGCCTCCTAACTTCCTGAAGAGAAAGAGGGAACCTTCTTAGAAGATGAAGAAGAAGATTCTCAAGCTGGGAGAGTCTTCAACGACCCATAAGAAGCCAGTTCCTCTGACCTCTTCAGCACCTTCAAGTAAGTCACCTATCTCAGAAGCTCTACATCCTTATAGTTCTAGGCAACTTGCCTCATCACTCCCTCTACCACCTCCACACTCTCAACCACTATTACAACATCCTCCACCTCACCTTCCACACACACTATAGATCCCAAAGCAAAATCCAAGTCTCAACAACCAACAACCTATAGCGGTAAATTCATGATCATCAAGCTTTAGATAAGCTAGACATCAAATAACAAGAGTCACCACCGTGCTTTTATTGTTTCCAAGGGAAAAGAGAAAAAGTACGAACAAAATCCAAAAGTAAGAAGTTTTCAAATCAAAACTAATAAAATGTCAGAGACTACAGGTAAGGGGGGTGGTTACACAGAGGGAAGGTGTTAGCACTCAAAGTGTCCTAGGTACTCCTAGGGAGCCCTTTTTTGTATGCATATGTATTTTGTAAAAAATGATGTTTATAAACAAATAGAATGGAGAGATAAGAAAAGAATTCATTAATTATATTTTTGTGTTTGACAAGACCTTCAGACTTGTTCCTACATACCAACATAAAAATGAGGGACCAAAACCTCGTAGTTCGTGGTACAAATTTCAAAGTGGATGCATTGCTTTTAACAAAATTTAAGTTTGAAAGGCACAAAGGCCTAAAAATGGTTTGAATGAGTTAGTTCTTTTTGGATTTTTGAATGTTTAAGTCAAGTATAATTAAGTTCATTTACAAGTTTGATTAAGAAAAGAAGTTTGAAAATGCAATGGCATAAGGCCAAAGTTTCTAGTTTGCAAAGTGGTCAAGATTTAGAAAAATAACAAGTTCAAAGAAAGAAGTTTTTAAAAGGAGGGATAGATTTTGAAATTAAAGAGATGCGGAGGACATGAAGGGACTAATCCTATGCACAAAATTAAAAGTTAAGAGTTGAAAAGATCTGACCGATGGGTAGCAATCCAATAGGCAAGAATGCCATATAGAAACCCCAAATTCCCTTGGATATTAGAGTCAAACAACAAACAATGCATACAATATAAACTTGAAGAGCAAGACATCAAATAAAGATAGCCACATCCAAGCTTTAGCCACTCCATGATCTTCTTCAAATTTGCCAATGTAACAGATGAATTCCACAAGTCACAGGTTCAAAATAACAACTTCACAATGATCATGTTGTAGATGAACTCAAAGGGATCTTGAATGATGTATCAAATTAAGTTTCAAATTGCAATCACTTGGTTTCACAAAAGTTGGCATTGGCCAAGTCCTTTAGCATAGGAAGGTTGCCTAAATTCTGAGTCCAATGGGTTCAAGATCAAGTCAACAGTCCACACAAAAGTCTTTTAGGGTTTTTGTTCTTATTATGTACATTAATGGTCAAAGACCACACAAACAAACAAAATATACACAAACAAGATATATCACACAATATGGTCCAAATGGACAAAAGGGAAAATGACATTAACATAAACAATTAGAATGGTATGAATAATGGCAAATGAATAGAACTTAAAAATTAAAGTGCATTAAAAATAAAGGACTTGAGATTAAATGTTAGTTGTTAATGAGTTAGAAGTTAGTATTGTTTTGCTTTTGCTTTTCATTTTAAGTCATTCTTTGGAGAACACTCCACCCACTTATCACAAGCATGGATCCTTGAACCAAGACATCTTCCAAAGGAAGAAAAAAAGGCTAAGTTTCCACACAATACCATGAAAGAGGGGAGACATACAATCTCACTAACTAGAATGCTATGCCTTTTTGTGTCACAAATTTAGCGCTATGTTAAGCAATCGTAATTGGACTTATGTATAAGTCACAACTATTTGAGGCCAAGCAATAGAATTTTGGTGTTAATGCATGTTAGAGACATAGTATAATGGACTATGCTCATGAAACATACCACACACAAAAAGGATATGCAAAAGAGGTGGCCTAATCTCATCTATACTTATGTTGATTTTACAATCAACTAGCCTTAGGACTTAGAGATATCATAGGCCAAATGAGATGAATGCATAAAGAATGGGAATAAGATGAAGAGGGAGGGGAATGGATCAAAACTCAAATTGATCAAAGGAGGACTTTTACCAAATTAATATCATCCATTCATTTTGGGAGATGGAATGTACATTCCATCAATCCCCTAAATCCAATGATATTAACTTGACAAAGTCAAATCAACCTTGACCAAGGCCCAACAACAAGAGTCAAACTCATACAAGTCATCACAATAGGTCAACACAATTAATTGGCATTTATTCAAATTAAGAAATACTAAAATAATACATTTAAATTAAATATGGTTTGTCAAATTCCTAAAATCTCATCAAAACACCAAAGAAATGACCATGAGATTTATCACAGGTCAAACAAGGTCAAAGAACTTGGAGAAAAAATTTCAGAATTTTTAAAGACTCAAAAGTATTTTTAAATAATTAAAAACAATCACAGAATCAATTAAGTCATGAAAAAATTTAATAATGAACCCAAAAATAATTTTGTCTCAAAATATGAAAGAGGAAATTATTTGAATTTTTTGGTGAAACTCTCATATTTTTTGGATCAATATTAAAATTAGTATGAATTAATGAAAATCAAAGGAATAAAAATTAAAATCAAAAAATCAAAAAAACGTGGACCAGTTGATCTCCCTCATTAATTGAGGTGGCAGATCAAGTGGTCATCAACGCGCTTTCCATCATGGACTTAAGTCAATGCGCCACAAGGATGTTAATCAAAACCAACGCGTGAGATTAAAATATTTTGAATTGATTGTATGGCTCAGAACCTGTCTCGCACACCATCGACACTAAAACTCCGGTCACCTTCTCAGACGAGGCTCACTGGACTAGTTTAGTCATCACCATCACATGAATGAAAAATGAGGACATGAACTGAAAGAAAAAATGGCATAGAACACGAATCTGACCTCAATTTTAACTAACTCCACATATATAGAAAGATATGAGGAGTTGAATTTTGAGGTGTGTCAACTGAGTTGCTTCGATTTGACCTCTAAGCAACTCAATCTTCTTGCATACATTGATAGGACTTCAGACAACCCAAGATCCAAGAGAATTGATGAGAATTGAGAGAGAATCAAAGAGATGAAGTTTTCTGAAAATTACCTTCAATGCTGTGCAAAACTTGATGTTGCTTGCTTCAAACACGATCTGATCACACTTGAGAAGCTTGCAGGAAGTGATTAGCAAGGGTGCAAGGCTTTGTATCATGGAGTTTTTGAATCTCCAACAGTTGAGATTCAAACTCAATTTTCAAATTGAAAATTCTCAGGTTTTCCTTTAGAATGAAAGGGTTTGAATTGGGGGGCAAAGTTGGCGCGCAAGGGGTGTTTGAATTGAGCACAAAGGTCATGTATTTATAGCATGAGGGAGTGGTATTTGCACACTTGAATTTTTGACCAAATTTAGCAATGTGAATGACACAAGTGCATGGGCATGTACAAGCCCATTAGGCAATGCATTAAGGTCCAAAATCAAACATGTTGAGGTATGAATGAAGCTTGATTGGCAAGGCAATGTGAAATGAAGTTTGTACATTTGATTTCCTCCAATGATGAAGCTCTGTTAAATCCATGCGCAGCCCTAACAAACCTCATCCAAAATGCATGAACTTGGATTTTTTGGAAAGCTTGGATCAAGGGGAACAAGTTTTATGTTCAACACTTTTTCATTTGGATCTTGGATCATGGTGAATTTTTAGGTGGAAGTTTGGAAATTTCAACATGTTGAAATTTTTTCTAAGTGTCAAGCCATATATCTCAATATTCCACCTTACTTAACTTTTTATGTGTGCTTCAAATGAGAAACGTGTCTTCATCAAAGTTGTATATACTTCAAAGTTATTCAAAATGGTCACCAATTTCATGTTATTTGGATTTATAATGATAGAGTTATGCATTTTTGAAGTTTGGAAAAATCACTTGTTCAATGGTATAGGTCAAAAATGACCTATAATGTATCCTCATATCACATGCTCATAAAAGTTGAATTTGCTTCCACTCCAAACATCAAAGTTGAAATAGACATATTGAATTTGATTTTGCAACTTGGAAATGTTTCATCTCATAAAAATTGAGCAAGTTATGGCCTTGGGAAGTTGACTTTTTGAAATTAGGGTTTATACAAAATGACCTATAATGTTTCAACATAGAAGATGATTTTCCAAGAAAAACTAGCTCTAGGTCTCAAAATGAAAGTTGTTTGGAATATCATTTAGAGTAACTTTTCTCTTGGAATAATTTTCATATGGTGAAAATTGAAGGAGATAGGGTCTAGGGAGACCCAGTTTTGATAAGATGAATTCATCTGGCCAACCACCATCAACCAACTTGCTAACTTTCAATTCTCTTGACTTTATTGGCTCATGGTAGATCATATATGCATAAGATGATGAATTTTGAAGTGTCCCTTGAAAAATTTGATCAATTGGTGAGATAACTTGTTGGAGAAGTTACTTAAGATACCCAATCAAACTAGGGTTTCCAAGGCAAATCACCTCCAAACTCTTGAATAAAAATTGATCAATATAACATGTAGAGATCAATGGGACTCATATATGATGCTCATAACCATTCTTGGATCAATTAATGGTTGTGCTCTTTGTCATGAGGGTCTCAAACCCTAGATATGAACTTGATAGATTAATGGTGATCATGCCATACCTACAAAAGAGTTAGGCAAATACAAAGACATATTTTTGGTATTTTTGTTAGTAAAATGATAATTGTAAGACCCCAAATTTTAACCTAAGATCCCTCATGACATCATAACATTTCATTTGCATAGCCTCAAGGATCATAAGCATCTTGGCTCCTTACCTTTGGGTGGGATCTCTCTTGTGAGTGGTTTGAGATCACCAAGCATGCTTGAATTATATATATTAATGATTTTCTCATCTTATTTACTAACCAAAAGCACAAAAATATGTCACTAGCATCTTTTGTTTGTAGCTTGAGCAGTCACAAGATCCAAAGCTTCTAGGAGATCCTATGTGCAATGACATGGTCAAGAGAAGATGAAAGCAAACATGGTAATGGTTCCCAAAGCTCTCATCCATCAAATATGCCTCCCAAGTATCTCAATTCATCATTTTGATCAAAGCAAATCAAGGGGTTTGAGGCTTATTTCCCAAGGAAACCCTAATTCAGCTGTTCATCAACTGTGCCTTGCTCATGAAACAACCTCAGGCCATGGTCAAATACAATCAAGGGAAGTTCTTTAATTCACCATTTCATGCATATTTGAACTTATTTGAGTTTCCTCAATCATCAATTCATCAAGATATGAGATTTGGACTTGAGAAGTTGATCAGTCAATTCATCTGACTATTTTGAAGTACACTGAGACCTAATGTTTTATGTGTTGGTCAAATGGAGATGATCCCAAGATAAAAAATGTTCTTAAGAACAACATTAACAACTTTCATGTTCATCAAAAATTAATTTGAAGTTTGGAAGATCATCATCCATTCCAAGACATTATAGGTCATTTTGACTGAAACCCTAATTTTGGGTCAACTTCCCAAGAACATAACTCATTCATTTTGCATGATTCTGAGGTGAGACTTAATGAATTGGAAATATTATTGTGTCTAATTAAAATGATATGTTGAGAAAAATTGCAAAATCTCAAAATAAATACATGTGATAATGCAAAACATTATAGGTCACTTTGGACCAAATGCATTGAAATGTGAAAAAATCCAAATTCAAGTGCCATAACTTCTTCATTAAAAATCCAAATGATGCAAAATTTGAGTCCAAATTGATTATCTTGAAAAGATATACAACTGTCATGTTGAAGAATTTGTCATTTAGAGCTTGGATCATTGAAATAGAAGGGCTTGAACATTGACCAAATTTGGAAAGTTCACATAGGCATGTTTTGCACCCTACACTTCAAGCTCAAATTTCATTAATTTCCAAGGCCCAAATGAAGTTTTGATCAACATGACATTTGTTCCTTATGCAACAAGCTTTCCAACTATTACTCATAAGGTTGCATTTGTATTTTAGACATGGCATTTTCGAAAGCTTCAATGAAATAGTGCATTTTATGAAAATCATTCCAATTGCCATGCATGATCCAGTAACATCCAATCTGCACGTCCAATTCTTATTTCGTGATGTATAGCATTCAATTCCATTCAGAATTGGGCCCTCCATACGCCTGTACAGGCGCATGCATGGAGGCCCTCTTCTCCCATGCACACGAGTTAGCTCATGCATTCAGCCATCTCCATCTATAAATACCATGCCATAGCTTCACAATTCTTCAAGCTAAAGGCGCCTAAACCTCTGCTGAACTCAAAAACCAACCATCACCAAAGGAACTTTTCTCTTTCTTTCAAAAATGTCAGATCTGAAATTCAATTGCATCGATTGATTTTTAAGATCCATAGTTCCTAAACCTTCTTCATTTGATCCATAGAGCTTTCTGTTTGCAAAAGGAATCAAAGATAGTGACTCAATTCTTCACAATTCAAAGGTTTTGCTCAACTGCATTTTGCTTCGAAACAGCTCATATATTGTTCCATTTGCCTTGATTGTGTGTTGTCTGAAGTCCTCTGTATAGAGGCATCATTATTGTGTTCTTAATTTTTGAAATCAAGCAAGTTCAGTTGAACACCACCAAAGTTCCATCTCTGATTTCTCTCTTAATAGGGATCTAGAGTGGAATTGAGTGGCATAGGAGTGATGTACATCACTCCACCTTTCGAATGGTACCTCGATCGTGCATTTTAGTTAACATTTTTTACCCTGCAAATTTTGATCTTCATCGGAGCTAGCCAGAGAAGACGGTGGCGCTGGCCACCGTCTGGTCTCCAGATCCAATCGTGTCCGTCCATTTTCATTTCCAGATTGGATTTAGGCTGTCCAATGTTATGACTATTTTTAAATCCTTGTGTGGTTGCATTGACTCACGTGTATTGTGGAAATGCGCTCAGAGCCATGTGATATGCCAGCTCAATTAATGAGCCATCATCCAACGCCTCTCCTTTTTTCTATTTTTTAATTTCTGATTTCTATTTTCTTTTATTTCTTTTAATTCCATTTTATTTCTAAAATCCATATCTCTTTCATTATTGGTCCAAAAATTATGGGACCAATTGCATTATTTCTCTTTTATTTTCTATTTTCTAAAAATGATTTTTAATATTTTTTATTTCATCATTTGCTTTTTTTAGTAATTTTTTCTTTTCTCGTTATTTTTAATTCACTTTAAATAGTTTTTGATTTTCAAAAAATACAAAAATATTTTCTCAACCTCTTTGAATGATGATAGATCTATGAAAAATATTCTCATCAATTTATTAATTGATTTGAGATTTTAGTTCAATTAGGTTATTTTTATACATCTTTAATTGATTTAAAATAGTTTCTGACTTTTAAAAATGCTGAAATTTTTTGTCAAACTTTGTTTGACCTTGTTGAACTTGGGATAATTCACTTGAACTTTTCAAAGTTGATTTGAAGTGAGTTTGAAGTTTGACCTTTCTTTATTATTTTAATTCAAGTTTTATTTTTAATATTAAAAATGCCAAAAATATTTTGTTTATTTCTTGACTTTTAATTTTCATTTTGCTTCTGTCTTCTATTGTTTGACCTTGATCTTCTCTATCTTTGGTCATAGCTTGTTGATTAATACATTCCATTTCATTTAATGCACTTTAATATTCTTCTTCTTCTTCTCTTCTTCTTTTTTTTTATCAATGAGTTAAAGATTGGTGGTTAGCATTGATTAGGGAGGTTTAATCTTCCTTGATTCAAATCTAATTCATCTTGATCATGGATCAAGTGAATGGCTTTGCATTAAGGATAGATTGCTTTCTAAATCATGCAAAAGACCTAAATTAGTACAAGATCATTTCTCTTCTTCTTTTTGGCATGGCAAGTTATTGGAACTTGGTTCACTAATCAAGACCTCTAACTTGTGTTGTTGCCTACATTATTATTGACCGGCCTCAGATAGTTGTGACTTCTACATAAGTCCAATTACGATTGCTTAACATAGCGCTAAATTTGCCTTATGGCGCACTAACTACTAACATTAACCATTAACTATTAACATTTACTTCTTGTACTTTACATTTATGCAATTTAATATTCTTGTACATATTATTCATTTGCTTTTACCCCTTTGCTCACTTGAGCACATGTTTATGTTAATGCAATTTGCCTTTTGCTCACTTGAGCATATAATTGTGTATATATTATTGTGCTTGTATTTTGTTTTGATTGTTATGGACCAAATGCAAAGAAATGGACAAATGGACTTAGTTTCTAGGACATTCCCTATGCAAATTGGAGTAAAAGGACCTTAATGTTGAAGATGGATTAGAAGGACCAAACCTCTAAACTCACTCTTGTCCATTCTTGATTTGCTTCATAAAACTCTTTGATGTGTTTTTTTTTTGTGCTAGGGGATCCTATGATAGCTCAAATTGAAGAACCATTGCCATGTTCATCCAAAGTGAAAGATACAAGAGACATTGGGGGTCTTCTAGGAAGCTTGTTTGATTATGTTGATTGCTTGAGCTTACTATTATTTTGCTTGCATATTCCAAAGGATGAGAGCTACTTGGATCATCAATATGATCTCAAGAGAGGAACTCCATGTGTGGTCTTGTTTCTTATCCCTTATCTCTTGTATGATTAGGACTTTAGCCCTTCTTCTTATTCCCTCCACTCTAACCCAAGCCAAAGCTTTTGTGCAAACATTTAACACTTCTTTTCAAACATTAGAAACCTAAGCCTTATGCTTTTGATTTTCAAAATTTCTTTTCATAACACTTATTTTGAATTGAATCTTTAAATCAACTTTGACCATATTTTATACATACTTTTCATTGGTAAATACCACCCATTCAAATGCCTTTTTTGTGGTTTCAATGGCCACTTTCTTAATCAAAATTTTTCACAACCTTTAGCTATTAGGTTTGAGTTATCCTTGAGGTAGATGTAATACTCACCTATATCCTTAGTGATGGACAATGAGTCTTCCATGCTTATTATAGGGTTAACCCCTCACTAGCATGTTGAAGCTATCCTCACATGGTGGATTTGTGGTTTTAGGTTGAGTTTTCTCCCTTGGATAACAAAAGACCTTAAGGCTTTTGGACCAATCAATTCACCAACTCATTTTGAGATTTTTACCCCGAACTACGAGGTTTTGATCCTAATCTTTTTTTTAAGATTGTACGTAGGCAATGGGTTTATCCATCCAAACACAAAATGTAAATAACTTGTATATTCTCTTCTCATCTCTTCAATCATGCTTGCACAATATTTTTTCACAAGATACCAACCTTACAACTGTAGCGGTGTATTCATCACTTTATGATTTATTGATTAAACCAAAAGCAAAACATACAAGATAGAGTCGCCACCGCACTTTTATTTATCCAAAGGAATGGCTAAAAAGCGAACAAAAGCCTATGAAGTTTTGCAAAGAAAACTAATAAAAGGGGTACAGAGATCTGGGTAAGGGGGTAATTATGCAAAGGGAAGGTGTTAGGCACCCAAAGCATCCTAGGTACTCCTAGGGAACCCTTCTCACAAATTGTTGCAAAATATATTGTTTATGAAAGATATTTATTGTGCAAACATGAATGAGGGGATGAGAAAAGAATCTACAAATTTTATTATTTTTGTGTTTGGATGGATAACCATTGCCTACGTACCTTTACAGGATCAAAACCTCGTAGTTCGGCTAAAAGATTTCCAAAACATGGGTGAATTCATTTTAAAACAAAAGCCCTAAGGTCTTTCATTATCCACGGGAGAAAACTCAACCTATATAACCACAAGTCCACCATGTGAGAATAGCTTCAACTTGCTAGTGAGGGACCATGCCCTATAATAAGCAAGGAAGTCTTACAATTCAATCACTAAGGACAAAAGGTGAGATTCACATCAACCACTAGAATAAATCAAACCTATGGCTAATGTATGAAAACTTATCAATACACAATGCAGCTCAGGCTGTATCACCACTAAGGGTTGGTCGATACAGCAGGTGGGTCACGTGGAGTAATCAACTTTTTATCAATCAACGAAGGATAGAGTTCACCATAGGTCATTGGAATTGGATCAAAAGTGACCCTCTTCCTATCATACTTGGTGCTGGTATTGGTGTTGTTTCGAGGCTGGTAGGCATGTTGTTGTGGACGATGATATTGTTGATATTGTTGATGTTGTTGTTGTTGAGGTTGATAATGTTGAGCTTCCCTAAAGGCAGGTGCTATATGAGTGTAAGACCCCAATTTTGTCCCTAAGATCCCTCATGGCATCATAATATTGCATTGCATAGCCTAAAGGATCATTAGCATCTTGGCTCCCTTTCTCTTTGGGTGGGACCTCCTTGTGAGTGGTTTGAGATCACCAAGCATGCTTGAATTGTATATCATTGCTTTTCTCATTTTGTTTACTAACCAAAAGCACAAAAATATGTCACTAACATCTGTTGTTTGTAGCTTAAGCAATCACCAGGTCAAGAGCTTCAAGAAGATCCTTTGTGCAGAAATGAGGTATTTTCTTGGGATGAGGATCACATGATTATCATAAGGAGCTTACATGAGCTAGGGTTTCATTTTGAAGCAATTTCACCAAGTGGTGGAGACTCAAGTTAATCAAGACATTTCAAGGTCATCTAAGGACCAAAAGTCAACTGTGCAGTCAACGGAGGGCTATGAGGTGGGGAAATAAGTTGAGACACCTCAATCATGTTCAAATAGGGTCCATTATTCATTCTAGACATCCATCTTGAATATTCAAAGGTCATGGCAAAAGTTACTAAAAATGGAAAATGACCTATAATTCAAAGTTTCCAAATTTGGCAAGTTTTTGGTCTAATTTCAACTTGACTTGTCAATGTCAAAGAAGTTTCAAATCGATTTTTGGTGAACATGAAAGTTGTAGATCTTTGTCTCCCCTTTCCAAAAAGTCCTAATTCATGTCCATATGATGCATGGTTGAGAAGTTATGGTCATTTGATCACAAGGTGTGCATGGAAATTCAAAATGGCATAACTTTTGATGCAATGCTCCAAATTGATTCATTCTTTTTGCAAAATGCTTCTCATGTTCAAGACATTTCAAAATGAGGTTTGCCATGCATGGGAGAGGCTTGTATGTTCATTAAACCACACATATGCAAATTGAAGAAAATATTCACCATTCATTTTTGGCTTGAGATGCAAGCAAAGCAATCATCAAATCATGATCCTTGGATGTCCATAAGTGGATTTAAGCCTTTGCACGGAGCTGCACGCATGGATTATGGGCACATGAACACAATTTTCATTTTTTGCAATTGGCTTCAAAACTCACTAATCATGATTAGCATTTGGCTTAAGAGATTTTCAGTGTGATTAGCATGAAGTATAAATACCAAAACCCTAATCCTAACTGCCATAACAGAACCATTTCAGATCAAATTCAAGAATTCTCTAACTTTCTCTCTCTTCGAATTTCCATTTTCTCCACATAATTCTCAAATATCTTTGCATATTCTTGTTCCTGGTGCTTCACTGAGCAAGATTCATCATTCGTTTGGAGCAATTCAGCCAGAAATCGAGCAGTGCAAGAGCATGAACATGGCGATGGAATTTGGAAATTAAAGTGGATTCAAGAGGATTCAACCATTCTTTTTGCACAAAGCTTCAACAGAAGTTCATAGGAGTGGATCTGGAGCTTCATAGCCTGTGAGATCGTGAATTTGGGAAGCTTCAATTCCAGGTTATGCAAATTTCATCCTCTCCTCTTGCTGTTTTTTGATCATAGATGTGTAGATCATGCTGTGTAGATCATGTACATGTGATTAGAATTGAAAATGGTTGAGAATTGAGGCTGTTAGGTTAAATGCAAGTTTAGATCTAGATTATGTTTGCCTTCGATCTGAAAAATCCATGAGGAATTAGGGGAATTGGATGTGATATTTGGAATCTACATTGGAAGACGGTTCGAACGGTATAGGATTTGTGGAATTTTGGAAAATTTCACGGCGGCGCCACCGCGCGTCTCGCCGGAGAAGACGACCGGAGCTGTGGCTCCGGCGTCTGCATGTTAGCTAGGGTTTTGTGACTGTGTGCCATGTGTTTCCCTGCGTGGCAAAATGATTGGATGTGGTTTGGTTGATTGAGCCACGCGTGCCTTGGACTGTTGAGTGGCACGCTGATTGTGTTTAATGAAACGCAGTGTTTCATTGTTTCAAACCAGAACCGTTGGATTGATAGCGCGCCATATCTGATGGCTCCTGTTTATTCTGGATTTATTCAAATATTTGAATTTCCCTCCATTTCCATTTGTTTATTCCAATTATTTTGTTTGTTTTGTAAAATTCATAAAAAAATGCAAAAATGATCCAAATGAATCCCAATTTTTTTTCACAGTTTTATATGGATGTCTACATTTTTTTTTGATGTTAATTTCATGAATTGTTGATGTCTGGATTTTTATTTGTGAATTTTTGAATCCATGTGATACCAATTTGATATATTGCATTCAATGCATTGTGAAATTCTCTATGTTGAGCCTTTTGATCCAATTTTTTGCATGATTGATATTCACACATGATATGAATTTTTGGTCACTAGTTTGGAATTTTATGCTATCATCATTTTTGACACATAGAGATAAATGTGACAATTTGTGTCACATTTTTGACATTGAATTGGTGCATTTTTGTTCATCTAGCATTTGCATCATACTGGAGTTGATCTTTTGCATGTTGGTTGTTCATGGCATAAGAAACTTGCATAAAAAATCTCAAAGCCATTGCATGCATTTCTGTTTTAATGTGAATTTTCTATGTTTGAAGTTCATTTTGTGCATATTTTTGTTCATTGCATGGCATAGGAAATTTGAGGCATTTGGTTATTGATTTGATGCTGGTCCTTTTGAGGACATTTTGTGGAGTGTTTGAATGTGTAATGTGTAGAAGATTGGGTTCTGTTTTGGTCATTTGGTTAAGTTTTGAATCTTATCTTTGTACTAGAGTTTTGTACATAAACTGGCTTTGCTTGTTGTTTCAGGTTTGGACACTTAGCATTGATGGTTGGGTTTATTCTCACATTGTGAGATGCAAATGCCTTTGAGTTCTAACCTATGTTTGTTTTGTAGGTTTTTAAGTGATGTGGTGAACTCATGAGCTCATTTGAGTGCTTGGGCATTATGCCTTGCATTGTGTAAATGTTAGAGAGTTTCACTGTTTGTTTGTTGATGTTATGACTGAAGTATTAACTATTTAGTTTTTGTACAGGTGCTTTAGTCGCTTGCTTGCTTTTGCTCTTGTTTGAGAATTGGATTATGGTTGATACACCACTCAGGTAGTTAGCTTCTTACTTCATGTAGTCTGAAGTCCTGTAACCTTTTTGGCAGGCATTTTGCTGGCAAGCCCTCCTTCAGAGGCTCTATTTGTGTTTGTTTAAAATTGTGCTCAAAGACCTCCCAGTGAGGCATGTGTTATTTGATAAGACCTCCATGGAGAGGCAATTGACGGATAAAAGGGATTAGTAGCCAATCCCCCGTTATTCAGTGAGTCGTTCTTTATGCTCGCACTACGTGCTGATGCTTCAGAACATGTCCCCCAGATCTTTGTCCAGAGTCTGTCAAGTGGAATAGGGTCCCTCTTTCTGGATCCCCACGCTTTCTTTGTTATGAGCTCACCCCGGCCAGGGTTAAGAGCATGAGGTCTCATCCTCATTTACACTTTCATCAGCTTCACCCTAACGTTCAATGTTAGTGGTTAAGAGCTACAAATTACCCTTCTACAGTTTGGCTTGTTTGTCGAGGTTGACATGACCCCTCTTGACTAAAGCCCACCCATTGTTTGAGCCTCTTGTATGTATATAATGTGTGATGCTTTTGTGCTATGAGTTTCCATTTGAGCTTAATTGAAAGATCATTACCATGTTCATCTAAGTGGAAGATACAAGATACATTGAGAATCTCTTATGAGACTTGTTTGATTGCTTATACTTTGTGATTGCTTATTCCAAAGGATGGGAACCACTTGGATCATCAATATGATCTCAAGAGAGGAACTCCTAGATTGGTTTCATTCCTTATCCCTCACCTTTTGTTTCACTTAGGACTTAGCCTTCCTTCTTCATCTCTCCATTCTAACCCAAGCCAAAACTTTTTGTGCAAACATTGACATTGTTTTCAAATTAGAAACCTAGGCCATATGCCTTTGATTTTTCAAACTCTTTTCACTAATACTCATTGTAAATGAACTCTAACTCATACTTTGACCTCATTTTGTGAATACTTCTAATTTGTAAATTCAACTCACTTCATGTGATTTTTGTGGTTCCAATGTCCACTTTCTTAATCAAATTTTCCATAACCTTTAGCTATTAGGTTTGAGTTATCTTTGTGGTAGATGTAATACTCACCTATATCCTTAGTGATGGACAATGAGTCTTCCATGCTTATTATAGGGTTAACCCCTCACTAGCATGTTGAAGCTATCCTCACATGGTGGATTTGTGGTTTTAGGTGGAGTTTTCTCCCTTTGATAACAAAAGACCTTAAGGCTTTTGGACCAATCAATTCACCAATTTGTTTTTTTGAGATTTTTACCTCGAACTACGAGGTTTTGATCCTAATATTTTTATAAGAGGGTACGTAGGAAATGGGTTTATCCATCCAAACACAAAATGTAAATAACTTGTATATTCTCTTCTCATCTCTTCAATCATGTTTGCACAATTTTTTTTCCACAAAACGATAACCTTCGCAGGTGTGAAAAGGGCTCCCTAGGAGTACCTAGGATGTTTTAGGTGCCTAACACCTTCCCATTACATAACCAACCCCCTTACCCAGATATCTGTTTCTTTTATTAGTTTTTGTTAAAACTATTAGGTTTTTGTTCGCTTTCTAACCATTCCTTTGGATAAATAGAATTGCGGTGGCGACTCAACTTTGTATGATTTACCTTGGATTTAGTCAATATCTCCAATGGTAACGAATACCCCGCTACAGAAAAGTGGTGACTCTGCTGGGGAAGAAATTCTTTGGTGGGTTTTGCCAACTTTTCATGCTTGTTGTATTATATTGTTTTGTGACATATTTTTGTGCAATTTGGGATTACTGTATTGTATGTAATGATTGATTTGCTTGATATTAATTCCTTGCATGTTTGGTGATCTTTGTGAGATGAGTTCTATACCCGGACTCAAGTGCACTTAGGATAGGAGAATTGCATAGTCTTGTTGACTTGTGTGGAGTTATTCCTTAGCAAGTCGACTTGCAAGTCCATTCACTTGGTGGAGGTCATATTGGGATCAATAATGTCACACAAGTAAGTTGTGGTTAGACATTACTCTTTCCAATATAGACCTTAGAAGCCAAGGACCTTAGTTTACCAAGCCCATCTTGGCATATTTTTAGTATGTAGTGCGAAAGTCGTTCAAATGTAAGATTTGATACGATTGTTACGCGATACTACACTCATAAGAGTCTCTCTTGAGAATATTTTTGGAATACGAGTAGTCGTTTCTCCGATAATATCCGAAAGATGGGATGATGACTATGGGAACCTCTTGTAGAACATGTTTGGCAAGTTTAAACCCTAGTACACTCCCTTTGGGTGGTTCTTAACCGAGACTCCATGCTCGTGACTCGCAACAAACCCTTGATTCATGGTTGATCCGTTCATATATCCTTAATATCAATGGAACTTGGGTGTTGATAAGGTGTAAACCATAATCCACCAAAATGGATGATTGATATTAAGGATAACATGATCCATCCCATGACCTTTGTTTGGTGTGCTTTTCTTGATCCTTGAGTGTGATTGTTGCATCCATGCATTCATGCACTCATTTGCATCCATATCATCAAACTTAAGGGGTTTATTTGCAAAATTTTCAGACATGGAAAGACAAAGAAGGAATACAAAGAAGTACAGCTTCAGACAACCCGATCTGAAAGAGTTAAGGAATCTGACATCCTATGTATTAGATCCCTTGGGTTTCAAAGCTCGCTTTGGGAAGCTTCTTCCTCTTCTGACTACTCAGGTGGATGAAGGGTTTATGTGTGTATTGGTGCAGTTTTATGACCCCTTGTACCATTGCTTCATGTTTCCGGACTTTCAGCTTTTGCCTACCCTTGAGGAGTATGCTTATCTCGTGGGTATACCTATTCTGGATCAGTTCCCGTTCAGTGGCTTGGAGAGTATTCCTACTTCTCAAGAGATAGCAGATATGTTGCACATAGATGAATCTCTGGTTGGTGCTCATATGACTACCAAAGGTGGAATTCAAGGTCTCCCTTCTGAGTTCCTCATTGCTCAAGCTACTGTTTATGGGAAGGCCATGAGTGAGGATGCTTTTGAATCCATATTTGTACTTCTCATGTATGGATTGGTATTGTTCCCCAACATCGACAAGTTTGTGGATGTGAACGCTATTAGGATCTTCTCCGCTCTTAATCCCGTTCCGACTCTGTTGGGTGATACCTATTTCTCTTTGCATATGAGGAATGCAAAGGGTGGTGGTGCCATTGTGTGCTGTTTGCCTCTGTTGTATAAGTGGTTTATTTCTCACTTACCTCAGATGGTCACCTTCAAGGAGAATAAGGGATGTCTACGGTGGTCCACGAGACTTATGTCTCTCACTAATGATGATATCTCTTGGTATAACCGTGTGTATGACGACGTGAAGATTATCGACTCTTGTGGTGAATTCTCCAATGTGCCTCTTCTTGGTACATGTGGTGGGATTAACTACAACCCTGTTTTAGCGCGTCATCAGCTTGGGTTCCCCCGAAAGGATAAACCTAATAACATTCTGTTACAGGGTGTGTTCTTTCAGGAGGGTAAAGATCCCCAAGGCTTGAAGGGAAGAATGGTTCGCGCTTGGCGCAAGATTCATAAGAAAGGAAGGAAGGAGTTGGGTCCTAAGAATTGCATTGCTATGGAGCCTTACACTGCTTGGGTAAGGAAGAGAGCATCTGAGCATCTCATGCCTTACAAGTATCCGAGACCTACACCTTTGATTATGGATGGGCCTTCAACCCTCCCTAATCAAGGAGTAGAGGAGTTGAGAGACGAAGACCTATCACGTGCCTGGATCCGGGAAAGGGAAGAGTTGCTTCAGCAGATTAAGGAGAAAGATGCTTTGATAGAGTTCCTCGAGCATCAGGTAATTGATGATCCTAATGATGCATGGACT
Organism: Lathyrus oleraceus; assembly: GCF_024323335.1. Lineage (NCBI taxonomy): Eukaryota > Viridiplantae > Streptophyta > Magnoliopsida > Fabales > Fabaceae > Lathyrus > Lathyrus oleraceus. Next base: position 62,836,735 of record NC_066580.1, on the reverse strand, counting down.
TCTCTACTTCCTCAATCTTCCAAGTTTTAGAAGAGGAAGTATGACCGACTCGCCAAAGAGAAGGCAGATATGGAGGCAGCCTACGAGAGGGAGGTGAAGAGGCTTCGTGCATCCTATCTTTCCGTGTCCCGAGCTTTAGATGATTGTTTCTAGGGATCCATAAGATGATTATTTCCCTTCCTCTTGTATATGATTGACAATGTTGTACTTCTTTTCCCTGATATTATTTGATGAGATATTTCCATATGTGATAAATAGTTAATATTTCCAAAATTGCAAATAAAACCCTAGAGTTCCTTTGAAATAAAAACAAATCATATGCACAAGCATTGCATGCATCATATGCATAAGCAGGTTTTGTTCCCGGCTTCTGGTCTTGTGGTCTAACTCTGTGCTCTTCATTTATTTTGAAGACAAGCTGACTCACCGGTACTACACTAGAGCCAACTCTTCAAGATTGATGGATCATCTAGAGCAAGAGAACTGTGAACTCAAAGAAGAAGTCGCCAGACTGAGTGCTTTGATGGAATCATTCCTGGCTGCCCAGAGCCAGTCTTCTCCAACGCCTAACTCCTCCCCAGAGGACAGTCATTTCTGAGATTGTTTCCTCAATTGTGCCTGCAGCCAGTGCACACTTTGTTCCAACAACCATGCCAGTCGGGTTTCCGTGGGGGATGCCTCCTAATTTCATGCCTGAGGGTCCTACTCCAACTTTTGCTTCTATGCCGACATCTAGCCCGGTCCTTGCTGTTCCTCCGCCTGTCGTGCATACCATGCCTAGGGTAGACGACACCATCTATCATTCTGAGCCATCTGAGGGCCCAGATGTTCATGAGAAGATGGATGCTATGAACGATCAATTTCTTGAGCTTCGCAAGGAATTGAAGACTCTTAGAGGAAAGGATCTTTTCGGCAAATCTGCTGCCGAACTGTGCTTGGTTCCCAATGTAAAGATTCCTGTGAAATTCAAGGTCCCTGACTTTGAAAAATACAAGGGGAATACTTGCCCTCTCAGCCACCTGGTCATGTATGCTAGGAAGATGTCGACTCAAACCGACAATGACCAACTGCTCATCCATTACTTTCAGGACAGTTTGTCCGGTGCTGCCTTGAGATGGTACATGGGTCTGGACAGTGCGAACATTCGTTCCTTCAATGACCTTGGCGAGGCCTTCGTCAAGCAGTACAAATATAATGTGGATATGGCTCCCGATAGGGATCAGCTAAGGGACATGTCCCAGAAGGACAAAGAAACATTCAAAGAGTACGCCCAGAGGTGGCGAGAGTTGGCAGCACAGATCGTGCCTCCGCTGGAAGATAAAGAAATGACCAAGATCTTTCTGAAGACCTTGAGTTCATTCTATTATGAGCGGATGATTGCTAGCGCTCCTTCTGACTTCACCGAGATGGTGAACATGGGGATGCGTTTAGAAGAAGGGGTTAGAGAAGGACGTATGACCAAGGAAGAAGGCTCTTATGCCAAACGTTATGGGGCGTTTGCAAAGAAGAAAGATGGAGAGGCACATGCCGTGACCTCCCATGTGAAACCGAGAAGACCCTCTATGAGGAGGAAGACCGTGCATCCCGCCGGTAATCAGCACCAGGTGGCTCATATAACACCTGTTTTCAGAGACAATCAACAATATCAGCAGCATAGCAACAATCAACAATCACCTTAGCAATATCAGCAATAACAGCACCATCCGCAACAGCAGGCCTACCAGCCTCGAAATAGTAATCAAACCAGCACTAGTTACGAGAGGAAAAAGGTCACTTTTGATCCGATTCCGATGACATACGCAGAATTGTATCCCTCTTTGATAGAGAGGAAATTGATTACTCCGAGAGATCCACCAGCTATACCTGCTAACCCTCAGTGGTGGTATAAGCCTGAATTGCATTTTGTATACCACTCTGGTGCTCCCGGCCTCGACGTGGAGAATTGCTATCCTTTGAAGACCAAGGTTCAAGACCTTGTGAGGTGTGGCATTCTGTGTTTTGAGGACGTAGGTCCTAATGTGAAGAAGAACCCATTGCCCGAGCATGGGAAATCTGTCAACATGGTCCAGGGTTGTCCTGGCAAATACAAGGTCAAATATGCCAGTCATATTCGACAATCTTTGGGCGAGTTGCATCGTTTGTTGTGTGATTACAGTCACTATGAGCACGACCATGATAAATGTCGAATCTGCCCTGTTAACCGATTGGGTTATTGCTAAGTGCGCAAAGATCTTTAGGAAATGCTGGACGAAGGAGTTATCGAGATCCTTCAGAATAGGAATGTTGACGAAGATGAGCCTGAGGTCAACGTAATTTCTCCAGTATTCCGGATGCCCGAGCCTGTTATCATTAAGTATGATGGTAGCAAGCAGAAGGTCTCTCCTACCCTGATCATTAAGCCTGCCGATCCAGTACCGTATTCTTCTGAAAAGGCAATCCCCTTCCGTTACAACGCTGTTGCTGTAGAAGATGGGAAAGAGGTGACTTTGCCATCCTCCGCTGTTGTGAATATTGCTGACGTAAGCGGTTTGACCCGTAGCGGTCGTGTGTTTTCAGCACCACCAAAGCCTCAGGCTAATGCTGACTTTGTTGAACGCCCGATTGGGAACGCTGTGATCACCCCGAATCCGGCACTTGCTGTTAAACCCTCGTCTGTACTAAAAACTCCTACTTCTGTTGGCCCGAGCGGCAATGTGAAAGAAGACTGTGATGAGATGCTAAGGCTCATCAAGAAGAGTGAGTACAATGTTATTGACCAGCCTCTACAAACGCCATCCAAGATATCCGTGTTATCTTTGCTTCTGAACTCAGAACCCCATAGAGAGGATTTGCAGAAAGTTTTGGATGTGGCATATGTAGATCATGATGTCACTATAGAACAGTTTGATAGCATTGTTGCAAACATTACTGCTTGTAACAATTTGAGTTTCTGTGACTCTGATCTCCCTGAGGAGGGAAGAGACCATAACTTGGCTTTACACATCTCCATGAATTGTAGAAACGACGCCATGTCCAATGTGTTGGTGGATACTGGGTCATCTTTGAATGTATTGCCAAAAACCACTCTCTCAAAACTTTCTTATCAAGGGCCTCCCATGAGGCAGAGTGGAGTAGTTGTGAAAGCTTTCGATTGGTCTCGAAAGACTGTAATTGGGGAGGTTGATCTCCCAATCAAAATTGGACCAAGTGAATTCCAGATTACCTTCCAAGTTATGGATATCCACCCATCATATAGTAGTCTCTTAGGCAGACCATGGATTCACGAGGCAGGCGCCGTGACATCCACCCTACACCAGAAGCTGAAATTTGTGAAAAATTAGAAACTGGTAGTGGTAGGGGGAGAAAAGGCTCTCCTGGTTAGCCACTTGTCTTCCTTCTCATACATAGATGCTGAGGATGAAGTTGGAACTCCTTTCCAAGCTTTATCTATAGCTGAGCCTGTTCAGAAGAGAACTCCTTCATTTACTTCCTATAGAGATGCGAAATTGGCCATTAAGCGTGGTGCAATTGCTGGTCTAGGAAAAATGATTGAGCTGGAACACAATAAGTCCCGGGCTGGCATAGGCTTTTCTTCTAGGGTCTTCAATGAGAAAGGGATGTTCAAGAGTGGAGGTTTTATCCACACCGGTCAGGAGGAAGAAGCTGCTGCTGTCTTGGAAGAAGATACAGAGGATTCAGGCAATTTTGTCATCCCTGGAGGGGTCTGCAACAACTGGGTCGCTGTGGATATTCCTACAGTTATCCACAAGTCAACGTAATAATCACTTTGTTTAAAAACCCTTCTCCCATGCCAAAAGGAGGAGTGATGACATTGTTGGCAACATAAATACAAGATATTTTCATTCAATAAATTCATGTTAAATGTTTGTTTTTCCAATTATTTTCCCTTTTCGCTTTTTGCATGAAAATGGTGATCACATAAAACCCTAAAAATAGAATAAAATCAATCTTTTCATCTACATAATGATTTGCCTTGTTTGATTTCTAAAAAGCTTTTTATATCCAAAATCATTATGCAGGTTGATCAAACCCATTGAACATAATGATCCAACGCCATCTCCCAATTTTGAATTCCCTGTATTTGAGGAAGAGGAAGATGATGTTGAAGAGATTCCTGATGAGATTACCCGTCTTCTTGAGCATGAAAAGAAGATCATTCAGCCGCATCTTGAGAATCTGGAAACAGTCAACTTGAGGTCTGAAGATTGTGTGCGAGAAGTGAAGATTGGGACACTCCTAGAAGAATCTGTTAAGAAGGGTTTGATCAAATTGCTACGAGAATATGTCGATATCTTTGCTTGGTCGTATAAAGACATGCCAGGTCTAGATACTGATATCGTGCAACATTTCCTACCCTTGAAACCTGAGTGCGTGCCTGTGAAGCAGAAGCTCAGAAGAACTCATCCTGATATGGCAGTGAAGATCAAAGAGGAAGTTCAGAAGCAAATTGATGCAGGGTTTTTGGTGACTTCTACATATCCTCAATGGGTGGCCAATATTGTGCCCGTGCCTAAGAAAGACGGAAAAGTCCGTATGTGTGTGGATTATAGAGACTTGAATAAAGCTAGTCCGAAAGATGATTTCCCTCTACCACATATTGATATGTTGATAGACAATACAGCTAAATTCAATGTCTTCTCCTTTATGGACGGATTTTCCGGATATAACCAGATCAAGATGGCACCCGAGGATATGGAGAAGACAACATTCATCACACCTTGGGGAACATTCTGTTATCGAGTGATGCCCTTCGGTTTGAAGAACGCCGGAGCCACGTATCAACGAGTTATGACTACCTTGTTTCATGATATGATGCACAAGGAGATTGAGGTATATGTTGACGATATGATTGCTAAGTCAAGAACGGAGGTTGAACATGTAGAGCACTTGTTGAAGCTTTTTCAGCGTTTGAGGAAGTATAAGCTTCGTCTGGGCTTTATCGTCAGTGAAAGAGGTATTGAGGTTGATCCTGCAAAGGTCAAAGCAATACAAGAGATGCCTGCGCCCAAAACTGAGAAGCAAGTCTGAGGTTTTCTTGGCCGCTTGAATTATATTTCCAGATTTATATCCCACATGACTGCCACATGTGCGCCGATATTCAAGCTCCTCCGGAAAGATCAGTCCCATGATTGGACCGAGGATTACCAGAAAGCTTTCAATATCAAAGAGTATCTGTCTGAACCTCCAATCCTGTATCCGCCTATAGAAGGAAGACCTTTGATCATGTATCTGACAGTTCTTGAAGACTCAATGGGTTGTGTCCTTGGTCAGCAAGACGAATCAGGAAAGAAAGAATATGTTATTTACTACCTGAGTAAGAAGTTCACTAATTGTGAGTCTCGATACTCAATGCTTGAGAAGACATGTTGTGCTTTGGCTTGGGCTGCTAAGCGCTTACGCCAGTATATGATAAATCATACGACTTGGTTGATATCCAGAATGGATCCAATCAAGTACATCTTTGAGAAGCCTGCTTTAACAGGGAGGATTGCCCGTTGGCAGATGCTGTTATCTGAGTATGATATTGAGTATCGAGCTCAGAAGGCTATTAAAGGTAGTATCTTGGCTGACCACTTGGCACACCAGCCGATTGAGGATTATCAGTCAGTTCAGTATGATTTCCCAGATGAGGAGATTATGTATTTGAAAATGAAAGATTGTGATGAGCCTACACTCGACGAAGGGCCAGAGCCTGGTTCCAGATGGAGTATGGTGTTTGATGGTGCTGTAAATCAGTATGGAAATGGTATTGGGGCAATGATTATTACTCCTCAGGGTACACATATTCCTTTTACAGCAAGGCTAACTTTCAAATGCACGAATAATATGGCTGAGTACGAGGCCTGTATTATGGGATTGGAAGAATGCATTGATCTAAGGATCAAGCATCTTGATGTATATGGTGATTCGGCCCTTGTTGTCAATCAGATTAAGGGTGAATGAGAGACGAATCAGCCTGGTCTCATTCCATATAGGGATTATGCGAGGAGGATTTCAATGTTCTTTACTGAGGTTGACTTCCATCATATTCCTCGAGATGAGAATCGGATGGAAGATGCTCTTGTTACACTTGCTTCAATGATTGTGGTGAAATATTGGAATGAAGTTCCCAATATCACCGTGACGCACTTGGACAGATCAGCTCATGTGTTTGCAGTTGAAGAAGTGAAGGATGATAAGCCATGGTATTATGACATCAAGTGTTTCCTTCAGAACCAGGTTTACCCGCCTGGGGCATCTATGAAAGATAGGAAGACTTTGAGGAGATTGTCAGGGAGCTTCTACCTCAATGGCGAAGTGCTTTATAAGAGAAATTTTGACATGGTTCTGCTCAAATGCGTGGATAGACACGAAGCAGACCTGTTGATGACTGAGGTCCATGAGGGTTCATTTGGTACTCATTCCAATGGACATGCCATGGCTAGAAAGATGTTGAGAACAGGCTATTATTGGCTGACAATGGAGTCTGACTGCTGCAAATATGTGAAGAAATGCCATAAGTGTCAGATTTACGCGGATAAGATTCATATTCCTCCGAGACTTCTGAATGTGATTTCATCACCATGGCCTTTCTCCATGTGGGGAATTGACATGATTGGCATGATAGAGCCGAAAGAGTCCAATGGACACAAGTTTATTCTCGTAGCAATTGATTACTTCACCAAATGGGTTGAAGCTGCATCGTATGCGAATGTAACCAGGCAGGTGGTCGTGAAGTTTATCAAGAATCAACTCATATGCCGTTATGGTGTGCCAGATAAGATCATTACTGATAATGGATCTAACTTGAACAACAAGATGATAAAAGAGCTGTGTAGTGAGTTCTGTCGCACCTCGAAAAAAATGATGATAATGCGATCCCTCGCGATGGAACGCAGAAAAATTGTTCGAAACAGAGTCGCCACCGAACTTTATTTATTCCTAATAAAGGAATAGGAAAATATCGAGAAAACCTTTAGAAATAAGAATAATGGCCGTCGCAACCATATTTGGGTTCGGGAGTCGATTATGCAAGGGGAAGGTATTAGCACCCCTTACGTCCGTTGTACTCAACGGGAACCTCTTAGTCTGATTTTGCTATTTGACTGTTAATTGAATGTTATTCGCTTGCTTCTAGTAATTAGAATTGATGATAAATATGGATGAAGACCTCGGGAGGGGGAAATAAGAGGTTTTTTATTAGTGTGCTCGCGAAGATACAACAATCTTCTGCCTACGTATCCTTATGGTGCAATAAGGAAATCAGAGCATTCGTAGTTCGGACTACTACGAATATTTGATGTGTTTTGTTTTGATGAACGATTGTGTAGGTCGGCGTTCTAACGGCTAAACGCTGGCTTGTCTACTCTCGGTGGAGGCTCTAGCACTGGTTTATTGGGCGCATTAGAAAGGATTGACAGTGTTCTTTTGAAGAGGTTTTGGTCACGCGGGGGTGACAAGTTGAATTGATGTGTTTGGGTTTGATTGGTTTCGATCGCTCGGGGCGAGAAGTTAGGTTTGATTTGTTTGAGATGTTTTTGAAGAACGACAAAAGGTTGAGCAATGTGGTGTACACCAATCGTCCAATTCTTTCGAGGAATAACAAGGTGATCGCCTTTTACTCCTTTTTCGTTCGAATTATTTTGAAAGTTTGCTTGTGGATGTTGAATATGCACGGTAGTGAGGCGTACGCCTCCTACTTGATTATTCAAGGAATAATAAGGCGTACGCCACTTATTCCTTTATCCAAGTTTATTTAGCGTGTTTTAGTCGGAAGTCGATAATTTGTGCAATATGGCGTACGCCAATTATTCAAATAATCGAGAGATTGTGAGGCGTACACCTCCTATCTATTATCACCCGAGGTTTAAATTGTAAAAGATATGTTTATAGGTTTGTATGTGATTTGCGAAAATAATTTGTATTTGAATTGGTAGGTTTGGATCGAAAGATGATTTGAGCAATGTGGCGTACGCCAATTATTCAAATAATCAAGGAATGGTGAGGCGTACGCCTCCCATTCTCTATTGAAGTTTAAGTTGTAAAGTTTGTTTTTTGTGAAATTGTATTTGATATGAAATGTGATTTGAATTTATTCGATTGTGTTTTAATCTGATGACGAAAATTCGAGCAATGTTGCGTACGCCAATTATTCGAATAATCGAAAGATAGTGAGGCGTACGCCTCCTATCCCTTTTTTCATCTGAAATATGGAATAAAAAGGATTTGGAATTTGTAGAAATGATTTGAAATATTATGATTTGAAGTGTTATGGTTTGAATAATTTGGAAATTATATTTGATTTCGAAAGGTGATTTGATATTGTGTGATTTAAGATTTAATCGGGTGACAAGAACTCGCGCAATATGGCGTACGCCAATTATTCGAGTGCTTGAGAAATAGTGAAGCGTACGCTTCCTATCTCCTTTTCATCCCAAAATTTATATTTAGAGAAAATTCTTTTGAAGTTAAATGATTTGAAAAATGATTTGAATTTGTAAGTTTTTTAGGGTTCTAATTGAATGACGAAAATTCGAGCAATGTGGCGAACGCCAATTATTCGAATAATCGAGAGATAATGAAGCGGATGCTCACTATTCCCCTTTTCATCCATAGTTTAAAATTAAAAGGTTTTTTTAATCCGATTTCGTGAAACTAATAGGGTTTAGATAAGAGTATTTGGTATTTAATCAAAAATTAATTTAATAATAAAATACGTAATGAATGGAGCACTTATTTATTTTAATAAATCAATTACTCCTTTAATCATAATATTCAGAAAAAATGAATATGTAAAGTACAAATTAATAATAACAATGATCAAAATCAAGTTAAGAAAATAATGAGATAACAAAAGTAAAAAAAGAATAAATTTAAAAAAACTTGGGTGCAGGAATAAAATAAATGGGCTGAAGCCCAAATGGAGAATCGAACCACAACATGCCCAAGAGAGGGGTCCAAACAGCAAGTATCCCGTAATGAGACCTAAGGCCCAAGACTCATTTTTGTATTAAAGGAAAATCAGAAAACAAACATCAAGATTTAGGGGTGGGCCTTAAGCCCGACCCAATACTCCAATCGCTTGCTTGGTGGACGGCGGGAAGCTGTACAGCTGCCTGAACATTCATTATTCCAATGGCCTTTGGCCTTCCTAATAATGGGACATGTGGAAGTAATGACTAACTGTCGCATTACACGAAAAACCGGCGGGAAAACGAAACAACAGAGCCGCCATCGTGCGTTATTTATCCCAAAAGAGGGAAAGGAAACGCTCGAAGTAAACCTGGAAAAAACATGGTCTCGCGACCAGAGAAAGATGGGATCGGGAGTCGGTTATGCAATGGGAAGGTATTAGCACCCCTACGCATCCGTCGTACTCGACGGGATCCACACACAAAAGAATATAAGAAAGGTTGCTAAAACTGCTCACAAACTGCACACGGCTGGAAGCAAACACAGAAAGATAAAAGAAACGGGACTCGGCAGGATATCGCATCCTAGGCCTACGTAGTTTGTCAAGCACAGACATCAGAGTCGACGTAGTTCGGGACAGGGGAAACGTGCTCGCTAGGATGTCGCATCCTATGCATACGTATCTTCTCTAACTAGAGAAGAATCAGAGCACTCGTAGCTCGGCTAACACACGCCAAACAAAGACACTAATCAGAGACGCTGAGACGTCAAACGAGACACACAACTGGAAACGGAATGCCAATCAATGGGCTTATATCCAACTCCAGACACACAAAGCAAACAGGAAACCAACTGCCAATCGCTGGACTTATGTCAGACTCCAAACACACACAAACACACATAAAATCGAATGCCAATCGCTGGACTTACATCAGACTCCTACCAGAAAGGGAGAACAAACTCACACAAAAAGAAAAAGGGTGCCCGGAGAGATCAGCTCAATCTCCTGCCTACGTACCTCATCTGGTATGAGGATCAGGGCGACGTAGTTCCCCTTAACAGGGAAAGAACTTTTATCCTAACCAGAGACAAGGGAGATAACATACTACTAGGGAGACTACGACTCGAGCCTAGAAGTTGTCATGCATACGATCCCTATGTTGAGGTCTCTATCCTATCTTGCACAGGAAGCAAGCTATCCTAAACAGCACAATCAAGCAACTACAAGCACAATAAAGCAAGCACACACACTATATGCAAACAATTGGGCTCATACAAGGCTAGGCTGCAGAAACAAGCCAACTGGAATGGGTGTTTTTTAGCTCTTAACCCTAACATTGAGAGTTAGGGTGAAGCAGATGAAATGGGAGATGAGGATTATGCCTCATAGCTCTTATCCCTGGCCTGGGAGAGCTTGAATCAAATAGAAAGTGTGGGAGTTCAGAATGTAGGAACTCTTCTCCACATGACTGACACAACAAGATCTTGGGTTCTTATTCACAATGCATCAACACATGGTGTGTGAGCAAAGTGAATGACACAACTGAATAGCATGGGATGGATTGCACATCCCTTGTATCTGCCAATGCCTCTTCACTTAGGAGGTCTTTGAATGTACAGGGCACAACATTAAACAAACACAAGCATTGCCTCTTAAGGAGGGCTTCAGACAAGTGCCTACCAATAACAGTAGGTCTTCCAGACTACATGAGGATCAAGAAATTATACCTCAGTGGTATGCAACCACAAGCAATGCCAAGCAAAGTTCAAATGAACTTAAAGCAACTTAAGTACCTGTGAAAACAACTAAACCAATCAGTTCAACTGTACAGACAAACAGACAACAGTCAATATCACACAAACAGACAAGTCCAATCAGGCAACAATGAGCAAGGCATAAGGCAAACACAAATGAATTGTCCTCAAAGCCTACAAAACACACAAAGGTTAGCACATGACAATAATTGACCAAGCTTAAATGAAGGAGTCACTCCAATCATGGAAATGCACATTTGAACCTGAAATTCACAAACCAAATGGTAAGTCCAAACCACTAGGTCAAAGCCTAGGGTCAAAAGAGGATCAAAATCCAAAACAGAACCTCAAACTCAACATGAATCATGTTTAATCATTCAAGAACAAGTCCTAAAAAGGACCAAATCAAAATCAATAAGCAAGTTCATGTAGCAAGCAAGTGAAGTTAATGACCAATTCAAGGCATCCAAATGATCAACATGAATGAAAATTCTCAATCAAAACAGAAATGATTCAAATAATTCTGGAAAAATTCATGAGCAATCAAGACATCCACAACATCCATCACACAAAAAATCAGAAACATTGAAGATCATTTGGCATGGAAATCACATTGCACAAGTAGGAGCACCAAATGTGTGACACAAATTGTCACACCATGTTAACACAAGCATAAAACAGAAATGGAGCATGGGAAAAATGTCAAACCAAAACCAAAATGTCCATCAATGTGTCTAGAATTAGCATGCAAAATTTCAAGTCCATTGGATAAGAAACAAGCATTTCACAATAAGATAAGCAAGGCAAGGTCACAAATGGATACATGATCACATAACCTAGCACCAGATAAAATCCAGCCATGCACAATTTTGGAAATCATGATCATAAAAAACTAGACATAATAAGGAGCATTTTGCAAAAAATTGGGATTGATTTGGATGATTTTTCAATTTGTTATGATTTTATGAAGTTTGGAAAAAATTTGAAGTTCAAAACATGTACATAGCATAAAAAATGGAGGGAAACATGTGAAAATGGATAAACATTTGAATGAAAAGCACCAGCCAAGGATCGAACTCGGTGGATTTTTGAATGAAGCGCGCCAGGCCAAATGAAACGCACCGTTTCATTAATTCAGGTGGCCAGTCAGCGCTGATGTGGTCTTGGTCAAGCAATGTGAACCTATCGTTTTGCCTCATGGATGCGTGCATGGACCAATGAAGATAAAGCCCTAGTACAGCATGGCAAACAAACCAGAAACCGTTGCTTAACTGGAAAAATGTGGCTAAAGGATGATCTTCATCTTCTTCCTCACGAAGAAGATGAACAGTACATGAAGTTCATGCATTTTCCAGAAAAAAAAATTCCAGAAATTTAAAGTAATCACATCAACATGTAGCACGTTCAATGGAGATAATGGATCAAGTATTGGCTAAGCATGAATCAACACAAACAAATAGAATCGAGCAAAAGAAAGTTCATACATGAAACTTGAATCAACCCTAACTCAGTCAATAGTGCATCAAATCACACGATTCTTTCACCATAATTACCAGGGGAACAAGATATACAATAACATCACAATGAATTTCAAAATTAAGAGGTTCGAATCATGACCTCTTGAAGAACAGCAAGCTGGAATCGTGTGCTACAAGGCTCAGCAATGGTCCAAAGCTCTTCTACAATGATTGTTGAGATGATTGATGGAGAGATTGAAGCTCAAACAAGCACGAATCCAGTAGAATTTGAAATCTCCATTAATGCTTCAAGCTTCATGTATGGTCAAGTATGGCACGAATTGCTCCAAATCCACGTCCAATCTTGCTCAGAAATACTTCATGATCATGATTCCACCAAGAGAAATGACCTTTGTGTGAGAAAATTGAAAGTTCTTGGTGAGAGAAAATTTTGATCAATTTCAAGATCTAGATCTGAAAACTGTTGTTAATGCTAAATACAATTGTGATTATCATTATATATGTCTTGCTAATGATAGTGAAAACAAGTTTAAGCCAAAGCTAAGTAGGATTAACAAGTTGCAAGGTGTATGAGAAAATTGGATTTTCACCTCATGCATGAGGTGCATGCGTGAACAGTACCCAAAGCTGACCTAAATCCTCTTAAAAATAGCCCATGCACACTTTGGATTTGGTATTTTATGCATATGATCAACCAAATTGATTTTAATAATTTTCCGTCAAAAAACTTCATGAATGAGCATATGATCATGTAAGTGAAATTCATGCCATGTAATGGATGTTTTGGAAACTACATGTTATGAGAAACAAAATGCAAAAAGAACCACCAAAATTGGAGCCTTGGTTCAAAAGATATTGCCATTTGAATCTTTAAGCACACTTTGCCATGATTGAATCATATCTCCTCAACCACACATTATAAATTCATGATCTTGGATTTTTTGGATATGGGAGAGAAAGATCTTCAACTTTCATGTTGTATAAAATTTCATTTGAAGCTTTCTTGATGATAAAAAATTGAGTTGAAGTTGGTCCAAAACCCTTCCATTTTTGGAAATTTCAAATTATGGGTCACTTTCTATTTTGGGAAATTTTTGACTTGACTTCAAAATCTTCAAGGTGAGTGCTTGGAATGTCAAATGAGACTTGTTTGAACATGAATGAAGTATCTCTAATCACTTCCCCCCTCCAAATCCACAATTGACTTTGCAGTTGACTTCTATATGCCTCAGATGACTGGGACATGTACTGTGGACTCTGAGCCTCTAGCCTTTGGTCAAGTTGCTTCAAAATGATCCTTGAGTCATGTGAGCTCATTGGAACCATCATAGGGCTTTCATCTCATGGAAAATGCTCTTGCTCTCTTGCACAGTTGAATCTCCTAACCAACCTTGACTGATGAGATTTAATGGACTATGCAATATGAATGCAATATTGATGACCTAAAAATGAAATGAATATACAAATGGGAGGTGCAAATTTGAGGTGCTACAGCTGCTCCTATTCGATCAACTGGGAACCTGAACGGATGAGAGCAATGGTTGTCAGACCTTCAAGGTAAACAGGGATTGAATACCAAAGAACCGTAGAAATTTGCACTCTGCGGGGATGAATCAAAGAAAAGCGAGGCCATTTACCGATGGCGGCTGCACAATAACTTCAGGAAAGCGAGGCCATTTACCGATGGCTAACTTACTGGAAACTTGATATTTACCGATATCAACGTCAGCGAGACCATTTACCGATGGCTGCTGGGAAACAACATCCAAAAGAAGCAGGACCATTTACCGATGGTGGCTTCAACTGGGAATTTGATATTAAAAGGAAGCAAGACCATTTACCGATGGTGGCTTCAAACAACTTGGTATTTACCGATATCAACGTCAGCGAGGCCATTTACCGATGGCTGCTGGGAAACAGATGTCACAGAAAGCGAGGCCATTTACCGATGGCGGCTAAGTTGGGCATTCGATATTTACCGATATCGAAGCAAGACGAGGCCATTTACCGATGGCGGTCGGGGTAAAAAGATATTGACAACTGGCACCAGACAAGACGTTTACCGACGACTCTACTGGGGATTTTGATTCATATCAATGAAAAGATACAACCATACGTCAACGGATAAATGGGAAAAACTCAACGTTTATCGACACCAACGGAGAGGTGACCAGACATCAACGGATGAACTGGGAAGACTTGACCAGACGTCAACGGACGAACGGGAGAAGCTCGACGTTTATCGACACCAACGGAGAGGTGACCAGACATCAACGGATGAACTGGGGAAAAAGATACAACTAGACTTCAACGGACGAATAGGAAAAACTCAACGTTTATCGACACCAACGGAGAGGTGACCAGACATCAACGGATGAACTGGGAAGACTCGACCAGACGTCAACGGACGAACGAGAGAAGCTCGACGTTTATCGACACCAACGGAGAGGTGACCAGACATCAACGGATGAACTGGGGAAAGAGATACAACTAGACGTCAACGGACGAATAGGAAAAACTCAACGTTTATCGACACCAACGGAGAGGTGACCAGACATCAACGAATGGCTGGAGTGAGACTCGATGTTTACCGACACCGAAACAATGGTGTTTACCGACACCAAAAGATGAGAACGACCATCCATTTACCGATGACTGGGAGAAAGACTCGATGTTTACCGACATCGAAAGATGATGTTTACCGACATCAAAAAACGACCACCAGACATTTATCGGTGACTGGGAGAAAGACTCGATGTTTACCGACATCAAAACAATGGACGACCAGACATTTACCGATGACTGGAGAAAAGACTCGATGTTTACTGACACCGAAACAATGGTGTTTACCGACACCAAAACAAGAACACACACGGGTGCTGACATGACACTTATCGGTATGACAGGGATGACATCTACATATCAAGGCAAGGCTAAACACTTGCTGGGGATCTCATTACGGAGAATCAACCTTGAACGCTGTCTGTCAAGAGCAACTGTAGCAAATGTGTCGTACAGATGTTGAACAGTGATCCGCCTCCGCCGGGGATGTGGTCTGATTAGGTTTAACACATGAATGCATATGTTCGAATTTTTCTATGGCGTAATGCTCCATATTGAATGGAAATGCTACGCGATTTGAGGATGCAATGATTACTACATGCATGATGCAAAATGATGAAAACTCCCGCTGGGGAGCAAACGGATTGCTCTACTGAGCACACAAATCTGAATAGATTCTCCAACTCTGCGGGGGGACGCACTGCCGGGGGTGCCTTGCTGATCTGATACTCTGGGACGGAAGAGAAACCAACTCAACTGGGGGACTCTGTATGGGGAACACACCAACCTCTCAATCGTGCTGGGGAATAGCATTGCTGCTGGGGAAAGGATAAATCTCACCAGGGACAACCTTCACCGAATCCAATCCGCTTGGGGACTCTGCTAGGGAAGCAACCAATGCTCACCTCTGCTAAGGATAATTGCCAATCCACTGGTAGGATAGACTCTACTGGGGATAACTTTCACCGACCCTGATCCACTTGGGGAACACACTGGGGAAAACCATCAACACAAATCTCTGCTGGGGAGATCTGCCAGGGGAAAACATTCACAACCCTGTTGGGGAGTCTGCAAACTCAACCCTGCTGGGGATTACAGTACTTCATACCCGACTGCTGAGGAATAAACTACTCACTGATACCTCCCCTAGGGAGACAACATCCTTCCGACTCGGTGGGGATTAACAATCTTCAGGATAGCTGGGGATAAACCCACTTGCTACCCAACTCCTGGGGAAGAACAGTTATAATAGCTTTTAGACTTGCTTGGGGAAACAGCTACTTCCAAGGCTGCTGAGGAAACATCCTCAATCCTGCTGAGGAATCCCTGATCTCGACCATGCTGGGGAGACAAGTCCTGAACTTGCTTCATCTGCTGGGGAAGATCCCCATCCTCTCACACTACAGGACAGTGCTGACGACATCCCTGAACAAACCGTGGCTTATCTGCTCTAGCCAACAATCAAAGATGATAACCTGCAAAACAACAAGACATACATGCCCCAGGGGATTGTATGGACAAGATACACCACACCCAAGTGTACTCAACATTCAAAATGATTTTCAAATGTTTTATCTTTCCGCACGTTATTGTCTAGCCTGAAGGAGAATTGCGGTCCAAAACGCAGCGAAAATTAAAATTTTCTCCTTTAGAGATCCTTACGAATGGTCATGATCAGTGATAGAATATTTACCTCTTGTGACGATTGAAACCTTTGGTGCAGATCTCTTGTGATGTTCAAAACCTTTGATGCAGATCCACGAAGCAATCACGAACGTTGAATGATGACAACGTCTCTACTCAGTCCATACGAACGGATTCCTTCAATCTCAATGCTAGCTGGTACGAATGAAGGCTTTGAGTGAGAGAGAGAGAAAACAAAATTAATGCAACCGCCATTAATGCTTCTGCACAAGGGTTCTATTTATAGAACCACTTGTGTGGGCTTCAAGCTAAAAAGCCCACTTAAGTGTATTTTGGCCCATATCTTATAATATGCCCAAAATCACTTAAGCCCATTGTATCTTACCATATTTCGCATTCTACTCAAGTACACCGTACCTTACGATGTTCCATAATTCACTTAAGGGCACCGAACCTTACGATATTCCTTAGTTACTTTATCTCTCATCAATTCGTCCTTTGTGTGTGACCCTGTAGGTTTTCGTGACGTTGGCAATTATATTAAATCACGCATTTAACATAATAAACAGTGAGCGGTATCTAGCAACACATCACTGCTACCCAAGACACGAAAATGTCATGTGCTCTGACAATTCCTTCTGTGATAATACTTATGTGTATAATTACCCTTTTGCCCTTATGTCTATATTGAACACAAGGCATAAACCGTGTCATCCTTGTCCAGTTCAATATTGGGCCCATAGACATTTATCCTGTTATGCAGGATGGGAAAATTCCATCTAGGTCACTCATGTCCCTCAGCATGCTTCGTGGAGTACCCATCAACTGTCTTTATGGTTATCCAGTTACGGACAACGTTGGATCAGCAATAAAGCACTCGACTCTACATCTAGGATCCATAGTGGTTTCAGGTCGAAGAGTGGAATACACTATTATCATCATGAGAATAACTTATGACACTTTGCATAACTTTCTATATAGTATTCTCATAGCGGGTCAATCCGGTATAAATATTACTCCTAATATTCATACCTATGTTTAAGACTTGATAACTCTCTATCCATGATCCATGAGATGTGATCATCAGTCTACAAACATAATAGTCTTAATGCTTTAATGTTATCCCACTTCACACTAAAGCTCGACTACAGATACTTTAAGAATAGTGTCCTTATGTTTAATGTGATCTCATGATTAAGTCATACTTGATACATTAAACGGACTATCTATTCCAGGGACTTTATTAAACAACCATAATAAAGAAATGCCTTTTATTATTAATAAATAATTCGATACAAGTACCAAAAAGTATTGGCCTCTAGGGCTTACACCAACAATCTCCCACTAGCACTAGAGCCAATCAGGCATACCCTTAATACCCATAGATCTAGTATGGCCATCATGCTTCTGCTGCGCAAGAGGCTTTGTCAGTGGGTCAGCAATATTGTCAAGTATAGGTACTCTGCATATTTTCACATCTCCTCTATCTATTATCTCTCGAATGAGATGATAACGCCTAAGTATGTGTTTGGATTGTTGGTAAGATCTAGGCTCCTTGGCTTGTGCGATAACACCATTTTTATCACAGTAGAGACCAATGGGATCCGCAATGCTAGGAACTATGCCAAGTTCACTAATGAACTTTTTGATCCAAACAGCTTCCTTTGCTGCACTTGAGGCAGCAATATACTCGGCCTCGATTGTAGAATCAGCAACTGTATCTTGCTTTGAACTTTTCCAGCTCACAGCGCCACCGTTTAAGCAAAACACATAACCAGATTGCGATCTGAAGTCATCCTTATTTGTCTGGAAGCTAGCATCGGTGTATCCAATTACAACCAACTCTTCCTGACCTCCATATATCAAGAATGAGTCCTTAGTCCTTCTTAAATACTTAAGGATATTCTTGACAGCTACCCAGTGAGCATCACCAGGATCAGATTGGTACCTACTCATTGCACTTAAAGCATACGAGACATCTGGTCGAGTACATAACATGGCATACATGATAGATCCTATTGCAGATGCATATGGAATCTTATTCATGCGATCCCTTTCTTCCTTAGTTAAAGGGGATTGTGTTTTTGATAGACACAGGCCATGTTGCATAGGTATGAATCCTTTCTTGGAATCATGCATATTAAAGCGTCTCAACACCTTGTCTATGTATGTACTCTGACTTAGGCCAAGCAGTTTTTGTGATCTATCTCTATAGATTCTGATTCCTAATATATAGGCTGCTTCACCTAGGTCCTTCATAGAAAAGCATTTTCCCAACCAAGACTTTACTTGTTGTAGGGTAGGGATATCGTTTCCAATGAGTAATATGTCATCTACATATAATACCAGGAAAACGATCATGCTCCCACTAACCTTCTTGTAGACACAAGGTTCATCTTCGTTCTTGATGAATCCATATTGTTTTACTGTTTCATCAAAACGAAGATTCCAGCTTCTGGAAGCTTGCTTCAATCCATAGATTGATCTTTGTAACTTATATATCTTTTGGGCTTCCTCTGGTATGTCAAATCCTTCAGGTTGTGTCATGTACACATCCTCAAGAAGATTTCCATTAAGGAAAGCAGTTTTGACATCCATCTGCCATATTTCATAATCATGATATGCAGCGATAGCAAGTAAAATCCGAACAGATTTAAGCATTGCAACTGGTGAAAAGGTTTCATCATAGTCAATCCCATGAATTTGTTTATATCCTTTTGCAACCAGTCTTGCCTTATAGGTATGTACCTTACCATCCATGTCAGTCTTCTTTTTGAAGACCCACTTGCATCCTATAGGGTTAACTCCTACAGGAGGCTCTACCAAGGTCTAAACTTGGTTTGTGTACATGGAATTCATTTCAGATTTCATGGCTTCTAGCCACTTCTCAGACTCGGGACCAGTTATGGCCTCTTGGTAGGTCACAGGCTCATCTTGATCCATGAGTAATACATCACCTTGATCAGTTATGAGATATCCATATCTCTCAGGTAGTTGACGTATCCTGCTTGACCTACGCTGGTCTTGTTCTACTTGAGCAGGTTGCTCTTCCACAACTTCTTGTGTTTCCTGCTCTAATTCCTCCATAGGTGTATCTATGCTTTGTGATTCTTGAATTTCTTCAAGCTCTACTTTCCTCCCACTGGTTCCTTTGGAAATAAAATCCTTTTCTAGGAAAACTCCAGTTCGAGCGACAAACACTTTGCCCTCAGAAGGATTGTAGAAGTAATACCCTCTTGTTTCTTTAGGATACCCCACAAATAAGCATTTGTCAGATTTGGGCTCAAGCTTAGTTGAAATTTGTCGTTTCACATAAACCTCGCAACCCCAAATCTTCATGTAAGACATATGTGGTTTCTTACCACTCCATATCTCATATGGTGTCTTCTCAACCTTTTTGGATGGAACACGGTTAAGTGTGTAAGCTGCTGCCAATAGTGCATGTCCCCAAAAGGAGTTTGGAAGATCGGCGTGACTCATCATGGATCGGACCATGTCTAACAGGGTTCGATTTCTTCTCTCAGATACACCATTCCATTGGGGTGTTCCAGGAGGAGTAAGTTGGGATAGGATCCCACACTCTTTCAGATGGTCATCAAACTTTAGGCTTAAATACTCACCACCTCGATCTGATCGAAGAGTTTTAATATTCTTACCTAGTTGGTTTTGTACTTCATTCTTGAATTCCTTGAACTTTTCAAAGGACTCTGATTTGTGTTTCATTAAATACACATAACCATATCTACTGAAATCATCAGTGAATGTGATGAAGTACTGAAAACCTCCTCTGGCTGGTATGTTCAGTGGTCCACATACATCAGTATGTATTAGGCCCAAAAGATCATTCGCTCTTTCACCTTTTCCTGTGAATGGAGACTTTGTCATCTTTCCAATTAAACAAGATCTGCATGTCTCATATGATTCATAATCAAAAGAGTCCAAGAGTCCATCTTTATGGAGTTTGGAAATGCGTTTCTCATTTATGTGGCCTAATCGACAATGCCAAAGGTAAGTTGGATTTAACTCGTTAGGTTTCATCATTTTAGTATTAATGTTATATATAGGCATTTCGAGATCAAGGACATATAGTCCATTGCTCATTTGTGCAGTAGCATAGAATATATCATTTAAATAAATTGAGCAACAATTGTTCTTTATTATAAACGAAAAACCAAACTTGTCCAAACAAGAAATGGAAATAATATTCCTGCTAATTGCAGGTACATAATAACAGTTCTCTAACTGAATTATTAAACCACTAGGTAAAGTTAATACATAGGTTCCTACGGCTAAAGCAGCAACCTTTGCTCCATTGCCAACTCGTAGGTCAACTTCACCTTTTTCCAAATCTCTACTTCTTTTTAGCCCCTGCACATTTGTACAAATGTGAGAACCGCATCCAGTATCTAATACCCATGATGCAAAAGTAGATAAATTTATTTCAATAACAAAAATACCTGAAGTTGAAGTCTCTACTCCATTCTTCGTATCTTCCAGGTATTTGGGGCAGTTTCTCTTCCAGTGTCCGGTCTTACCGCAATGGATGCAGGCGCCTGCCTTTGCTATGCCTCCACTAGGCTTCAAAGCAGCAACAGTGGGTATGGGTTTGGCAACTTCCTTGCCTTTCCCTTTATCACCCTGCTTGGTGGGCCTTTTATTCTGTCTCTTTCCATTTCCGATCATCAGAATGGACTTCCCTTTTGTCTTCAGATTCTGCTCAGCTGTTCTTAACATGCCTAGCAGTTCAGGAAGAGATTTATCCATATCATTCATATTGAAATTTAGGACAAATTGACTGAATCTATCTGGCAACGATTGCAAGATCAAATCAGTCGCAAGTTCCTTTCCGAGGGGAAAACCCAACCTTTCAAGGTTTTCCACATACCCAATCATCTTGAGCACATGGGGACTTACAGGGGCTCCCTCAGCTAACTTGCTTTGAAAAAGGGATTTTGAAACTTCAAACCTCTCATGCCTTGCTTGCTCTTGATAGA
Source organism: Lathyrus oleraceus (assembly GCF_024323335.1). NCBI lineage: Eukaryota > Viridiplantae > Streptophyta > Magnoliopsida > Fabales > Fabaceae > Lathyrus > Lathyrus oleraceus. The sequence goes on along the minus strand of NC_066580.1, from coordinate 62,815,410 downwards.
GCAACTTCAGGTGTTCGATCATATCGAATGCTGACATGTTCTCATGTTGCTTTTGCAATTCTGAGTTCATGGTAGCTAGCATGAGACAAGCAGTTTCATTGTCATCATCGACATGCTTCTTATAAGCATCTCTTTCTGCCTTAGGTGTAGAACTAGGAGGTTCCTCTTCAGGAACAGGAGTCTCCAAGACATACAGCTTTTTATCATGTTTGAGGACAATCCTCAGGTTTCGGTGCCAATCCAGGAAATTTGTCCCAGACAATTTTTCCTTGTCAAGGATTGATCGCAAGATGTTGTTAGAGGTGTTTGTTGTCATGGTAATCTACATAAGAATTAATGAAAATATAAGTATCAATAACATATTTAATTAGGCCTTTAATTAAATATGCTCCCACTACTTTACTCAAAACAAATGACCCTCATCATTTGATTTGGAAAATCCCGTTGGAAGATTTTCTAGTGGGTCGAGATCCATATTTCACTTCGTTCTAAGTCCGCGTAGGCGGATTACACAAAACTAGGTTATTTAGGTAGGAACTCCTTCCAATTGTATCTCATACAACTCTCGAAAATTTCAGTTGGGTGAATAACTCCTTATTCCAATCCATCATATGGATCATTCCCAACTCTTGCTTCTAAACATATATGATATTATTAAGTTTGATCCACTGTCTTAGCATTTGGATATTACAATTATCCCATCGCACCTTACTAATATAGAACATGCACCTCGCATAGGCGAAACCTACATTATCCGATACTAGTCTTGATGAGTGCTAAAACTTGGAAAGCAAACATATATAATATTATCATAATTTGTTTAGTTAAGTTTGACCCATTGTTTTAGCAGTTGGATATTACAATTATCCCATCGCACCTTACTAATATAGAACATGCACCTCGCGTAGGCGAAACCTACATTATCCGATACTAGTCTTGATGAGTGCTAAAACTTGGAAAGCAAACATATATAATATTATCATAATTTTTTTAGTTAAGTTTGACCCATTGTTTTAGCAGTTGGATATTACAATTATCCCATCGCACCTTACTAATATAGAACATGCACCTCGCGTAGGCGAAACCTACATTATCCGATACTAGTCTTGATGAGTGCTAAAACTTAGAAAGCATGAACTTAATATTTAGTTTGAGGGAATCGTAATTGTCCTGATCTCACCGACTTATTTATCATATAAATCGTCTCTCACATGCATCAACATATATTCACATGCATCAATATACATACACATGCATCAAGATACATACACAATGAAACAGTTATGACCCCTAGCGTAATTGTTCTCCCAAGCCAATGAGAGAACCTAATTGAACCTAATAACGATCTAAGCTTCTCCAAGCAAGATCTTCAAGGTCGTCCTCCTTTAATATTGAATTCTTCTCTAAGCTTCTCCAAGCAAGATCTTTAAGGGTTTCCTCTTTTGATATTGAAATCTTCTCTTTCTTCATAACATTGTCTTCTTCTCTTTCTTCATAACATTACATTCCAGAAGAAACTCGTTTTACATACGAGGGTTTGAGATGAGAAAAGAAGTTACATTAAGAGATCAAAAGGAGAGGCACAACACGCAGGTCGTATTTAAAAAAAAAACCAAAACAAAATGAAGGAAGACTAAGGCCATAACTGATCACCATAAGGATACAATAATAAACACATTATTATTATTATTATTATTATTATTATTATTATTATTATTATTATTATTATTATTATTATTATTTCCTTTAATTAATTAAAACCAAATTAAATTTTGGCGACCGATCACACTACGCAGAGTTAGCCGCGTAGTCACAAAACAGAAACCCCAAAATTTTGACTCTGTGAGTGTGACGACCGTCACAGGCCATGCGAGTGTGACGACCGTCACAAAGCACGTTACGACCGTCACAGGCCATGTGAGTGTGACGACCGTCACAGGGCACGTTACGACCGTCACAGCCAGCTTGTTACGCTCGTCAAAAGCTCGTGACGAACGTCACGCGGCCAAAATAACGGAACTTTGAAACAGTCAACAGACGTGTTCCAAAAGCCCTAAATTCACAACTCTTTGACGGCACAATCCTTACACCGTCACCAACCCTAATGCGCCAATTCCATACCGTCAAACACACCTCGATTGTTGATTCAGTATGATTGATCAACAGGTCATTGCTTCACCATACTAATGTCGGATTCCGAAGCAAATGACCATTGATCGCTCAAAGGAAAACAATCATTTAGTGTTTGAATGAACGAAACAGAAACAGTATATCACATATACCGTACTTTGCATTAGGATTACTTATATCATATATAAGTTGATCGGTCTCAATTGCGTAACATATGGACGATCGATGTATCGCTGCTTCACCATACTAATGTCGGTACCGAAGCATAGTCAACATCAATCATCCAACTCGTACACTCATGATGCCAAATTTAATTACTCGTTTAATTAATTGATTCATTATGTCTTTTAATCATATTGATACAGAAATTAAACAGCTATCCGATTCATGGTTTCGTAAGTGGCTCTGATACCACTGAAGGAGAATTGCGGTCCAAAACGCAACGGAAATTAAAATTTTCTCCTTTAGAGATCCTTATGAATGGTCATGATCAGTGATAGAATATTTACCTCTTGTGACGATTGAAACCTTTGGTGCAGATCTCTTGTGACGTTCAAAACCTTTGATGCAGATCCACGAAGCAATCACGAACATTGAACGATGACAACGTCTCTACTCAGTCCACACGAACGGATTCCTTCAATCTCAGTGCTAGCTGGTACGAATGAAGGCTTTGAGTGAGAGAGAGAGAAAACGAAATTAATGCAACCGCCATTAATGCTTCTGCACAAGGGTTCTATTTATAGAACCACTTGTGTGGGCTTCAAGCTAAAAAGCCCACTTAAGTGTATTTTGGCCCATATCTTATAATATGCCCAAAATCACTTAAGCCCATGGTACCTTACCATATTTCGCATTCTACTCAAGTACACCGTACCTTACGATGTTCCATAATTCACTTAAGGGCACCGTACCTTACGGTATTCCTTAGTTACTCTATCTCTCATCAATCCGTCCTTTGTGTGTGACCCTGTAGGTTTTCGTGACGTTGGCAATTATATTAAATCACGCATTTAACATAATAAAGAGTGAGCGGTATCTAGCAACACATCACTGCTATCCAAGACACGAAAATGTCATGTGATCTGACAATTCCTTCTGTGATAATACTTATGTGTATAATGACCCTTTTGCCCTTATGTCTATATTGAACACAAGGCATAAACCGTGTCATCCTTGTCCAGTTCAATATTGGGCCCATAGACATTTATCCTGTTATGCAGGATGGGAAAATTCCATCTAGGTCACTCATGTCCCTCAGCATGCTTCGTGGAGTACCCATCAACTGTCTTTATGGTTATCCAGTTACGGACAATGTTGGATCAGCAATAAAGCACTCGACTCTACATCTAGGATCCATAGTGGTTTCAGGTCGAAGAGTGGAATACACTATTATCACCATTAGAATAACTTATGACACTTTGCATAACTTTCTATATAGTATTCTCATAGCGGGTCAATCCGGTATAAATATTACTCCTAATATTCATACCTATGTTTAAGACTGGATAACTCTTTATCCATGATCCATGAGATGTGATCATCAATCTACAAACATAATAGTCTTAATGCTTTAATGTTATCCCACTTCACACTAAAGCTCGACTACGGATACTTTAAGAATAATGTCCTTATGTTTAATGTGATCTCATGATTAAGTCATACTTGATACATTAAACGGACTATCTATTCCAAGGACTTTATTAAACAACCATAATAAAGAAATGCCTTTTATTATTAATAAATAATTCGATACAAGTACCAAAAAGTATTGGCCTCTAGGGCTTACACCAACATAGCCTTCATGTTTTTATATGCAATGTTTATCAAAAAATTCGGACGTTTTTGCAAACAAAATAGTAAAATAAAAACAAGAGAGCAATTTATCTGAATAACGACTTTTATTGATTGAAAATGGGCCTGAAAAGGCAAATACATCAGGAAGCAATTCCCAGGAAGAGGTAATTGCGCACAAAAAGAAAATAAACTATCCTAATGGCAATGTGAACACGGCATCCACTATTTCCCAATTCTGTTATGACTCACAGATCATCCGTTTTTCCCAAATTCCTTGCTTTCTGAGAAGAATGACTGGACCGATCACATCTTTCGAGATGGTAGACACTGAAGCGTGATGAAGTACAGATAACTCAGACTGTAGTCTTCGCTTTACTCCCTCTTTTGCCTTGATCGCCCTTTCGGGTTTTCAATCCACCGGGATACCCCTTTTTGCCTAAGCCGCCCTTGCGGGTTTTCAACTTACCGGGTGTACGATCTTTTCATTTTTTATCCCTAACTTTTGCCCGAACCTCTTTTTTTTTGTTTGGTTCGCCGGGATGCCCTTTTTTGCCTGGACTCTTTTTTCTTTTCGTCCAGCGGGTCAATTTATGCGAAGTATTTTTTGACTACATCTGAGTTAATAGGGGACGGAAAATCTTCACCATCCATAGTTGTAAGTATCAAGGCTCCACCATAGAAAACCTTTTTAACAACATATGGACCTTCATAATTAGGAGTCCATTTGCCCCTGTTATCTGTACCGGGAGGAAGGATCCTCTTCAAAACTAAATCACCAGTCTGATAGCTTCGAGGATGCACTTTCTGATCAAAGGCTCTCTTCATCCTTCTCTGATACAACTGCCCATGGCACACAGCTGCTAACTGTCTCTCTTCGATAAGGCTCAACTCATTAAACCTTGTTCGAATCCACTCAGCTTCGTCGAGCTTGACGTCCAACAAGACCCTCAGAGAAGGAATCTCCACTTCAACAGGTAGGACCGCTTCCATACCATACACAAGGGAGTAAGGGGTTGCCCCGGTCGACGTACGTACTGAGGTACGGTACCCATGCAAAGCGAAAGGCAGCATCTCATGCCAATCCTTGTACGTCACGACCATCTTCTGCACAATCTTCTTAATGTTCTTGTTTGCCGCCTCTACAGCACCATTCATCTTCGGTCTGTAAGGAGAAGAATTATGATGTTCATTCTTGAAATCTCTACAAAGCTCTTTCATCATCTTGTTATTGAGATTCGAACCATTATCAGTAATGATTCTCTCAGGAACCCCATAACGACAGATGATTTCCTTCTTGATGAACCGGGCAACCACTTGCTTGGTAACATTGGCATAGGAAACTGCTTCCACCCACTTGGTGAAGTAGTCAATCGCAACCAGGATGAAGCGATGTCCATTAGAAGCAGTAGGCTCAATCTTCCCAATCATGTCAATGCCCCACATCGCGAACGGCCAAGGCGAATTCATGACATTCAGAGGGCTTGGTGGCACATGCACCTTATCAGCATAGATTTGACATTTATGGCACTTCCGAGCGTACTTGAAACAATCGGATTCCATAGTCATCTAGTAATAATCGGCTCTCAACAACTTCTTCGACATTGCATGACCACCAGCATGGGTACCAAAAGATCCTTCATGCACTTCTTGCATCAACATGTCTGCTTCGTGTCTATCCACGCATCTGAGCAGAACCATGTCAAAGTTCCTCTTGTACAGCACATCATCCTGATTCAAATAAAAGCTTCCAGCTAGCCTTCTCAGGGTTTTCTTGTCATTCTTTGACGCTCCTTCAGGATACTCCTGGCTCTTGAGGAAATTCTTGATATCATAGGACCACGGTTTCTCATCCACAACAGACTCGGCTGCAAACACATATGCAGGCCTCTCGAGTCGATTCACAGCAACGTGTGGCACATGATTCCACCAATGAACTTTGATCATAGAAGACAAAGTAGCCAAGGCATCATCCTTCTGATTTTCATCTCGGGGGACATGATACAACTTCACCTTCTTGAAGAACGTCAGTATTCTTCTGGTGTAATCTCTGTAAGGAATCAAATGCGGCTGATGAGTATTCCAATCTCCATTGACCTGGTTAATCACTAGAGCGGAATCTCCATATATGTCCAGAGTTTTGATCCTCAGATCAATGGCTTCTTCAATCCCCATGATGCAAGCTTCATACTCAGCCTCGTTGTTGGTTACGTCAAAAGTCAGCCTGGCAGAAAAATGTATATGAGCCCCTTTAGGATTAATAAGAACTGCCCCAACACCGTTGCCATTCACATTCACAGCCCCATCAAACATCAATGTCCACTTGTCATCAGGATCCGGTCCTTCCTCGACAAGAGGCTCTTCACAATCTTTCATCTTCAGATACATGATATCTTCATTAGGGAATTCAAACATCATCGGCTGATAATCATCAATCGATTGCTCGACAAGGTAGTCTAACAGAATACTACCTTTGATGGCCTTCTGCGACGTGTACTGGATATCATACTCAGTTAAAATTATCTGCCAACGGGCAACACGTCCGGTGAGAGCCGGCTTCTCAAAGATGTACTTTACTGGATCCATCTTAGAAATCAATAAGGTAGTATGGTTCAGCATATACTGCCTCAGTCGGCGAGCAGCCCAGGCCAAAGCACATCAAGTTTTCTCGAGCTGCGAATATCTTATTTCACAATCGGTAAACTTTTTGCTAAGGTAGTATATGGCATGCTCTTTTTGACCAGACTCGTCATGCTGTCCCAATACACACCCCATCGAGTTCTCAGTCACTGACAAGTACATTATCAGAGGCCTCCCAGGCATTGGAGGTATAAGGATTAGAGGTTTCTGTAAATACTCTTTTATCTTATCAAAAGCTTTTTGACAGTCATCATTCCACCTGATTGCTTGATTCTTCCTTAGCAATTTGAATATCGGTTCACACGTGGCAGTTAGGTGAGATACAAACTGTGCAATGTAGTTTAATCTCCCTAAAAACCCACGAACCTGCTTTTCAGTTTTTGGTTCAGGCATCTCTTGAATAGCTTTGACTTTTGCTGGATCAACCTCAATCCCTTTCTCACTAACAATGAAACCCAACAGCTTCCCAGATCTCACCCCAAACGTACACTTGTTTGGATTCAGCCTCAGTTTGAATTTTCTCAACCTTTCAAACAACTTCTGCAGATTTACCAGATGCTCCTCTTCTGTCTGCGACTTCGCAATCATATCATCCACGTACACTTCAATCTCTTTGTGCATCATGTCATGAAACAGAGTCGTCATAGCCCTCTGATAGGTAGCACCGGCGTTCTTCAGCCCAAATGGCATCACCTTATAACAGAACGTGCCCCAAGGTGTAATGAATGTCGTCTTTTCCATGTCCTCTGGCGCCATCTTAATCTGATTATAGCCAGAGAAACCGTCCATGAAAGAGAAAACCGAGGATTGAGCAGTATTATCAACCAATACATCAATGTGAGGTAATGGGAAGTCGTCTTTCGGACTCGCTCTGTTTAAATCCCGGTAATCGACACACATCCTGACTTTGCCATCCTTCTTCGGCACGGGAACAATGTTGGCCACCCAGGGGGGATAGGTAGTAACTGACAAAAAACCCGCATCCAACTGCTTCTGAACCTCTTCCTTGATCTTGACAGCCATATCAGGACTAGTTCTGCGAAGCTTCTGCTTGACTGAAGGACAATCTTCTCTGAGAGGTAGTCTATGCACCACAATATCTGTATCCAACCCATACATATCTTGATACTTCCAGGCGAATATCTCCATATATTCTCTCAGCATCTCAATCAGCCCTCTCTTGACATCTTCCTTCAAAGCAGCCCCGATCTTGATCTCTCTTCTGGCGTCCTCAGTACCCAGGTTAATAATTTCCCTCCTGATGAGGTTGGATGACCCTTTCCTCCTGCTTCAATAATCTGACCAGTTCTTTGGGGAGTTCACAGTCTTTCTCACTCTCCTCTTCAGCTTGGTAGATGCGATTATTGAAATCATACTGAGCCATAACAGAACTGTTTATAGTGGAGTCCGTAGGATCACTTCTGCATGTTTAATGCTTTATTTTAGAAAAGAGTTCAAGAAAGTCACAAAAACAAAAAAACATTGCCATTTTTATTGTTTTTTTAAAAAGAATGAAAACAAGAACAGAAAGACAGGGATCACAAAATTGTTTGCAAAACGTCCTTTATTAATGATATCATTGTAAAACATGATGAGGCCCTACAATGAACCACTACGCCTTGGGCAGAACGTAGGGTTTTGTGCAAAATGAAAAACAAAAGAAAATTACTCTGTTTGAAGAGTAACTCGGACCACTTCTTCAGCCGCCCAGTTGTTAATTGTCTCCCCTGGTGCACACGGGCGAACCCAGTTGTTCAGATCACAATCACTGTCTCCGTCTTCACTACTGGCTGCAAAGACGTCACCATGATTCATCAGCCCGACGCTGGTAAAGGAACTCGGCCCTTTCTGCTCGCCCTGCTCTTCCTGTAGAGGTTGATAACCAATACCGAATTTGTCTTCTTTGACATGCAGATCCACCATCTTGCCCCAGCCTTCTGCCTTGCCTGAGTTGACAACCTCCATAGCCTGCTTGTAGGATGCAATTGAGGCACTTGGCTTCTTCTGCTTAGCAAAATCCACCCTCTCAAGAGCAACGGTCTCGAATGCCTGACACAGAGTTTCATGGATCTCTCCATCCACCTCCACGTACTTGAAAGAGGATAAATGACTCACCAGAATGTCCTCCTCGCCGCACATAGTCACAATCTGACCATTCCATACATACTTCAGCTTCTGATGGAGAGTTGACGAAACTGCCCCAGCCCCATGTATCCAGGGACGCCCCAATAAACAACTATATGCTGGATGGATGTCCATCACATAGAAGATAATATCAAACACCTCCGGGCCAATCTTCACTGGCAACGTGACTTCACCAAAAACAGACCATTTGAATCCATCAAAAGCTCGAACAATGAGATCGCTCGGAGTGAGGACAAACCCTTCAACATCTATCTTACTCAGAATCTTCTTGGGCAACACGTTCAACGAGGATCCCGTATCCACCAGCACATGAGACAACACTGCACCCTTACACTCCATGGTGATATGCAGGGCCTTGTTATGGTTGCGACCTTCAGGTGTCAGATCCAAATCTGTAAACCCCAAACCATGCCTCGTGCTCACATTGGCAATCACACCCCCCAACTGGTTGACAGAGATTTCCTGAGGCACGTAAGCCAGATTCAACATTTTCAGCAAGGCATTACGGTGTGCCTCAGAGCACAATAGCAATGAGAGTATAGAAATTTTGGACGGAGTTTGATTCAGCTGATCTACAATCTTGTAGTCACTCTTCTTAATAATCTTCATAAACTCCTCCACATCTTTCTCAAACGAACCCTCAGGCGCCTTCTTCGGCACGGGTTCCTCTTCAACCACAACTTGCTTACCCTTCGCTTTGGCGAGAGCCTCAGCATTGTTGTCTCTCAAAGGTTGTGGTGCGAACAGACGACCGCTTCTTGTGAAACCTCCGGGTCCTCCTACATTGTCCACAACCGGACCAACAGTCACAGGAGCTTTACTCGGCAAACCAATAGTCACTGGAGACTGATTAACTGGTTGGATCTGACTTCTACCAGAAGCAACAATAGTAGTGGGAGCACTAACAGTTACTGGAGCAGAAATGGTAACAGGAGTACCAACGGTTACAGGTGCACTGACAGTTCTCTGGCCACGTCCAGAACCTTCAGACGGTTTGAAATAAATGGTGACAATTGACACCATCCCATGTTCTTTCACAGCCCTAGCACACTGCAAACAACCCTCGTCAATCAGACTCTGGATACCGTTCTTCAACTACATACAACCATTCTTAGAATCTTCACAGTCTGAACAGCCCTTCTCACAGCCCGGGTACACTCCCCCATTCAACAGACGCTCTTTCACAACAAACAGCGACGTCTGGACCTCACCAACATCAACTACCAAGTCTTCGGCTTCCCCATCTTCCACATTGTTCACCCTATGCGCACCATGCTGAGGCATAGGATTTTTCACAACATTAGGCACAGGAGCAAAATTGACTGTTTTGGCGTCAATTAAGTCCTGGACCTTATGATGAAAAGCCCGACAATTCTCTATATGATGCCCCGGTGCACCGGAATGGAAGTCACAACGAACGTTGGCATCATACCCAGCAGGTATCTTCGTCAACGGAGCCATTGTACGCAACTCAACAAACCCCAACCTGAGCAGCTCGGGCAGCAACTCAGCGTATGTCATAGGTAACGGGTCGAAACGACGATCTGACATCCTCTGTCTCGGCTGAAACGGACGTTGTTGTTGTTGTTGTGGTGGTGGTGGTGCTCTTTGTTGTTGCTGTTGTCGCGGTTGAGGTGCTGGGATGGTTACAGCAGCAACCTGGCGATACTGACCTCTGTTTGTATTTCTCCGACTGTGCATGGAATTAGTCTTACCCTCCCTCCTACGGGGTGCCCCAGCAAATGGCTTCTTTGAAGACGAAGAACCAACATCCTGAATCTTTCCAGCTTTAATAAGGCTTTCTGTCCTCTCCCCACAGATCACTACATCAGAGAAACTACCGAATGGGCAACTCCCCATCCGGTCCATAAACACACCTTGTAAGGTCCCGATGAACATATCGGTAAACTCCCTCTCCAGCATAGGGGGTTGCACCCTTGCAGCTAATTCCCGCCATCTCTGGGCGTACTCTTTGAAACTTTCTCCTGATTTTTGACATAAGCTCTGTAACTAAGTCCGGCTTGGAGCCATGTCCATATTGTGTTTGTATTGCCTCAAAAAGGCTTCACCCAGATCTCTCCAACTTCTGATGGATTCTCTTTTCAGCTTCATGTACCAATCCAAGGAAGCTCCAGACAAGCTATCCTGGAAAAAATACATCCACATCTTTTCATCGTCGGTATAAGCAGAGATCTTCCTGTAGTAAGCCTGCACATGGGTGCGAGGACAAGAGGTACCGCTGTATTTGTCAAAGGAAGGCGCTTTGAACTTATAAGGAATTCTCAATCCTTCCACCAACCCCATATTCGTAACATCAAACCCCAAAGAGTTCTGACACTCCATGGCTCTGATCTTCTCAGCTAGGGCATCAACCTTTCTGTCCCTCTCTTCAACCCTTACAACTTCGTCATCCTCACTGAGCAAGGTGAACATATCCTCCTGCCTGTCAACCAGCGGAGCAGGATGGCGAATCGGAGCACGAGTCATTCTAGCATTAACAGTCTCTACAGCAAGAGGTTGTCCATTGATTCTGATTCCCCTTAACTCATCACCCACGGCGTAGTCATTGACGGGGGCAGCAGCAACAACATTATCATTAATAGGGGCACCCACTGGTGAAGCACGACTGGCAGGTGGGATCACAGCTTCTTGTCTCTGGGCTAAGGCACGTAGCTCCTCTTGCCCTTGAACGACCCCTTGCATCATGGTCATGAATTGGGCCATGTTAGCTCTCATCTCAGCCAACTCAGCTTGCACTTGGTCCATGTTCCTCTGTTGATTCAACCGGGTTGCGTAGCGGTGCGGACGTTGATCATCAATCCTGCCTAAAACAGGAACCAGAGTGAGAAGTCTCGTTTAAGAACACCTGTAATGCAAAATGATATGTGTATGATGCTTATGATGTGTATGATGCACATGGTATGTTCATTTCTCAGGCATTCAAGAGCCTAATTCATCTTTCAAGAAATGGCAACCTGCAATAAACAACAAAATAGCAACCTACACTGGATAATGAGCACAAGGTGAAACATCAACAATCTCATCTATAGACATGAGCAACAAGGATCATACAACAAAGGTTCAAATGATCAGAGTATAACAATTGTTAATACCTTAGGATTGGCATTAATTTTAGTAAAACAAATAATGTAATCACCTCTGTTGTTTTAATATGTTGGGTTGAAGAAATTCAACATCTGGACCAACATGTCATGTACGATGTCACGACATCAGGTCTGTGACATCGCACTAGTGTAGAAAACTGAATTAATTAATTCAGTATATATTCTGGGATCAGCAAGGATATCTGGTGAATATCCTAACTCCCATGTGGAGGTCTTGAAGACTCAATCAAAATATATATAGGCTCTAAATGTGGAGATATATATGGAGAGAGTTTAGGAACTTGAAGACCTTGTTTGTAGTAGAATTTTTCTGCTGAAGTTGTAACAGCAAAGAACAAGTCTGCTACGACTTCTGAAGGCCCAAATCCAGTTGGGTGATTAGGTTATAAATAGTTGATTGTAATCTAGTCTTTGTAAGCCTCTTAGAATGAATTTTTAGGGGTGTGTGTAAGGTAAACCTCCCAATCTGTGGGAAGGTTACCATGTGTATCTCAGTGGTAAATCCTGAGAGTTGTTGTAACTCGAAGCCTGTAGGCAAGAGTGATTTTGTTCTTGAATGAAGCTGTGAAGCAAGTTCAAGGTGTGGTAACATTACATTGTATTTGTAGTGATAGGAATGGAAACTGGAGGTTTCTATCTAGGAGTTCCTAGGTATAGATTGCATTGGGTAGGGATTAAGTGATGAGTTGTAAACGGGTGAGTTTAACTCTGAATTGATACTCCTAATAGTGGATCTTCTTCCTGGCTTGGTAGCCCCCAGATGTAGGTCATGTTGAACTGAACTGGGTTAACAATTTCCTGTGTTTGTTTACCTACTGCATGTTATAATCCTGTCTGCCACAACTCAGGTGGTATTCAGTCTGCGTATCAAGTTAATAACAAACCTGATACATAGCCTTCTGTTGGAATGTCAATCAGAATGTTTTGACATTCATCAACAACAGCACATACTGTATAATAAGTTGATGATTTCAGTTCAGTATGTAGTGAAGTCTGGTTTTCAAAAGCATAACAGACCTGGCCAAAAGATCATTGTGAAACTGTCAAACTAGATGTCTTGACAGTTCTTCCAGTTAGCTGATACTGAAGTAGAGACTGGTTGGTCTGTTACAGTACAACAAATTTAGCACAGTCTGTTTTCAGGAACTAAACAGACTTAGCATATGGTTCTGGACTTGGATGTCAAACGGAATGTTGTGACATTCTTTCCTGACAGCATATGCTGAATTGTTTGATGGTTAGTTTTTCTGTTTCAGGATTTTTCTCAGGCTATTCTTCAGGAATCCACCAGCTGATCTAAAATCCAGGAAACTAACAACTAAGCTACAATTAATGAACCTAGCAAATAATCTATTTGTTAGCTCCTTAATAAGTGGAGATTAGTTTAACTTGTTACAACCTTTAATTTAGGAAATACAAGTACACGATCAATAAACTGGAACAATGTAACAGATGATGTCCAAAACAGGATTGAGACATCGTGCTGATAACTGTGTAGGAAACAACAGAAGTGAATGCTATGGTGCACATAACTAGGTGTTCCTCCATTCTAGGATGACATAGAAGGAGAGGTCGTGACAATGTGAAAGGGTGCACATTAGTACAAAGTGTAATAACTGTCTTGCTGTATTAGGTACAATGTTAGATCAGATGTCATGACTTGAAGTAGAACATCTGAATACTGACTACACCAGAATTTCAATTGGTATCAGAGCAGGCATCCTATTCTGCTTCTGGATGAGATCCATGGGTGATACTTTCTGGTATCCTGCAAGTAGTTATGTTGGAACCTGTGGAAGGTTCTGTAACTTCCCTGAATGGTCCCTTGAAGTAGGTGGATGGACTGTTCATGACAGGAATGGAGTGTACCTGTCTCTGGAGGTTGGCAATTGGCCTTTGTGTGGGACAATTGTGCCAGTACTGAATCACATTCAAACTTGGTATGGTCTTGGAGACAAATCTGGTGAAGTGTGTGTTCATAGGTTGAGTTGTATTATGATTTCCGCTGCATAATACCTGGCAAAACTCAAACTCTGATGTAGTTTCCCCTCGTGTGGATGAAAGGCTGTTGCATTCAAGATTTCATCATAACCTATGAAGATGTCAAAGCTACTTGAGTCCCCTCAAGTCCACTCATCATGATGTTCTCACGTCAGGATGGTAAGAATCACCTGACCACTGATTCTTTTACACTCTTGGGTAGTGTATATGAAGACCTTAAAGTCTTTCAAGGAGGGTTATTCCAAGGAGGTGGAACTAATGTTCTATGTGATGTTAGAACATGGTGTTCAACAAGTATGCAGCTACTGGTTGAAGAGCAGATGTTTTTAGGTATCAAACAAAGGGATACTTCTGTTTGGAACCTACTCCTGACCTGGAAGAGGAGACATCTGTGTGTGCTAAGGTGACAAGGGAAGGGTCAACTGTATGTGTGCTCAAGAAGGTCCCCTTTAGAAGTCTGATCTCTAGAAGTTGAGCTGGTTGAGATGTGGCATTGTGCAATCTCCTGCTACTTGGCATATTCCTGTAGATTGAGCAGGGTTGGATAGGTGTTCCCTGAAGTACTATGTTGTGTTGGAAGACAAGTCCCCTGGATGTTAGCAGTCAATAATGGGGTAACCTGATTGCTGTATCATTTAAGAGGATTGGAACCATGAATCATACTATTCAAACACCACGTGCAGAAGTGGCAGTTCTGTCAAGGAGTAAGAATATGAAGATTCAGAGGTTGGTTGAAGTAGTATGCCCTGGCAATGCATAACTACTATTGACTGGTATTGTGTGTCTCACTAGTACTTATGGTCAGCTGGAGTCTGATTGGAGGAGTTAGTTGCCACTGGTAGGGATAGTGTATGTCATGTTGAGGCATGTGGGTACAATGCATGGATGTTGGTGTGGAGTATCCATGATTGTTAATTTGAGGGGGAGTTTTGGTTAACCTCCTCACATTGGGTCAGCCTAGGGTCTGGTTGACTGTTGACCTGTGTCACATGGGTTCTGGTGGTTGTGCGACACATTTGCAAGGAAGAATTCATCTCTCTCATTCCTAAGGGTGAATTTAATCTGGGAAGACTTTCAAAATTGTCGAGGTGCTTGCAAGCAAAAGATGTTGACACAAGAAGAGTACTTTCAAAGTATTCTTATGGTGGAAGTATCTGAAAGGATAATTGGGAAAGGATTTAAGATCAATGTCTACTTGTGCCAAGTACAAGTGTTTAATTGATTATCCTTGGAGCTCAAGATAATTGATGTTCTTAAAGATGTTGGAACATCACTTCTTCAAGACCCTGTGCAGAATCACAGGAAGAATAGTTCATTGGCTTATGATCTATCTCTTTGGTGGCAGCAAAAGCATATGATCTCTGAAAAGGTTTCCTGGCAAGAAACATGTTCAGCCTTGGTATGTTCAAGAAGAAGAAGACATCATAGTCTTGATGGTGGTTACTTGGATCAGTTTATTTTTGATCTAGGTAAGGAAGTGCATTAGCTTATGCACACTGTGGAGTCAAGAACAAGTGGCAGCAGTCTTGACATCATGGAAACAGCCTTGCCTTAGGATGTGGAATCCTTGGTAGAGCTGAAGGGTGAGTTTCTACTGGTCCTTCTGAAGACTCATACATCAGAGTGTCTGATGTCTTTGGAGAAGAAGCAGGGATTCATCAAGGTGTGAGCTTGGATGACTTAACTGCAAACCTGCAGGATGAAGGTTGTTTACTCAAACTTGGTTCCACAATCAAGTCTATGAGAACATTGAACTCTTGTTCTGTGAAGGGAGGAAGTTCTTTCAAGTGGCAGAAGAAGGAGCTGAATTCAACAGCTAGATGTCAAAACACAATGTTGTGACATTTGGTTCAACATCAGACTCTTAGTTGGTGAAGTGGCACATCAACTTGAGATAGAAAGGTCTACAGGGTTGTAGATTGGATACTTCAAAAAGCTTGAAGTTCTAGTCTCACTTGAAAGGTCAGAATATCTTTAGGAGAAGTCTGATAAACTTGGGGAGGTCAAAAAGCAGCAGTTGACATGTTCATATGAGGATTCATGAAGGAGGTAATCAACCAGTGGCAATTGGTTTACCTCAGAAGTGAGTTCGAAGAATCAAGATAATCAACATATGGCAGCTGATTACTCTTGAGGAAAGTCTGAGACAAATTACTCTTGAGTAGAAAAGTAGTAAGTTGAAGACTAAAGGAGGTGCTTTCTATTCATCCCTTGGAGCTTGTGGTAGGAGTTCTGAGCTATCTATGGAAGATTATCTCTTATAATGGGATGAAAATGTATATGTCCCAATGAATGTCTGGGTTCTTCTTGATCAACCCGAAGACTCAGTGGTATCTGAAGACTATCAGATGGTGTGCCTTGTCCTGGTGTGAAGGATGTCCCAACTGATGTTAGAACATCCAGTGAAGTGGTCTTATGTTCTGGTTAGAAGAGAGATTGACACAGAATGTGAATGTGTTCAGCTAAGAGGGTTGAACAGAGGGTGTGCTCTTGAAGACATGAAGATGCGTCTTGTGTTTTCCATTCATCAAGTGGTCTGGATTCTCTATGAATCAGGAAGTATGTGAAGGTCCAACTTTGGGATGTTGGATATGCCCATGTGTGATCTCCAATCTTCAAGAGGAGAGTGGGGTGTTCATGACAGGGGGAGTTCTGGCCTTGAAGCTGCAAGTAATCATCAAGCTTGTGGTCTATGTGTACTCAGATAACCAGGTATGGCACCTTGTCAGTTATCAGGATGCTGTGTCAAGGCTGAGTGAGCTGAAGAATGTCTGACCGAATGTCATGACATTGCCCTGGACAATGCTGCTAATTCCTTCTAAAACTTAAAGTCAGTAGGAATTATGAAGGTGATGTGTCAAATTCTGGTAAATCAGAATAAGCCAGATGGCTACAGCTGTGTGGTACAGGGGGAGTAACCATCTGCTGAAGTGTGGGAATTTGACTGTATCAGTGCCAAATGTCAAGTCTCTACTGGAGATATGACAGGAACCTTGGAAAATGTTGAATACTAGCAGAATGCAGGAAAAAGCCGCGTGAAATGTTAAGACATCGCGTGCAACGTGTCTGACTGCATATATGGAATAGTCTCCATGCACTGGAACGACAGTTTTGGAAAAGAAACAGTCAAGAGCTATAAAAGGTATTCAAAGATAATCTGAGATTTTGTTGGTGATTCTCTGACTGTTTCTCAGCAAAAATAAATGCATCTTGACCAAGCATTTGTTTCTACCGGAAATTCCTAGGCACGGGCTGGACTATTTAAAGGATGCAATAGCCCTCTTCCTCTCACAAGAAAAACACTCCATTCTCAGAATCATGGGGTATGTTAAGATTTGGGCAAGCTGCGCCTGGATCTGGTTTGGTGAAGGGTTCCTTTACAAATGTTTAGCTAAAAAGGGGGAGAGAAATATAGTCCTGAGGTTGAGAATGTACCAGAAGCAAGCCAACTGTGGGTGTGGTAGCAAACAGAAGTTGGTGTCAGGCACAAAATCCACCAACTGGGTTTACCACTTGTGTCTTGTGATCTGAGTTAAGAAGACAGTTGTGCCTTGTGATCTGAGTTACATTGTCTATGTACTCAGCATTACATACTCTTCAGGAAGCTCACCTGTTAAGGAGAAGGGTTCTGGTACAACTGAGTCTTGTTCCTCTACCTCCTCATGTACACCAACATAGGTGTTTGTGGTGGTGGAGAGAATGACAAAGGCTTATTTGTTTTAGCTAAAATTTGCCAAAGGGGGAGATTGTTAATACCTTAGGATTGGCATTAATTTTAGTAAAACAAATAATGTAATCACCTCTGTTGTTTTAATATGTTGGGTTGAAGAAATTCAACATCTGGACCAACATGTCATGTACGATGTCACGACATCAGGTCTGTGACATCGCACTAGTGTAGAAAACTGAATTAATTAATTCAGTATATATTCTGGGATCAACAAGGATATCTGGTGAATATCCTAACTCCCATGTGGAGGTCTTGAAGACTCAATCAAAATATATATAGGCTCTAAATGTGGAGATATATATGGAGAGAGTTTAGGAACTTGAAGACCTTGTTTGTAGTAGAATTTTTCTGCTGAAGTTGTAACAGCAAAGAACAAGTTTGCTACGACTTCTGAAGGCCCAAATCCAGTTGGGTGATTAGGTTATAAATAGTTGATTGTAATCTAGTCTTTGTAAGCCTCTTAGAATGAATTTTTAGGGGTGTGTGTAAGGTAAACCTCCCAATCTGTGGGAAGGTTACCATGTGTATCTCAGTGGTAAATCCTGAGAGTTGTTGTAACTCGAAGCCTGTAGGCAAGAGTGATTTTGTTCTTGAATGAAGCTGTGAAGCAAGTTCAAGGTGTGGTAACATTACATTGTATTTGTAGTGATAGGAATGGAAACTGGAGGTTTCTATCTAGGAGTTCCTAGGTATAGATTGCATTGGGTAGGGATTAAGTGATGAGTTGTAAACGGGTGAGTTTAACTCTGAATTGATACTCCTAATAGTGGATCTTCTTCCTGGCTTGGTAGCCCCCAGATGTAGGTCATGTTGGACTGAACTGGGTTAACAATTTCCTGTGTTTGTTTACCTACTGCATGTTATAATCCTGTCTGCCACAACTCAGGTGGTATTCAGTCTGCGTATCAAGTTAATAACAAACCTGATACATAGCCTTCTGTTGGAATGTCAATCAGAATGTTTTGACATTCATCAACAACAGCACATACTGTATAATAAGTTGATGATTTCAGTTCAGTATGTAGTGAAGTCTGGTTTTCAAAAGCATAACAGACCTGGCCAAAAGATCATTGTGAAACTGTCAAACTAGATGTCTTGACAGTTCTTCCAGTTAGCTGATACTGAAGTAGAGACTGGTTGGTCTGTTACAGTACAGCAAATTTAGCACAGTCTGTTTTCAGGAACTAAACAGACTTAGCATATGGTTCTGGACTTGGATGTCAAACGGAATGTTGTGACATTCTTTCCTGACAGCATATGCTGAATTGTTTGATGGTTAGTTTTTCTGTTTCAGGATTTTTCTCAGGCTATTCTTCAGGAATCCACCAGCTGATCTAAAATCCAGGAAACTAACAACTAAGCTACAATTAATGAACCTAGCAAATAATCTATTTGTTAGCTCCTTAATAAGTGGAGATTAGTTTAACTTGTTACAACCTTTAATTTAGGAAATACAAGTACACGATCAATAAACTGGAACAATGTAACAGATGATGTCCAAAACAGGATTGAGACATCGTGCTGATAACTGTGTAGGAAACAACAGAAGTGAATGCTATGGTGCACATAACTAGGTGTTCCTCCATTCTAGGATGACATAGAAGGAGAGGTCGTGACAATGTGAAAGGGTGCACATTAGTACAGAGTGTAATAACTGTCTTGTTGTATTAGGTACAATGTTAGATCAGATGTCATGACTTGAAGTAGAACATCTGAATACTGACTACACCAGAATTTCAACAATGAATCCCATCCGACAATCCTGGAGGTGATTCTCAACATAAACAACAGATACAATCTAAGAAAGATGTCCTCCAGGAATGAGAGTCTTCAGGTACTGGCACTGGTCTATCAACAGGTCACATTCTGAACATTCTGGCAGAGGGGTGATCTTCTCCTTCAGTTGTCTCCTGAGCTCCACAACTTCTCCTCCAAGCTGGCTCTCTGATGCATGTCTCAAGTCTACCTCCTTCTTCAATTGGATGTCTTTGTCTCTAAGTTGCTTTTCCAGGTCTCTTATCTTCTTCTGATAATTAGCCTCAGCTTTCTACAACCTCAAGCACTCACGGTGTTCTTTATTCAACAAGGTCTCCATCTCCTCATAGGACCTCTTCTTGCTCTTCAATCTGCTAGCATCTTCACCCTGCATGCCTTTGAGTTGATGAGCCAAGTTCAACTTATCAGCTTTGGCTTTGTAAAGCTCCATCTGGGTATCTTGTTCCTTCTCTTTCAACCGACGATTCTCCATCAAGGCTTGCTTGTACTGCTCAGCAGGCACATTTTCAGCAAGGATCAAAGGTGGTTGCTCTTGCAATGGCTCCATCCTATCATAGGGCAGCAACAAAGTCTCAACTCTACTCTTGACCCAATCAATGTAACCAGGCATAGCAATAGCAAACTTCTTCCCTAACACAGCTCCATCCTTGACACCAATAGTCTTCCAAGCTCTTCCCACTTGCTCCAATCTAACAGGGTCACTCCGCTTCTCAAAATACACACTTTCAGCTATCTCAGCATCTAGTGGTCTTCCATTCATCACAAACCCCAATTGGCGAAGAGAAAGAACCGGGTTGTAATTGATGCAACCCTTATTCCCTATGAGTGGCACATTACAAAACTCTCCACAACTCATGATGACATTACGCACATCCATCCGGTAAGATTGCCACCTGATATCATAGGAGGTAAGAGACATAATCCTCTGAGTCCACTTATGAGTGCTCTGAGCATCCACAAAAGGTCCACTGGTTGGCAGAAGAGACAAGAACCATCTGAGTAATAAAGGGAGACAATATTTGATGGCTCCACCCTTACCATGCCTGCTGTGTACAGCATAGTAAGTGTCAGCTAACAAAGTAGGAACTGGGTTTCCTCCAAGGAAAATAGTGACAGCAGCAAAGTCCACAAAGTTAGGCATACTTGGGAACAACACAACTCCATAGATCATGATAGCCAACTGAGCGTTGAAAGCTCCCCAATTTCCCTTCTTTGCTTCCTCCTTAGCCATCCTCACCAGGTACTTCAAAGGCAACCCCACCACATCACCACTTGACTTCCAATTGTCGCTCACTTCTTTAATACTCAAATGAAGAGCTCTGGCAACAACCCTGAAATCCACCTCCTTTGGAACATCCAGGAAAGGTACCTGGTATTTAATCGGGACATTCATCAGGATAGAATACTCTTCAAGAGTGGGAGCTAACTGATAGTCCTGAAAGGTGAAACAACGGAGCTCGGGGTCATAGAACTGTAGAAGAGTTTGCAACGGTACTGGATCTACCACCATCTTCAACAGTGTCAACAAATCCCCATACTGATCAACAAACTCCTTCTGATTACCGCAGGTCACAAAGTTGCTCAACTCTATCAAAGATGTCAATGGCACACGGTGAAAACTGTAGGTGCAAGTCTTCCTCTTCATCTCTGGAACGGCTGCCATCTCTCACAGTGAATAGACTCCTGAATGAACCTGAGAAATGATATGCATGAGGAGCTTAGCTTTTCTTTCTTTTCTTTTCTTTCTTTTTTTATTGCATTATTTTTTTGAAAATAAACATGCTATGATGCACATGATGCAAACACGACTGGTTGGCTGTGTATCACGGAGCACAGGTTCAAAGCTTCGGCTTGAATTTGGAACCACAAAGTCATCTGAGACCCAAAGTCATCTGGAACCCATATATCTCTGAACCAAGTCACCAACAGGAGCCAAGAGTCACCAACTGATCAATAGTCACCAACTGATCAATAGTCACCAACTGATCAATAATCACCAACTGTACCTGTAATGATTCATTCCCTCCCCACTCACGGGTGTCATCTAGGTCAGGGTAAGGTCAAGAGAAACGCAGGATAAACAACCCTTTCATAGAATATCATCATGTACACACCAGATGTATGTACCGATAATACCCCATCAGGATCTGAATTGCTCGTGATATCATCTTCCGCTAAGTGGCACAATACCACCCGCTTCCCAAGAATCACTCTATTCCTAGGTATCCTAGAGTTCACTCATGGCCTGGGTATTGGGCCTTTTACCTCTTGTAACTCCCACCCCAACAGAGAGACAAACACATAGCCAACACAGATGAAAATATGATGCATGCAAACATAAATGCAAACATACAAAAATAAATGCAATAAATAAAACAGTAAAGCAACCAAACCCTATCCTAGAGAGCGCTGGGAGTGACTCGCTTAGGGAAGATGGACCAGCAAGAGGTCAACTTCTTGGGATGTCCCCAGCAGAGTCGCCAGCTGTCGCATTACGCGAAAAACCGGCGGGAAAACGAAACAACAGAGCCGCCACCGTGCGTTATTTATCCCAAAAGAGGGAAAGGAAACGCTCGAAGTAAACCTGGAAAAGACATGGTCTCACGACCAGAGAAGATGGGATCGGGAGTCGGTTATGCGAAGGGAAGGTATTAGCACCCCTACGCATCCGTCGTACTCGACGGGATCCACGCACAAAAGAATAGAAGAAAGTTTGCTAAAACTGCTCACAAACTGCACACGGCTGGAAGCAAACACAGAAAGATAAAAGAAACGGGACTCGGCAGGATATCCCATCCTGGGCCTACGTAGTCTTTCAAGCACAAACATCAGAGTCGACGTAGTTCGGGACAGGGGAAACGTGCTCGCTAGGATGTCGCATCCTATGCATACGTATCTTCTCTAACTAGAGAAGAATCAGAGCACTCGGAGCTCGGCTAACACACGCCAAACAAAGACACTAAACAGAGACGCTGAGACGTCAAACGAGACACACAACTGGAAACGGAATGCCAATCAATGGGCTTATATCCAACTCCAGACACACAAAGCAAACAGGAAACCAACTGCCAATCGCTGGACTTATGTCAGACTCCAAACACACACACACACAGGAAACCGAATGCCAATCGCTGGACTTATATCAGGCTCCTACCAGAAAGGGAGAACAAACTCACACAAAAAGAAAAAGGGTGCCCGGAGAGATCAGCTCAATATCCTAACCAGAGACAAGGGAGATAACAGACTACTAGGGAGACTACGACTCGAGCCTAGAAGTTGTCATGCATACGATCCCTATGTTGAGGTCTCTATCCTAACTTTCACAGGAAGCAAGCTATCCTAAACAACACAATCAAGCAACTACAAGCACAATAAAGCAATCACACACACTATATGCAAACAATTGGGCTCATACAAGGCTAGGCTGCAGAAACAAGCCAACTGGAATGGGTGTTTTTTAGATCTTAACCCTAACATTGAGAGTTAGGGTGAAGCATATGAAATGGGAGATAAGGATTATGCCTCATAGCTCTTATCCCTGGCCTGGGAGAGCTTGAATCAAATAGAAAGTGTGGGAGTTCAGAATGTAGGAACTCTTCTCCACATGACTGACACAACAAGATCTTGGGTTCTTCTTCACAATGCATCAACACATGGTGTGTGAGCAAAGTGAATGACACAACTGAATAGCAGGGGATGGATTGCACATCTCTTGTATCTGCCAATGCCTCTTAACTTAGGAGGTCTTTCAATGTACAGGGCACAACATTAAACAAACACAAGCATTGCCTCTTAAGGAGGGCTTCAGACAGGTGCCTACCAATAACAGTAGGTCTTCCAGACTACATGAGGATCAAGAAATTATACCTCAGTGGTATGCAACCATAAGCAATGCCAAGCAAAGTTCAAATGAACTTAAAGCAACTTAAGTACCTGTGAAAACAACTAAACCAATCAGTTCAACTGTACAGACAAACAGACAACAGTCAATATCACACAAACAGACAAGTCCAATCAGGCAACAATGAGCAAGGCATAAGGCAAACACAAATGAATTGTCCTCAAAGCCTACAAAACACACAAAGGTTAGCACATGACAATAATTGACCAAGCTTAAATGAAGGAGTCACTCCAATCATGGAAATGCACATTTGAACCTGAAATTCACAAACCAAATGGTAAGTCCAAACCACTAGGTCAAAGCCTAGGGTCAAAAGAGGATCAAAATCCAAAACAGAACCTCAAACTCAACATGAATCATGTTTAATCATTCAAGAACAAGTCCTAAAAAGGACCAAATCAAAATCAATAAGCAAGTTCATGTAGCAAGCAAGTGAAGTTAATGACCAATTCAAGGCATCCAAATGATCAACATGAATGAAAATTCTCAATCAAAACAGAAATGATTCAAATAATTCTGGAAAAATTCATGAGCAATCAAGACATCCACAACATCCATCACACAAAAAATCAGAAACATTGAAGATCATTTGGCATGGAAATCACATTGCACAAGTAGGAGCACCAAATGTGTGACACAAATTGTCACACCATGTTAACACAAGCATAAAACAGAAATGGAGCATGGGAAAAATGTCAAACCAAAACCAAAATGTCCATCAATGTGTCTAGAATTAGCATGCAAAATTTCAAGTCCATTGGATAAGAAACAAGCATTTCACAATAAGATAAGCAAGGCAAGGTCACAAATGGATACATGATCACATAACCTAGCACCAAATAAAATCCAGCCATGCACAATTTTGGAAATCATGATCATAAAAAACTAGACAGAATAAGGAGCATTTTGCAAAAAATTGGGATTAATTTGGATGATTTTTCAATTTGTTATGATTTTATGAAGTTTGGAAAAAATTTGAACTTCAAAACATGTACATAGCATAAAAAATAGAGGGAAACATGTGAAAATGGATAAACATTTGAATGAAAAGCACCAGCCAAGGATTGAACTCGGTGGATTTTTGAATGAAGCGTGCCAGGCCAAATGAAACGCACTCTTTCATTAATACAGGTGGCCAGTCAGCGCTGATGTGGTCTTGGTCAAACAATGTGAACCTATCGTTTTGCCTCATGGATGCGTATGTGGACCAATGATGATAAATCCCTAGTACAACATGGCAAACAAACCAGAAACCGTTGCTTAACTGGAAAACTGTGGCTAAAGGATGATCTTCATCTTCTTCCTCATGAAGAAGATGAACAGTACATGAAGTTCATGCATTTTCTAGAAAAAAAATTCCAGAAATTCAAAGTAATCACATCAACATGTAGCACGTTCAATGGAGATAATGGATCAAGTATTGGCTAAGCATGAATCAACACAAACAAATAGAATCGAGCAAAAGAAAATTCATACATGAAACTTGAATCAACCCTAACTCAGTCAATAGTGCATCAAATCACACGATTCTTTCACCAGAATTACCAGGGGAACAAGATATACAATAACATCACAATGAATTTCAAAATTAAGAGGTTCGAATCATGACCTCTTGAAGAACAGCAAGCTGGAATCGTGTGCTACAAGGCTCAGCAATGGTCCAAAGCTCTTCTACAATGATTGTTGAGATGATTGATGGAGAGATTGAAGCTCAAACAAGCACGAATCCAGTAGAATTTGAAATTTCTATTAATGCTTCAAGCTTCATGTATGGTCAAGTATGGCACGAATTGCTCCAAATCCACGTCCAATCTTGCTCAGAAATACTTCATGATCATGATTCCACCAAGAGAAATGGCCTTTGTGTGAGAAAATTGAAAGTTCTTGGTGAGAGAAAATTTTGATCAATTTCAAGATCTAGATCTGAAATCTGTTGTTAATGCCAAATACAGTTGTGATTATCATTATATATGTCTTGCTAATGATACTGAAAACAAGTTTAAGCCAAAGCTAAGTAGGATTAACAAGTTGCAAGGTGTATGAGAAAATTGGATTTTCACCTCATGCATGAGGTGCATGCGTGAACAGTGCCCAAAGCTGGCCCAAATCCTCTTAAAAATAGCCCATGCACACTCTGGAATTGGTATTTTATGCATATGATCAACCAAATTGATTTTAATAATTTTCCTTCAAAAAACTTCATGAATGAGCATATGATCATGTAAGTGAAATTCATGCCATGTAATGGATGTTTTGGAAACTACATGTTATGAGGAACAAAATGCAAAAAGAACCACCAAAATTGGAGCCTTGGTTCAAAAGATATGGCCATTTGAATCTTTAAGCACACTTTGCCATGATTGAATCATATCTCCTCAACCACACATCATAAATCCATGATCTTGGACTTTTTGGAAATGGGAGAGAAATATCTTCAACTTTAATGTTGGACAAAATTTCATTTGAAGCTTTTTTGATGATGTAAAATTGAGTTGAAGTTGGTCCAAAACCTTTCCATTTTTGGAAATTTCAAATTATGGGTCACTTTCTATTTTGGGAAATTTTTGACTTGACTTCAAAATCTTCAAGGTGAGTGCTTGGAATGTCAAATGAGACTTGTTTGAACATGAATGAAGTATCTCTAATCACTTCCCACCTCCAAATCCACAGTTGACTTTGCAGTTGACTTCTATGGGCCTCAGATGACTGGGACATGTACTGTGGACTCTGAGCTTCTAGCCTTTGGTCAAGTTGCTTCAGAATGATCCTTGAGTCATGTGAGCTCATTGGAACCATCATAGGGCTTTCATCTCATGGAAAATGCTCTTGCTCTCTTGCACAGTTGAATCTCCTGACCAGCCTTGACTGATGAGATTTAATGGACTATGTAATATGAATGCAATATTGATGACCTAAAAATGAAATGAATATACAAATGGGAGGTGCAAATTTGAGGTGCTACACTAACGATCATTATAGCAGCGTGTGGATTTTCTTGGGAACATGTTTCAACATTATCTCACAATAACATTAAATTATTTTTAATTAATATTTTAAAAAAAAAAGAAGTGGAATCGGTCAATCCTTTTGGTAACAGCAATAAAACTGATATAATTCTTTCTTGCCTCAAACCTATCTCTCTTCGTCTACCTTTCAAACCTTAGCAACTCTCACCTGTTCATCAAAGCGAAAACCTATCCTCAACCCCAAATCCGAACTAGCCCAAAATCTCCCAAACAAAAACAAATCCCAAACCCCAATCAAAGAAAATCTCAACCGATGAACCAAGAACGATTGATATAAATAAGCTTTAGGCAAGTGATTTCAACATTAGATCCATCATCATCTCCATAAACACGACATGTTTTCTCACAGACCAAATCAAATGTAACAAAACAAACTTCGACAATCATCTAGCATACATGAAATCAATGAACAGATGGAGCCTCAACACTTTTTAAACTTAAAATAAAAGGTATAAGATCTCGCCGGAATTCTGCAACTCCGACAAGATTATGGCGGACAACATTTTTTTACCTCAAGTAAGTGCTCCTTTGGTCCGTTTGTTCTTCCTCAGCTCTTTTACCCGTTCTCCTTTTTTTCTACTACTTCTGTTCTTCCTTTTTTCTACTACTTCTGTTCTTCCTTCTGTCCGGTCGCTTTTCTTGACGGAAATATACCAATGGGTTAAACTCGCCTTGTACAGATTTCTGATGTGAACTCTGCCAAGGTTCTTTTAATAATGAGTTTTTTTGGTAGGGTTGTGAGGAAAAATCCGCAGAGTGACGATAAGATCCCCTTTCAATGATTGGGACCGACTTATTTATAGAGAGATTGACTAGGTTTTTGCACCAGATCCGGATTGTGTGCTGGCAGGGTGCATAAAATCAATTCCGTTGGGTGAGATCCTCCTGAGATCGTGTGGGGACCGATTTGTTTGGGGGTAGAATTATGGAAATTATGGAGAATTTGTCTGTAGTGAAATCCTTTAACAATGCATGGTCTTTTGTTTGAGTTTCTCGTTGAGTTATTACTGCTGTAAGACAGGTAAATGTTGTGGTAGAAATTCAATTTTTATCGTTGTAAAATTTAACTTTAACTGAGGCATGACTTTAATCTTTGATTCAAAACACTTCTTCATGGTATTCCTCTGGTTTTTTAGCTGATGTGAGGACTTAAAAGAACTGTTTGATTTAGACTGTGGTGATTCTAATAATTTCCATGTTTTCTGTTTGTAGCTGCACAAGATGGTAAGCGGATCATGGAGGCCCATGATAAATACATGAGGAAAATCCCAGCCTTGTAAGGATATGCCCTGCCAGTATGTATCAACTCTGTTTTCCTTTAAGGTAGCATGGATACCAGGTAGACTCTTTGGATTTGTAGCTTTTGAACATAGTGCTTCCTTATACGTCCTTGTTCTAACAGTTTCAATTAGATTCTTTCTCGGGTTGTCTATGTGGTTCTGTTCCCTGTTACCCTGTCATGGACCTTGAGTTTTGAATGTAACTTGGATAGTATGTTTCTTCTTGTAATGTTATTGATTCTCATGGCTACTTTGAGTTTCAATCTTGGTATTTTTTCATGGTCTGTCATGTGTTGTTTCCTGATCAAAAATAATGATTTACAGGTTGTACTGTAGGTTGATAGATGCATACTATAATTCGGTTTGTGAACATATGTTGGAAATGCTTTGTTTCTTAGTTCACGTCTTCATGGTGTGGGATTGTAAGTTATGGATAATGTGAGTTTGCTTATGACGGTGCATTTGGCAGCATGTTTCTCACGGCTTTTCCTATGCCTTTGTTCCGAAATGTATTATGCTCTTCTTTGTCTCACTACATCTGTTATTGGCTTGCTGTTGTATTAATGCGAGCTCTGCGTTTTGCAGGTTACAGTCTTGGTTGTCTTGCTGATATGATGCAGTAGTGGTTTGTGCAGTTTCTAGATCGATTATTTGGTCAAGGTTGGCTGGTTTGGTAACGGGTTTCTTTTTGTCATGGTTCAGCATCTGTCATGGTTTTGTAACAGGTTCTAGTGTAACAGGTTATTGAAATATACTCCGGCAACATTTCGGTTTGAAGCATTATGTTATTTGAACTGATCCCATCTTTAATTGATGACTCGTAATGCAATGGTCTTGCCGCTGTAACTTATTCTTGGCGCCTCAAAAAGCTGTTAGAATCTCTGCTACCGTCCAGATGCTTATCCTGTTTATCGATATCAACATTATGGAACTGAATAATCTGTCTTGGAGTTGTTAACCATCGTGCCATCAAAGGACAATCATGTTGCAAAGGTCTGCAACATGGCCTGCTGTGGGAGGAATACTCTGAGTTGCATCCGCAACCGGCTTTTGGGTGTTACAACATGTTGTTGCTGTTTTGTCATTCTGCAGTTTATGGCATTTGTTTTCAAATTGTATTGCTTAGTCTATTTTTCATGTAAAGTTGTTATCTTAAGTAGGTAAAATGAATAACGGTTTGGGTTGCTTGTTTGTAATTGAAATCCTATCCTACTTAAAACAAACAGTTTGGATTTGAGCCCTTGTAAAAACTACCTATGTTATGAAAAATGATTGACATTTGGGTTTGAACAGCTTATGAACTAATCATGAAAGGTGCTTGGTTTGTGGCTTTGTTAGGAATAGTGGCTGTTTATGGCATGATACTATGAACTTCACATGGCTTGATGAAGCCAAATTTGGTGAAAAGCTTTTGAACTGAGCCCTTGTAAAAACTACCTATGTTATGAAAAATGATTGACATTTGGGTTTGAACAGCTTATGAACTAATCATGAAAGGTGCTTGGTTTGTGGCTTTGTTAGGAATAGTGGCTGTTTATGGCATGATACTATGAACTTCACATGGCTTGATGAAGCCAAATTTGGTGAAAAGCTTTTGAACGGTTTAGGTCCCCTTTGGGTGGGCCATGAAGGCGTATAGTAATCAATCCATGCTACTAGTGACTAAACTTGAATTTGAAGAACAATGTACATAATTTGTATAAAAAAGCAAAAATAAATAAATAAATAAATAAATAAATAAAATGGAAATGTGGTGAGTTATTCTAAATGGAGAAGAAATGCAAATATATAAATAAATAAAATGGAAATGTGGTGAGTTATTCTAAATGGAGAAGAAATGCAAATATGGTTAATGATAAGATGAAATGAAAATGCTTGGACAAAATTGGGGTATGACAGCTGCCCCTATTTAATTATCTTGAACTAGAAAGTAAGAATGACAACCGTCTTCATACATTCGTGGTGGAAGGTAATTAAATACGAAAAGACCCAAATTTTGTCCTTTGAAATGCAATGGAGATATGCAGAAAGAAAATGCAATGAATTCTAACAGCACCAAGGTAATAAGGGTAGAATGCCAAGTCAAAGCCAACCCTCGAGTCGACACTCAAATCTTGCAAAGTCGTTATTGTTATAAAGACATATGTGGGACTAAAACTGAATAGGCTTTCTGGCGACAAAAGGGCGACAGTAAAATTAATTGCTATCACCAAAAGAATGATAGTAATTCACTATGATTGTCAGGATTGTCATCACCAAAAGGATGATGGAAAGATCCGAGCTTCAAAAGTAGTTATCACCAAAAGGATGATGGTTAGATCGACAATAAATCTCGCTATCACTAAAAGGATGAAAGCTAGACACAATTCAAAGATTCCCATCACCAAAAGGATGATGTCTGTCACCAAAAGGATGATGGTTATTCTGATAAAGTTTCCCATTACTGAGAGTATAATATCAAAGGCTATCACCAAAAGGATGATAGTTGATTCATCAACTTCAAAGATCACCGTCGCCAAAAGGATGAAGGTAAGATCCAACAACAAAACTTGTTATCACCAAAAGGATGACAATAAGTCAAATAACTCAATGATCACCATCACCAAAAGGATGAAGGTGTAATTAAAACAAAACTTGTTACCACCAAAAGGAGGATAATAAGTCAACAATCACCATCACCAAAAGGATGAAGGTATAATTAAAAGACACAACTTGTTATCGCCAAAAGGACGATAATAAGTCACACAACGCAATTGATCACCATCACCAAAAGGATGAAGGTAAGATCAAGACAAAATTGTTATCACCAAAAGGATGATAATAAGTCAACAATCACCATCACCAAAAGGATGAAGGTATTGTCAAACGACAAACTTGTTACCACCAAAAGGATGATAATAAGCACACACGCAATTGATCACCATCACCAAAAGGATGAAGGTAGGATCAAGACACAAACTTGTTATCACCAAAATGATAATAAGTCAACAATGACCATCACCAAAAGGATGAAGGTATAATTAAAAGACACAACTTGTTATCACCAAAAGGGTGATAATAAGCACACAACGCAATTGATCACCATCACCAAAAGGATGAAGGTAGGATCAAGACACAAACTTGTGATCACCAAAAGGATGATAATAAGTCGACTATCACCATCACCAAAAGGATGAAGGTAAGGTCAAACGACAAAACTTGTTATCACCAAAAGGATGATAATAAGTCGATAGTCACCATAACCAAAAGGATGAAGGCACTACAACACAACAGAACTCGTTATCACCAAAAGGATGCTAATGAATCAAAAATACCCATCACCAAAAGGATGAAGGTGGAATCATAACTTCGAAACTTGTTACCACCAAAAGGATGATAATAAGTTATAATAACTTCAAATATTGCTGACACCAAAAGGATGACAGTGGGATTGGACTTTCCAAATGTCACTATCACCAAAAGGATGACAGCTTAAACCAAACTCCATAATCTCTATCACCAAAAGGATGATTTTAGATTAAACTGGACGTCATCACCAAAAGGATGATGTTTGAACCAAAATGACAAGGATCCTTATTACCACAAGGATCGCCGACACCAAAAGGATGACGGTAGGCTGTAATAATTGCAGAGGTCATCATTCACCAAAAGGATGAAGGTTAGACCAAAACTCCAAGGATCTTCGACACCAAAAGGATGACAGTAAGATCACAAATGTCAAGGATTTACCATTTCCAAAAGGATAACGGTGATCGTAAAAAGGGCGATGATTAATATTATTCCTCAATGGACTTTCATCAAAAGGATGATAGTGAGAAAAATATTGGAAAAGTAAGGCTTACTGTCAAAGTTCAGTAAACCTGATTTGCTGGGCAATGTTGGGACATTGCTGGGTAAGGCTTTCCTGGTGTATCCATCAACAAAAGGTTGCAGAACAAATATTCTCTGAAGAGATGTAGTTTCTGTCAACAAAAGGTTGCAGGAAACGACTTGTTGAGGGATGCTCAACGTGAAACAGGGTAAGTGTTTAAAGAAACATTGTTTGACAAAGCTGAGGATAACATCTTATCAACAAAAGGTTGAAGGATGTAACTCAATGGGGAACTCCCGATAGTAGGGTAGGAACTCACTTAGAAAAAGTGACAATGACTCAACTGAGGGTTGGCTTTGATGCCTACGACTAAACCTTGGATTTTGATTCGTGTTATGTACATGAATGATATGTATGTATTATGTATGAGGTAATGCATGTGATGCATGTTTAATGCAAAGAATGATTGGTTTGCTTGGGATTGGCCCCCCTTTTCAAAGTCGATGTATTTTATGGAAACCAGCGTGGGTTGTATTTGTTTTTGTGAAGGTGCCACCAAGGTGGGCTTTGGGTTGTTTGGTAATTGTCAATGTGGATTAGACTATTGGTGAAAGGATCTGGCTTCCCGATACTCGGTAGTTGATGATGTGATGAACACGCAATAGATGCGGATACTCTTGGTGCCCCAAGTTTGATCTCTTGCTAATATATTGTGTATTTGTCTTCGAGAAGATCTCAATTCTTCTTCTGAAGTGTTTGCCCAGCCTGTAACTGAGCATAGCGACATGATCAACGCATGATGATTATGCCTTTAACGCGCCCTAAGGATTCTTGTTGTACTGGTATGGACTTTCGACATTTTGGTTGTGAATTCAAGCAGTCACTAATGTCTGACACAATCTGCTTTGACTGACTTGAAGATATGAAGGGAATTTTCCCCTTGCAACTTGTCTTGCCCCAATATGTAGGGTATTCAAAAGAATTCTCCTTGAAAGGAAACCTGTAGGAGTGATTATCCCATGACATGGTCTGAGTCCGTTTTCTCACAGGTATGACTCTTGCAATGGTCTGCCCCTGATTAGCCTTTGGGGAACTTGCCACAGACGGACTGCGTGTTGAAGTGCTTTTCCTCCATGATCGACCGATGCTTGGAGATTTGTCTTATACTGACTGCTTCTTAGGTCAACATAATCAAAATGATGCCATTCCCCTGATTCACAGGATGGTTTTGAGTCGTGTCATCACCAACGATCAAGTGCCCCTTGAATTGCCCCTTGTTGGAATTTTCTTGATGTCCAGTACTGACTGACAGTTAAGAATTGTTATTCAAGAAATGGTGATTTTAATGCAATAGTTATGCAAGTTTTGAAAAACAATCATTCATTTGGAGTGTTATGGTAATGTGTGACGAGTGAACCATGTGTCCAAACGCGGTGCTGATTTAGCTAGCGTGTGAGTGATATAGTGAACAAATCTTTGGGAGTCAGTTTACTCAACCTTGCTATAGTATGCTTTCAGAATAAACCCTACTTCAATTAGGTCTTTTGAAGGTTGTAACGTGGCTTGTTTCATGGTTATTGAAATAAAAGGATATAAGGCTCAAAGTTTATTTTAACCCACCCCTTCTTCATGATAATCTCCAATCCTACGTTCAGTTAATTCGACACACACTTTGATTTTGCAGGTGTAAGGATAAAGATGGTGATTCAAGGTCTCTTGGAATGGCAACCACCTTATTTCGTTTTTTTGGATGTCGGTGACCCTTTGATTTTGGTATGGTGGTCACTGAATCTTGTTTTGTTTTGTTGGAGACTTTCATTGTCTCTTTTGATTTTTGTTTTGATCCCTAACTTTTGCATGGACCGCTTTGTTTGAAGCTTTAATCCATCGGGATTGCCCCTGTTTTTGCCTAAGTTTCCTTTTAAGGTGTTCGACTTAGTGGGCTCTTTCTTTGACTTCTTTTTTTTGGAAATTGTGACTGCCAAGTCATTGGTCATTGAAGAACAACCGACATAGAATTTGGATTTGTATGGTTCCTTCGACACTTCGGGATGTGTGTGAAGAATGTCATATGGTTGATCCTTGTATGGGATATTTCATCTTGTAATTCGAAAGTGTAGTTACATTAACTGAACACTACCCTACCCCAGGTTAAGCGTAAGGGTTTTTTAGATCTGAAAGAAACTCCTACTTCTAGGCTCGAAGTGGTTGACTAGGGATTAACTCCTTATCTCTCCAGTGTTTGGGGATTTTGAAACAATGCCTGTACATCATTAGCAGGATTTTATCCAAAAGCATACAATCAGCAATTATGAGTATTTTGTTTTCGTCATCCTCCTTCCAACATTTACTAACGATAGTGTGATGAAGCAAGTGAGGTGAACAAGTATGTGTTTGCGATTTGCAAATGTGATAGATGAGTGAATATGAAAGATTGATTCAAAGTATTCATAATCATCCCACTAATAAAACCAAATACAAATAACAATGTTTAAAGCATACAGTACTTAAACAAACAAGAACAAATTACAAGAATGCAAAAATGGTAAAAATGGCATAATGATCGCCTCCATTCAAATGAACAGGCCTTCATCTCTTGATTCTTTGTCAGAATTTGCTCTGCTTGTTCATGCCGGTGGGAAGCTTTACCTTCGAGCTTCACTTGACTCTACATGCGCCGGCATGGGGTTTGTTGCAACGTTTGGCCTCACTGGCGTGAATGTAAGTGCTTTACTATCAATCAAATCTTAAACCTTGTGCTTGAAATCCTTACAGTTCTCTATTGTGTGCCCTGGGACACCCATGTGATACTCACAGTGAGCATTGGCGTCATAGCCTGGAGGGTAAGGTGGAGTTGCAGGCGTTATCTTCTTCAGAACAACCGATCCATCCTTTAACAAGTAGGGGACGATCTTGCTATACGATACTGGCAGAGGATCAAAATGTCTTTCTAGCCTCCTTGCCCTCTGTTGGTTAGGTTGACGTTGTGGAGCACGTTGCTGTTGATTTTGTTGTGGTTGTTGGTAAGCCGGCTGTTGATGAGGCTGTTGATACGGTTGTTGATATGGTTGTTGATATGGTGTCGGGATGACTGCGGCAGTCTGATGATAAGGCATATGAGCATATGGAGGTGCCCTATATCCTCCTCCTCCCATTATGGTATTGGTTTTCCCTTCTGGCTTTTTTGGGAGATTAGGATATGGTTTCTTCATCCCACCTGAAGCATTAGCAGCACAAGGTAGCTTTCCCTTCTTGATCTGGCTCTCGATTCGTTCTCCCACGGAGATAACCTCAGCAAAAGTTGGGAAGCTGGACCCTACCATTTTATCCATGTATTGGGTGTGCAGGGTTCCCATAAACATATTGGTAAGCTACTTATCAAGGAGAAAAGGTTGGACACGAGCTGTTAGCTCTCTCCAACACTGGGCGTATTCCTTGAATGACTCGTTGTTGCGTTGAGTCATGTCTTGCAGCTGGGTGCGGTTGGGTGCTAGATCAGTGTTGTACTGATAATGCCTTAGGAAGGCTTCAGCAAGGTCTCTCCATGATTGGACCTGACCTCTCTCTAGTTGCATGTACCACTCCAAGGATGCCCCACTGAGACTATCTTGGAAGTAATGAATCAGAAGTTGATCATTACTGATATGGGCAGCCATTTTGCGGCAGTAAGCTCTGAGGTGAGTTCTCGGGCAGCTGATTCCCTTGTATTTGTCAAAGTCCGGGACTTTGAACTTTTGCAGAATCACTAAACCTGGCACCAGGCACATATCAACAGCGTCCAAACCGGGAGTAGTGTGAACCTCCAAGGACTTAAACTTTTCCTCCAAAGCATGGAGTCTATCAACAGCTGGG
Source organism: Lathyrus oleraceus (assembly GCF_024323335.1). NCBI lineage: Eukaryota > Viridiplantae > Streptophyta > Magnoliopsida > Fabales > Fabaceae > Lathyrus > Lathyrus oleraceus. The sequence goes on along the minus strand of NC_066580.1, from coordinate 62,780,199 downwards.
TCTGGGAGACCTCCAACAGCAAGTTTGGCGGGTTATGGCATGAAGAAAGCGTCGTATGGATCCTCATCACCCATCATGGATCCATGGCGAGCAGATATAGCAGAATGCTCATGGGGGTTCATGTTGACCATGGGAACAGGAATAGGGATCGGTCCTCCTCTAGGCTGGGCAGGATTACCATCAAGTTCAGTTACCCCAGGGATGCTAAGGGATAGCGATCCAAACTGAGCAGCAACTTTCCTGGCTTCGGCGCTGGTCTCAGCCTCCTTCTCCTTCTGGGCCAAGAGTAACATGGTTCGAGCAAGCGATCCATCTTTGCCTGCATGGAATCAATGTCTGTTCTCATCGAAACTTGGTTGGCTTCAAGTTGTTCAAGTTTCATCTTGTAGTTGCAGCGTGTCTCGTACCGGTGTTGAGTAGTCAGCTTTACTGGACAAAGGGTAGAGTATGGTGTAAGTTTTTTGTTCTGGACAATGATATGCAATGCATGTTGATGATATGCAAATGCATGAAATTCTGCCATGTTTTCGCAGAGGAATACAGACTCAAAATTATCCACATGTCAAGTACATCAGTATAACTGGAAGAAGCACAAGTTTCTCTGATTAGAAATTCCCCAAAGGTAGGTTCTAAAGTTATGTTTTCGAGGAAGGAACCTAGACTCACGGATCAAGTTCAAAACTTCCTCGCAATGGTGGGCTAGCCACATCGTGATGGGAGTTCTGAAATGATCTAATCTAAGTGGGATTCTCGTATTGTTCGAACAGGGTGTAGACCCTTCGGTTAAATACTACACAATCACCAATCATGAAAACAAAAGTTGGGTTTAAGGAAGGGTCCCTAGAGTCACGGATCGTGTTTAGAACCTCCCCCACAATGATGGGCTAGCCATATTATGATGGAAAATCCAAACAGATCTACTCCTGGTGGAGTCTTCGTATTGTCCCAATAGGTGTACACCCCTCGGTTCAATACTACACAACTCCGGGTTCTAAGTTTTTCTTGAAGCTCGGGTATGGAGCTTATCTCACAACATACATCAAGCCCCATATCAAAGTATCAAGGCAAATTATATACAACACAATCAATCAGAATAAAATACAGAGAAATAAACATAGAAGAAAAGAATATCTTCCAACAGTCATAGGAAAATCAGACTAAGTTAGGCTAGACTCTCTCTTGCTTGGAACAAGGTCCCTAGCAGAGTCGCCAGTCTGTCGCACCTCGAAAAAAATGATGATAATGCGATCCCTCGCGATGGAACGCGGAAAAATTGTTCGAAACAGAGTCGCCACCAAACTTTATTTATTCCTAATAAAGGAATAGGAAAATATCGAGAAAACCTTTAGAAATAAGAATAATGGTCGTCGCAACCATATTTGGGTTCGGGAGTCGATTACGCAAGGGGAAGGTATTAGCACCCCTTACATCCGTTGTACTCAACGGGAACCTCTTAGTCTGATTTTGCTATTTGACTGTTAATTGAATGTTATTCGCTTGCTTCTAGTAATTAGAATTGATGATAAATATGGATGAAGACCTCAGGAGGGGGAAATGGGAGGTTTTTTATTAGTGTGCTCGCGAAGATACAACAATCTTCTGCCTACGCATCCTTATGGTGCAATAAGGAAATCAGAGCATTCGTAGTTCGGGCTACTACGAATATTTGATGTGTTTTGTTTTGATGAACGACTGTGTAGTTCGGCGTTCTAACGGCTAAACGCTGGCTTGTCTACTCTCGGTGGAGGCTCTAGCACTGGTTTGTTGGGCGCATTAGAAAGGATTGACAGTGTTCTTTTGAAGAGGTTTTGGTCACGCGGGGGTGACAAGTTGAATTGATGTGTTTGGGTTTGATTGGTTTAGATCGCTCGGGGCGAGAAGTTAGGTTTAATTTGTTTGAGATATTTTTGAAGAACGACGAAAGGTTGAGCAATATGGTGTACACCAATCGTCCAATTATTTCGAGGAATAACAAGGCGATCGCCTTCTACTCCTTTTTCGTTCGAATTATTTTGAAAGTTTGTTTGTGGATGTTGAATATGCACGGTAGTGAGGCGTACGCCTCCTACTTGCTTATTCAAGGAATAATAAGGCGTACGCCACTTATTCCTTTATCCAAGTTTATTTAGCGTGTTTTAGTCGGAAGTCGATAATTTGTGCAATATGGCGTACGCCAATTATTCAAATAATCGAGAGATTGTGAGGCGTACGCCTCCTATCTCTTATCACCCGAGGTTTAAATTGTAAAAGATATGTTTATATGTTTGTATGTGATTTGCGAAAATAATTTGTATTTGAATTGGTAGGTTTGGATCGAAAGATGATTTGAGCAATGTGGCGTACGCCAATTATTCAAATAATCAAGGAATGGTGAGGCGTACGCCTCCCATTCTCTATTGAAGTTTAAGTTGTAAAGTTTGTTTTCTGTGAAATTGTATTTGATATGAAATATGATTTGAATTTATTCGATTGTGTTTTAATCTGATGACGAAGATTCGAGCAATGTGGCGTACGCCAATTATTCGAATAATCGAAACATAGTGAGGCATACGCCTCCTATCCCTTTTTTCATCTGAAATATGGAATAAAAAGGATTTGGAATTTGTAGAAATGATTTGAAATATTATGATTTGAAGTGTTATGGTTTGAATAATTTGGAAATTATATTTGATTTCGAAAGGTGATTTGAAATTGTGTGATTTAAGATTTAATCGGGTGACAAGAACTCGCGCAATATGGCGTACGCCAATTATTCGAGTGCTTGAGAAATAGTGAAGCGTACGCTTCCTATCTCCTTTTCATCCCAAAATTTATATTAAGAGAAAATTCTTTTGAAGTTAAATGATTTGAAAAATGATTTGAATTTGTAAGTTTTTTAGGGTTCTAATTGAATGACGAAAATTCGAGCAATTTGGCGAACGCCAATTATTCGAATAATCGAGAGATATGAAGCGGATGCTCACTATTCCCCTTTTCATCCATAGTTTAAAATTAAAAGGTTTTTTTAATCCGATTTCATGAAACTAATAGGGTTTAGATAAGAGTATTTGGTATTTAATCAAAACTTAATTTAATAATAAAATACGTAATGAATGGAGCACTTATTTATTTTAATAAATCAATTACTCCTTTAATCATAATATTCAGAAGAAATGAATATGTAAAGTACAAATTAATAATAACAATGATCAAAATCAAGTTAAGAAAATAATGAGATAACAAAAGTAAAAAAAGAATAAATTTAAAAAAACTTGGGTGCAGGAATAAAATAAATGGGCTGAAGCCCAAATGGAGAATCGAACCACAACATGCCCAAGATTGGGGTCCAAACAGCAAGTATCCCGTAATGGGCCCTAAGGCCCAAGACTCATTTTTGTATTAAAGGAAAATCAGAAAACAAACATCAAGATTTAGGGGTGGGCCTTAAGCCTGACCCAATACTCCAATCGCTTGCTTGGCGGACGGCGGGAAGCTGTACAGCTGCCTGAACATTCATTATTCCAATGGCCTTTGGCCTTCCTAATAATGGGACATGTGGAAGTAATGACTAATGATCATTATAGCAGCGTGTGGATTTTCTTGGGAACATGTTTCAACATTATCTCACAATAACATTAAATTATTTTTAATTAATATTTTAAAAAAAAAGAAGTGGAATCAGTGAATCCTTTTGGTAACAGCAATAAGACTGATATAATTATTTCTTGCCTCAAACCTATCTCTCTTCGTCTACCTTTCAAACCTTAGACAAAACCCCACGGTGGTCCTGATGGCGGCTCTGATGAACCTCCCACCTGTTCATCAAAGCGAAAACCTATCCTCAACCCCAAATCCGAACTAGCCCAAAATCTCCCAAACAAAAACAAATCCCAAACCCCAATCAAAGAAAATCTCAACCGATGAACCAAGAACGATTGATATAAATAAGCTTTAGGCAAGTGATTTCAACATTAGATCCATCATCATCTCCATAAACACGACATGTTTTCTCACAGACCAAATCAAATGTAACAAAACAAACTTCGACAATCATCAAGCATACATGCAATCAATGAACAGATGGAGCCTTAACACTTTTTAAGCTTAAAATAAAAGGTATAAGATCTCGCTGGAATTCTGCAACTCCGACAAGATTATGGCGGACAACATTTTTTTACCTCAAGTAAGTGCTCCTTTGGTCCGTTTGTTCTTCCTCAACTCTTTTACCCGTTCTCCCTTTTTTCTACTACTTCTTGTAAGACCCAATTTTTGACCCTAAGATCCCTCATGGCATCATAGCATCTCATTGCATAAGCTCAAGGATCATTGAGTATGTTAGCTTCCTTTACTTGTTGGCGGGATCTTTCCTTAGAGTGGTTCTTGATCACCAAGCATGTTTGCATTGTATATCATTGCTTTTATCATTTGTTTACTAACTAAGAAGTACAAAAATATGTCATCTAACCTTTTGTTTTGTAGCTTAAGCAAGCACAAGTCAAGGCATCAGGTGAATCCATGGTACAAGAGATGAGGCATTCTCCTTGAGATGAGGATCATTTGATCATTTTATAGAGCTTATAATATATATGGTTCCATTTTGAGACCAATTCATCAAGTGGCAAAGGCCCAAGTTCATCAGAACATATTTCAGGTCATCTGAGGACAATGCAGTCAATTGAAAAGTCAACTGTGGGTTTTGAACTGGGAAATTGAATTTCTTCATCCCATTCATGTTCCAACAAAGCTTATTCATCATGTCAAACATCTATATTGAATAATTTGAAGTCAAATCAAAACTTTCCCAAAATGGAAAGTGACCTATAATTTCATGTTTCCAAAAATGGCAAGTTTTTGGATCAAATTCAACTTGACTTTCCAACATCAAAGAAGCTTCAAATGAATTTTTGTCCAACATGAAAGTTGAAGATCTTTCTCTCCCATTTCCAAAAAGTCCAAGATCATGAGCATCCGATGAATGGTTGAGAAGATATGGCCAAATGATTGCAATGTGTGCATGGAACTTCAAAATGCCATAACTTTTGATTCAAAGCTCCAATTTGAGTGCCTCTTTTTGCATTATGCTCCTTATGATTCATATTTTCCAAATCCATCATTGAATTGCATGAAATTTCATCACATGACCATTGGCTCATTCATGAACATTTTGGAGGGAAAATACCAAATTCAAATTTGGTGCATCTTATGAACTTATTTCCAATCCAATTATGTGCATGAGATGGTTTTAAGTGAAAATACACCTCCACATGGTACTGTTCACGTTCAAATTTGCCATGCACCACACAATTTTCCATTTTTGGTCATGCACCTTATTCTCACTAATTACAATTAGCCATTGCCTAACTAATTTTTCAGGGTGATTAACATGTCATATAAAGCCTTAATCATAACAGAATTATGGAGAACAACACATTCTAGATCTAGATTTGAGTTTTCCCTCCAAATTTTCTCTCATCTCAAACTTCAAAATTCTCCACATAACATAGCAATTTTCTTGCATATTCTGGTTTGTTGAGTGTTGTTGATGAAGATTCAAGCATTTATTTTAAGAATTCGAGCCAAGATCAAGCACATTGTCGCATTACGCGAAAAACCGGCGGGAAAACGATACAACAGAGCCGCCACCGTGCGTTATTTATCCCAAAGGAGGGAAAGGAAACGCTCGAAGTAAACCTGGAAAAGACATGGTCTCACGACCAGAGAAAGATGGGATCGGGAGTCGGTTATGCGAAGGGAAGGTATTAGCACCCCTACGCATCCGTCGTACTCGACGGGATCCACGCACAAAAGAAAGGATAAGGTTTCTAGAAACTGCTCACAAACCACACAAGGCTGGAAGGAAACACAAGAAAGACAAAAGAAACTAACTCGGCAGGATATCGCATTCTGGGCCTACGTAGTCTGTCAGGCACAGACATCAGAGTCGACGTAGTTCGGGACGGGGGAAACGTGCTCGCTAGGATGTCGCATCCTATGCATACGTATCTTTTCTGACTGGAGAAGAATCAGAGCACTCGTAGCTCGGCTAACGCACGCCAAACAAAACCACACAGGAAACCGACTGCCAATCGCTGGACTTATGTCAGACTCCACCCAAACAGGCAAACCTGGAAACCGAATGCCAATCGCTGGACTTACATCAGACTCCGAACCAACAAACACACACTGGAAACCAAATGCCAATCGCTGGACTTACATCAGACTCCAAGCACACGACACAAACTACTAGGGAGACTACGACTCGAGCCTAGAAGTTATCATGCATACTATCCCTATGTTAAGGTTTCTATATAACTTGCACAGGGAGCAAGCTATCCTAAACAGCACAAGCAAAGTCATACAAGCACAAAAAGCAAGCACACACACTATATGCAAACAAATGGGCTCATACAAGGTTAGGTTGTGAAACACAAGCCAACTGGAATCGGGTGTAGTTAGCTCTTAACCCTAACATTGAGAGTTAGGGTGAAGCAGATGAAATGGGAAGTGAGGGTAAGACCTCACAGCTCTTATCCCTAGCCTGGGAGAGCTTCATACAAATGAAAGTGTGGGAGTTCAGAATGTAGGAACTCTTCTCCACATATGACTGACACAACAAAGATCTTGGGCTATTATCCACAATGCATCAACACATGGTGTGAGCAAAGTGGATGACACACTGAATAGCAGGAGATGGATTGCACATCTATTTTATCTACCAATTGCCTCATAAGAGGACTTTTCCTGCTTGGCACAAAATTAAACATTCACAAGCATGGCCTCTTAAGGAGGGCTTCAAACAGGTGCCTGCCCACATAACAGGACAGGTCTTCCAGACTACATGAAGTCAGAGAGTTATACCTCAATGGTTAAGCAACCAAGCAAAGCAAAAGCAAGTTCAAAAGAACTCAAAGCAACTTAGGTACCTGAAAAAATCTAAACCAATCAGTACACAATTCAAACAGACAGACAGACAACAGTCAACCATACAATCAGACATATAGTCAAAGCATCAGGCAACAAGGTGCAAGGCACAAGCTCAAACACAAATGAATTGGTATCAACCTACAAAACAACACAAGGTTAGCCAATCATCAACCAATTAATCAACTCAAATGAGTGGACCAATCCAACCATGGCAATGTACTTCTTACCCTGAAATCCACAATCCAAACAGTGAGTCCAAACCACTAGGTCAAAGCCTAGGGTCAAAAGCAGGTCAAACATTCAAAACAGAACATGAAATTTAACATGAATTAACTTCAATCACACCTTGACACATTCCAAAAGGTCTCATATCAATATCATTAACCAAAAGCATTTCATGAACCAAACATGGCAAGGTATGCAAATTATGACCACATTGTGACATCAGAAGAAATAAATGCACATTAAATAAAAAATGATTCAAATAATCTTGGCAAGATTCATGAGTAAACAGGACATACAACATGATCATCACACAAAAAATTAAAGGCATTGGACATCATTAGGCATGGCAATCACATAGCATAAGTCAAGACAAGCACATGTGTGACACAAATTGTCACACCAAGTTAGCATAGGCATAAAACAGGTATGGATCATGGTAAAAACCTCAAACCAAGGCCAGAACAACACCCAACATGTCTAGAAATAGTATGCAAAAATTAAGAAGCATTGGATAAGCCACAAGCATTTTATGATCAAATGAAGTTCAAGGCAATTTTAAAGCTCAAATGTGACCAACCAGAATGAAAAATCTCAATTAAATCAGAAATGATTCAAATAATTCCAACAAAAATCATGATCAATCACAACATCTATAACATGCATCACAAAAAAAATCAGGAGCATAGGATATCATTTGGCATGGCAAACACATCATTCAAGTTGAACATCACAAGGTGTGACACAAATTGTCACACCAAATTAGCATGATCATAAAACAAAAATGGTAATTGATAAAAATACCAAATCAACACCAAAATCTCAAGCAATGTGTCTAGTTATAGCATGCAAAATTTCACATTCATTGGATCAAAGACCAGCATTTCACAACATGATAACCAAGGCAAGGTCAAGTAAGGATACATGTTCAAACTCCTTAGACAAAATATTTTCCAGGCCAGGCACAACTTGCATTTTGATAATCATAAAAAACTAGATAGAATGAGGAACATAATGCAAAAAATTGGAGATCATTTGGTTGATTTTTCAATTTTAAATGAATTTTAGAAGTTAATAGAAAAATTAAAAATTAAAAATGGACAATGCATGAAAATATGAAGGAAATGGTGAGAAAATACAAGGTAACATGCAAAATGCCATCAGCCTGGCTCGAACCGGTGCCAAATTCAAACTACCTAGCGCTTGCTTGCAAAACGACTGTGTTTTGGACCTAACCCTAACCTGGCGCGCTATGCATGGATTCAAAAATCCGCAGGTAACACGCATGCGTTCCGCAGGAAACCTCATGCGTTTTGTGGCAAATTTCGCAGGAAAAACTCCAGCAAAACTGGAAAATGAAGAACACGATGAAGATCATGAAGATCTTCATCCAGAATTTTCCAGATTTCATAAACATGTCCAGAATTCCATAATTTCTACATCAATCAATTCGCCAGGCCACATACAACAAGGATTCAAGATTAATTTTCACTAAAACAACATAACATGCTTGGATCGAAGGAATCAAATATCAACATCAAAACTTTAATCACATGGATCTTTGCAAATATAGCACCAAATCACTCCATTTTTGTTCCAGAATTTCCACCAATCAATGAACTACACAACTAGCATAATGATTTGCAAAATTAAAGAGGTCGAAAATGTAACCTCTTGATGAACAGTAGCTGGAATCACGTGTTACAAGGCTTGGCAATGCTTCAATCCTTCTCCAATGTGCTTAGGGAAGTAAATGATGATGAACTGGAAGCTTGAATGCACACGAATCTTGCTCAATCTTCAATTGCCATGGATGCTCCAAGTTATGAACATGAACAATACAGCCATGATTTCTCTTGAATCTTGGTCCAAATGTGCTCAACAACACTTCATGATGATGAATTGAGCAAAAGAAAGTGTTTAGGTTTGAAGAATTTTGGGAAAAATAGTGAGAGAAAATTTTGAGAATTTGGTTGAATCTAGATCTAGAATGTTCAATCTGATGAAAACAGTTATGATTAAGCATATATACTCCATGCTAATCATGTTTAGGAATGGTTTAGGGCAAATGCAAATGAGGTTAATTACTTTTAAGGTGTAAGAGCAAAAAATGATATATTTTCTCTCCATGCACCTCCATGCACGTGAACAGTGCATGTGCAAGGTCCAAAATGCCTTAAAAACATTCCATGCACACTTTTGAATTGATTTTGTATGCATATGTTCAACCAAAATGAAGTTATACAATTTCTTCCCAAAATCCTCATGAATGAACCAATGGCATGCAAATGAGATTTCATGCCATGTGATAGTATGCTTGGAAAATACATGTTATAAGGATCAATGTGCAAAAAGAACCACTCAAATTGGAGTTTTGGTTTGAAAGTTATGCTCATTTGAAGTTTAAACCACATTTTTCCATGATTGAACCATATCTCCTCAACCACACATGAGAAATTCATGATCTTGGACTTTTTGGAAATGGGAGAGAAATATCTTCAACTTTGATGTTGGACAAAATTTCATTTGAAGCTTTATTGATGATGTAATCTTGAGTTGAAGTTGGTCCAAAACCTTTCCATTTTTGGAAAGTTCAAATTACAGGTCACTTGCTATTTTTGGAAAGTTTTGATCTGACTTCAAATTCTTCAATGTTGATGTTTGAAATGTCAAATGAGACTTGTTCACACAAGAATGAGGCATCTCTAACCACTTCCCACCTCCAAATCCATAGTTGACTTGATAGTTGACTTCTGTTGACTTTTCAGGGTCTCAGATGATTTGCACATGGACTGATGAATTCTGAGCCTTCAACACTAGGCAAAATCACTTCAAAATGATCCTTGATTCATGTGAACTCATGGGAATCACCCTAGGGCTTTGATCTCATAGACAATGCTCTTGTTGCCTTGCACAGTTGAATCTTCTAACCAGTCTTGCTTGATGACATATAATGGACTATGCAATGACAATGCAATGTTAATGACCTAAAATGAAAATGTATATACAAATGGGAGGTGAAAATTTGAGGTGCTACACACATCAAGCTCATGAAGATGAACATAGAGCTTGAAGATTAAGCTAGATCCAAGCCTTTCCAAGCATTGATTCGTGCATCAGACTTCATAACAAGGTTGATAGAGCAGATTTGAACAATTGCCAGGCCTTGAATCCACAGTTTCCATTGACTGCTCTTCAAGAAGGTTTGAATTCGAGACTCTTAATTCTCCATTCTATTTCCATGATTGTGTGGAGTTTTCACTGCTGAGCATGCTGATGTAAATAGAATTTGAAATGTTGAAGAATTGCATGAGATATCTTGAATTAAAGTTTGAATGTCAAATATGTTTCTGTTTGATTCTCTTAAATCATGGAGCTTTAGGCCAAATTAATGTTAGATCCGTGTTGTGCTTGACGAGAGCTTTCCAATGATGTATGCCATGTGTATTTCTGCAAAAAAAAATTGGACGTACATTATAGCGCCACCGTCTCCATGAAGAAGACGGTGGAAACCACCGCTCCCTCCGCCGCGCCTAGGGTTTCTGGTTCATGCTTTTCATTTTACTGTACATGCGCCCATAGCCGTTGTATCCTGTGTTCGATTCCATACGTGAGCGTTTCTTTTTTTTCATTTTAATTCCTCATTGCCAAAACGACCGTGTTTTGATGCTAGGCGCGCTGGTAACCTCCCTGTACAGGGTTCGAGTCTGGCTGGATGTTGTTCCCATTTCCAAGTCATATTTCATTTTACTTCATGATGCATATTATTTCATATTTGTTCATGTTAATTCAAAAAAAATCATAAAAAATAGCATGCTAATCCAAATAATTCCAATTTTTTTCCTACATGTTCCTTGAAGTGTCTATTATTTTATGATGTGATTTTTTGATTTTTATCATTTTTGGATTTTTAATTGTGTTGAATTATTTGAACATGTATGCAAATGTACCATGCTTCATTCAAATTGATGTGAAATACTCATACATTGGCCAATTGCTTTGAAATTTGGTATGCTGATTCCTAACATGTTAGATGATGTGTGAGATTTTATTTGGCATTTTTAGCACATTCCTTCTCTGTTTTAGACACATGGATGCATGGTGTGAGAATGTGTGTCACACCTTTTGATGTCATACTTGTTCATTTTCATTGCCATGTCAAATGAGCTCCTCTGATTATAATTTTTGGCATGATGATTGTGTTTAATATGTTGTGTGCACATAAAAATTTTCATGTTTGTTTGATTCATTTCTGTTTTAATGTGGAATTTTTATTCTTGATGTCCAATTGTGTGCTTTGTAATTGCCTTTGCCTTATCATGGTTAATTGATGACTTTGCTTAATGCTTTTGACTTGGTCCTTTTTAGGACATGTTCTTGCTTGAATAAATGAGCTTCATGTTGAATATTGATTGCTGTTTTGACTTTTTGCCTTACCTTTGACCCTAGTCTTTGCACTAGTGGTTTGTACTCACATTTTGAGCTTTGCATTTCAGGTTCAAGCAATCAATTCTAAATGGATGATGTGATCTCCTTGCTTGAGATGCAATTTTTCTTTGTTTAACTAATGTTGATTGTGTTGTAGGTCTTTTGGTGGTGGACTCATTTGAATGAGTGCCTTTTATGACTTGCATGTTGTGTATATGGGAAACCACAGTTGTTTGTCTGTTGATTGTTTGTCTGAATGTGAATACTGATTGTTTAGCTTTTCACACAGGTAAGTCGCTTTAGCTCATTACTTGAGCTTTGCTTTGCTTGTGGTTGGCATACCACTTAGGTAACTTCTTGTCTCCATGTAGTCTGGAAGCCCTGTCGTTTCTTTTGGCAGACATTTGGCTGAAGTCCTCCTTAAGAGGCAATGTTTGTGCTTGTTTATATTTGTGCCTTGTACTTCAAGTCCTCCTAAGTGAAGAGGCAATTGGAAGATAGAAGGGATTAGTAATCAATCCTATGCTAATCGTTTGAGTCGTTCATTATGCTCGCACTACGTGCTGAGACTCTTGAACCTAACCCAAGATCATTGTATGTAGAGTCAATCATGTGGAATAGAGTTCCTCATTCTGGACTCCCACACCTTCTTTGATTCAAGCTCACCCAGGCCAGGGTTAAGAGCTATGAGGTCTAATCCTCATTTCCCATTTCATCCGCTCACCCTGACGGTCAATGTCAGAGGTTAAGAGCCTTAACACCCATAACAGTATTGGCTTGTTTGTCAAGGTTGATATGACCCCTTGACTAAAGCCCAACTTTGATTGAGCCTCTTGCTTGTGTATAGAGTGTGCTAATTGATTGATGTGACTGCGTACTTTTGCATATTGCTTTTGCATATTGCTTTTTGTTGCCTGATTCCAAAGGAACTTACTTGGATCATTCCTATGATCTTGAGAAAGAAATTCCTGTTTGTGGCTTTGTCCCTTATCCATGATCTTTGTTTAACTTTGAACCCTTTTCATTTTTAAACCAAAAAACCAAAATTGTGCAAACTTCTGATTCTCTTTTTCAAATTAGAAACCTAGGCCATATGCCTTTGACTTTTGCAAAATCTTTTCATTAACAATCATTGTAATCGAACTTAACTCCTACTTTGATCATACTTTGTGAATACTCTAATCGGTTAATTCAACCCACTCAATTGTTTCTGTGGCTCTTGTCCACTTCTTGATAAGTTTTCATGCATTAGCCATAGATCTGAATTATCTTAGTGGTTGATGTGAATCTCCCCGCATCCTTAGTGAGTTGATCATAAGTCTTCCATACTTATTATAGGGTTAACCGCTCACTAGTATGTTGAAGCCATCCTCACATGGTGGATTGTTGGTTTAGGTTGAGTGTTCTCCCTTTGATAACGAAAGACCTTAGAGCTTTTGTTTAAAATCAATCCACTCATCTTTTTGGAAATCTTTTAGCCGAACTACGAGGTTTTGATCCTTCACTGGTACGTAGGCAATGGATTCTTCCATCCAAACACAAAAATAATAAAATTTGTACATTCTTTTCTCACCTCTTCCCTCATGTTTGCATAATAAATATTTTCATAAACAATACTTTTTGCAACAAGTTGTGAAAAGGGTTCCCTAGGAGTACCTAGGATGTTGTGGGTGCCTAACACCTTCCCACAACATAATTACCCCCTTACCCAGATCTCTGTACCCTTTTTATTAGTTTTCTTTGTAAAACTTCTTAGGCTTTTGTTCGCTTTCTAGCCATTCCTTTGGATAAATAGAAGTGCGGTGGCGACTCTATCTTTGTATGCTTTGCTTTTGATTTAGTCAATAAATCTAAAAGTAATGAATACACCGCTACTGAAAAGTGGCGACTCTGCTGGGGAAAATGAAGATCTTCCTAGTGGGTTTGCCAACTTTTCACACTTGTTGTGATATATTTGTTTATGACATATTTTTGTGCAAATTTGGGATTACTGTATTGTTTGTAATGATTGATTTGCTTGATATATCAATTGCTTGCATGCTTTGGTGATCTTTGTGAGATGAGTTCTATACCCTAACTCGAGTGCACTTATGATAGGAGAATGGCATAGTCTCGTCGACTTGTGTGGAGTTATTCCTTAGCAAGTTGACTTGCGAGCCCATTCACTTGGTGGAGGTCATGTTGGATTAATAATGTCACACGAGTTATTTGTGGTTAGACATTATTCTTTCAATGTGTACCATAGAAGCCAAGAACCTTAGTTTACCAAACCCATCTTGGCCTATTTTAGGACGTAGTGCGGAGGTCGTTCAAATGTCAGATTTGATGCGATTGTTACGTGATACTACACTCATAAGAGTCTCTCTTGAGAATATTTTTGGAATACGAGTATTCGTTCCTCCGATAATATTCGAAAGATGGGATGATGACTATGGAAACCTCTTGTGGAACATGTTCGGCAGGTTTAAACCATAGTACACTCCCTTCGGGTGGTTCTTAACCGAGACTCCATGCTCGTGACTCACAACAAACCCGTGATTCATGGTTGATCTGTTCAACTATCGTTAATATCAATGGAACTTGGGTGTTGATAAGGTGTAAACCATAATCCACCAAAATGGATGATTGATATTAAGGATGGTTGAGCCAGTTCATATATCGTTAATATCAATGGAACTTGGGTGTTGATAAGGTGAAAACCATAATCCACCAAAATGGATGATTGATATTAGGGATAATATGAACCATCCCATGACCTTTGCTTAGTGTGCTTTGATTGATCCTTGAGTGTGATTGTTGCATTCATGCATCCGTTTGCATCCATATCATCAGAGAAAAAGAAAATTTTCAAGGAACTTAAGGGGTTTATTTGCAAAATTTTCAGATATGGAAAGACAAAAAAGGCATACAAAGAAGTACAACTTCAGACAACCCGATCTGAAAGAGTTAAGGAATCTGACATCCTATGTGCTACATCCCTTGGGTTTCAAAGCTCGCTTTGGGAAGCTTCTTCCGCTTCTGACTACTCAGGTGGATGAAGGATTGATGGGTACTCTGGTGCAGTTTTATGATCCTCTATATCGCTGCTTCACTTTTCTAGACTTTTAGCTTTTGCCTACCCTTGAGGAGTATGCTCATCTTGTGGGTATTCCTACTATGGATCAGATGCCGTTCAGTGGCTTGGAGAGTATTCCTACTTCTCAAGAGATAGCTGACATGTTGCACATAGATGAATCCTTGGTTCGTGCTCATATGACTACCAAAGGTGGAATTCAAGGTCTCCCTTCTGAGTTCCTCATCGCTCAAGCTACTGTTTTTGGGAAGGCCATGAGTGAGGATGCCTTTGAAGCCATATTTGTACTTCTCATCTATGGATTGGTATTATTCCCCAAAATCAACAAATTTGTGGATGTGAACGCCATTAGGATCTACTTTGCTCTTAATCCCGTTCCGAATCTGTTGGGTGATGCCTATGTCTCTTTGCATATGAGGAATGCAAAGGGTGGTGGCGCTATTGTGTGCTATTTGCCTCTGTTGTACAAGTGGTTTATTTCGCACTTGCCTCAGACGGTTGCCTTCAAGGAGAACAAAGGATGTCTACGGTGGTCTACGATACTTATGTCTCTCACTAATGATGATATCTCTTGGTATGATCGTGCATATGATGGAGTGCAGGTTATCGACTCTTGTGGTGAATTCTCCAATGTGCCTCTTCTTGGTACATGTGGTGGGATTAGCTACAACCCTGTGCTAGCACGTCGTCAGCTTGGGTTCCCCCTAAAGGATAAACCTAATAACATTTTGTTAGAAGGTGTGTTCTTTCAGGAGGGTAAAGATCCCCAAGGCTTGAAGAGAAGAATGGTTCGCGCTTGGCGCAAGATTCACAAGAAGGGTAGAAACGAGTTGGGTCCGAAGAATTGCATTGCTTTGGAGCCGTATACAGCTTGGGTAAGGAAGAGAGCATCTGAGTATCTCATGCCTTATGATTATCCGAGACCTACACCTTTGATTGTGGCTGGGCCTTCAACCCTCCCTAATTAAGGAGTAGAGAAGTTGAGAGACGAAGACCTTTCACGTGCCTGGATCCGTGAAAGAGAAGAGTTGCTTCGGCAAATCAAGGAGAAGGACGCTCTGATTGAGTTCCTCGAGCATTAAGTCATTGATGATCCAAATGATGCATGGACTTCTCTACTTCCTCAGTCTTCCAAGTTCTGGAAAAGGAGGTATGATCGACTCGCCAAAGAGAAAGCAGATATGGAAGCAGCATATGAGAGGGAAGTGAAGAAGCTTCGAGCATCTTATCGTCCTATACCTTGAGTATCAGATTGTCTGTTTATAGGGATCCATAGGATAATTATTTTCCTTTTCTCTTGTAATATGTTTGACAATGTTGTACTTCTTTTCTCAAATATATTTGATGAGATGTTTTCCATATGCGATAAAATGTTTAATATTTCAAAGTTTGCAAATAAAACCCTAGAGTTCCTTTGAAATAAAAACAAATCATATGCACAAACATTACATGCATCATATGCATAAGCAGGTTTTGTTCCGGTCTCTTGTCCTCTGATCTGACTGTGTGCTATTCATTTATTTTGAAGACAAGCTGACTCACCGGTACTTCACCAGAGCCAACTCTTCCAGATTGATGGATCACCTTGAGCAAGAGAACCGTGAACTCAAAGAGGAAGTCGCCAGACTGAGTGCTTTGATGGAATCTTTCCTGGCAGCTCAGAATCAGTCTTCCCCGACGCCTGCAACTCCTCCCCAGAGGATAGTTATCTCCGAGGTTGTCTCCTCTACTGTTCCAGCTGCCAGTGCACACTTCGTGCCAACAGCCATGCCGTCCGGGTTTCCGTGGGGGATGCCTCCCAACTTTATGCCCGAGCTTCCCGCTCCGACGTTTGCTTCTGTGCCGGCATCTAGCCCGGTCCTTGCTGTTCCTCCTCCTGTCGTGCATACCATTCCTAGGGTAGACGACACCATCTATCATTCTGAGTCGTCCGAGGGCCCAGATGTCAATGAGAAGATGGATGCGATGAATGACCAATTTCTTGAACTCCGCAAGGAATTAAAGAATCTTCGAGGAAAGGACCTCTTTGGGAAATCTGCCGCCGAGCTTTGTTTAGTTCCCAATGTTAAAATACCTGTCAAATTCAAGGTCCCAGACTTTGAGAAGTACAAGGGGAACACTTGCCCGCTCAGCCACATGGTCATGTATGCCAGGAAAATGTCTACTCAAACGGATAATGATCAGCTGCTCATTCATTATTTTCAGGACAGTCTGTCCGGTGCCGCACTGTGTTGGTACATGAGTCTGGACAGTGCGAACATCCGTTCCTTCAACGATCTTGGCGAAGCCTTCGTCAAGTAGTACAAATACAACATGGATATGGCTCCCGATCGGGATCAGCTCAGAGCCATGTCCCAGAAGGACAAAGAGACATTTAAAGAGTACGCCCAGAGGTGGCGAGAGCTGGCAGCTCAGATTACTCCTCCGCTAGAAGAGAAGGAAATGACCAAGATCTTTCTGAAGACCTTGAGTTCATTCTATTACGAGCGGATGATTGCTAGCGCTCCTTCTGATTTCACTGAGATGGTGAACATGGGGATGCGACTAGAGGAAGGAGTCCGTGAAGGTCGGTTATCCAAAGACGAAGGCTCTTCTACTAAACGTTATGGGGCGTTTACCAAGAAGAAAGATGGAGAGGCACATGCTGTGCAATCCCATGTGAAGACCAGAAGACCCTATGCCAAGAGGAAGACCGCGCGTCCAGCCGGTAACCAGCACCAGGTGGCTCATATAACACCTGTTTTCAGAGATAATTCTCAATATCAGCAACACAACAATCAGCAATCAACTCAGCAATATCAACAACAACATCGTCCTCAACAGCAGGCCTACCAGCCTCGCAATAGTAATCAAGCTAGTACGAGTTATGAAAGGAAGAAGATCACTTTAGATCCGATTCCTATGTCATATGCAGAGCTGTATCCCTCTTTGATATAGCGGAAATTGATTACTCCAAGAGACCCACCGGCTATACCTGCTAACCCTCAATGGTGGTACAAGCCTGATCAACATTGTGTGTATCATTCGGGTGCTCCCGGCCACAATGTGGACAACTGCTTTCCGCTGAAGACTAAGGTTCAAGACCTTATGAGGTGCGGAATTCTGTGCTTTGGGGACGTCGGTCCTAATGTTAAAAATAACCCATTGCCCGAGCATGGGAAGTCTGTTAACATGGTCCAGGGTTGCCCTGGCAAATACAAGGTCAAATATGTCAGCCATATTCGACAATCGCTTGTTGAGTTGCATTGTTTGCTGTGTGAATACAGTCATCTGGAGCACGATCATGATAAGTGCAGAATCTGTTCTGTCAACAGATTGGGTTGTCGCCTAGTGCGCAGAGATCTTCAGGAATTGCTGGACGAAGGAACAATTGAGATTCTTCAGAACCGGAATGTTGACGAAGATGAGCCAGAAGTCAACGTTATTTCTCCAGTGTTTCGAGTACCTGAACCTGTTATCATTAAATGTGATGGTAGCAAGAAGAAGGTTTCTCCTGCCCTGATTATCAAGCCTGCCGGCCCCGTGCCGTATTCGTCTGATAAGGTAATTCCTTTCCGCTATAATGTTGTTGCTGTTGAAGGTGGGAAAGAAGTGCCGTTGCCTTCTCCATCTGTTGTGAATATAGCTGATGTGAGCGGATTGACCCGTAGTGGTCGTGTGTTTTCAGCGCCGAAGCCTCAGGCTATGACTGATGTTGCTGAGCGTCCGGTTGGGAATGCAGTGAATGCTCCGAACCCGACACCTGTTGTTAAATCCTCCTCTGTACAAAAGACTCCTACTTCTTCTGTTGGCCCGAGTGGCATTCTGAATGAAGACTGTGATGAGATGCTGAAGCTCATCAAGAAGAGTGAGTACAATATTGTAGATCAGCTTCTACAAACGTCGTCCAAGATCTCCGTGTTATCGTTGCTTCTGAATTCAAAACCCCATAGGGAGGCTCTGTAGAAAGTTTTGGACCTGGCTTATGTTGATCATGATGTCACGATTGAACAGTTTGACAACATTGTTGCAAACATTACTGCTTGTAACACTTTGAGTTTCTGTGACGCTGATCTCCCTGAGGAGGGAAGAGACCACAACATGGCTTTACACATATCCTTGAATTGCAAGAACGACGCTATGTCCAACGTGCTGGTGGACACTGGGTCATCTCTGAATGTATTGCCGAAATCCACTCTCTCGAGATTGTCATATCAAGGGCCTCCCATAAGGCAGAGTGGAGTTGTTGTGAAAGCTTTTGATGGGTCGCGTAAGACCGTGATTGGGGAAGTTGATCTCCCTATCAAAATTGGACCAAGTGATTTCCAGATTACCTTCCAGGTTATGGATATTCACCCATCATATAGTTGTCTCCTAGGCAGACCATGGATTCACGAGGCTGGTGCCGTGACATCCACCCTACACCAGAAGCTGAAATTTGTTAAGAACAAGAAACTGGTTGTGGAAGGGGGAGAAAAGGCTCTCCTGGTTAGCCACTTGTCTTCCTTCTCATACATAGATGCTGAGGATGAAGTTGGAACTCCTTTCCAAGCTTTATCTATAGCTGAGCCTGTTGAGAAGAGAACTCCTTCATTTGCTTCCTATCGAGATGCGAAATTGGCCATTGAATGTGGTGCAATTGCTGGCTTAGGAAAAATGATTGAGCTTGAAGACAACAAGTCCCGGGCTAGCATTGGCTATTCTTCTGGGGTCTTCAATGAGAAAGGGTTGTTCAAGAGTGAAGGTTTCATCCACAATGGTCAGGACGAAGATGATGCTGCTATTCTGGAAGAAGATGCAGAGGATTCAGACAACTTTGTCATCCCTGGAGGGATCTGCCACAATTGGGTCGCTCTGGATGTTCCTACAGTTATCCATAAATCAAAGTAATAATCACTTTGTTTAAAAACCCTTCTCCCATGCCAAAAGGAGAAGTGATGACATTGTTGGCAAACATAAATACAATGATGTTTTCATTCAATAAATTCATATTAAATGTTTGTTTTTCCATTTGTTTTCCCTTTTCACTTTTTGCATGAAATTGGTGATCACAAAAAACCCTAAAAACAAGAATAAAATCTATCTTTTCATCTGCATAATGATTGTCTTGTTTGTTTTCTAAAAAGCTTTTTATATCCAAAATCATTATGAAGGTTGATTCTTAAACCCATTGAACATAATGATCCAACGCCATATCCCAATTTTGAATTCCCTGTATTCGAGGCAGAGGAAGATGATGTTGAAGGGATTCCTGATGAGATTTCTCGTACACTTGAGCAATGAAAAGCAGATCATTCAGCTGCATCTTAAGAACCCAACAAACAGTCAAACTGGGGCATTACAAATGTAATAAAAAAAAGAGAGGGTGAAAAATAAAATCAAAATAAAAAAAAAGAAATAATAAAAGAAAAATGGTACCCTCAAACCCCAAGTTGACTGATTGCTGAATGGATTCAGAGTCGTTACGACTAGCTGAATTTGATCGAAGAGAAGCGATTGACTGCCATGTGTCATGGTCAGTTATATCAGCAAAGGATGAAGAAAGCCTTTGATAAGAAGGTCAAGCCTCCAGTGTTCCGAGAAGGTGACCTTGTGCTCAAGAAAGTCTTGTCTTTCGCGCCCGATTCCAGGGGCATGTGGACTCCAAACTATGAAGGTCCATATGTTGTCAAGAGAGCCTTTTTAGGCGGTGCTTTGATTCTTACAACAATGGATGGGGAGGATTTCACTCGTCCTGTGAATTCAGATGCAGTCAAGAAATACTTTGCCTAAAAATAAAAACAGAATAGCTCGCTAAGTTGAAAACCCAAAAGGGCAGCTTAGGCAAAAATGAGCGTCTCGGTGGATTGAAAACCCGAAAGGGCGATCCAGGCAAAAATTAGAGACATAAAAAAAACAAAAAAAACAAGTATTCGCATCCCGCTAGATTGAGTACCTCACCCTGGGGCAATCTAGGCAAAAATTAGGGATTTGGCAAGTAACTGCATCCTGACAAGACTGTGTTCTACATCTGTCATCTGCCAGAGATTCTTGATTCGTCGTCAACTGAAGCTTCGAATACATCGAATTCGGAATTGGTGGAGAAATGGTCATTATGTTCAATGTAGCCCTTTTCCATTATATATCACCAATTTCAAACTTGTACAGATCTATGGAGTCTTGCCATTTGCAGGCTACCATTCCATCAAATAAATTTGAGCTTTTATCCAATTATTTGCACTCTTATTTGTTTCTATTCAACAAATGTTTTGCATGTTTTAATTGATAAAACGTCATTGTTTAAAAACTAAATTTTTCATAAAAAAACTGTTTTTAAACAAAGCGAATAATCACAATGACAGAAGGATACTCAAGAGATTCTCGGTGCTCTCCCAAGGGTAGCATGATTTCCAACAGGGTAAGACATTTGTTCATATCCTTGGCATTGACTGTATCTTCTTCCTAGCCCTATTGTGGTGTATCCCAGTAGAGTGCTATTTTGAACCTCCTAGTGGTTTCTCCCCAGTGAGGTCGTCGAGTGGAATGCTTGGTTGAAGATTGTTCATCTTCATTACTCCGGCAGCATATTATTCTTCTTCCGAGCCCTATTGTGGTTTATTTCCCAGTAGAGTGCCGTTTGAACACTTTTGGTGGTTTATCCTCAGTAGAGTGCTATTTGCTGAACCCTGTTATGGGCCATTCCCAAGTAGAGTGCTCGTTGAAGATTTTAACCTTCATCTCTCTGGCAGAGCAGGATTCTTTTTTCCTCAACAGGTGTGATTTTCCCTGGAAGATTCAGTGTTTGGTGGTTGATCCCCAGATTTCCTCGGAAGAATCCCTAGCGGAGTTGTTGGCATGATGAGCCTTATCTATGCCGAGTTATCCCCATCAGAGATATGGTTGTTCCTGGATCTCTGATCCCTACCAGGGTTGGTATGGTGAACCTCTGTGTCTCTCCAAAGCAAAGATTTTCTCTCCTCAGCAGGCTTGGTACTTGGTGTGATCACCAGTTTCCTCTTGTGTTCCTCAGTGAAGTCGTCAGTAGAATTGCTTTGGTGGCAGTTTTTGTCCGTGTAGTGCAGTTCTCCTTCAGCTGGATTGGTTGTACACTCTCCCCGTAGAGTTGGGATATTCCTGGTTTCTTTAGCAACGTTGCTCTTATGGTAGTTTCTACCTGTGCATTGGACGTTTCGTCCCCAACCAGATTGACTGAGGATTTATCTCGCTTATTTCCCCAGTAAGATCGCCAGTATAATTGCTTTGGTGGCAGTTTTTGCCCGTGTGATGCATTTCTCCTCAGCCAAATTGACTGATTGATTCATCCCTAGAGATCTTGTGTTTGCCTTATATCTCTGATCCGGGATAGATATGTTCTCCTTGGATGTTTCCTTAGCTGGGTTGGTTGTTCTTCCTCCCCTGCAGAGATTTTGATATCTCCTTTCTCCAGCAGATTCTCTTGCTCTCTGGTGATTTTGGCCTTCCTTTTTGAGGGTGTAGTACCGGGCGGTTGATTCCTGGACCTATGTGTGTTAGACATGTGTGTTTTGTCAGCATTCATCATACATAAATCATGCATTACGCATAATCATAACTTTCAGATATTTATGTTGCATTTTTGCCATATATCTTTTGATTGTTGTCTCCTGCTAATTGGTGATTTAGATCTCTCTAGTAGATCTCCCCAAGCAGATGGGTGTGTCTGATCTCTCCATATAGAGTCAGCCCCTTAAGCAGTAAGTGTTTACCTTTTCCTTTTGCATCTCCCCACTGAGCTATATCCTCATGGATGATGGTTGTTTCCGTTTCCCCCCCATCATATATTGGAATGGGTTTCCCTAGTGAGTTATTTCCTCATTAGGATGAGTCTTGATTCAGTTTGCCTTTTTGGTTCTACCCTAAATTGGCTCCTTTGTGACTGTCTTTTGTGCTTCCCTGTGGTATAAATGAATAAATTTCCCAGTAACCGGCAATAGTTCATCTTATTCCCCATCAGAGTTTGTTGGCTTCTACCCAGTAACCGGTAGTTGTAAGTCCTATCTTTATGGTTTTCTACCCAGTAACCGGTAGTTATAAATCCTACTTTCATCCCCTAGTAGAAGTAACCTTTGTGGTTCATCCTGTTTGATGGCGGATTTTGTGGCCTCTATCCAGTAACCGGTAGTTGTAAGTCCTATCTTTATGGTTTTCTACCCAATAACCGGTAGTCGTAAATCCTAATTTCATCCCCTAGCAGAGGTAACCTTTATGATTTATCCTGTTTGATGGCGGATTTTGTGGCTTTCTACCCAGTAACCGGTAGTTATAAGTCCTATCTTTGTGGTTTTCTACCCAGTAACCGATAGTTGTAAAATCCGGTATACCTTTTCCCCTCTTTGCGGAGTCTGTGGTTATGTACCCAGTGAGTGGTATTTGTAAACCTTTTGTTCCTCAGCAAGAATTGGTGGTTTTCTACCCAGTAATCGGTAGTTGTAAATCCTATCTTTCGGTTGTTCCCAATCAAAGTTTATGGTCTTCTACCCAGTATCTGGTAGTTGTAAATCCTACTCTTTTGCCCTCAACTGAGTCCGTTGGTCTTCTACCCGGTATCCGGTAGTTGTAAACCCTATCTCTCTCCTGTGCAGAGTTAACCTTTATTGTTCATCCTTGGTGATGACGGTTACTCTTCCGTGGTTTTCTACCCCGTATTCGGTAGATGTAATCCCCTCTCTCTTGACGGTTATCATTACCCAGTATTCGGTCTTGATATACCCTCCCTCTGTTGGATATTTGCTCTGAGTAAGCAATTTTATCCCCAGCGTGGTCTTCTTTCATTTACCATTGGTTGGTAATGTTTGTTGCCCCTTTGATTGGTCATCATTATATACCTAATCAGGTATCCCGATGTCCTCTCTTTTCAGTCGATTTATCCTCTAACCCAGTAATCGGTTGTGGATAATCGTTCCATGCGAGTATATTATCTACGTTCTGACGGTAATATATAATATATCTCATACACTCTTCTGTCGAAACCTTTTGGTCTTTCCCAGTCGAGTAAGATTCGTATTTCCTGTTTTGGAATCGAATGTTCTTTTCCGTGGTTTTCTACCCCGTATTCGGTAGATATAATCCCCTCGTTGCGGTTATCTTCATCCAGTATTCGATGTTGATGTTCCCCCCTTTTGTTTGGATAATTGTCGTGTGCTTGCAATTTATCCCCTGTGAGTCATCTCTCATTTATCCTTTGTTGGTAATGATTGTTTCTCCTTTTGGTCGGTCACCTATTATATACCCAGTAACCGGTATCCCTGGTGTTCCCTCCTTTTTCGGTCGTTTTATCCGCCTAACCCAGTAACCGGTTGTGGATAATCTTCCATGTGAGTTTATTATCTATGTTCTGACGGTAATAGATAATATATCTCATGCACTCTTTGGTTGAAGCCTTTGGTTGTTTCCCCAACTGAGTAAGATTCGTATTTTCCTTTGTGAAATCGAATATCCATCCAGTAAATTGAGTTCGCTTTGTCAGCCCTCCTTTTCGGATGATGAGTGTTTTGGAAGTGAAATCCAATTCACGTTTTGGTTGGTCACCTATTATATACCCAGTAACCGGTATCCCTGGTGCTCCCTCCTTTTTCGATCTTTTTATCCGCTTAACCTAGTAACCAGTTGTGGATAATCGTCCATGCGAGTTTATTATCTACGTTCTGACGGTAATAGATAATATATCTCATGCACTCTTCGCTCGAAGCCTTCTGTCCTTCCCTAGTTGAGTAAGATTTGTATTCCTTGTGGAATAAAATGTCCATCCTTTAACAAGATTTGCTTTTTTAGCTCTCTTCAGGATGATGAGTGTTTTGGAAGTAAAAACCAATTCACGCCTTGGTCGGTCACCTATTATATACCCAGTAACCGGTATCCCTTGTGTTCCTTCCTCTTCTGCTCCCTATTATGACCTTGGTCCCCCGTGGAGTCAGATTTTCCTGAGTTGAAATATACCTTTTTCAGGTCTTCCTCAGATGTTTTGGTTGATTGATATCTCTCACCTGTATACCGGTCTTAGATATTCATTCTTCCGGAGCTTGTTGTTCTTTCACCCAGTAACCGGTGTTCAGATCACATGTCTCTTCGAGTTTGTTACCCAGTAACCGGTAACGTCTCACTCTTTTTGCTTCCCCAGGAGTCTTTTCTAGACAACCCCGATGGAGTATCCCTTGTGTTTTGTTGCTGCTGTGTTGGCGTTTTCCCCAATACATGCATTTTCCCTGGCAGGGACGTGTTGTTCAGACCTTTCCCCAGTCCGAGTCCGGATTTTTATCCGAAGTTTTCCTCAGTTTGAGTCTTTCCATTGGATTTCTTCCCTTTTTTTAATTTTTTCCCAGTTTCAAGTCGTGACCTGCTCACGCATTCTTCCTTTTTTCCCCAAGAGAGTCTCTAGTTTTGAGTCGTGACCTGTTCACACTTTCTCTCTTATCTCTATGTGAGTCCAGTTAGAGTCTCTATTCCTGGTGAGTGTATTACTCCGAGGGATTGTTTGTTCTCCTGATTTCTTTTCTTCTTTGTGGATATCTCCCACAGAGTTGTCTGTTTTACATACATACATTTGCATTATGAGGTCTCTTAGGGACCAAAATTTGTCTCTTTGTTATTATTTAAGCCCATTCTACCGCGTCGAGATGAAGATTTTAACCTTCACTTCTCCGGCTAGAATGACCTTAAATAGGGGCATCTGTAAGACCCAATTTTTGACCCTAAGATCCCTCATGGCATCATAGCATCTCATTGCATAAGCTCAAGGATCATTGAGTATCTTAGCTTCCTTTACTTGTGGGTGGGATCTTTCCTTAGAGTGGTTCTTGATCACCAAGCATGTTTGCATTGTATATCATTGCTTTTCTCATTTGTTTATTAACCAAGAAGTACAAAAATATGTCATCTAACCTTTTGTTTTGTAGCTTAAGCAAGCACAGGTCAAGGCATCAGGTGAATCCATGGTACAAGAGATGAGGCATTCTCCTTGAGATGAGGATCATTTGATCATTTTATAGAGCTTATAAGAGCTATGGTTCCATTTTGAGACCAATTATACAAGTGGCAAAGGCCCAAGTTCATCAGAACATATTTCAGGTCATCTGAGGACAATGCAGTCAACTGAAAAGTCAACTGTGGGTTTTAAACTGGGAAATTGAATTTCTTCATCCCATTCATGTTCCAACAAAGCTTATTCATCATGTCAAACATATATATTGAAGAATTTGAAGTCAAATCAAAAGTTTTCCAAAATGGAAAGTGACCTATAATTTCAAGTTTCCAAAAATGGCAAGTTTTTAGATCAAATTCAACTTGACTTTCCAACATTAAATAAGCTTCAAATGAATTTTTGTCCAACATGAAAGTTGAAGATCTTTCTCTCCCGTTTCCAAAAAGTCCAAGATCATGAGCATCTGATGAATGGTTGAGAAGATATGGCGAAATGATTGCAATATGCGCATGGAACTTCAAAATGCCATAACTTTTGATTCAAAGCTCCAATTTGAGTGTCTCTTTTTGCATTATGCTCCTTATGATTCATATTTTCCAAATCCATCATTGCATTGCATGAAATTTCATCACATGACCATTGGCTCATTCATGAACATTTTAGAGGGAAAATACCAAATTCAAATATGGTGCATCTTATGAACTTATTTGCAATCCAATTATGTGCATGAGATGGTTTTAAGTGAAAATACACCTCCACATGATACTGTTCACGTTCAAATTTGCCATGCACCACACAATTTTCCATTTTTGGTCATGCACCTTATTCTTACTAATTACAATTAGCCATTGCCTAATTAATTTTTCAGGGTGATTAACATGTCATATAAAGCCTTAATCATAATAGAATTGTGGAGAACAACACATTCTAGATCTAGATTTGAGTTTTCCCTCCAAATTTTCTCTCATCTCAAACTTCAAAATTCTCCATATAACATAGCAATTTTCTTGCATATTCTGGTTTGTTGAGTGTTGTTGATGAAGATTCAAGCATTTATTTGAAGAATTCGAGCCAAGATCAAGCACATCAAGCTCATGAAGATGAACATGGAGCTTGAAGATTAAGCTAGATCCAAGCCTTTCCAAGCATTGATTCGTGCATCAGACTTCATAACAAGGTTGATAGAGCAAATTTGAACAATTGCCAGGCCTTGAATCCACAGTTTCCATTGACTGGTCTTCAAGAAGGTTTGAATTCGAGACTCTTAATTCTCCATTCTATTTCCATGATTGTGTGGAGTTTTCACTGCTGAGCATGCTGATGTAAACAGAATTTGAAATGGTG
Organism: Lathyrus oleraceus; assembly: GCF_024323335.1. Classification (NCBI taxonomy): domain Eukaryota; kingdom Viridiplantae; phylum Streptophyta; class Magnoliopsida; order Fabales; family Fabaceae; genus Lathyrus; species Lathyrus oleraceus. Next base: position 62,753,314 of record NC_066580.1, on the reverse strand, counting down.
AAGAATTGTATGAGATATCTTGAATTAAAGTTTGAATGTCAAATATGTTTCTATTCGATTCTCTTAAATCATGGAGCTTTAGGCCAAATTAATGTTAGATCCGTGTTGTGCTTGACGAGAGCTTTCCAATGATGTATGCCATGTGTATTTCTATAAAAAAAAAATTGGACGTACACTTTAGCGCCACCGTCTCCATGAAGAAGACGGTGGAAACCACCGCTCCCTCCGTCGCGCCTAGGGTTTCTGGTTCATGCTTTTCATTTTACTGTACATGCGCCCATAGCCGTTGTATCCTGTGTTCGATTCCATACGTGAGCATTTCTTTTTTTTCATTTTAATTCCTCATTGCCAAAACGACCGTGTTTTGATGTTAGGCGTGCTGGTAACCTCCCTGTACAGGGTTCGAGTCTGGCTGGATGTTGTTCCCATTTCCAAGTCATATTTCATTTTACTTCATGATGCATATTATTTCATATTTGTTCATGTTAATTCAAAAAAAAACATAAAAAATAGCATGCTAATCCAAATATTTCCAATTTTTTTCCTACATGTTCCTTGAAGTGTCTATTATTTTATGATGTGGTTTTCTGATTTTTATCATTTCTGGATTTTTAATTGTGTTGAATTATTTGAACATGTATGCAAATGTACCATGCTTCATTCAAATTGATGTGAAATACTCATACATTGGCCAATTGCTTTGAAATTTGGTATGCTGATTCCTAACATGTTACATAATGTGTGAGATCTTATTTGGCATTTTCAGCACATTCCTTCTCTGTTTTAGACACATGGATGCATCGTGTGACAATGTGTGTCACACCTTTTGATGTCATACTTGTTCATTTTCATTGCCATGTCAAATGAGCTCCTCTGATTATAATTTTTGGCATGATGATTGTGTTTAACATGTTGTGTGCACATAAAATATTTCATGTTTGTTTGATTCATTTCTGTTTTAATGTGGAATTTTTATTCTTGATGTCCAATTGTGTGCTTTGTAATTGCCTTTGCCTTATCATGGTTAATTGATGACTTTGCTTAATGTTTTTGACTTGGTCCTTTTTAGGACATGTTCTTACTTGAATAAATGAGCTTCATGTTGAATATTGATTGCTGTTTTGACTTTTTGCCTTACCTTTGACCCTAGTCTTTGCACTAGTGGTTTGTACTCACATTTTGAGCTTTGCATTTCAGGTTCAAGGAATTAATTCTAAATGGATGATGTGATCTCCTTGCTTGAGATGAAATTTTGATTTGTTTAACTAATGTTGATTGTGTTGTAGGTCTTTTGGTGGTGGACTCATTTGAATGAGTGCCTTTTATGACTTGCATGTTGTGTATATGGGAAACCACTGTTGTTTGTCTGTTGATTGTTTGTCTGAATGTGAATACTGATTGTTTAGCTTTTCACACAGGTACATTAGTCGCTTTAGCTCATTACTTGAGCTCTGTTTGCTTGTGGTTGGCATACCACTTAGGTAACTTCTTGTCTCCATGTAGTCTGGAAGCCCTGTCGTTTCTTTTGGCAGGCATTTGGCTGAAGTCCTCCTTAGGAGGCAATGTTTGTGCTTGTTTATATTTGTGCCTTGTACTTCAAGTCCTCCTAAGTGAAGAGGCAATTGGCAGATAGAAGGGATTAGTAATCAATCCCCTGCTAATCGTTTGAGTCGTTCATTATGCTCGCACTACGTGCTGAGACTCTTGAACCTAACCCAAGATCATTGTATGTAGAGTCAGTCATGTGGAATAGAGTTCCTCATTCTGGAGTCCCACACCTTCTTTGATTCAAGCTCACCCAGGCCAAGGTTAAGAGCTATGAGGTCTAATCCTCATTTCCCATTTCATCCGCTCACCCTGACGGTCAATGTCAGAGGTTAAGAGCCTTAACACCCATAACAGTATTGGCTTGTTTGTCAAGGTTGATATGACCCCTTGACTAAAGCCCAACTTTGATTGAGCCTCTTGCTTGTGTATAGAGTGTGCTAATTGATTGATGTGACTGCGTACTTTTGCATATTGCTTTTGCATATTTGTTTTGCACTTGTTATTTGCTTTGTTGGAGGAGTCAGATGTAAGACCATTGATTGACTATCTGTTTCCTGTTCATTTTGGGGAGCTGGATATAAGACCTTTGATTGGCACTCCATATCCTTTTTTATTTGTTTTGTGGAGTTGGACGTAAGACCATTGATTGGCACTCCATTTCTTGTTTTATTTCTTCTGTGAGTCAGATGTAAGACCATTGATTTGCTATCTGTTTCCTGTTCCTTTTGGGGAGCTGGATATAAGACCATTGATTGGCACTCCATATCCTATTTTATTTGTTTTGTGGAGCTGGATATAAGACCATTGATTGGCACTCGATTTCCTTTTTTTTTTCTTCTGTGAGTCAGATGTAAGACCATTGATTGGCTATCTGTTTCCAGTTTCTTTTGTGGAGTTAGATGTAAGACCATTGACTAGCTATCTATTTCCCACGTTGCTTTGTGGAGTTGGACGTAAGACCATTTATTGGCACTCCGTTTCCCGTTCCGTTTTCGGAGTTGGATGTAAGACCATTTATTGGCAATCCATTTCCAGCTTTTGTTCTTTCATGAGCTTGATTGTTTGTTTATGCTTTTTGTTGCCTGATTCCAAAGGAACTTACTTGGATCATTCCTATGATCTTGATAAAGGAATTCCTGTTTGTGGCTTTGTCCCTTATCCATGATCTTTGTTTAACTTTGAACCCTTTTCATTTTTAAACCAAAAAACCAAAATTGTGCAAACTTCTGATTCTCTTTTTCAAATTAGAAACCTAGGCCATATGCCTTTGACTTTTGCAAAATCTTTTCATTAACAATCATTGTAATCGAACTTAATTCCTACTTTGATCATACTTTGTGAATACTCTAATCGGTTAATTCAACCCACTCAATTGTTTCTGTGGCTCTTGTCTACTTCTTGATAAGTTTTCATGCATTAGCCATAGATTTGAATTATCTTAGTGGTTGATGTGAATCTCACCGCATCCTTAGTGAGTTGATCATAAGTCTTCCATACTTATTATAGGGTTAACCCCTCACTAGTATGTTGAAGCCATCCTCACATGGTGGATTGTTGGTTTAGGTTGAGTGTTCTCCCTTTGATAATGAAAGACCTTAGAGCTTTTGTTTAAAATCAATCCACTCATCTTTTTGGAAATCTTTTAGCCGAACTACGAGGTTTTGATCCTTCAATGGTACGTAGGCAATGGATTCTTCCATCCAAACACAAAAATAATGAAATTTGTACATTCTTTTCTCACCTCTTCCCTCATGTTTTCACAATAAATATTTTCATAAACTATTCTTTTTGTAACAAGTTGTGAAAAGGGTTCCCTAGGAGTACCTAGGATGTTGTGGGTGCCTAACACCTTCCCACAACATAATTACCCCCTTACCCAGATCTCTGTACCCTTTTTATTAGTTTTCTTTGTAAAACTTCTTAGGCTTTTGTTCGCTTTCTAGCCACTCCTTTGGATAAATAGAAGTGCGGTGGAGACTCTATCTTTGTATGATTTGCTTTTGATTTAGTCAATAAATCTAAAGGTAATGAATACACCGCTACACTTCTGTTCTTCCTTTTTCTACTACTTCTGTTCTTCCTTCTGTCCGGTCGCTTTTCTTGACGGAAATAGACCAACGGGTTAAACTCGCCTTGTACAGATTTCTGATGTGAACTCTGCCAAGGTTCTTTTAATAATGAGTTTTCTTGGTAGGGTTGTGAGGAAAAATCCGCAGAGTGACGATAGGATCCCCTTTCAATGATTGGGACCGACTTATTTATAGAGAGACTGACTAGGTTTTTGCACCAGGTCCGGATTGTGTGCTGGCAGGGTGCATAAAATCAATTCCGTTGGGTGAGATCCTCCTGAGATTGTGTGGGGACCGATTTGTTTGGGGGTAGAATCATGGAAATTATGGAGAATTTGTCTGTAGTGAAATCCTTTAACAATGCATGGTCTTTTGTTTGAGTTTCTCGTTGAGTTATTACTGCTGTAAGACATGTAAATGTTGTGGTAGAAATTCAATTTTTATCGTTGTAAAATTTAACTTTAACTGAGGCATGACTTTAATCTTTGATTCAAAACACTTCTTCCTGGTATTCCTCTGGTTTTTTAGATGATGTGAGGACTTAAAAGAACTGTTTGATTTAGACTATGGTGATTCTAATAATTTCCATGTTTTCTGTTTGTAGCTGCACAAGATGGTAAGCGGATCATGGAGGCCCATGATAAATACATGAGGAAAATCCCAGCCTTGTAAGGATATGCCCTGCCAGTATGTATCAACTCTGTTTTCCTTTAAGGTAGCATGGATACCAGGTAGACTCTTTGGATTTGTAGCTTTTGAACATAGTGCTTCCTCTTACGTCCTTGTTCTAATAGTTTCAATTAGATTCTTTCTCGGGTTGTCTATGTGGTTCTGTTCCCTGTTACCCTGTCATGGACCTTGAGTTTTGAATGTAACTTGGATAGTATGTTTCTTCTTGTAATGTTATTGATTCTCATGGCTGCTTTGAGTTTCAATCTTGGTATTTTTTCATGGTCTGTCATGTGTTGTTTCTTGATCAAAATAATGATTTGCAGGTTGTACTGTAGGTTGATAGATGCATACTATAATTCGGTTTGTGAACATATGTTGGAAATGCTTTGTTTCTTAGTTCACGTCTTCATGGTGTGGGATTGTAAGTTATGGATAATATGAGTTTGCTTATGACGGTGCATTTGGCAGCATGTTTCTCACGGCTTTTCCTATGCCTTTGTTCCGAAATGTATTATGCTCTTCTTTGTCTCACTACATCTGTTATTGGCTTGATGTTGTATTAATGCGAGCTCTACATTTTGCAGGTTACAGTCTTGGTTGTCTTGCTGATATGATGCAGTAGTGGTTTGTGCAGTTTCTAGATCGAGTATTTGGTCAAGGTTGGCTGGTTTGGTAACGGGTTTCTTTTTGTCATGGTTCAGCATCTGTCATGGTTTTGTAACAGGTTCTAGTGTCATGGTTTTGTAACAGGTTCTAGTGTAACAGGTTCTAGTGTAACATTATGTTATTTGAACTGATCCCATCTTTAATTGATGACTCGTAATGCAATGGTCTTGCCGCTGTAACTTATTCTTGGCACCTCAAAAAGCTGTTAGAATCTCTGCTACCGTCCAAATGCTTATCCTGTTTATCGATATCAGCATTATGGAACTGAGTCATCTGTCTTGGAGTTGTTAACCATCATGCCATCAAAGGACAATCATGTTGCAAAGGTCTGCAACATGGCCTGCTGTGGGAGGAATACTCTGAGTTGCATCCGCAACCGGCTTTTGGGTGTTACGACATGTTGTTGCTGTTTTTTCATTCTGCAGTTTATGGCATTTGTTTTCAAATTGTATTGCTTAGTATATTTTTCATGTAAAGTTGTTATCTTAAGTAGGTAAAATGAATAACGGTTTGGGTTGCTTGTTTGTAATTGAAATCCTATCCTACTTAAAACAAACAGTTTGGATTTGAGCCCTTGTAAAACCTACCTATGTTATGAAAAATGATTGACATTTGGGTTTGAACAACTTATGAAGTAATCATGAAAGGTGCTTGGTTTGTGGCTTTGTTAGGCATAGTGGTTGTTTATGGCATGATACTATGAACTTCACATGGCTTGATGAAGCCAAATTTGGTGAAAAGCTTTTGAACGGTTTAGGTCCCCTTTGGGTGGGCCATGAAGGCGTACAGTAATCAATCCATGCTACTAGTGACTAAATTTGAATTTGAAGAACAATGTACATAATTTGTATAAAAAAGCAAAAATAAATAAATAAATAAAATGGAAATGTGGTGAGTTATTCTAAATGGAGAAGAAATGCAAATATGGTTAATGATAAGATGAAATGAAAATGCTTGGACAAAATTGGGGTATGACAAGTTCAAGATTGCAAATCATAATTCTTCTCCTTATAGACCCAAGATGAATGGGGCTGTTGAAGCTCCTAATAAGAATATCAAGAAGATTATCCAGAAGATGGTTGTTACGTATAAAGATTGGCATGAGATGCTGCCATTTACTCTACATGGATATCGTACATCTGTCCGCACTTCAACAGGGGCAACCCCTTTCTCTCTTGTTTATGGCATGGAGGCCGTACTCCCAGTAGAGGTGGAGATCCCATCAATGAGAGTCTTGATGGAGGTTAAGTTGACCGATGCTGAATGGGTTCAGAGTCGTTATGACCAGCTGAACTTGATTGAAGAAAAGAGATTGACTGCCATGTGCCATGGTCAGTTGTATCAGCAGAGAATGAAGAAAGATTTTGATAAGAAGGTCAAGCCTAGTGTGTTCCGAGAAGGCAACCTCGTGCTCAAGAAAGTCTTGTCTTTCGCGCCCGATTCCAGGGGCAAGTGGACTCCAAACTATGAAGGTCCATATGTTGTTAAGAGAGCCTTTTCAGGCGGTGCTTTGATACTTACAACTATCGATAGGGAGGATTTCACTCGTCCTGTGAATTCAGATGGCAGTCAAGAAATACTTTGCCTAAAAATAAAAACGGAATAGCTCTCTAAGTTGAAAACCCGAAAGGGCGACTTAGGCAAAAATGAGCGTCTCGGTGGATTGAAAACCCGAAAGGGCGATCCAGGCAAAAGTTAGAGACATAAAAAATGAATATTTGCATCCCGCTAGATTGAGTACCTCATCCTGGGGCAATCTAGGCAAAAATTAGGGATTTGGCAAGTAACTGCATCCTGACAAGACTTTGTTCTACATCTGTCATCCGTCAGAGATTCTTGTTCATTCATCGTCAATCGAAGCTTTGAATACATCGAATTCAGAATTGGTGGAGAAATGATCATTATGTTCAATGTAGCCCTTTTCCAATATATATCACCAATTTCAAATTTGTAAAGATCTATGGAGTCTCGCCATTTGCGGGCTACCATTCCATCAAATAAATTTGAGCCTTTATCCAATTATATGCACTCCTATTTGTTTCTATTCAACAAATATTTTGCATGTTTTAATTGAGAAAATATCATTGTTTTAAATAAATGAATTTTTCATAACTTGTTTTTTAAACAAAGTGGACATTCACAATGATAAAAGATACTTAGGAGATCCTCAGTTCTCTCCCAAGGGTGGTATGATCCCCAACAAGGTAAGACATTTGTTCATATTCCTGGCATGACTGTATCCTCTTCCTCCAGAACTTTGTTGTGGTTTATCTCTCCAAGTAGAGTGCTTGTTGAAGATTTTAACCTTCATTTCTCCAGCAGAGCAGCAATCTTTCCTCCTCAACAGATGTCCTTGGTGAGTTTGGTACTTGGTGTTTGATCACCAGTTCCCCCTTATCTCCCTCAGATGGATTCCCCAGTAGAGTTGCTTTTGTGGCAGTTTCTGCCTGTGCAATGAACTTTTTTTCCCGGTCGGGATGATTATTGATTCACCCCCCGCAGAGATTTTGTGATTTCCTGATATCTTTCCTCCTCGGCAGATGTGTCCTCTCTAGAAGATTCGTTTTTGGTGGTTGACCCCCATAATCCCTTTATCCAGCGGATAGACTCCCCAGTAGAGCGGCTCATGTGGTGGAAGTGGTCTCATTATAACTCCTATCCCCGGCCGGGATGATTATTGATTCCTCCCCTGCAGAGATTTTTGTTGTTCCCTGGTATCTCCGATCTCCGGCAGATCATTTGGTCTCTGGTGATCTTGGCTTTCCCTCTTGAGGGGTAGTACCGGGTGGTCGATTCCTGGATCCTATGTGTGTTAGAAATGTCTGTTTGTCAGCATTCATCATACATAAACCGCGCATATATATGCATAATCATAACATTAAGATATTCATGTTGCATTCTTTGCCATATATCTATTGTTTGTTATCCTCTGCTAATTGGTGATATACATTCCCCAAGCAGATGTGTGTGTCTGATCTCTCAATATAGAGTCAGCCCCTTAAGCAGAAAGTTTTTATCTTTCCTTCTGCACTCCCCACTGAGTTATATCCTCGTGGATGACAGTTGTTTTTGCTTCCTCCCAACACATATATTGGGATGGGTTTCCCTATTGAGTTATATCCTCATTAGGATGCGTCTCGATTCAGTTTGCATTTTTGGTTTGATCCTAAATTGGCCTCTTGTAACTGTCTCTGGTGTTTCCTCGTGGTATAAGTGAATAATTGCTCAGTAGCCGGCAATCATTCATCTTATCCCCAACGGAGTTTGTGGTTTTCTACCCTTATACCGGTAGTTGTAAACCCTATCTTATCCCCAGCGGAGTTTATGGTTTTTTACCCTTATATCGGTAGTTGTAAACCCTATTTTCTCCCCTTGGCAGAGTTAACCATTGTTGTTCATCCTAGTTAATGACGGTTACTCTTCTGTGGTGTTCTACCCTTATACCGGTAGTTGTAAACCCTATTTTCCCCCCTTTGCAGAGTTAACCATTGATTGTTCATCCTAGTTGATGACGGTTACTCTTCTGTGGTGTTCTACCCTTATACCAGTAGTTGTAAATCCTACTTTTATCCTCAGCGGAGTTTGTGGTTTTCTACCTTTATACCGGTAGTTGTAAATCCTACTTTTATCCTCAGCGGAGTATGTGGTTTTCTACCCTTATACCGGTAGTTGTAAACCCTATTTTCTCCCCTTGGCAGAGTTAACCATTGTTGTTCATCCTAGTTGATGACGGTTACTCTTTTGTGGCCTTCTACCCTTATACCGGTAGTTGTAAGTCCTATTTCTTTGGTTTTCTACCCTGTATCCGGTAGATGTAATCCCCTCTTCGAAGGTTATCATTATCCAATATTCGGTATTGATATTCCCTCATTCCGTTGGATAATTGCTCTGATTAAGCAATTTTATCCCCAACGGGCCCTCTTTCATCTACCGTTTGCCGGTAATGTTGGTCGCTCCCCTTGACTGGTCATCATTATATACCTAGTGTTGGTATCCCGATGCCTTTCTCTTTCGGTCGATTTATCCTTTATTAACCCAGTAACCAGTTGTGGATAATCTTCCATGCGAGTATATTATCTACGTTCCGACGGTAATAGATAATATATCTCATGCACTCTTTGGTCGAAGCCTTTTGTTCTTCCCCAGTCGAGTAAGATTCGCATCCCTGTTTTAGAATTGAATGTCCATCCCATAATCGAGTTTGCTTTTTTCCCTCCTTTTGGATGATGAGTGCTTTGGGAATATTCCCCAATTCACGCTTTGGTTGGTCACCTATTATATGCCCAGTAACCGGTATCCCTGGTGTTCCTTCCTTCTACTCCCTATTATGACTTTGGTCCCATGTGGAGTCAGATTTTCCTGAGTTGAGATATACCTTTTTGGGTCTTCCTCAGATGATTTGGTTGATTGATATCTCTCACCCTTATACCGGTCTTAGATATTCATTCTTCCCGAGCTTGTTGTTCTCTCACCCTTATACCGGTGATCAGATCACATGTCTTATTGAGCTTGTTACCCAGTAACCGGTAACACCTCATCCCGCTGCTTCCCCAGGAGAGTCTTTTTAGACATCCCCAGCGAGGTATCTGTTATGGATCACCTTTTGCTGTGTTGGCATATTCCCTAATACATGCATCTTTGAGTCAACTCGAGTCCTTCCAACGGATTTATTCCCTTTGGAGACTCTTTTCCCCAGCTTTGAGTCGTGACCTGCTCATGCGTCTTCATCCCTTTAATCCCTGGTAGAGTCTTTTCCCCATAGAATGATTATTCCTATGGATTGTCAATTTCTCCGGATGTCTTTTCCTCTTTGTGGACACATATCCCCACAGAGTTCGTTTGTTTTGCATACGTACATCCGCATTATGAGGTCTCTTAGGGACCAAAATTTGTCTCTTTGTTATTATTTAAGCCCATTCTACCTCGTCGAGACGAAGATTTTAACCTTCACTTCTCCGGATAGAATGACCTTAAATAGGGGCATCTGTAAGAGTAGGAATGGGATTAAGAGTAGAGAAAATCCTAATAGCGTTCACATCCACAAAATTGTCGATGTTGGGAAATAACACTAGCCCATAGATGAGAAGTACAAATATGGCTTCAAAGGCGTCCTCACTCATGGCCTTCCCAAACAAAGTAGCTTTGGCGATGAGAAAATCTGATGGGAGACCTTGAATTCCACCTTTTGTAGTCATATGAGCACCAATATCAGATACATTTATGTGAAGCAGATCAGCAATATCTTGAGTAGAAGGAACTCTCTCCAAGCCACTGAACGACAACTGATCTAAGATAGGTACACCCACAAGATATGCATACTCCTCAAGTGTAGGCAAAAGGTGGAAATCCGGAAAAGTGAAGCAACGGTACAAGGGATCATAGAACTGCACCAGCACCCTCATTAGACCTTCACCCCCCTAAGTAGAAAGAATAGACAGAAGCTTCCCATGGCGGTCTTTGAACTCTTAGGGATCTAATACATAGGATTTCAAACTCCTTAACTCTTTCAAGTCGGGTTGTCTGAATCTGTACCTCTTCGTATTCCTTCTTTGCTTATCCACGTCTGAAAATTTGCAAATAGACCTCTTAAGTTCCTTGAAAATTTTCTCATTGTTGATGATATGGATGCAAATGAATGCATGGATGCATGGATGCAACAATCAAACTCAATGATCAAGCAAGTCACACCATACAAAGGTCACGGGATGGCTCAAGTCATCCTCAATATCAATCATCTATTTTGGTGGATTATGGTTTACACCTTATCAACACCCAAGTTCCATTGATATTAAGGATATACGAGAACAGATCAACCGCGAATCAAGGGTTTGTTGCAAGTCACGAGCATGGGGTCTCGGTTAAGAACCATCCAAGGGGAGTGTACTATGGTTAAACCTGACGATCATGTTCTAAAAGAGCTCCCCATAGTCATCATCCCATCTTTCGGATGTTATCAGATAAATGACTACTCGTATTCCAAAAATATTCTCAAGAGAGACTCTTATGGGTTTAGTATCGCGTAACAATCGTATCAAATCTTACACTTGAACGACCTTCTCACTACGTCCTAAAATAGGCCAAGATGGGTTAGGTAATCTAAGGTCTTTGGCTTCTAAGGTGTATATTGGAAAGATTAATGCCTAACCACGACTACTCGTGTGACATTATTGATCCCAACAAGACCTCCACCAAGTGAATGGGCTTGCAATTCAACTTGCTAAGGAATAACTCCACACAAGTCAACAAGACTATGCCATTCTCCTATCATAAGTGCACTCGAGTTAGGGTATAGAACTCATCTCACAAGAGACCACCAAGCACACAAGCAATTGATATATGTTAAGCAATTCATACATTACAAACAATACAGTCATCCCAAATTTGCACAAAAATATGTCACAAAATAAATATAAATATACAACAAGCAAAAAGTAGGCTAAACCCACTAGGAAGTGACAGGAATTCCCCAGCAGAGTCGCCACTTTTCTATAGCGGGGTATTCGTTACCTTATGATTTATTGACTAAATCAAAAGTAAATCTTACAATTCGAGTCGCCACTGCACTTCTATTTATCCAAAGGAAAGGTTAAAAAGCGAACAAAAACCGAGAAGTTTTATCAAATAAAAAACTAATAAAAATGTCAGAGATCTGGGTAAGGGGTTGGTTATGCAATGGGAAGGTTTTAAGCACCCAAAACATCCTTAGTACTCTAAGGGAGCCCTTTTTGCAAAGTGCATTGTAGGTTGGTATTTGTGAAAATATTTATGCAAACACGATTGGGGAGATGGGAAATAAATATACAAATTATTTACAATTTTGTTGTTTGAATGGATAAACCCATTGCCTACGTACCATCACAAAGGTAGGATCAAAACCTCGTAGTTCGGGGTAAAAATCTCAAAATAAGTAGATGAATTGATTTGATCAAAAGCCTTAAGGTCTTTTGTTATCAAAGGGAGAAAACTCAACCTAAACTAACAATCCACCATGTGAGGAGAGCTTTAACATACTAGTGTGGTATCCACCCTATAATAAGTATGGAAGACTTATAGTCCAATCACTAAGGATAAGGTGAGGTTTACATCAACCACTATGATAACTCGAACCTATGGCTAATGTTTATGAAAAAAGGTTTTAACAAAGGTGGCCATTGACACCACAAAATTAACTTGAGGTGAGTTGTATTTATAAGTTAAAAGTATTCACAAAGATGAAGTCAAAGTATGAATTAAGGTTCATTCAAAATAAGTATTAGTGAAAAGAGTTTGAAAAATCAAAGGCATATGGCCTAGGTTTCTAGTTTTGAAAAACAATGTCAATGTTTGCACAAAAATGAGTTTTGTTTGGGTTAGAGTGGAGAGAAGAAGAGAATGGCTAGTCCTAAACATGAAAAGATGAGAGAAGAGATAAAACCCTTGGAGTTCCTTTCTTGAGATCATAAAGATGATTCAAGATGCTCATTTCCTTTGGATTTAGCAAGCAACAAGCAATCAAAACAATTAAACATTCAAGCTCCTAGGATCTCCATTGGCTTGTCTTTCTCTTAACTTGACTATTCATGACAATGGTCCTTCTTACTATCTCAAATTTGTAATCCCTATCACACAAGAACAAACAATCAAAAAGTTTACAATGCAATAAGAGGAATGAACAAAGAATGAGTTTAGATTAGAGGTCCTTTCAAATCAACTTTCAAGATTTAGCATTTTAAAGGCATGAGGCCTAGTTGCTCTTTAACAAACTTAGCATTCTAAAGACATGAGGCCTAGTTGCTCTTGAACTCCATTAAGCATAGGTAAGGTCCTAATTCTAAGTCCTTTCTCCTTTTTGCATTGGGTTCACACAAATAGTCACAAAATAAGCACAAAGCAACCATATATTTATATACAATAATGGGCTCAAGTGAGCAAAAGGAAAATGGCATAAACATAAACATGAGCTCAAATGAGCAAAGGGAAAAGACAATATGAATAAATGAGCAAGAAATTAAATTGCATTAAAGTAAATTGCAAGAATTAAATGCTTGAATTAAAATTAGTAATTAGTAGTTAGTGTTAGTGTGCCATAAGGCAATTTAGCGCTATGTTAAGCAATCGTAAGTGGACTAATGTAGTAGTCACACCTATCTGAGGCTGGTCAATAAAACTATATGCAAATAAACACAAGTTAGAGATCATGACTAGTAAGCCAAGCTCCTATAACTTGCCATGCCAAAAGAAATGAAGGAAGGCCTTGTATTGATTTTAGGTTTTTTGCTTGACCAAGAAGCAACCTATCTTGGACACAAAGCAATTCACTTGATCTTTGATCAAGTTGAATTTGATTTGGATCAAAGAAGGTTAAGCCTCTCATATGTCAAGGCTAACCACAAATCATTAACTCATTGGCCAAAATAAAAAAGAAAAAGATGAAGATGAAATGGAAATGGACAAAATGAAAATTCAAATGACATAAACAAAACACAATGATCAAATGTGAATGAAATCAACATCAATCAATGGTAAACAAAAGTGAAATTAAGATTAGAAGTCAAGAAAGGTCAAACATATTTTTGGTATTTTTTGGAATTAAAATAATACATAAAATAAAATGAACAATGTATGGTCAAACTTCAACTTCAATTCAAATCAACTTGGATAAGTCCAATTGAATCATCATAAGTCTAACATGGTCAAACAAGGTTTGACAAATTTTCTCAACATTTTTTGAAAACAGAAACTATTTTAAAATCAATTAAAAGCATTAAAATATAACACAAATGAATTAAAATCTCAAATAAATCTCAAATCAATTAAGAAATTGATGAGAATATTTTTCATAGACTTATCATCATCCATATGTGTTAAGAAAATATTTTTGGAATTTTTTAATATAAAAAAGTATTTAAAATGAATTAAAAACTAATAAAAACAAAATAATTCACAAAAAATAATAAATGGAATCACAAAAATAATTAGAAATTAGATTATGAAACTAGATTTTAAAAGAAATTTTTTGCAATTGGTCCCATATTTTTGTGATTCCAAATAAAAGAGTTATGAATTTTTGAAAATAAACGGAATAAAAGAAAAATAAAACAGAAATTAGAAAATAGAAAAATCAGGAAGTGTTGGATCCACTTCATTAATTGACGTGGACAATCCAAAGGCTCTGAGGCGCGCGCGCATTATGTTCACGAGTCAAGCGCGTAATAGAATGCATTAAAAAAAGTCAAATGAAAGCATGGCTCATATTAGATCATGGCAGTTGGATCCAAAGGCCAGGGTAATTCCACGTGGGGACGGTGGTGGAAACCACCATCTTCTTCGGTGAGCCAACAGTAACCGGCCACCAGTTGCAGGTTTTGCAACCTCAACCAAATTACACGTGCCTTATACCAAATTAAAGCTGGGGTGATGTACATCACCCGTGTAACCTTGGATTTCTCTTAAGATCTCTATGGAAGGAGAAATCTGAGATGGAAAATCCTGGTGTTAAATCTAAAATGCAACAATTCATAAAATCAAAGCCACCATTGGCTTGCCTCTCACATGAGGACTTCAAAGAACCAAACAAACATAAGTAATTCATAACATGCAATGAGGTATGGATCAAAACAGTTGAGATGTAAACCTTTGAAGTGCAGCTTTGATGAGCACGATCCACTCCAATTCTTGCTTGCAGCTTGATCTTGAAGTATGGTATGAGTGCAAGGCTAAGGAATTAGTATTGAAGATCAAATGATTTTGTTGAAATTCAAACTTGAAGAGAGAAATCAAAAATGCGAATTCTTTTGGTAGGGTTAGGTTTCCAATTCTGCAGAGCTTCAAGTTGATTCTAGGATGATATTTAAATGAAGTAGGTCATGTATTTATAGCTGAAGCTGATGGCAAGAGGTGAGGAATCCGTGTGCATGAAGCTTTGGGTCCTCCATGCATGGGCCTGTACAGGCGCATGTGAGGCCCAAAAGCAGATGATTTTGCAAGTTGATAGCATAATGAATTGATTTGGACGTGTGGTTTGCATTGCAATTGCTTGTGCATGAAGCTTCATCATGAATTCCATAATTGGGCATAAATGTTCCCCTCTTCGAAAGTCACTCTTAGAAAATCCAAACATAGGGATGTGCGTAATGGTTGGAAAGGTCTTGACATAAGGAACAAAAGTTATGTTGGACAAAAATCCATTTGGAGTTTGGAAAATTGTGAAAACTGGTCATGAAGTTGGATGTACAAAACATGCCTTTGAAAAATTTGCCAAAAGTGACCAACTTCAAACCCTTATTTTTCAATGATGCAAGCCTCAAATGGGAAAACCTCCAACATCAACGTTGTAGATCTTTTCAAGGTGATCAATTTGGACTTCAATTTTTCATCATTTTGATTTTTTATGAGAAATTTATGGGCACTTGAAGTTGGACTTTTTCAAGATTCAATGGCTTTGGTCCAAAGTGACCTATAATGTTTTGTATTATCATATGTGTTTCTTTTAGGATTATGAAAATTTTTCCAACATAACATTTTAAGTAGACATTATAAGATTTCCAATTCAATTGGTATCACCTGAAAATCATAAAAAATTAAGGAGTTAGTTCCTTGGGAAGTTGACCTAAAATTAGGGTTTCAGTCAAAATGACCTATAATGTTTTGAAATGAATGATGACCTTCCATGTTTCAAAAGGATTTTGGATGAACATGAAAATTGTTCATATGGTTCTTAAGAACATGTTTCATCTTGGGGTCATCTTCATTTGACAAACAGATCAAAAGTTAGATTTCAATGGATTTCAATTTGGTCAGATGAATTGAGTGGTCAACTTCTCAAGTCCAAACTTCAAATGTTGATGAATGAATTATTAAGGATGCTCACATAAGCTCATATATGCATAAAATTATGAATGAAATAACTTCCCTTGATTAAATTTGATCATAGGTTGAGGTTGCTTCATGAGCAAGGCACAATCAATGCACAGTTGAATTAGGGTTTCCTTGGGAAACAATCCTCAAGACCCTCGGTTTATCTTGATCAAATTGATAAACTAATATACTTGGGAGACATATATGATGATATAGAGCTTTGGGAACCATTGTCATTCTTGCTTTCATCTTCATCTAGCCACTTCATTGAGTATAGGAGCCTCCTAGGAGCAAGGGCACCCATGATTGCTTGAGCTTCAAAACAAAAACAAGTTAGTGACATATTTTTGTGCTTTAGTTTAGTAAACAAAAATAAGAAAAGCAATTATATACAATTCAAGCATTCTTGGTGGTCTCAAACCACTCACACAAGTCCCAACCCATGGGTTAAGGAGCCACACATGCCATGATCCTTGAGGCAATGCAATAAGCAAATGATATGATGCCATGAGGGATCTTAGGGTCAAAAGTAGGGTCTTACAAGGGGACCAAAAGCATCTATCTAGGTAAGAACTAGAAAGAAATGGTCAATCAAAGACTCTACCCAATTAGGATATAACTCAAGGGGAGTGATTCCATTTAGATAATCAACTAGGGAGGAAACTGAAATAATAATCTTCCACGAGGAAATAACTCAATGGGCGAAAGGAGAAAGGTTAAACTCTTTCTACTTAATGGGATGACACTCTACATTTGAAAGAGGACAGACAAACCAAATCTGTATGGGGAAAGAGTACCACCATAGTAGATGATCAAGGAAATAATGAATCACAAAGTGTAATAATGCAATAATGAAATTTATGAATGTATATGTATATGTATATATGATGATTATGCTTACAAAACAATCACAAAGGATACAAATGTCAACGGTTTGAATCATCGATACAATTCCTAGCCAATCCTCACAAGGGGGAAACAACTGCTGGAGATAGATCAAACATCTCGAAGGTTCAACCCTGGCAGGTAAAGAAAGGAGAGGATCCGTTGAGGAAACTGCTATATCAACTCTGCGGGGAATTTTAGGTCAACACCATATTAAATGGGAGACAACCCTGTAGGGGACAACTATAACCCTGCTCAGAATCAGGGCTAATAGAGGTTAGGGGAGACTTGCATGAAAGTAAAATCTGTCGAATCCATGCGAACTTCCGGGATAATGTGCCTACAACTCAATGGAGGCTAATCACAAACTGCTTGAGGCGAACCAATAATGCTCCACATTTAGGGCTTATCGCTCTTCAAACCGCTGTTGGTATTCCTCTTAATGAGCTCAAATGCTTTTTAAAGTAACTGCTTTTATATATTTAAGAAAAACATGATTTTGATTAAAAGTTAAATTTCAAAAATGACATTCATAAAATTTAAATCTATTTGGCTGAAATAAACAAGAGTAGAAACAATTGGATAAAAGCTCGACTTTATTTAATAGAATGGTAGTTTGTAAATGACAAGACTCCATAAATCTATACAAAAGTTGAAAAAATGGTAATTTACATGGAAAAGGGCTATATTGAATACAATGATCACTAATCATTCTACCAACTTTTGATATCCACTTTGCTCTTGGCGTCTCCGAAGGGGATGATGAATCAGAATTGATCGACTTACTTAAGAATGTCTTCACAACTAAAGATCATCAATATGCAGTTTCAAGTTTTCAATCCACCGAGATGCTCATTTTTGCCTAAGCCTCCCTTTCGGGTTTTCAACTTAGTGAGTTGTTCTTTCCTTTTTAGGCGAAGTATTTCTTGACTGCATTTGTGTTCACTGGACGAGTGAACTCTTCACCATCCATAGTTGTAAGGATCAAATCACCGTCTGTAAAGGCTCTCTTAACAACATACGGGCCTTCATAATTAGGAGTCAATTTTCCCCTATAATCTAGTTTGAAAGATACAATCTTCTTGAGCACAAGGTCACCTTCTCTGAATACACGCAGTCTGACATTCTTATCAAAAGCTTTCTTCATCCTTTGTTGGTATTGTAGCACCTCAAATTTGCACCTATCATTGTACATACATTTTCATATTAGGTCATAACATAACATGGTCCACTGCATAACATTGCATTGTCCTATTTGCCTCAAGTGCAAGCCAATCAAGAGAATTAGGTCAAACTGGTCAGGAGATCAGTCAGTCAAGCAAGCAACTGCATTTCTCAAGGAGCCAAGGCCTTAGGGTTGGTCCAACATGTTCACATGACTTGGGGATCCATTTGAAGTGTTTTGGTCAAGGATTGGATGTTCAGAAGTCATCAGTCAATGCACAGTCAGTCAGAAACCCTAAAAAGTCAAACTTGGTCAACTGTGGTTGATTTTATGGTTTTGATGATGGAAATTGGTTTGAGAGGTCTCATTCATGTCCATATAGGCCTCATATATCATGGCAAACATCATCATTGAAGAATTTGAAGCCAGATCAAAAATTTCCAAAAATAGAAATTGGACCTGTAATTGAAACCTGCCAAAAATGGAAAGTCTTGATCCTCAAACTTACATCATGATACAAGCTTCAAATGAATTTTTGCCCAACATGAAAGTTGAAGATATTGTTCTCCCATTTCCAAAAAGTCCAAGAACACCCAATTCCCATGTATGGTTGGCAAGTTATGATCAAATCATTTTCAGAAATTCTTGAACTTCAAAAGGCCATATCTCTCAAACCATTTGGCCAAATTTGGTGGGGTTTTTTCCAACAAGTCACATTTGACCTCCTCTTTCCAAAAATGTAACCATCACTCACCAAAACATCATAGATCAAAATGGCAATTTTTGACTTAGTTGAATTAATTTCAAGTGAAGTGAAATTTTGACTTTTTGAAATAACCATTTGTAATCACTTTGGCCATTGGAATATGTTCAGAAATGATATTTGAGACTTGTTGGAAGCCCATTTTCATGCAGTACACACACCCATCACCTACTTGCTTGAAAATTGGCCAAAAGTACACTTTTTTTACCAACTCCATTCCACATTTTCATGAACTTTGGTTTGTACCCTTAAACAGAAGATATATTCATCATTTTCTGTCACTTGAAAACCCTAGCAGCAGCCACCATTTACCAACAGAAAACTCATCTCTCTCAAAAACTCATTCTCTTCATTTTTGATTTTCTGCCAAAAACCTCAAAAAGACTCGAGCTTGGCTTGGTTTTATCATCACATTCCATCACTTTGGAAGCTATTTGGAGCCCTGTTTCCCAGCTGTAACATCATCTTCAAGCACTGCTGCACCAAAACTCATCCATGGCAGTCCTCGAGTTGAGCCATTTCAAGCACTACTGAGCCAAAGTTCTTCCTCAATCCATCTTTTAGAAGCTTCATGTACATCTGTTTTGGGCATTTGCAAGCAAAGAACCTCTAAATCACGACTGCCCTTCAATCTTGGTGAGTTTTCGATCTTCACTATTCTTAAAACTATGCCATGCCTTAGATAGAGTATGCCATGCTGATCACCATGAAACTTAAATCGTGAAAAACCATTGAGAAATGAGAGAGAACGAGGGTTTTGAAATTTCATGTGCTTGGCAAGATTCAATCGATTTTTCATTTTATTGTTGTTTTGAGATAAATCGCATGTGGATTCGTGTTAAGGGTTGTTAGATCTTCGTAAACATGTGTTTAAATTGCGTTTCTGGGATTGTTGAAATTTTCTGGAGATTTCGCGCATGAAGATCATGAAGATCTTCATGCTGTTCATGAACTGCACATTACCTGCGGATTCACTTGCGGCCTTCATGAGCTGGTTGCGAATTTTCCTGCGGATTTCTGGGCTAGGGTTTTCTTTCATGAATCGTTACTGTTGCATTAACATGGACCAATAGCATTATTTCATTTCCGTTCCCTAAACGCGGTCGTTTGGTTAAGTGGCATGGTTATTTACAAGTTTGCCATCAGCGTGGCACATGACCCATTAAATGATGTTGTTTTTTTTCATTTTTATTTCAATTTGATACATCATCTTACAAAAATCATGGCGCATCCAATTTTAATCCAAATTTCATGGGATTTTTTGTATCATGTTCATCACAATCTCTAGTTTTTTTATCATGTATTTTCCAGAATTTTTGCATGAATGTTTTTTAAATGATGCTAGGGTTTGTGACATGTGCTCATATTTTGTACACTTTGCCAAAACATTTGTGAAATAGTGATACTTTATCCAATGGCTCCCAAATATTTTGTGCTTAAACTAGACACATTCATGGTGATTTTGGTGTAGAGTTTGTGAATTTCTCATTGCTGGTTTGTGAGTTATGATTTTTTGAATTAGGGTGTGACAATTTGTGTCACACCATTGATGTGCAACTTCATGATTTTTGATACCATGCTTCTTGACCTCCAATTGATGTGAAGTTTTTCATGAACCTACTCTAGTATGTCTAGTTCACATGTGATTTTTTGTGGAATTATTTGTGGCATTTCCTAATTGTTTGGGATTTTCTCCCCTGTTTGGTCTTATGTTGACTTTTTGTGACACATGTTCCCATTTCATTTGTGAAATCCTCATACTTTATTAGATGGACATGAAATTTTACATGAGATAACTAGACATCCTCATATTTGCCATGGTTTTAGTCCCATTCATTTCTCATATGCTATCACTGATTTATGAATTTTTCAAGTTGATGCATGTTTGGTTGACTTCTTTGAGCATGTTCAAAATTGATTTGACTTTCTGATTTTCATTGACTGCCTTCCACTTGTCCAAATGAGATGAAATTTGACATGCTTACCATGCTGTGGGTTGTGATTGGTCATGATTTATTTGGTGATATTTGGAAATGTTTAAGATTGCTTTTGAGTTAAGTCTTGCTGTTGACTTCTATGAGCTTCTGTTTGCAACACTTTGACCTAAATTGTTCATGAAATGATGATGATGATTGATATGAATGTGAACCCAATTGGTTTTGTTTCTTGATTGTTTGAACATGATTTTGGATACTTGCCCTTTGCTGTTTTAACTTTTTCATTCTCTTTTGACCCTAGGCTTGCCCTAGTGGTCCTGTGGCTTATGTTTGAGTTCATGTTTTCAGGTTAAGCTACAAATGCTTCAAAGAGATCATTACAATTTGATTGAGTTCATTTGATTATCATGAGCTAACCTCTTTGTTTTGTAGGTTGCTTGGCTCATATGCCTTGAGCTTTGTGCTTTGCACATTTGCCTGTTTGTGTTGACTATTGATTCCTACTTCCTGTTGCTTTAACTTTTGAATTGTGTACTGATCTGTTTGACTATTTCAGGTACCATTAGTTGCTTAGTTCTTTGAACTTGCTTTGCTTTGCTTTAATAGCAACTTGCATTGAGGTATACTTCTAATCTTCATGTAGTCTGGAAGACCTGGCCTGTTACTTGGCCAGGCAACTGTCTGAAGTCCTCCTTAAGAGGCAATGTTTGTGGATGTTTAATTTTGTCCTTGCATAGAGTCAAAGTCCTCCTAAGTGAAGAGGCAATTGGCAGAACCCAAGGGATATGCAACCTATCCCCTGCTATTCTGTGTGTCATCTGCTTTGCTCACACCACTGTGTTGATGCATTGCAGATACAAACCCAAGATCTTGTACAATTGTACAGTTGAGTCAGTATCAAATGTGTAGAAGGGTTCCCACTTTCTGAACCCACACATTCTTGTCTTAAGCTCTCCCAGGCCAGGGATAAGAGCTGTGAAGTCTCATCTTCACTCACCCTTCATCTGCTTCACCTTGGCTCTCAATGTCAAGGTTAAGAGCAACATCTACCCAGTTCCAGAGGTTTGTTTGTTGAGGTTGATATGACCCCTCGACTAAAACCTAACCCTTGTGTGAGCCCTTGTTTGTATATAGTGTGTGCTACCTGTGCTTGTATGTTTGTTTGACTTGCTTCCTGTGCAAGTTAGGTTTAGTTTAGACTTGCTTCCTGTGCAAGTTAGGTTTTGCTTGGCTTGCTTCCTGTGCAAGTTAAGTGTGTGTGTGGCTTGCTTCCTGTGCAAGTCATGTTTAGGATAGGCTGGCTCCCTGTGCCAGTTAGCTAGAAACCTTAACTTAGGGATGATTTTGCATGATAACATCTAGGCTCGAGTCGTAGTCTCCCTAGTTGTGTCTCCCTCTGTTATCTGGTTAGGCTAGTCCTTTATCCCTCTGTAGGGGAACTACGTCGCCCTGATCCTCATACCAGATGAGGTACGTAGGCAGGAGATGAGCAGATCTCTCCGGGCGCCTGTGTCTTTGTTTTGTCTTGTTGTGTGCTTGGAAGCTGATGTAAGTCCATCGAGTGGCATTTGGGTTCCAGTGTGGTTTGTTGGTTCGGATGCTGATGTAAGTCCAGTGATTGGCGTTCAGGCTCCACGTTTGCCTCTTTGTGTGTGTTTTGGTTCGGATGCTGATGTAAGTCCAGTGATTGGCATTCAGGCTCCACGTTTGCCTTTGCCTGTGTTTGTTTGTGTGCGTGTCAGCCGAGCTACGAATGCTCTGATTCTTCTTCGTCCAAGAAGATACGTATGCATAGGATGCGACATCCTAGCAAGCATGTGTCGTTTCCCCAGTCCGAACTACTTCGACTCTGATGTCTATGCCTGATAGACTAAGTAGGCCCAGGATACGATATCCTGCCGAGTCAGCCTTGTCTGTTTTCTTGTGTCTCTTTCAGCCAGTGTGTGTGTGTTTAAGCAGTGTTTTAGCAACCATTTTCCTTCCTATTGTGCGTGGATCCCGTCGAGTACGACGGATGCGTAGGGGTGCTAATACCTTCCCTTCGCATAACCGACTCCCGATCCCATTCTCTTTGGTCGCGAGACCATGTTCTTTCCAGGTTTACTCTGAGTGTTTCCTTTCCCTCTTTTGGGATAAATAACGCACGGTGGCGGCTCTGTTGTTCTTTGTTTCCCGCCGGTTTTTCGCGTAATGCGACAGCTGGCGACTCTGCTGGGGAGATAAGAGAAGTTGACCTATGCTGGTCCATCTTCCCTAAGTGAGTCTCTCCTAGCGCTCTCTAGGATAGGGTTTGGTTGCTTTTGCTGTTATTTATTGCATTCATTTATTCATTGTTTGCATTCATGTTTGCACTTATGTTTGCATTCATTCACATTCATTATTCATCTGGCTGGTTGTCTGTTTCTCTCTGTTGGGGTGGGAGTTACATGAGGTAAAAGGCCCAATACCCAGGCCATGAGTGAAATCTAGGATACTTAGGAATAGAGTGATTCATGGGAAGCGGGTGGTATTGCGCCACTTAGCGGAACATTGATATCACGAGCAGTTCAGACCCTGGTGGGATATTATCGTTACATACTTCGGGTGTGTATATGATGATGTTCTGCGAAAGGTTATTTATGCTGCGTTTCTCTCGACCTTACCCTGGCCTAGATGACACCCGTGAGTGGGGAGGGAATGATCATTATTACAGGTACTTGTTGGTGACTTGTTGGTGACTTGTGATCCTGTTGGTGACTATTGGTTCAGAATTTTGGGGTCTCAGATGACTTTGGGTTTCAGATGAATTTGTGGTTCCGAGTTCAAGCCGAAGTTTTGATCCTGTGTTCTGAGAGACCCAGCCAACCAGTCCAGTCTGCATCATTTGCATCATAGCATATTTATTTTTCAAAAGAAACGCAAAAAAAAAAAAAAAAAAAAAAAAAAAAAGGGAAAAAGAAAAGAAAAAAAACTAATCCCTGCATGCATATCATTTCTCAGGTACATTCCAGAGCTTGTTCACTGATAGAGATGGCAACAGTCCCAGAGTTGAAGCGGAAGACTTGTTCCTACAGCTTTCACCGTGAACCTTTGACGTCTCTGATTGAGTTGAGCAACCTTATGACCAGTGGTAAACAGAAGGGGTTTGTTGACCAGCATGGAGATATTCTGACACTGTTGAAGATGGTAGTCGATCCGGTACCGTTGCAGACTCTTCTACAGTTCTACGACCCAGAGCTTCATTGTTTCACCTTTCAAGATTATCAGTTGGCGCCTACTCTTGAGGAGTACTCCATTCTGCTGAGTGTCCCGGTCCGGTATCAGGTTCCTTTCTTGGATGTGCCCAAGGAGGTTGATTTCAGAGTTGTTGCCAGAGCTCTCCATTTGGGTATCAAGGAAGTCAGTGATAGTTGGAAGTCCAGTGGGGATGTCGTAGGATTGCCTTTGAAGTTTCTGTTGAGGGTAGCTAGAGAAGAAGCAGAGAAGGGAAGTTGGGAAGCCTTTCATGCTCAGTTGGCCGTCATGATCTATGGGATCGTCTTGTTTCCGAGTATGCCAAATTTCGTTGACTATGCTGCAGTCAGTATTTTCATTGGAGGAAATCCAGTTCCTACTCTTTTAGCTGACACTTACTATGCTATTCACAGTAGGCATGGTAAGGGTGGGGCTATCAAGTGTTGTCTCCCGCTTTTGCTCAGATGGTTCTTGTCTCTTCTGCCAGTCAGTGGACCTTTTGTGGATGCTCAGAGCACGCATAAGTGGACTCAGAGGGTTATGTCTCTTACCTCCTATGATATCAGGTGGCAATCTTACCGGATGGATGTGCGTAACGTCATTATGAGCTGTGGAGGATTCCGTAATGTGCCACTCGTAGGGACTAGGGGTTGCATCAATTACAACCCGGTTCTTTCTTTTCGCCAGTTGGGGTTTGTGATGAAGGGAAGACCACTTGAGGCTGAGGTAGCTGAAAGTGTGTATTTTGAGAAGCAGAGTGACCCGGCTAGATTGGAGCAGATAGGGAAAGCTTGGAGGTCTATTGGTGTGAAGGATGGATCTGTCTTAGGGAAGAAGTTTGCCGTTGCTATGCCCGATTACACTGATTGGGTCAAGGAGAGAGTAGAAACTTTGTTGTTACCCTACGATAGGATGGAGCCGTTGCACGAGCAACCACCTTTGATCCTTGCTGAGAGTGTGCCTGCGGAGCACTACAAGCAAGCCTTGATGGAGAATCGCCGTTTGAGAGAGAAGGAGCAAGATACCTAGATGGAGCTGTACAAGGCCAAAGCTGATAGGTTGAATTTGGCTCATCAACTCAGAGGAGTGCGAGAAGAAGATGCTAGCAGACTGAGAAACAAGAAGAGATCCTACGAGGAGGTGGAGAGCATGTTAGATGCAGAACACCGGGAGTGCTTGAGGCTGCAGAGGGTTGAGGCCAGCTATCAGAAGAAGATCAGAGACTTGGAGAAGCAACTCAGAGATAAAGACATCCAGTTGAAGAAGGAAGTAGACTTGAGACAGGCATCAGAGAACCACCTTGGAGGAGAAGTGGTAGAGCTTAGACGACAACTGAAGGAGAAGATCACTCTTTTGCCAGAATGTTCAGAATGTGACCTGTTGATAGACCAGTGTCAGTACTTGAAGACTCTCATTCCGGGAGGCCGTTTGTCTTAGCTTGTATCTTTGATATGTATGTTGAGAATCACCTCCAGGCTTGTTGGATGGGATTCATTGTTGTACTCCGATTGTTTAGACTTTCTTTGTCGACTTTGTTGTATGATCCTGTTACTCATATAGATGAGGTTGTTGGTTTCACCTTGTACTCATCACTCTTGCGTATGTTGTTTCTGTGCTTCTATGTTGTTCTTGCTGCAGGTTGCCATCTTTTGAGGATGACTCAGGCTCTTTGAATGCCTGAGGAATGAACATATCATGTGCATCATACGCATCATTAGCACCATACTCATATCATTTTGCATAACAGGTGTTCTTGGTCGTGACTTCTCACTCTTGGTTCCTGTTCAGGCAGGATAGCTGATCAACGTCCGCACCGCTACTCAACAAGACTGAATCAACAGAGAGGTATGGATCAAGTTCAAGCTGAGTTGGCTGAGATGAAGGCTAACATGGCCCAGTTTATGAATATGATGCAAGGGGTTGCACAAGGTCAAGAAGAACTTCGAGCCATGGTTCAGAGACAAGAGGCTGCAATTCCACCGGTCAACCATGCTCCACCAGAGGGAGGCCCGGTCAATGATAATAATGTTGCTGCTGCTGTACCCATCAACAACTATGCTACAGGTGATGAGTTGGGGGGTATTCGAATCAACGGTCAACCTATTGTTCCAGATGCCGCTAATGCCAGAGCAGTCCGTGCCCCGGCCCGTAATCCTGTTCCGATTGTTGACAGACAAGAGGATATGTTCTCTCTGCTCAGTGAAGACGAAGGTGTTCTGGGAAGGGTTGATGAGAGGGATCGTAAAGTTGATGCCCTTGCTGAGAAGATCCGAGCTATGGAATGTCAGAATTCTCTCGGTTTTGATGTTACCAATATGGGATTGGTGGAAGGTTTGAGAATCCCTTACAAGTTCAAAGCACCGTCCTTCGATAAATACAACGGTACTTCTTGCCCTCGCACCCATGTGCAGGCTTATTATCGAAAAATCTCTGCGTATACCGATGATGAAAAGATGTGGATGTATTTTTTCCAAGATAGTCTATCTGGGGCTTCTTTGGACTGGTACATGGAATTGAAGAGAGATTCGATCCGATGCTGGAGGGATCTGGGTGAGGCCTTCTTGAGGCAATACAAACACAACATGGACATGGCACCGAGCCGGACTCAGCTGCAGAGTCTTTGTCAGAAATCCAATGAGAGCTTCAAGGAGTACGCCCAGAGGTGGCGTGAACTGGCTGCTAGAGTTCAACCCCCTATGCTGGAGAGGGAGTTGACAGACATGTTTATCGGTACTCTTCAGGGTGTGTTTATGGACCGGATGGGGAGCTGCCCATTCGGTAGTTTTTCTGATGTTGTCATTTGTGGAGAGAGGACTGAGAGCTTGATTAAAACTGGGAAGATCCAAGATGCTGGTTCCTCTTCTTCTAAGAAGCCGTTTGCTGGGGCACCTCGTCGAAGAGAGGGTGAAACTAATGCTGTTCAACACCGCAGAGATCAGAACAGAGGTGAATACCGTCAAGCTGCTGCAGTGACCATTCCGGCACCTCAGCCTCGTCAACAACAACAACAAAGAGTTCAACAACCGCAACAACAACAACAACAGCAACGTCCGTATCAGCCCAGACAAAGGATGCCTGATCGACGTTTTGATTCGCTACCCATGTCGTACGCCGAACTGCTGCCTGAACTACTCAGGTTGGGGATGGTTGAGTTGCGTACAATGGCTCCGCCTACAGTATTGCCTCCTGGGTACGACGCCAACGTCCGTTGTGACTTTCACTCTGGGGCACCAGGGCATCATACTGAGAAGTGTCGGGCTCTCCAGCACAAGGTCCAAGATTTGATCGATGCCAAGGCGATCAACTTCGCTCCAGTGCCTAACGTCGTAAACAACCCTATGCCTCAGCATAGTGGGCATAGAGTGAACAATATTGAGGGGAAAGAAGCTGAGGATCTGGTTGTTAATATTGATGATGTTCAGACTTCTCTGCTAGTTGTGAAGGGCCGTCTGCTGAATGGGGGTGTCTACTCGGGCTGTGATGAGGATTGTTTGGGCTGTGCAGAATCTGAGGATGGTTGCGACCAGTTAAGGGCCGGTATCCAGGGTATGATGGATGAGGGTTATTTGCAATTCAGTAGGGCTGTAAAAGATCGTGGGACAGTGTCAACTATCACCATTTACTTTAAACCGTCTGAAGGACGTGGACAAAGGGTCGTTAGTGCACCTACAACAAATGGTACCCCAGTTACCATTTCCGTGCCTGTAACCATCAGTGCTCCAACTACTATCGTTGCGTCTGGAAGAAGGGCTGTTGAGAATAGTAGAGCCGTGCCGTGGAAGTATGATAATGCTCACCGCAGTTACAGAAGGGCTGAAAGTCAGACGAGACCAGTGAATCAAGCTCCAGTGACAATTGGTTTACCGAATAGAGTTCCTGCAACTGTTGGTCCGGCTGTGGATAATGTAGGGGGTCCAGGAGGTTTTACCAGAAGCGGTCGTCTGTTCGCACCGCAGCCTTTGAGGGACAATAATGCTGAGGCTCTCGCCAAAGCAAAGGGTAAGCAAGCTGTGGTTGAGGAAGAACCTGTCCAGAAGGAAGCGCCCGAGGGGACATTTGAGAAGGACGTGGAGGGGTTTATGAAGATAATCAAGAAGAGTGACTACAAGATTGTAGATCAGTTGAATCAAACTCCGTCCAAGATTTCTATACTTTCACTGTTGATGTGCTCTGAGGCACACCGTAATGCCTTGCTGAAGATGTTGAATCTGGCTTACGTGCCTCAGGAGATTTCTGTCAATCAACTGGAGGGTGTGATGGCCAATGTGAGCACCAGGCATGGTGTAGGATTCACCAACCTGGACTTACCGCCTGAAGGGCGGAACCATAACAAAGCCTTGCACATCACCATGGAGTGCAAGGGGGCAGTGTTGTCTCACGTATTGGTAGACACCGGGTCGTCGCTGAATGTGCTGCCTAAGCAGATTCTGAAGAAGATTGATGTGGAAGGGTTTGTGCTTACTCCCAGTGACCTGATCGTTCGTGCTTTCGACGGATCCAAACGTTCTGTGTGTGGGGAAGTTACCTTGCCTGTGAAGATAGGTCCGGAGGTATTCGATATCATCTTCTATGTTATGGACATCCAGCCCGCCTATAGTTGTTTATTGGGGCGTCCATGGATTCATGCAGCAGGGGCAGTCTCGTCGACTCTCCATCAAAAGCTCAAGTATGTTTGGAACGGTCAGATTGTGACTGTGTGCGGTGAAGAAGAGATTCTGGTGAGTCATCTATCCTCGTTCAAGTATGTTGAGGTGGATGGCGAGATCCACGAAACCTTATGTCAGGCGTTTGAGACTGTGGCTCTTGAGAAAGTGGCGTACGCTGAGCAGAGGAAGCCAGGTGCTTCAATTACTTCTTACAAGCAGGCTAAGGAGGTTGTTGATTCTGGCAAAGCTGAAGGCTGGGGCAAGATGGTGGATTTGCCTGTCAAAGAAGACAAATTTGGCGTTGGTTATGAGCCTCTCCAAGCAGAGCAGAATGGTCAAGCGGGTCCGAGTACCTTTACCAGCGCTGGGCTGATGAATCATGGCGACGTCTCTGCGACCGGTAGTGAAGACTGTGACAGTGATTGTGATCTGGACAACTGGGTTCGCCCGTGTGCACCAGGGGGGTCTATCAACAACTGGACGGCTGAAGAAGTGGTTCAAGTTACTCTTCTGACAGAGTAATTTTCTGTTGTTTTGTCATTTTGCATGAAAATCCTACGTTCTGCCCAAGGCGTAGTGATTCATTGTAGGGCCTCATCATGTTTTAATGATTATCATTAATGAAGGACATTTTTTGAAATCAAACTTTGTGATCCCTGTCTTTCTATTTTTTTTGTTTTCATCCTTTTGCAAAAACAATAAAAATGGCAATGTTTTTGTTTTTTGTGACTTTATTGAACTCTTTTTTCTAAAACAAAGCATTAAACATGCAGAAGCGATCTTATGGCATTCACTATGAACAGTTCTGTTATGGCTCAGTATGATTTCGACAATCCCATCTACCAAGCTGAAGAGGAGAGTGAGGAAGACTGTGAACTCCCTGCAGAATTGGTCAGATTGTTGAAGCAGGAGGAAAGGGTCATCCAACCTCATCAGGAGGAGTTGGAGGTTGTTAATTTGGGTACTGAGGACGCCAAAAGAGAAATCAATATTGGGGCTGCTTTAGAGGACTCTGTCAAGAGGAGGCTGATTGAGATGCTGAGAGAATATGTGGAGATATTCGCCTGGTCATATCAGGATATGCCTGGGTTAGATACAGACATTGTGGTGCATCGATTACCTCTTAGAGAAGGATGTCCTTCGGTCAAGCAGAAGCTTCGTAGAACGAGTCCTGATATGGCAACTAAGATCAAGGAAGAGGTTCAGAAGCAGTGGGATGCGGGTTTTTTGGCTATTACAAGTTATCCCCCATGGGTGGCCAACATCGTTCCTGTGCCGAAGAAGGATGGCAAAGTCAGAATGTGTGTCGATTACCGGGATTTGAATAGAGCGAGTCCGAAAGATGATTTCCCATTACCTCACATTGATGTATTGGTTGATAATACGGCTCAATCCTCGGTATTCTCTTTCATGGATGGTTTCTCCGGATATAATCAGATCAAGATGGCGCCAGAGGACATGGAAAAGACGACATTCATTACACCTTGGGGCACATTCTGCTATAAGGTGATGCCATTTGGGTTAAAGAATGCTGGTGCTACCTATCAAAGGGCAATGACGACTCTCTTTCATGACATGATGCACAAAGAAATTGAAGTATACGTAGATGATATGATTGCGAAGTCGCAGACAGAAGAGGAGCACCTGGTTAATTTGCAGAAGCTGTTTGACCGGTTGAGAAAGTTCAAGCTGAGGTTGAATCCGAACAAGTGTACGTTTGGAGTGAGATCAGGGAAGCTTTTAGGCTTCATTGTCAGTGAGAAAGGGATTGAGGTCGATCCAGCGAAAGTCAAAGCTATTCAAGAGATGCCTGAACCAAAAACGGAGAAGCAAGTCCGTGGGTTTTTAGGGAGGTTGAACTACATTGCAAGGTTCATATCTCATCTAACAGCCACGTGCGAACCAATTTTCAAACTGCTTAGAAAGAATCAGGCGATCAAGTGGAATGATGATTGTCAGAAAGCTTTTGACAAGATTAAAGAGTATTTACAGAAACCTCCAATTCTGATTCCTCCAGTTCCAGGAAGACCACTGATAATGTACCTGTCAGTGACTGAGAACTCGATGGGGTGTGTATTGGGACAACATGACGAGTCTGGTTGAAAAGAGCATGCCATATACTACCTTAGCAAAAAGTTTACCGACTGTGAAACAAGATATTCACTGCTCAAGAAAACTTGCTGTGCTTTGGCCTGGGCTGCTCGCCGACTGAGGCAGTATATGTTGAACCATACTACCTTATTGATTTCTAAGATGGATCCAGTGAAGTACATCTTTGAGAAACCGGCTCTCACCGGAC
The DNA here is from genome assembly GCF_024323335.1 of Lathyrus oleraceus. Taxonomy (NCBI): domain Eukaryota; kingdom Viridiplantae; phylum Streptophyta; class Magnoliopsida; order Fabales; family Fabaceae; genus Lathyrus; species Lathyrus oleraceus. The sequence continues at coordinate 62,722,615 of NC_066580.1, read as the reverse complement.
GCGTTGCTCGTTGGCAGATGATTCTAACAGAATATGATATTCAGTACACGTCACAAAAGGCCATCAAAGGTAGTGTTCTGTCAGACTACCTCGCCGAGCAACCGATTGAAGATTATCAGCCTATGATGTTTGAATTCCCTGATGAAGACATCATGTATCTTAAAATGAAAGATTGCGAAGAGCCTCTTGTTGAGGAAGGACCGGATCCGGATGACAAATGGACACTGATGTTTGATGGGGCTGTGAATATGAACGGTAACGGTGTTGGGGCAGTATTGATCAATCCTAAAGGTGCTCATATACCTTTTTCTGCCAGATTGACGTTTGACGTCACCAACAACGAAGCTGAGTATGAGGCTTGTATCATGGGGATAGAAGAAGCCATTGATCTGAGGATCAAAACTCTTGATATATTTGGAGATTCCGCTCTAGTGGTCAATCAAGTCAATGGAGATTGGAATACGAATCAGCCGCATTTGATTCCGTATAGAGATTACACCAGAAGAATACTGACGTTCTTCAAGAAGGTGAAGTTGTATCATGTCCCCCGGGATGAGAATCAAATGGCTGATGCCTTGGCTACTTTGTCGTCTATGATCAAAGTTCATTGGTGGAATCATGTGCCACATGTTGCGGTGAATCGACTTGAGAGGCCTGCGTATGTGTTTGCAGCCGAGTCTGTTGTGATTGATGAGAAGCCGTGGTATTATGACATCAAGAACTTCCTCAAGACTCAGGAGTATCCTGAAGGTGCGTCGAAGAATGACAAGAAAACCCTGAGAAGGCTAGCTGGAAGCTTCTATTTGAATCAGGATGATGTGCTGTATAAGAGAAACTTTGACATGGTCTTGCTCAGATGCGTGGACAGACCCGAGGCGGACATGTTAATGCAGGAAGTTCATGAAGGTTCCTTCGGTACTCATGCCGGCGGACATGCAATGGCTAAGAAATTGTTGAGAGCGGGTTATTACTGGATGACTATGGAATCCGATTGTTTCAAGTATGCTCGGAAGTGCCATAAGTGTCAAATCTATGCTGATAAGGTGCATGTACCACCAAGCCCTCTGAATGTCATGAATTCGCCTTGGCCGTTTGCCATGTGGGGCATTGATATGATTGGGAAGATTGAGCCTACTGCTTCGAATGGACATCGCTTCATCTTGGTTGCGATTGACTATTTCACCAAATGGGTGGAAGCAGCTTCCTATGCTAACGTTACCAAACAAGTGGTTACCCGGTTCATCAAGAAAGAAATCATATGTCGTTATGGAGTTCCTGAGAGAATCATCACTGACAATGGTTCGAATCTCAATAACAAGATGATGAAAGAGCTTTGTAAAGATTTCAAGATTGAACATCACAATTCTTCTCCTTACAGACCGAAGATGAATGGTGCTGTAGAAGCGGCGAACAAGAATATCAAGAAGATTGTGCAGAAGATGGTCGTTACGTACAAGGATTGGCATGAGATGCTGCCTTTCGCTTTGCATGGGTACCGTACCTCAGTACGTACGTCGACCGGGGCAACCCCTTACTCCCTTGTGTATGGTATGGAAGCTGTCCTACCTGTTGAAGTGGAGATTCCTTCTCTGAGAGTTTTATTGGATGTCAAGCTGGACGAAGCCGAGTGGATTCGAACAAGGTTTAACGAGTTGAGCCTTATCGAAGAGAGACGGCTAGCAGCTGTATGCCATGGACAGTTGTATCAGCGAAGGATGAAGCGAGCCTTTGATCAGAAAGTGCGTCCTCGAAGCTATCAGATCGGTGATCTAGTTTTGAAGAGGATCCTCCCTCCCGGTACAGATAACAGGGGCAAGTGGACTCCTAATTATGAAGGTCCGTATGTTGTGAAAAAGGTATTCTCCGGTGGAGCCTTGATGCTTACAACTATGGATGGTGAAGATTTTCCGTCTCCTGTTAACTCAGATGTAGTCAAAAAATACTTCGCATAAATTGACCCGCTGGACAAAAAGAAAAAGAGTCCAGGCAAAAAGGGGCATCCCGGCGAACCAAAAAACAGAAAAGAAAAGGTTCGGGCAAAAATTAGGGATAAAATGAAAAGAATTTGTACACCCGGTAAGTCGAAAACCCGCAAGGGCGGCTTAGGCAAAAATGGGTATCCCGGTGGATTGAAAACCCGAAAGGGCGATCCAGCCAAAAGAGGGATTAAAGCGAAGACTACAGTCTGAGTTGTCTGTACTTCATCAAGCTTTGTCATCTGCCATCTCGAAAGATGTGATCCGTCCAGTCATTCTTCTCAGAAAGCAAGGAGTTGGGAGGAAAACTGATGATCTGTGAGTTATAACAGAATTGGGAAATAGTGGATGCCGTGTTCACGTTGCCATTAGGATAGATTTTTCCTTTTGTGCGCAATTACCTCTTTCTAGGAATTGCCTCCCAATGTATTTGCCTTTTCAGGCGCATTTTCAATCAATAAAAGTCGTTATTCAGATAAATGGCTCTTTTGTTTTTATTTTTACTGTTTTGTTTGCAAAAATGTCCGAATTTTTGATAAGCATTGCATATAAAAACATGAAGGCTAAACAATAACTTGCAGGATGATGAAACATTTGAAAATCATTTTGAATGTTGAGGACACTTGAGCGTATCTTGTCCATGTATCCCCTGGGGGCATTTTGTTGTGCTGTTTTTCAGGATTGGCATCTGTGAGGACGTTTCCTCAACAGATATTTTCCCCAAGCAAGTTTGGAAGCTATCAGAGCTATGTTCCCCTGCGGAGACGTCTGTGGATAGTGCCTTCTATTCCCCAACAGATCTAAGGATTGCCTATCCCCAGCAGGCCTGTATTTGCCGATTTCCTCCCCGAGTGAGGCAGTTTCATTGAAATTTATCTCCAGCATTTATCCTATCTGTGGACTGAAGGATATCCCCAACGGAGTTTACCCTCCCCCAGCAGCAGTGCTATTCTCCAACATGAGTGAGAAGTCGTTGCTCTTCTTGCAGAGTCTCCCCGCAGAGTTGGAGTACCCAATCAGTTTTGGCTCCCCGGCCGGAGTTTTTCATCATTTTTTTTGCATTTTTGCATTTTAGTAATCATTGCATCCTCAAACTGCGTAGCATTCCCATTCAATATGGAGCATTACGCCATAGAAAAATTCAAACATATGCATTCATATGTTAACCTCACCAGACCGTATCCCCGGCAGAGGCGGATCATTTCATTCAACATCAGCACAGCAAGTCTGCTACAGTTGCTCTTGACAGCATTCAGGATTGATATCCCCACAGAGGTTTATTTCCTCACCCGTTGGTGACAGAAAGTTTGTTTCTCCCCAGTGAGACCCCCAGCAAGTGGTCAACCTTGCCTTGACATATCTAAGATGTCGTTCTTGTGATACCGGTAAGTGTCATACTAGCACCCGCGTGTGTTTCTTTGTTTGGTGTCGGTAAACACCATTGTTTCGGTGTCTGTAAACATCGGGTATTCTCCCCAGTCATCAGTAAATGTCTGGTCATCATTTTTGGTGTCGATAAACACCATTGTTTCGGTGTCTGTAAACATCGGGTATTCTCCCCAGTCATCAGTAAATGTCTGGTCATCATTTTTGGTGTCGGTAAACACCATTGTTTCGGTGTCTGTAAACATCGGGTATTCTCTCCAGTCATCAGTAAATGTCTGGTCATCATTTTTGGTGTCGGTAAACACCATTGTTTCGGTGTCTGTAAACATCGGGTTATTCTCCCCAGTCATCGGTAAATGTCTGGTCATTTTTTGATGTCGGTAAACATCATCTTTCGATGTCGGTAAACATCGAGTCTTGTCTGCAGTCATCGGTAAATGTCTGATAATCCCCAGCTAGAGATCCCCATTAGAGTCATCGGTAAATGTCCTATCTGGTTTCCAGTTGCAAATATTCGTTTTTTCCCTTAGTAAAGTGTTCCCCGGTCATCGGTAAATGTCTGGTCGTTTGTTTTGATGTCGGTAAACATCATCTTTCGATGTCGATAAACGTCGAGTCTCATCCCAGTCATCGGTAAATGTCTGGTCATGCTTTGTTTCCTTGTTGATAAAATCAAGATCCCCAGAAGTCGTCGGTAAACGTCTTGTCCGATTACACCACAAAGATTTTGTTCCCCCCCAAGTGGAGACGCCATCGGTAAATGGCCCCGTTTTCTTCGATATCGGTAAATATCAGATCCCCAGTTGCAGTAGCCATCGGTAAATGGTCGGGTTGAAGTTGATATCGGTAAATGTCAAGTTTCTTTGAAGCCACCATCGGTAAATGGTTTTGCTTCCTTTTACATCAGAAGTTGTTTCCCAGCAGCCATCGGTAAATGGTCTTGCTGAAGTTGATATCGGTAAATATCGAGTTTCCAGTTTCTAACCATCGGTAAAATGGTTTCGCCTTTCTGAAGTTATCAATTGCAGGCGTCATCGGTAAATGACGTGGTTCTCCTTGTGTCATATCCGGCAGAGTGCAAATTTCTACGGTTCTTTGGTATTCAATCCCTGTTTACCCTGAAAGTCTGACAGCCGTTGCTCTCATCCATTCGGGTTCCCAGCTGATTGAATAGGGGCAGCTGTAGCACCTCAAATTTGCACCTATCATTGTACCCACATTTTCATATTAGGTCATAACATAACATGGTCCACTGCATAACATTGCATTGTCCTATTTGCCTCAAGTGCAAGCCAATCAAGAGAATTAGGTCAAACTGGTCAGGAGATCAGTCAGTCAAGCAAGCAAGTGCATTTCTCAAGGAGCCAAGGCCTTAGGGTTGGTCCAACATGTTCACATGACTTAGGGATCCATTTGAAGTGTTTTGGTCAAGGATTGGATGTTCAGAAGTCATCAGTCAATGCACAGTCAGTCAGAAACCCTAAAAAGTCAAACTTGGTCAACTGTGGTTGATTTTATGGTTTTGATGATGGAAATTGGTTTGAGAGGTCTCATTCATGTCCATATAGGCCTCATATATCATGGCAAACATCATCATTGAAGAATTTGAAGCCAGATCAGAAATTTCCAAAAATAGAAATTGGACCTGTAATTGAAACCTGCCAAAAATGGAAAGTCTTGATCCTCAAACTTACATCATGATACAAGCTTCAAATGAATTTTTGCCCAACATGAAAGTTGAAGATCTTGTTCTCCCATTTCCAAAAAGTCCAAGAACACCCAATTCCCATGTATGGTTGGCAAGTTATGATCAAATCATTTTCAGAAATTCTTGAACTTCAAAAGGCCATATCTCTCAAACCATTTGGCCAAATTTGGTGGGGTTTTTTCCAACAAGTCACATTTGACCTCCTCTTTCCAAAAATGTAACCATCACTCACCAAAACATCATAGATCAGAATGACATTTTTTGACTTACTTGAATTAATTTCAAGTGAAGTGAAATTTTGACTTTTTGAAATAACCATTTGTAATCACTTTGGCCATTGGAATATGTTCAGAAATGATATTTGAGACTTGTTGGAAGCCCATTTTCATGCAGTACACACACCCATCACCTACTTGCTTGAAAATTGGCCAAAAGTACACTTTTTTTTACCAACTCCATTCCACATTTTCATGAACTTTGGTTTGTACCCTTAAACAGAAGATATATTCATCATTTTCTGTCACTTGAAAACCCTAGCAGCAGCCACCATTTACCAACAGAAAACTCATCTCTCTCAAAAACTCATTCTCTTCATTTTTGATTTTCTGCCAAAAAACCTCAAAAAGACTCGAGCTTGGCTTGGTTTTATCATCACATTCCATCACTTTGGAAGCTATTTGGAGCCCTGTTTCCCAGCTGTAACATCATCTTCAAGCACTGCTGCACCAAAACTCATCCATGGCAGTCCTCGAGTTGAGCCATTTCAAGCACTACTGAGCCAAAGTTCTTCCTCAATCCATCTTTTAGAAGCTTCATGTACATCTGTTTTGGGCATTTGCAAGCAAAGAACCTCTAAATCACGACTGCCCTTCAATCTTGGTGAGTTTTCGATCTTCACTATTCTTAAAACTATGCCATGCCTTAGATAGAGTATGCCATGCTGATCACCATGAAACTTAAATCGTGACAAACCATTGAGAAATGAGAGAGAACGAGGGTTTTGAAATTTCATGTGCTTGGCAAGATTCAATCGATTTTTCATTTTATTGTTGTTTTGAGATAAATCGCATGTGGATTCGTGTTAAGGGTTGTTAGATCTTCGTAAACATGTGTTTAAATTGCGTTTCTGGGATTGTTGAAATTTTCTGGAGATTTCGCGCATGAAGATCATGAAGATCTTCATGCTGTTCATGAACTGCACATTACCTGCGGATTCACTTGCGGCCTTCATGAGCTGGCTGCGAATTTTCCTGCGGATTTCTGGGCTAGGGTTTTCTTTCATGAATCGTTACTGTTGCATTAACATGGACCAATAGCATTATTTCATTTCCGTGCCCTAAACGCGGTCGTTTGGTTAAGTGGCATGGTTATTTACAAGTTTGCCATCAGCGTGGCACATGACCCATTAAATGATGTTGTTTTTTTTCATTTTTATTTGAATTTGATACATCATCTTACAAAAATCATGGCGCATCCAATTTTAATCCAAATTTCATGGGATTTTTTGTATCATGTTCATCAGAATCTCTAGTTTTTTATCATGTATTTTCCAGAATTTTTGCATGAATGTTTTTTAAATGATGCTAGGGTTTGTGACATGTGCTCATATTTTGTACACTTTGCCAAAACATTTGTGAAATAGTGATACTTTATCCAATGGCTCCCAAATTTTTTGTGCTTAAACTAGACACATTCATGGTGATTTTGGTGTAGAGTTTGTGAATTTATCATTGCTGGTTTGTGAGTTATGATTTTTTGAATTAGGGTGTGACAATTTGTGTCACACCATTGATGTGCAACTTCATGATTTTTGATACCATGCTTCTTGACCTCCAATTGATGTGAAGTTTTTCATGAACCTACTCTAGTATGTCTAGTTCACATGTGATTTTTTGTGGAATTATTTGTGGCATTTCCTAATTGTTTGGGATTTTCTCCCCTGTTTGGTCTTATGTTGACTTTTTGTGACACATGTTCCCATTTCATTTGTGAAATCCTCATACTTTATTAGATGGACATGAAATTTTACATGAGATAACTAGACATCCTCATCTTTGCCATGGTTTTAGTCCCATTCATTTCTCATATGCTATCACTGATTTATGAATTTTTCAAGTTGATGCATGTTTGGTTGACTTCTTTGAGCATGTTCAAAATTGATTTGACTTTCTGATTTTCATTGACTGCCTTCCACTTGTCCAAATGAGATGAAATTTGACATGCTTACCATGCTGTGGGTTGTGATTGGTCATGATTTATTTGGTGATTTTTGGAAATGTTTAAGATTGCTTTTGAGTTAAGTCTTGCTGTTGACTTCTATGAGCTTCTGTTTGCAACACTTTGACCTAAATTGTTCATGAAATGATGATGATGATTGATATGAATGTGAACCCAATTGGTTTTGTTTCTTGATTGTTTGAACATGATTTTGGATACTTGCCCTTTGCTGTTTTAACTTTTTCATTCTCTTTTGACCCTAGGCTTGCCCTAGTGGTCCTGTGGCTTATGTTTGAGTTCATGTTTTCAGGTTAAGCTACAAATGCTTCAAAGAGATCATTACAATTTGATTGAGTTCATTTGATTATCATGAGCTAACCTCTTTGTTTTGTAGGTTGCTTGGCTCATATGCCTTGAGCTTTGTGCTTTGCACATTTGCCTGTTTGTGTTGACTATTGATTCCTACTTCCTGTTGCTTTAACTTTTGAATTGTGTACTGATCTGTTTGACTATTTCAGGTACCATTAGTTGCTTAGTTCTTTGAACTTGCTTTGCTTTGCTTTAATAGCAACTTGCATTGAGGTATACTTCTAATCTTCATGTAGTCTGGAAGACCTGGCCTGTTACTTGGCCAGGCAACTGTCTGAAGTCCTCCTTAAGAGGCAATGTTTGTGGATGTTTAATTTTGTCCTTGCATAGAGTCAAAGTCCTCCTAAGTGAAGAGGCAATTGGCAGAACCTAAGGGATATGCAACCTATCCCCTGCTATTCTGTGTGTCATCTGCTTTGCTCACACCACTGTGTTGATGCATTGCAGATACAAACCCAAGATCTTGTACAATTGTACAGTTGAGTCAGTATCAAATGTGTAGAAGGGTTCCCACTTTCTGAACCCACACATTCTTGTCTTAAGCTCTCCCAGGCCAGGGATAAGAGCTGTGAAGTCTCATCTTCACTCACCCTTCATCTGCTTCACCTTGGCTCTCAATGTCAAGGTTAAGAGCAACATCTACCCAGTTCCAGAGGTTTGTTTGTTGAGGTTGATATGACCCCTCGACTAAAACCTAACCCTTGTGTGAGCCCTTGTTTGTATATAGTGTGTGCTACCTGTGCTTGTATGTTTGTTTGACTTGCTTCCTGTGCAAGTTAGGTTTAGTTTAGACTTGCTTCCTGTGCAAGTTAGGTTTTGCTTGGCTTGCTTCCTGTGCAAGTTAAGTGTGTGTGTGGCTTGCTTCCTGTGCAAGTCATGTTTAGGATAGGCTGGCTCCCTGTGCCAGTTAGCTAGAAACCTTAACTTAGGGATGATTTGCATGATAACATCTAGGCTCGAGTCGTAGTCTCCCTAGTTGTGTCTCCCTCTGTTATCTGGTTAGGCTAGTCCTTTATCCCTCTGTAGGGGAACTACGTCGCCCTGATCCTCATACCAGATGAGGTACGTAGGCAGGAGATGAGCAGATCTCTCCGGGCGCCTGTGTCTTTGTTTTGTCTTGTTGTGTGCTTGGAAGCTGATGTAAGTCCATCGAGTGGCATTTGGGTTCCAGTGTGGGTTTGTTGGTTCGGATGCTGATGTAAGTCCAGTGATTGGCGTTCAGGCTCCACGTTTGCCTCTTTGTGTGTGTTTTGGTTCGGATGCTGATGTAAGTCCAGTGATTGGCATTCAGGCTCCACGTTTGCCTTTGCCTGTGTTTGTTTGTGTGCGTGTCAGCCGAGCTACGAATGCTCTGATTCTTCTTCGTCCAAGAAGATACGTATGCATAGGATGCGACATCCTAGCGAGCATGTGTCGTTTCCCCAGTCCGAACTACTTCGACTCTGATGTCTATGCCTGATAGACTAAGTAGGCCCAGGATACGATATCCTGCCGAGTCAGCCTTGTCTGTTTTCTTGTGTCTCTTTCAGCCAGTGCGTGTGTGTTTAAGCAGTGTTTTAGCAACCATTTTCCTTCCTATTGTGCGTGGATCCCGTCGAGTACGACGGATGCGTAGGGGTGCTAATACCTTCCCTTCGCATAACCGACTCCCGATCCCATTCTCTTTGGTCGCGAGACCATTTTCTTTCCAGGTTTACTCTGAGCGTTTCCTTTCCCTCTTTTGGGATAAATAACGCACGGTGGCGGCTCTGTTGTTCTTTGTTTCCCGCCGGTTTTTCGCGTAATGCGACAGGTATAACTGAGCATGACACATGAAAGTTGACCTTTTATCTTCAATCAAATTCAGCTGATCACATCTGGTCTGACACCATTCAGCCTCCGTCAACTTGGCTTCCATCAAGACACGCAATGATGGGATCTCAACCTCTACCGGGAGCACAACTTCCATACCATAAACAAGTGAGAAAGGGGTTACCCCTGTTGAAGTGCGGATGGATGTACGATACCCGTGCAAAGAAAATAGGAGCATCTCATGCCAATCTTTGTACGTCACAACCATCTTCTGAATGATCTTCTTAATGTTCTTGTTTGCAGCTTCAACAACCCCATTCATCATAGGTCTGTAGGGAGAAGAGTTATGATGTTCAATCTTGAAGTCTTTGCATATAGCTTCCACCATATTATTATTCAAGTTCGATCCATTATTAGTAATGATCTTGCTTGGCACACCATATCGGGATATAATATGGTTCTTGATAAACCTCATAAAAACTTGCTTGGTTACATTCGCATATAATGCCGCTTCAACCCACTTTGTGAAGTAGTCAATAGCCACCAAAATGAAATGATGTCCATTTGAATATTTGGGCTCAATCATGCCAATCATATCAATTCCCCACATGGAGAAGGGCCATGGGGAGGAAATGACATTCAATAGTGTCGGAGGAACATGAATCTTATCTGCATAAATTTGACACTTGTGGCACTTCTTCATAAACTTGTAACAGTCAGATTCCATTATCAGCCAATAGTAACCTGCTCTCAACATCTTCTTTGCCATAACATGTGCATTGGAATGAGTACCAAAGGAACCTTCATGGATTTCATTCATCAATAAGTCTGCTTCGTATCTATCCACGCATCTGAGTAGAACCATATCGAAGTTTCTCTTGTACAATACATCACCATTCAGGTAGAAGTTATCGACTAATCTTTTCAATGTCTTCTTATCTTTCAAGGATGCCCTAGACGGGTAAACCTGACTTTGGAGGAAACACTTGATATCAAAATACCACGACTTTTCATCTTTGACTTCTTCAACAGAAAACACATGAGCTGGCCTATAAAGATGCATCACAGTCAAATTAGGAACTTTATTCCAATACGTCACTTCAATTTATTGAAGCCAACAATGCAAAAGCATCTGCCCTCCGGTTTTTATCTCGAGGGATATGATGAAACTCAGCCTTTGTAAAGAAATTTGAAATCCTCCTCACATAATCTCTATATGGTATCAAACCGGGTTGATTCATCTCCCATTCACCTTTGATCTGATTCACAACCAAAGCTAAATCTCCATAGACATCCAAATACTTGATTCTGAGATCAATGGCTTCTTCGAGCCCCATAATGCAAGCTTCATACTCAACCATTTTATTTGTACACTTGAAAGTCAGTCTAGCTGTAAACGGGAAATGCCTGCCTTGAGTGTTAATAATCACTACCCCAATGCCATTACCATACTAATTAAAAACTCCATCAAATACCATACCCCAACGGGAACCAGGTTCTGGCCATTGTTCAAGAAATGGTTCATCACAATCTTTCATCTTCAAGTACAAAATCTCTTCATCAGGAAAATCATATTGCACTGACTGGTAATCTTCAATCGGTTGGTGAGCCAAGTGGTCAGGCAAGACATACCTTTAATTTCTTTTTGAGATCGGTATTCAATATCATACTCTGATAACAACATCTTCCAATGGGCAATCCTCCTAGTTAAAGAAGGCTTCTCAAAAATATACTTGATTGGATCCATTTTGGATATCAACCAAGTGGTATGATTCAACATATATTGACGCAGACGCTTAGCAGCCCAAGCCAATGCGCAACAAGTCTTATCTAGCATAGAATATCGAGTCTCACAATCGATGAATTTCTTACTAAGGTAGTAAGTAGCATATTCTTTCTCTCCAGTCTCATCTTGCTGACCTAAAACACAACCCATACTCTCATCAAGCACAATAAAATACATGATCAATGATCTTCCTTCCACAGGTGGAGACAAGATCAGAGGCTCAAGCAGATACTCTTCGATACTGTCAAAAGCTTTCTGGCAGTCTTCGGTCCAATCACAAGACTGATATTTCTGAAGAAGCTTGAATATGGGCTCATATGTGGCAGTCATGTGTGAAATGAATCTAGAAATATAATTCAAGCGGCCGAGAAAACCTCTGACTTGCTTCTCAGTTTTGGGCGCAGGCATTTCTTGTATTGCTTTGACCTTGGCAGGATCAACTTCAATGCCCTTCTCGCTGACAATAAAGCCCAACAACTTACCAGAACGAACACCAAAAGTACACTTATTGGGATTCAAGCGGAGTTTATACTTCCTCAAATGCTGGAATAGCTTCAACAAATGCTCAACATGTTCTTCTTCATTAATGGATTTAGCAATCATATTATCAACATAGACTTTAATCTCTTTATGCATCATATCATGAAAAAGAGTAGTCATTTCTCTTTGGTAAGTTGCACCAGCATTCTTTAAATCGAAAGGCATCACTCTATAACAGAATGTTCCCCAAGGTATAATGAATGTGGTCTTCTCCATATCTTCGGGCCATTTTGATTTGACTATATCCGGAAAACCCGTCCATAAACAAAAAGACTTTGAATTTAGTTGTATTGTCTACCAACATATCAATGTGTGGCAGAGGGAAATCATCTTTTGGACGGGATTTATTCAAATCTCTATAATCAACACACATTCGGACTTTTCCATCCTTCTTCAGAACAAGCACAATATTGGCCACCCACTGCGGATACTCGGCAGTAACAAGGAAACCATCATCAATCTGCTTTTGCACTTCTTCTTTGATCTTTATTGCCATGTCAGGATGAGTCCTTCTCAACTTCTGCTTGACCAGATGGCATTCTGGCTTCAACGACAATCTATGCTCCACCATCTTAAAATCCAAACCAGGCATGTCTTGATAGGACTAAGCAAACACATCTGAATACTCTCAGAGAAGATCAATCAACCCCTTCTTAACTTCAGGACCCAGTCGAGATCCAATATTGACTTCCTTCACATCATCCTCGGAACCCAAGTTGACTAGCTCAATCTGTTCTTCAAATGGCTGAATGGATTTTTCCTCGTGCTCAAGTAGATGAGACAATTCATCAGACACTTCTTTATCACTTTCTTCCTCAGCCTCAAACCCAAGGAATTCAAAGTTTGGATAAGGATTAGGATCATTGTATTCAATGGGTTTAGAAACCAACTTGCATAATGATTTGATATTTTGATTTTAGAGAAGTGAATTGTGACCAAATATTATTGTAAGACCCCAATTTTGTCCCTAAGATCCCTCATGGGATCAAAACATTGCATTTGCATTGCCTCAAGGATCATTAGCATCTTGGTTCCCTTTGCCTTTGGGTGGGATCTCCTATGAGCGGTTTGAGATCACCAAGCATGCTTGAATTGTATATCATTGCTTTTATCATTTTGTTTACTAACCAAAAGCACAAAAATATGTCACTAACATCTTTTGTTTTGTAGCTTAAGCAATCACAAGGTCCAAAGTTTCAAGGAGATCACTGGTACAAAGACATGGTCATAAGGAGATGATACCAAGCATGGTAATGGTTCCCAAATCTCTCATACATCAAATGTGCCTCCCTAGTACTTCAATTCATCATTTTGATCAAAGCAAATCAAAGGGTTTGAGGTCTTGGTCTTCAAGGAAACCCTAATTCATCTGTGCACCACAATGCCTTGCTTCTGAAGCAACCTCAGCCTATGATCAAATACAATCAAGGGAAGTTCTTTAACTCTTAATTTCAGTCATATTTGAACTTATTTGAGTGTCCTCAATCATCAATTCATCAAGATATGAGGCATGGACTTGAGAAGTCGATCAGTCAATTCATCTGACTATTTTGAAATGCACTGAGACCTAACTCTTTATGTGTTGGTCAAATGGAGATGGTTCCAAAATAAACAATTATCTTAAGAGAAATATGAACAACTTTCATGTTCATCAAAAATTGATTTGAAGCTTGTAAGACCATCTTCCATTCCAATACATTATAGGTCATTTTGACTAAAACCCTAATTTTGGGTCAACTTCCCAAGGACATAACGCATTCATTTTTTATGATTTTGAGTTGGGATCAAATGCATTGGAAAGCTTAAGATGTCTACTTGAAATGTTATGTTGAACAAAAGTTCAAAATCTCAAAGGAAATACATGTGATAATGCAAGACATTATAGGTCCTTTTTGACCAAAGGCATTAAAAGTCAAAAAAGTCCAACTTCAAGTGCCCATAACTCATTGATCAAAAAGCCAAATGATGCAAAATTTAAGTCCATTTTGAGTGTCTTGAGAATATATACAATGTTGATGTTGGACGTTTTTCCATTTGAGACTTGTATCATCAAAACATAAGCGCTTGAAAGTTGGCCAATTTTAGAAACCTTGCCTTGACATGTTTTGCACATCACACTTTAAACTCAAATTTCATAAATTTCCACATTCCAAATGGATTCTTGACCAACATAACAATTTTTCATTACATCAAGACCTTTCCAATCATTACTCACATGGCTACATTTGGATTTGGAAAATATCATTTTCGAAGAGGAGAACTTTAAGTGCAATTTTGGGAAACTTGATTCAATTACCATACATGAGCTGATTACATCAAAATTGCACGTCCATTTCATTCATTCTTGATCTCAGCTTACCAATCCATGTGGAATTGGGCCCTCCATGCGCCTGTACAAGCCCATGCATGGAGGCCCCCTTCATTCATGCAAGTTTGAAATCACACTTTCAGCATGGCATTGGCTATAAATACATGGCATGAGAGCTTCCATTTCACACACGAATTCAACCTGAAATGCTGCAGAATTCATTCCCCAACCATCACTAAAGAAGCAATTGCATTTTTCTCAAAAATTTTCAGATCTAGAATTCAGCTTCATCTGGTTGTATTCTTATATCTAATGCTTCTAGACCTTCACCACACATCTCATTGAACTTCTGTTTTGATAAAGCAAACAAGGTTTCAAGCTCAAATGACCAGAACTCAAGCTTACATTCCAACTGGTATTTTCTTCGATTTTCCTAATCCATTGACCTATTGGCTTAGAATTTGTGTTGGCTGAAGTCCTCTCAATAGAGGGATCATGTTTATGCTTTTAATTTTTGCAATCCATTGAGTTCATGATGAACACTAGATTTTTCAACTTCTGATTTCTCAAATCCTAGAGATCTAGAATGAAAATGGATGGTACAGGGATGATGTACATCATCCCAGGTTTCTAATGATGTATAGATCGCACGTTTTGGTTGCCTTTTTTATTTCTGCAATTTGGCCGGAAACTGCAAGCTCACCAGAGAAGACGGTGGCTCCGGTGGCTTCATCATCTCCAGTTTAAATCTGGACCGTGTGATGATGTTTCCAGATTCGATCCCAGGCGTCCATTGTTATGACTTCTATTTCTTTTCCATGTGCACGCATTGACTCGGATCCATGGTAAGCGTGCGCTGAGAGTCCTTGGATGTGCCACCTCATTTAATGAGGTTGATCCAACGTGCCATGGTTTTTCTCATTTTCTGAATTTCTTTTTATTTTTGTTTAATTCCAATTATTTTCAAAAATCAATATCTCTTTCATTTTTAATCCAAAAATTATGGGACTAATTTCATTATTTCCCAAATAATTTCTAGTTTCTATTTCTGATTTTTAATAATTTTTATTTTGTCATTTGATATTTTTTTTGAATTTTCTCTTTTCTGGTTATTTTTAATTCATTTTAAATAGTTTTTGATATTCAAAAAATGCAAAAATATTTTCCTAACCTATTTGAATGATGATAAATGTATGAAAAATATTCTCATCAATTTTTTGAATTGATTTGAGATTTATTTGAGATTTTAGTTCAATTAGGTTATTTTTATTCATTTTTAATTGATTAAAAATAGTTTATGACTTTTAAAAATGCTGAAATTTTTTGTCAAACTTTGTTTGACCTTGTTGAACTTAGGATAAATTACTTGGACCTTCCAAGGTTTATTTGAAGTAATTTTGAAGTTTGACCTTTCCATTTATTTTAATTCAAGTTTAATTTTAAATATTAAAAAATACCAAAAATAGTTTATTCATTTCTTGACATCCAATCTTCATCTCACTTCTGTTTTTTGATTGTTTGACCTTGACTTTCAATGTTATTGGTCAACATATGAGGATTGGTATATTGTATATCATTTAATGCACTTTAATTTTGCCATTTCCATTTCTCTTATCCATCTTCTCCATCTACTTCTTCTACTTCTTTTCTTTTTTGATCAATGAGTTGAAGGTTGATAAGTTAGCATTGATTAGGGAGATTTATCCTTCCTTGATTCAAATCTAATTCATCTTGATCAATTGATCAAGTGAATGTCTTTGCATTAAGGATAAGTTGTCTTTTAAATCATGCAAAAGGCTTAAACCAATACAAGATCAATTCTCTTCTTCTTTTTGGCATGGCAAGTTGTTGGGACTTGGTTCACTAATCAAGACTCCTAACTTGTGTTTGTTGCCTACATTATTATTGACCGGCCTCAGATAGTTGTGACTTCTACATAAGTCCAATTACGATTGCTTAACATAGCGCTAAATTTGCCTTATGACACACTAACCACTAACACTAACTATTGACAATTAACATTTACTTTATGCAATTTACTTTTATGCAATTTACTATTCTTGCACATATTATCCATTTGCTTTTCCCTTTGCTCACTTGAGCACATGTTTATGTTAATGCCATTTGCCTTTTGCTCACTTGAGCACATAATTGTATATATTATTGTGCTTGTGTTTTGTTTTGATTGTGGTGGACCAAATGCAAAGAGTGGACTTAGTTTCTAGGACTTCCCCTATGCAAAGAAATGGAGGATTGGACTTAGATTTTAGGACCTTCCTTATGAAAATTTGGAGTAAAAGGATCTTAAATGATGAAGATGGATTAGAAGGACCAAATCTCTAAACTCTCCCTTGTCTATTCTTGTTTTACTTCATGAAACTTTTGATTTGTGTGTGCTTTGTGTGCTAGGGAACTCTATGAGCTTAATTGGAGGATCATTGCCATGTTCATCCAAAATGGAAGATACAAGATACATTGAAGATCTCTTATGAGACTTGTTTGATTGCTTATGCTTGGTGCTTTCTTATTCCAAAGGATGGGAGCTACTTGGATCATCAATATGATCTCAAGAGAGGAACTCCTAGTGTGGTTTCATTCTTCATCCCTTCTCTTTTTGTTTTACTTAGGACTTAGCCCTTCTTCTTCTTCTCTCCACTCTAACCCAAGCCAAAACCCTTTGTGCAAACATTTAACTATTGTTTTCAAACATTAGAAACCTAAGCCTTATGCTTTTGATTTTTAAACTTTCTTTTCATAACACTTATTTTGAATTGAGTCTTTAAGTCAACTTTGACCATTTTTGTATATATACTTCTAATTGGTAAACATAACCCATTCAAATTTATTTTTTGTGGTTCCAATTGCCACTTCTTAATCAAAAATCTTTCATAAGCCTTTAGCTATTAGGTTTGAGTTATCCTTGTGGTAGATATAATACTCACCTATATCCTTAGTGATGGACAATGAGTCTTCCATGCTTATTATAGGGTTAACCCCTCACTAGCATGTTGAAGTTATCCTCACATGGTGGATTTGTGGTTTGGTTGAGTATTCTCCCTTTGATAACAAAAGACCTTAAGGCTTTTGGACCAATCAATTCACCAATTTGTTTTTTTTTAGATTTTTACCTCGAACTACGAGGTTTTGATCCTAATCTTTTTATAAGATGGTACGTAGGCAATGGGTTTATCCATCCAAACATAAAATGTAAATAAACTTGTACATTCTCTCCTCATCTCTTCAATCATGTTTGCAAAAACAAAATTTTCACAAAACAACAACCTTTGCAACAAGTATGAAAAGGGCTCCCTAGGAGTACCTAGGATGTTTTGGGTGCCTAACACCTTCCCATTGCATAACCAACCCCCTTACCCAGATCTCTGTTTCTTTTACTACTTTTTGTTAAAACTATTAGGTTTTTGTTCGCTTTCTAACCATTCCCTTGAATAAATAGAAGTGCGGTGGCGACTCGACTTGTATGATTTACCTTGGATTTAGTCAATATCTCTAATGGTAACGAATACCCCGCTACAATTATGCAGATGGACAATTATTATTTATTGATTTATGTTTTTTTGCGATTACCATTTTCAGAAAAGCAAAAAGTAAAAATAAAAACATCATAGATGTGGATGAATAGAATTGCATTTTATTAATGATCAAATTTGAAAAATTCCCAACAATGTTCACTTCTCCCTTAGGCATAGGAGAAGGATTTTCAAAAACAATAAAAGTAATTACTTAGAATGATGAACAATAATAGGAACATCGACAAAATTTCAATTGTTGCAAGCTCTTCCATTCGTCACAAAATTGGTGCAGTCTTCATCTTCATCACCCTCGATCACAACAGCTAAGTGTCGTTCATTACCATGAATGAACCCTCCGCTACAGAAACTGAGTTACACATCTTCATCCTTAATCACTAATGACCCTTGTTGGAATCCCAAACTAGCTTTGCTCTTGTTCTCGGCGACCTCTACCATCCGGCCCCATTGATCAGAACTACCATCTTCGACGATCTTCAGCGCGTCTTTGAAGGAGGACATAGGTGCCCCTACTCTCTTTTCCTCATCAACAGACAAAGCTTGGAACGGAGTTCCAATCTCATTCTCATCTTCTACATATGAGAACGACGACAGATGGCTCACTAACAAAGCTTTCTCTCCATCGATGATAACAAGCTTATAATTCTTCACAAACTTCAGCTTCTGATGCAGAATGGATGTAACAGCTCCCGCCTCATGTATCCATGGCCTTCCTAATAGGAATCTATAGGCCGGGTGGATATCCATTACTTGAAAAGTAATTTGGAAATCACTCGGACCTATCTTCACAGGAAGGTCCACCTCACCAATTATAGTCTTACGAGAACCGTCAAAAGCTTTAACGATCACACCACTATACCTCATCAGAGCTCCTTGATACGACAGTATGGAACGAGTTGATTTCGGGAGTACATTCAATGAAGAGCCAGTTTCAACCAATACATTTGATAGAGCATCCTCCTTGCAGTTCATCGATATGTGCAATGCTAAGTTGCGATTTCTGCCTTCCTCGGGAAGTTCTTCGTCACAAAAGCTCAAATTATTGCAGGAAGTGATGTTAGCCACAATATGATCAAACTGATCCACCGTAAAATCATGCTCTACATGTACTTGCTCCAATACCTTTTTCAATGCTTCTCTGTGCACTTTAGAGTTTATAAGCAGAGACAACACTAGAATCTTGGAGGGAGTTTGGAGTAGCTGCTCCACCATATTAAATTCACTTTTCTTGATTAAAAGGAGTACCTCATCATCATCGTTAGGCTTAAAACCTCTGGATTCACCAGAATGATATCTTGGAGCACTAACCGGATTCACCATAGGCACATCCACCTTCTTACTGACATCCTCTACATCCTTCAGGAACACATGGCCAAAAACACGACCACTGTGGGTCACCTTTGTAACATCAACAATGCTCACAACAGAACTAGTCGTAGGAAATGGAACCTCTTGACAATTCTCTAACATAGCAGCATTATACTGGTATGGAACAACTCCAACGGATGCATACGGGACAAGGCCCGCTAACAGTATCACCAACAACGAAATCGATCTGTTGACACTATTACTGTTGCTGCTGTTGAACTGAATTACTACCCTCTCTGGGGTCTTGAATACAGGAACTATAACATTTAAATCATCGCCAAAGTGAAGGGATTTGAAAATATGGATCATACCTTCATCCATCAACCTTTGGATGTCCCTCCTCACAATCACGTAACCTCGAGGATTAACACTTCAAATTGCACAACTATCATGGTCATGCTCACAATCACTCACCAAAAAGATATCCTTATGCATCCTTACCAAGGACCTTTTAATGAAACGAACATCATATATCTTGAATTCCCCGGGATAACCGTCCACCATATTAACAGAAGGATTACCATGAGCAGGTAGTGGGTTTGTTTTGACATTCGGTGCACGGTCCTCAAAGGACACCATCCCACTTTTGACCAACTTCTGGACTTCATATTTCAAGGGGTAGCAATTCTCGATATCATGACCGAGAGTTCCTTGGTGAAAGGCGCAACGGAGTTTCGGTTTATACCACCATGGAAGTGGTTTTGGAATCTGTGGAGGATTTCTTGGTTCAAGAAGGTTATTAAGAACCAAAGATGGATACAATTCAGCATAAGACATAGGAATGGGGTCAAAAGAGACCTTCTTCCTCTTAAAGTTTTGTTGTTGTTGATTATTGTTGGTATTGTTGTTGTTGTAGTTGTTTGTTCTTTGCTGTGGTTGTTGTTGAATTGGAACTGATTGATTTTTAGAAAATACTAGAATGACAAATGATACTTGATGATGATGATGACGGGGTTGTGGACTTTTTCTGACAGGAGGCCTCCTCTGCCTCCCCGCGGATACTGCATTAGTCTCGCCTTCTTTCTTTTTGGAAAACCCACTGTCGTACTTCTTGCTAGACGAAACATCCTCTTTAGACAACCGTCTCTCTCGGACACCCTCTTCTAATCTCATCCCCATGTTCACCATTTCGGTTAAGTCACTGGGGGCACTGGCAATCATCCGCTCATAGTAAAATGAGCTTAGGGTCTTGAGAAAAATATTGGTCATCTCCTTTTCTTCCAAAGGAGGGTCGATCTAAGCAGCAAGCTCTCTCCATCGCTGTGCGCAATCTTTAAACGTCTCCTTGTCCTTCTGAGACAATGACCTCAACTGGTCCCTATACGGCGCCTGTAGCACCTCAAAATTTGCACCCCTCATTCATGCATTCATTTCATTTTTTAGGACATTTAGCATTTCATATTGCATTGCATCTTGGCAGTCAGAATTGGCATCAAGTGAATCCTCTGTGCAAAAGAGCAAGTCTTTCCTTGAGATAAAGGCCACATGGTTATTCTGAAGAGCTTATATAAGCCAAGGTTCATTTTGAAGCAAATTCCCCAGGTGGTTGAGGCCCAAATTCCTCAGTACATGTCAAGGTCATCTGAGGACCAATACAATCAACTGTGCAGTCAATTGAAGGCTTTGAGGTGGGGAAATGGTTTGAGACACTTCATTCATGTCCAAAAGAGGCCTATTCATCATGTCAAACATTTATCTTGAAGGATTTGAAGCCAGATCAAAAGTTTCCAAAAATGGAAAGTGACCTGTAATTGAAAGTTCCTAAAAATGGCAAGTTTTTGGACCACATTCAACTTGACTTTCCAACATCAAATAAGCTTCAAATGATTTTTTGTTGAACATGAAAGTTGAAGATCTTTCTCTCCTCTTTTCAAAAAGTCCAAGATCATGAGCATCTGATGAATGGTTGAAAAGTTATGAGCAAAAGATCACAATGTGTACATGGAAGTTCAACATGGCATAACTTTGGCTACAAAACTCCAAATGAAGCCACTCTTTTTGCAAAATGTTTGTCATGACCAATATTTTTCAAATCCATCATTGCATTGCATGAAATAAAATCACATGATCAAGTGTCCATTCAAGTGCATTTTGGAGGGAAAGTTGGTAATTTGAAATTGGTTGATGCTACAAGCCATTTGACCATTCCATCATGTTCATAGGGTGGTTTTAAGTGAAAAAAGAAGCTTGCATGTGCACTGTTCACGTGCACATGTCCATGTAAGGGTGCATTTTCATTTTTGGTCATACACCTCATTTCTCATTAAGTTTCCATTAGCCAAGCCTAATTGTGATTAGCATGGTGATTAGTGAATCACATAAAAGGCTAATTCTAACTGTTTTGCTCAGATTACACATTCTAGATCTCAAAATCTCATTTCCCTCCAAAATTTCTCTCAATTCAAACTTCAAAATCCTTCATATAACACATGAATTTTCTTGCATATTCTGGTTTAGCATGCATGATTGAGTAGGAATCAAGCATTGGATTGAAGAAATTGGACAAGAAACGTGCACATCAAGATCATGAAGATGAAGATGGTGTTCTGAAATTTAGCAAGATTCAAGCCTTTGCAAGTGTTAATTTGTACATCAAGCTTCATATCAAGGTTGGAGGAGAAGATCAGGACATTTTTGGAGCTTGAATCCACTGTTTCCTCACACTGCATAACAGGTTGGTGAAAATTCGAATCTCATTATTTGCCAATTCATTGCCATGATCTTGTAGAGTTTTTGATGCTGATGATTCTGATATGAATATTATTGATTTTGGTTGGATATTGAGTGAGTTATGTCAATTTAAAGTTTGGATGTGAGAAATGTTTTCAATCGATTTGCTTGATTCATGGAGATTTAGGCTAAATGAGTGTTAGATCCGTGTTCCTCGTAACGAGAGTTTTCCAACGGTATATACTATGCACGTTTCTGGAAAAAAAATGATGACTACTCGCCGGCGTACCACCGGAGAAGATGACCGGAAGTACTGTTCCGGTCATCTGGTTCGTGCGTTAGGGTTTTCATGTTCACGCGCTAGCAACCTTGCCATCCTCTGTTCGATTCCGCGCCTTGACATTTTGGAATTTCGCTTGTGATCTCCCTGCCTTAGCCAAACGCAACGTTTCATTTGAAACGCGCTTGCAACCTCTTGAACACTGGTTCGATCCTTGCTTGTGTTGTTTTGAATTGTTTTATTTGTTTTACGCTAGCGCTTCATGGACCTCATGTGCCAGGGTTCGAACCTTGCCTTTTCCATGTTATTTCCAGCGCTTCTTTTGTCTGCTTGAACCTGGGTTCAACTCTTAGCCTGTGCATTTTTAATTCCAATTCACATATCATTTTCCAATTGATTTTCATTATTTTCATTATTTTCATTATTTTCATTATTTTCATTATTTTCATTATTTTCATTATTTTCATCTACTTGTAAAAACCATTAAAAATAGAAAACTTGTCCAAATTGAATGCAACTTTTTCCCACATGATTGTATGGATGTCTATTATTTTTTTCTGATGTCATTTGCCTGATTTTATTGTGGCTGGATTTTTAAATGTGTTTGTGTGATTGAACATGGTGCAAATGTGACATGTGGTACTAATTGTTTTGTAATATGCTCATGATTTGTCTAATTGCTTTGAAATTTGACATGCTCATTCATAACATGTAGCATGATTTTTGAGCTTTTGTTTGGCATTTTTAGCACATTTCATCTCTGTTTTAGACACATGAATGTATGGTGTGACAATTTGTGTCATACATTTGGATGCTGCCTTTGTTCATTTTCATTACTAGGTCATTTGATATCTTCTGGACCTAAATTTTTGCATGAGGCTTGTGTTTAACATGTTGTGTTTACATAAAAATTTTCATGATCAGTGGATTCATTTCCGTTTTAATATGGATTTTCTTATTTGTATGTCCAATTGTGATCACCATTGCTTGCCTTTGCCTTATCTTGATTAATTGTTGGCTTTGCCTTGTGATTTGAGTTTGATCCTTTTTATGACATGTTATTGTTTGATTAAATATGCTTCATGTGAAATATTAGCTTCTGTTTTGACTATTTGCTTTGCCTTTGACCCTAGTCTTGGTACTAGTGGTTTGTACTCACCTTTTGAGCTTTGTATTTCAGGTTCAAGCATCTAGATCTAGTGGTTGATGCGATCTCATTACTTGAGATGCAAATTACTTTGTCCACTAACCTTTGTTGTGTTGTAGGTCCCTTGGTGATGAACTCACTTGAGTTGTTTACACATAGGACTTGTATTGTGTACATATTGGAAGAGAACCACTGTTGAAATTCAGTTTGGTTTGTCTGAATACAATATTGACTTGTTTGACTTTTGTACAGGTACATAAGTCGCTTTTAGCTCTTGCTTGAGCTTTTCTTTGGTTGTGGTTGGTATACAACCTAGGTAATCATTCTCTAACTCCATGTAGTCTGGAAGCCCTGTCGTTTCTTTTGGCAGGCATTTGGCTGAAGTCCTCCTTAAGAGGCAATGACTGTGTTTGTTTATATTTGTGCTAAAGACCTCCTTGTCGAGGCATGTTACTTGTTAAGTCCTCCTAAGTGAAGAGGCAATTGACAGATAGAAGGGACTCGCAATCAGTCTCCTGTTAGTCTTTGAGTCGTTCATTATGCTCGCACTACGTGCTGATGCTCTTGAACCTAACCCAAGATCCTTGTGTATAGAGTCAGTCAAGTGGAGTAGGGTCCCTCATTCTGGATCCCCACGTTTTCATTGATTCAAGCTCACCCAGGCCAAGGTTAAGAGCTATGAGGTCTTATCCTCATTACCTTTCATCTGCTCACCCTGACGGTCAATGTCAGTGGTTAAGAGCTTTTCTTCATACCCTTCCAATGTTGGCTTGTTTGTCGAGGTTGATATGACCCCTTGACTAAAGCCCAACCTTGTATGAGCCGCTTGTTTGCGTATAGAGTGTGATACTTGTTCACCCGTGATTGATGTTATTTGCTGTTTGAGCTAGCTTGCTTCCTGTGCGAGTTAAGTTCTGATTAGAGACCTCAACTTAGGGATCGTTTGCATGACAACTTTTAGGCTCGAGTCTTAGTCTCCCTATTAGTCTGTTATCTCCTTAGTCTCTGGTTAGGAGAAAGTTTCTCCCCTGTTAAGGGGAACTACGTCGCCCTGATTCTCATACCAGGAGATTGAGCGAGATCTCTCCGGGCACTCTTTTCCTTTTTTGTGAGTGTGTATTTGTCACCCCTTTCCTTCTTCCTTTTGTTTGTTTGTTAGGAGTCGGATGTAAGACCAGCCATTGGCATTCCGTTTCCTGTTTCAGTTTGTTTGTTAGGAGTTGGATGTAAGCCCATTTAGTGGCATTCTGTTTCCTGATTGTTTGTGTTGTTTGGAGTCAGATGTAAGACCATTGATTGGCATTCCGTTTCCTGTTGTGTGTTTGCTTTGACGTCTCAGCGTCTCTTTCAGTGTTTTGTTTCGGCGTGCGTTAGCCGAGCTACGAGTGCTCTAATTCTTACTCTGGTTAGAGAAGATACGTATGCATAGGATGCGATGTCCTAGAGAGCATGTTTCCCATCTCCCCGAACTACGTCGACTCTGATGTTTGTTTCTGACAAACTACGTAGGCTCAGGATGCGACATCCTGCCGAGTCCCCTTCTTCCGTCTTTCACCTGTTTTGCCATTCTAGTTTGGTGCAGATTCTTTGAGCAGTTTATTAGCAACCTTTTCTATTCTTTTGAGCGTGGATCTCGTCGAGTACGACGGACGTGAGGGGGTGCTAATACCTTCCCCTTGCGTAACCGACTCCCGTACCTTGCAATCTCTGGTCGTAAGACCATTCCTTTCCCTTTCTTAGGTTTACTTCGAGTGTTTCCTTTCCCTCCTTTGGGATAAATAACGCACGGTGGCGGCTCTGTGTCTTTTCCCACCGGTTGTTTTTCGCGTATGCGACAACGCCATATCCACATTATATTTGTACTGCTTTACAAATGCTTCACCCAAATCATTGAATGTACGAACACTCGCACTATCCAAACCAATGTACCACCTCAGAGCAGCACCAGTCATGTTGTATTGGAAATAATGGATCAATAACTGATCATTATCAATTTGCGTCGATATCTTTCTAGCATACATGACGAGATGGTTGAGCGGACAAGTATTCCCCTTATACTTTTCAAAGTCAGCGACTTTGAACTTCATCAGCATTTTAACATTGGGAACCAAGAAAAGTTCCACATCACTCTTATCGAATAAATCTTTTCCCCTCTGTCGCATTACGCGAAAAACCGGCGGGAAAACGAAACAACAGAGCCGCCACTGTGCGTTATTTATCCCAAAGGAGGGAAAGGAAACGCTCGAAGTAAACCTGGAAAAGACATGGTCTCGCGACCAGAGAGAGATGGGATCGGGAGTCGGTTATGCGAAGGGAAGGTATTAGCACCCCTACGTATCCGTCATACTCGACGGGATCCACGCACAAAAGAAAGGATAAGGTTGCTGAAAACTGCTCAAACACCACACACTGGCTGGAAGGAAACACAGGAAAACAA
The DNA here is from genome assembly GCF_024323335.1 of Lathyrus oleraceus. Taxonomy (NCBI): domain Eukaryota; kingdom Viridiplantae; phylum Streptophyta; class Magnoliopsida; order Fabales; family Fabaceae; genus Lathyrus; species Lathyrus oleraceus. The sequence continues at coordinate 62,697,084 of NC_066580.1, read as the reverse complement.
GAGAAACTAACTCGACAGGATGTCGCATCCTGGGCCTACGTAGTCTGTCAAGCACAGACATCAGAGTCGACGTAGTTCGGGACAGGGGGAACGTGCTCGCTAGGATGTCGCATCCTATGCATACGTATCTTCTTTAACCAGAGAAGAATCAGAGCACTCGTAGCTCGGCTAACGCACGCCAAACTAAACACAAACAGGAAACCGACTTCCAATCGTTGGACTTATGTCAGACTCCACCCAAACAGGAAAACCTGGAAACCGAATGCCAATCGCTGGACTTACATCAGACTCCGCACCAACAAACACACACTAGAAACCAAATGCCAATCGCTGGACTTACATCAGACTCCAAGCACACGACAAACAAACACACACAGGAAACCGACTGCCAATCGCTGGACTTATGTCAGACTCCAAACACACACAAAGGGTTTAAAAACAAAAGGTTGCCCGGAGAGATCAGCTCATCTCCTGCCTACGTACCTCATCTGGCATGAGGATCAGGGCGACGTAGTTCCCCTACGCAAGGAAAAAGGACTAGCCTAACCAGAAACAAAGGGAGACACAAACTACTAGGGAGACTACGACTCGAGGCTAGAAGTTGTCATGCATACGATCCCTAAGTTAAGGTTTCTATCTAACTTGTATAGGAAGCAAGCTATCCTAAACAGCACAAGCCAATACATACAAGCACAAAAAGCAAGCACACACACTATATGCAAACAATTGGGCTCATACAAGGTTAGGCTGTGAAACACAAGCCAACTGGAATCGGGTGTAGTTAGCTCTTAACCCTAACATTGAGAGTTAGGGTGAAGCAGATGAAATAGGAAGTGAGGGTAAGACCTCACAGCTCTTATCCCTAGCCTGGGAGAGCTTCAGACAAATGAAAGTGTGGGAGTTCAGAAAGTAGGAACTCTTCTCCACATATGACTGACGCAACAAAGATCTTGGGCTATTATCCACAATGCATCAACACAAGGTGTGTGAGCAAAGTGAATGACACAACTGAATAGCAGGGGATGGATTGCACATCCCTTTTATCTGCCAATTGCCTCATAAGAGGACTTTCCCTGCTTGGCACAAAGACTAAACAAACACAAGCATTGCCTCTTAAGGAGGGCTTCAAACAGGTGCCTGCCCACATAACAGGACAGGTCTTCCAGACTACATGAAGTCAGAGAGTTATACCTCAGTGGTTAAGCAACCAAGCAAAGCAAAAGCAAGTTCAAAAGAACTCAAAGCAACTTAGGTACCTGTGAAAAATCTAACCCAATCAGTATACAGTTCAAATAAACAGACAGACAACAGTCATCAAGCAATAGTACACAGACAGGCAAAGCATTAGGCCACAATGAGCAAAGCACAAGCCAATAGGAAACTTGTTCTCAAAGCCTACAAAACAACTCAATATTAGCCAACATCAATCAACTAATCAACTCAAATGAGTGAACCAATCCAACCATGGCAATGTGCCTTTGAACCTGAAATCCACAATCCAAACAGTGAGTCCAAACCACTAGGTCAAAGCCTAGGGTCAAAAGAGGGTTAAACATTCAAAACAGAACATGAAATTTAACATGAATCAACTTCAATCACATCTTGACACATTACAAAAGGTCTCATATCAATATCATTAACCAAAAGCATTTCATGATCAATTGAAGTTCAAGGCAATTTTAAAGCTCAAATGTGACCAACCAGAATGAAAAATCTCCATTAAATCAGAAATGATTCAAATAATTCCAACAAAATTCATGAGCAATCACAACATCTATAACATGCATCACACAAAAAATCAGGAGCATAGGATATCATTTGGCATGGCAAACACATCATTTAAGTTGAACATCACAAGGTGTGACACAAATTGTCACACCAAATTAGCATGATCACAAAACACAAATGACAATTGATAAAAATACCAAATCAACACCAAAATGTCAAGCAATGTGTCTAGTTATAGCATGCAAAATTTCACATTCATTGGATTAAAGACCAACATTTCACAACATGATAACCAAGGAAAGGTCAGGTATGGACACATGTTCAAACTCCTTAGACAAAATATTTTCCAGGCCAGGCACAACTTGCATTTTGATAATCATAAAAACCTACATGCGCGCCAATCCTCAAAACGACCTCGTTTAACCCTAAAACCCTAAAACGCGCGCTGCATAGATTCAAAAATCCGCAGGTAATACGCATGCGTTCCGCAGGAAACCTCATGCGTTTCGTGGCAAATTTCGCAAGAAAATCTCCAGCAAAACTAGAAAATGAAGATCATGAAGATCTTCATCCAAAATTTTCCAGAAAAAATCCAAAACATCCAGAAATAAAAAATGAGCACATCAATCAACTCATTAGACATCATACATCAAGAATCCACAAATCATTCATGCAAAAACATCACAAAATGCTTGGATCGAAGGAATGAAAATTTATCATCAAAACTTGAATCACATGTAACTAACTCAAATCAGCACCAAATTACTCCATTCAAAGCTCAGATTTATCACCATTAAAAGATCTTCACAACTAGCACAATGGATTGGAAAATTAAAGAGGTCAAAAAACCAACCTCTTGATGAACAGAAATGAAATCACGTGTTTCCAAGGTTCTTGATGCTCCAATTCTTCTCCAATATGCTTCTTGAGATGAATGATGATGAAATGGAAGTTCAAATGCTCATGAATTCAACTGAATCTCCAACTGCCATGAATGCTTCACTCTATGAATATGAACAATACAGCCACGATTTCTTCTGAATTTTGGTCCAAATGTGTTCAACAATACCTCATGATGATGAATTAAGCAAGAGAAAATGTTTATGTTTGAAGAATTTTTGGAAAAAAGTGAGAGAAAAATTTGGAGAATTTGTGAAATCTAGATCTAGAATTGATGATTCTGAGCAAAACAGTTATGATTAAGCATATATACCCCATGCTAATCATGTTTAAGAAAGGTTTAGGGCAAATGCAAATGTGATTAGTGAGCTTTGTGGTGTAAGTGCAAAAATGATATTTTCTCTCCATGCACCTCCATGCACGTGAACAGTGCATGCTCTTGGTCCAAAATGTCAAAAAATGAGTTCATGCACACATTTGAATTGATTTGGTATGCACATGTTCAACCAAAATGAAGTTATGCAATTTCTTCCCAAAATCTTCATGAATGAACCAATGCCATGCAAATGAGATTTCATGTCAAATGATGGTATGCTTGGAAAATACATGTTATAAGGATCAATATGCAAAACGAACCACTCAAATTGGAGTTTTGGTTTGAAAGTTATGCTCATTTGAAGTTTAAACCACACTTTTCCATGATTGAACCATATCTCCTCAACCACACTTGAGAAGTTCATGATCTTGGACTTTTTGGAAATGGGAGAGAAAGATCTTCAACTTTCATGTTGGACAAAATTTCATTTGAAGCTTTCTTGATGATGTAATCTTGAGTTGAAGTTGGTCCAAAACCTTTCCATTTTTGGAAAGTTCAAATTACAGGTCACTTGCTATTTTTGGAAAGTTTTGATCTGACCTCAAATTCTTCAATGTTGATGTTTGAAATGTCAAATGAGACTTGTTTACACATGAATGAGGCATCACTGATCATCTCCCACCTCCAAATCCATAGTTAACTTGACAGTTGACTTTTGTTGACTTTCATAGGCCTCAGATGATTTGTACATGGACTAATGAGTTCTAAGCCTTTAATACTTGGCCAAATCACTTTAAAAATGTTCCTTGAATCATGTGAACTCATTGTACCATCCCTAGGGCTTTGATCTCATGGAGAATGCTCTTGTTGCCTTGCACAGTTGAATCTCCTGACCAGTCTTGACTAATGACATGTAATGGACTATGCAATGACAATGCAATGTTAATGACCTAAAATGAAAATGTATATACAAATGGGAGGTGCAAATTTGAGGTGCTACAGCTGCCCCTATTCAATCAACTGGGAACCTGAACGGAAGAGAGCAACGACTGTCAGACATTCAAGGTAAACAGGGATTGAATACCAAAGAACCGTAGAAATTTGCACTCTGCGGGATATGAACAGGATGCTTGCAACAGTAACCAGACAAGACTTTTGCCGACGACTCTACTGGGGATTTTGATTTTTATCAAAGGAAAGATACAGCCAGACGTCAACGGACGAATGGGAAAAACTCAACGTTTATCGACACCAACGGAGAGGTGACCAAACATTAACGAATGACTGGGAAAGACTCGACTAGACGTCAACGGACGAACGGGAGAAGCTCGACGTTTATCGACACCAACGGAGAGGTGACCAAACATTAACGAATGGCTGGGAATACTCGACCAGACGTCAACGGACGAAAGGGAGAAGCTCGACGTTTATCGACACCAACAGAGAGGTGAACACTTCACTGGGGAAGGAAAACAAATACTTGCAACCGGAAACCCGACAGGACGTTTACCGACGACTCTACTGGGGAGTTCTGGCGGGGGAACAACCAGACATTTACCGATGACTGGGATGAGACTCGATGTTTACCAACATCGAAAGATGATGTTTATCGACACCAAAGAAAGACGACCAGACATTTACCGATGACTGGGGAATCGAGATACAACCAGACGTCAACGGACGAATGGGAAAAACTCAACGTTTATCGACACCAGCGGAGAGGTGAATCTACTAGGGAAAAAGCCAATACAATCAAACGCCAAAGGACGATTGGGAAAAACTCAATGTTTATCGACACCAACGGGGAGGTGAACAACCATTAAAGAATGACCTGTGGGGAGGACACAACTAGACGTCAACGGACGAATAGGAAAAACTCAACGTTTATCGGCACCAACGGAGAGGTGAACACTTCACTAGGGAAGGAGAAAATGTTACAAACATAGGACGATGATGTTTACCGACATCAAAAAGAAGCGACCAGACATTTACCGATGATTGGTGTGGGACTCGATGTTTACCGTCACCGAAACAATGGTGTTTACCGACACCAAGGAAAGACACACACGGGTGTAAACATGACACTTACCGGTAGCACAAGAATGACATCTTCAACACGTCAAGGCAAGGCTAAACACTTGCTGGGGATCTCACTGGGGAGAATCAAGCTTTCCTTTCACGAGCGAGTGAGGAAATAAACCTCTCTGGGGAGTTATCAATCCTGACTGCTGTCAGGAGTAACTGTAGCAAACGTGCCGTACAGGTGTTGAACAACGATCCGCCTCTGCTGGGGATATGGTCTGATTAGGTTTAACACATGAATGCATATGTTTGAATTTTTCTATGGCGTAATGCTCCATATTGAATGGAAATGCTACGCAATTTGAGGATGCAATGATCACTACATGCAAAAATGCAAAGGATGAACTCCTGCTAGGGAAAAAACAGATTAGATTCTCCAACTCTGTGGGGATACTCTGTCTGAGGAATGCTCTGCGGGGAGTGGCACCAACTTCTCACTCATGCTGGAGAATAGCATTGCTGCTGGGGAAAGAATAGATCCCACCGGGGACAAACTTCACCGGAACTAATCCACTCGAGGACTCCGCTAGGGAAACAACCAAAGGCGACTTACTGGGGAGAGCTTCCAATCCACAGGTAGGATAAACTCTGCTAGAGATAATCTTCACCGAACTTGATCCACTCGGGGAACTTGCTGGGGAAAACCATCAACACAAACCCTCTGCCAGGGAGATCCACTAGGGGAAAACATTCCACATCCTGGTGGGGAAAGGCATAACCCTGTTGGGGAAAGGCATAACCCTGTTGGGGAAAGGTATAACCCTGTTGGGGAAAGGCATAACCCTGTTGGGGAAATAATTCCACAGACGTCTCTGCAGGGGATAAAAATAGTTCTGATAGCCTTCAGACTTGCTTGGGGAGACAGTCACTTCCAAGCCTGATGGGGAATCATCCTCAATCCGACTGAGGAATTCCTAATTTTGACTACGCTGGGGAGACAAGTCTCGAACTTGCTTCAACTGCTGGGGAAATCCCCATCCCACACCATTGGACAATGCTAACAATATCCCTGAACAAACCGTGGCTTATCTGCTTCAGCCAGGAACCAAAGGATGATAACCTGCAAACAGCACAAACATGCCCCAGGGGATTGCATGGACAAGATACACTCAAGTGTACCCAACATTCAAAATGATTTTCCAATGTTTTATCTTTCTGCACGTTACTGCCTAGCCTCTATGTTTTCATATGCAATGTTTATCAAAAATTCGGACGTTTTTTGCAAACAAAACAAAAAAATAAAAACAAGAGAGCAATTTATCTGAATAACGACTTTTATTGATTGAAAATGGGCCTGAAAAGGCGAATACATCGGGAAGCAATTCCTAGAAAGAGGTAATTGCGCACAAAAGGAAAAATAAACTATCCTAATGGCAACGTGAATACGGCATCCACTATTTCCCAATTCTGTTATGACTCACAGATCATCAAATTCTTCCCAAATTCCTTGCTTTCTGAGAATAATGACTGGACCGATCACATCTTTCGAGATGGTAGACGATGAAACGCGATGAAATACAGATAACTCAGACTGTAGTCTTCGCTTTAATCCCTCTTTTGCCTGGATCGCCCTTTCGGGTTTTCAATCCACCAGGATACCCATTTTTGCCTAAGCCGCCCTTGAGGGTTTTCGACATACCGGGTGTACATATTCTTTTCATTCTTTATCCCTAACTTTTGCCCGAACCTTTTCTCTGTTTTTTTTGGTTCGCCGGGATGCCCTTTTTTGCCTGGACTCTTTTATTCTTTTCGTCCAACGGGTCAATTTATGCGAAGTATTTTTTGACTACATCTGAGTTAACAGGGGACATAAAATCTTCACCATCCATAGTTGTAAGCATCAAGGCTCCACCATAGAAAACCTTCTTGACAACGTATGAACCTTCGTAATTAGGAGTCCACTTGCCCCTTTTATCTGTACCGGGAGGAAGGATCCTCTTCAAGACTAAATCACCAGTCTGATAGCTTCGAGGACGCACTTTCTGATCAAAGGCTCTCTTCATCCTTCTCTGATACAACTACCCATGGCACACAGCTGCTAACCGTTTCTCTTCGATAAGGCTCAACTCATTAAACCTTGTTCGAATCCACTCGGCTTCGTCAAGCTTAACATCCAACAAAACTCTCAGAGAAGGGATCTCCACTTCAACAGGTAGGACTGCTTCCATACCATATACAAGGGAGTACAGGGTTGCCCCGGTCGACGTACATACTGAGGTACGGTACCCATGCAAAGCGAAAGGCAGCATCTCATGCCAATCCTTGTACGTCACGACCATCTTCTGCACAATCTTCTTAATATTCTTGTTTGCCGCCTCTGCAGCACCATTCATCTTCGGTCTGTAAGGAGAAGAATTATGATGTTCAATCTTGAAATCTCTGCAAAGCTCTTTCATCATCTTGTTATTAAGATTCGAACCATTATCAGTGATGATTCTCTCAGGAACCTCATAACGACAGATGATTTCCTTCTTGATAAACCGAGCAACCACTTGCTTGGTAACATTGGCATAGGAAGCTGCTTCCACCCACTTGGTGAAGTAGTCAATCGCAACCAGGATGAAGCGGTGTCCATTAGAAGCAGTAGGCTCAATCTTCCCAATCATATCAATGCCCCACATCGCGAATGGCCAAGGCGAATTCATGACATTCAGAGGGCTTGGTGGTACATGCACCTTATCAGCATAGATCTGGCATTTATGGCACTTCCGAGCGTATTTGAAACAATCGGATTCCATAGTCATCCAATAATAACCGGCTCTCAACAATTTCTTGGACATTGCATGACCACCAGCATGGGTACCAAAAGATTCTTCATGCACTTCTTGCATCAACATGTCTGCTTCGTGTCTATCCACGCATCTGAGCAGAACCATGTCAAAGTTCCTTTTGTACAGCACATCATCCTGATTCAAATAAAAGCTTCCAGCTAGCCTTCTCAGGGTTTTCTTGTCATTCTTCGATGCTTCTTCAGGATACTCCTGGCTCTTAAGGAAGTTCTTGATATCATAGTACCACGGCTTCTCATCAACAACAGACTCAGCTGCAAACACATACGCAGGCCTCTCGAGTTGATTCACCGCAACATGTGGCACATGATTCCACCAATGAACTTTGATCATAGAAGACAAAGTAGCCAAGGCATCAACCATCTGATTCTCATTCCGGGGGACATGGCACAGCTTCACTTTCTTGAAGAACGTCCGTATTCTTCTGGTGTAATCTCTGTAAGGAATCAAATGCGGTTGGTTGGTATTCCAATCTCCATTGACCTGGTTGAGCACTAGAGCGGAATCTCCATAAATGTCAAGCGTTTTGATCCTTAGATCGATGGCTTCTTCGATCCCCATGATGCAAGCCTCATACTCAGCCTCGTTGTTGGTGACGTCAAAAGTCAGTCTGGCAGAAAAAGGTATATGAGCACCTTTTGGATTAATGAGCACTGCCCCAACACCGTTACCATTCACATTCACAGCCCCATCAAACATCAATGTCCACTTGTCATCAGGATCCGGTCCTTCCTCGACAAGAGGCTCTTCACAATCTTTCATCTTAAGATACATGATGTCTTCATCAGGGAATTCAAACATCATCGGCTGATAATCATCAATTGGCTGCTCGGCAAGGTAGTCTGACAGAATACTACCTTTGATGGCCTTCTGCGACGTGTACTGGATATCATATTCTGTTAAAATCATCTGCCAACAGGCAACACGTCCGGTGAGAGCCGGCTTCTCAAAGATGTACTTCACTGGATCCATCTTAGAAATCAACAAAATGGTATGGTTCAACATATACTGCCTCAGTCGGTGAGCAGCCCAGGCCAAAGCACAACAAGTTTTCTCAAGCTATGAATATTTGATTTCACAGTCGATAAACTTTTTGCTAAGGTAGTATATGGCATGCTCTTTTCGACCAGACTCGTCATGTTGTCCCAATACACACCCCATCGAGTTCTCAGTTACTGACAGGTACATTATCAGAGGTCTCCCAGGAACTGGAGGTATAAGGATTGGAGGTTTTTGTAAATACTCTTTTATCTTGTCGAAAGCTTTCTGACAATCATCATTCCACCTGATTGCTTGATTCTTTCTTAGCAATTTGAATATCGGTTCACACGTGGCAGTTAGGTGAGATACAAACCTTGCAATATAGTTCAATCTCCCTAAAAACCTAGGAACCTGCTTTTCAGTTTTCGGTTCAGGCATCTCTTGAATAGCTTTTACTTTTGCTGGATCAACCTCAATCCCTTTCTCGCTGACAATGAAGCCTAACAGCTTCCCGGATCTCACTCCAAACTTACACTTGTTCGGATTCAGCCTCAGTTTGAATTTTCTCAGTCTATTGAACAACTTCTGCAAATTTACCAGGTGCTCCTCTTCTGTCTGCGACTTCGCAATCATATCATCCACGTACACTTCAATCTCTTTGTGCATCATGTCATGAAAGAGAGTCGTCATAGCCCTCTGATAGGTAGCACCGGCATTCTTCAGCCCAAATGGCATCACCTTATAGCAAAACGTGCCCCAAGGTGTAATGAATGTCGTCTTTTCCATGTCCTCTGGCGCCATCTTAATCTGATTATAACCAGAAAAACCGTCCATGAAAGAGAAAACCGAGGATTGAGCCGTGTTATCAACCAATACATCAATGTGAGGTAATGGGAAGTCATCTTTCGGACTCGCTCTATTCAAATCCCGGTAATCGACACACATTCTGACTTTGCCATCCTTCTTCGGCACGGGAACGATGTTGGCCACCCACGGGGGATAAGTAGTCACTGACAGAAAACCCGCATCCAACTACTTCTGAACCTCTTCCTTGATCTTAACCGCCATATCAGGACTAGTTCTGCGAAGCTTCTGCTTAACCGAAGGACAATCTTCCCTGAGAGGTAGTCTACGCACCACAATATCGGTATCCAACCCAGGCATATCTTGATATGACCAGGCGAATATCTCCACATACTCTCTCAACATCTCAACCAATCTTCTCTTGACATCTTCTTTCAAAGCAGCCCCGATCTTGATCTCTTTTCTGGCGTCCTCAGTACCAAGGTTAATAATCTCCAACTCCTCCTGATGAGGTTGGATAACCCTTTCCTCCTGCTTCAACAATCTGACCAATTCTTTAGGGAGTTCACAGTCTTCCTCACTCTCCTCTTCAACTTGGTAGATGGGATTATCGAAATCATACTGAGCCATAACAGAACTGTTCATAGTGGATTCCGTGAGATCACTTCTGCATGTTTAATGCTTTATTTTAGAAAAAGAGTTCAAGAAAGTCATAAAAACAAAAACATTGCCATTTTTTATTTTTTTGAAAAATGAAAACAAAAATAGAAAGACAGGGATCACAAAATTGTTTGCAAAACGTCCTTTATTAATGATATCATTGCAAAAACATGATGAGGCCCTACAATGAACCACTACGCCTTGGGCAGAACGTAGGGTTTTGTGCAAAATGAAAAACAAAAGAAAATTACTCTGTTTGAAGAGTAACTTGGACCACATCTTCTGCTGTCCAATTGTTGATCGTCTCCCCTGGTGCACACGGGCGAACCCATTTGTCTAGATCACAATCACTGTCACAGTCTTCAGTGCCGGCTACGAAGACGTCACAATGATTCATCAGCCCAGCGCTGGTAAAGGTACTCGGCCTTTTCTGCTCAATCTGCTCTGCTTGCAACGGTTGATAACCAATACCGAACTTGTCTTCTTTGACGGGAAGGTCAACCATCTTGCCCCAGCCTTCTGCCTTTCCCGAGTTGACAACCTCCATAGCTTGTTTATATGATGCAATTGAGGCACTTGGCTTCTTCTGCTCAGCAAAAGCCACCCTCTCAAGAGCAATGGTCTCGAATGCTTGGCATAAAGTTTCATGGATCTCGCCATCCACCTCTACATACTTGAAAGAGGATAGGTGACTCACCAGAATATCTTCTTCACCGCACACAGTCAGAATTTGACTGTTCCAGACATACTTCAGCTTTTGGTGGAGAGTTGACGACACTGCCCCGGCTGCATGTATCCAAGGACGCCCCAATAAGCAACTATATGCTGGCTGGATGTCCATCACATAGAAAATAATGTCAAACACCTCCGGGCCAATCTTCACCGGCAACGTGACTTCACCAAAAACAGACTGTTTGGATCCATCAAATGCACGAACAATCAGATCGCTCGGAGTAAGGACAACCCCCTCAACATCAATCTTGCTCAAGATCTTCTTAGGCAGCACATTCAAAGATGAGCCAGTGTCTACCAACACATGTGACAACACTACGCCTTTGCACTCCATGGTGATATGTAGGGCCTTGTTATGGTTGCGACCTTCAGGCTTCAGATCTAATTCAGTAAACCCCAAACCATGCCTGGTGCTCACATTGGCAATGACACCCTCCAATTGATTGACGGAGATCTCTTGAGGTACGTAAGCCAGATTCAGCATCTTCAACAAGGCATTACGGTGTGCCTTAGAGCATAGGAGCAACGAGAGTATGGAAATTTTGGACGGAGTCTGATTTAACTGACCTACAATCTTGTAGTCACTCTTCTTTATAATCTTCATGAACTCCTCCACGTCCTTCTCAAACGAACCCTCAGGCGCCTCCTTCTAGACCGGTTCTTCTTCAACCGCAGCTTGTTTACCTTTAGCCTTGGCGAGAGCCTCAGCATTGTTATCTCTCAACGGTTGTGGAGCAAACAGACGACCGCTCCTCGTGAAACCTCCTGGTCCCCCAACATTGTCCACAACTGGACTTGCAATCACAGGAGTTCTACTCGGCAACCCAATCGTCACAGGAGACTGATTCACTGGTCGGACCTGACTTTTAGCCCTTCGATTATTTCGGTAAGCATTATCGTACTTCCATGGCACAACCCTACTATTCTCAACCGGCCTTCTTCCCGAAGCAACGATGGTAGTTGGAGCACTGACGGTTACAGGAGCAGAAATGGTAACAGGAGTACCACTAGCTGTAGGCGCATTAACAGTTCTCTGGCCACGCCCCTCGGACAATTTGAAATAGATGGGGACAGTTGAGACTATCCCACGATCTTTAACAGCCCGACTAAACTGTAAACATCCCTCATCGATCATATTCTGAATACCAGCCCTCAACTGCATACACCCATTCTCTGATTCAGCACATTCTGCACAACCCTGATCACAGCCCGGGAACACTCCCCCATTCAACAGACGGTCTTTCACAACAACCAACGATGTATGAACATTACCAACATCAACTATCAAGTCCAAGGCCTCTCCCTCTTCAACATTGTTAACTCTGTGCGCACCATGCTGAGCCATAGGATTATTCACAACATTCGGCACAGGAGCAAAATTGATAGTTTTGGCATCAATTAAATCCTGGACCTTATGATGAAAAGCCCGACAGTTCTCAATGTGGTGCCCCGGAGCACCAGAGTGAAAATCACAACGTACATTGGCATCATACCCAGGTGGTATCTTTGTCAGCGGTGCCATGGTACGCAACTCAACGAATCCCAATCTGAGCAATTCAGGCAACAACTCAGCGTATGTCATCGGCAACGGGTCGAAACGTCGATCCGGCATCCTCTGTCTAGGTTGATACGGACGTTGCTGTTGTTGTTGTTGCTGCTGTGGTGGTTGTTGAACTCTCTGTTGTTGCTGTTGACGAGGTTGAGGTGCTGGAATGGTTACAGCGGCAACCTGGCGATATTGCCCTCTGTTTGTATTCCTTCGGTGTTGCACCGCATTGGTTTCACCTTCTCTCCTGCGGGGTGCCCCAGCAAATGGCTTCTTAGAAGATGAGGAACCAGCATCCTGAATCTTCCCAGCTTTGATCAGACTCTCTGTCCTCTCACCACAGATCACAACATCTGAAAAGCTACCGAACGGGCAGCTCCCCATTCGGTCCATGAATACACCTTGTAATGTACCGATAAACATATCGGTCAATTCCCTCTCCAGCATAGGGGGTTGTACTCGTGCGGCCAATTCACGCCACCTCTGGGCGTACTCCTTGAAACTCTCCCCGGATTTCTGACAAAGACTCTGCAACTGAGTCCGGCTCGGCGCCATGTCCATATTATGTTTATATTGCCTCAAGAAGGCTTCACCCAAATCTCTCCAGCTACGGATGGATTCTCGTTTCAGCTCCATGTACCAATCCAAGGACGCTCCAGACAAGCTGTCCTGGAAGAAGTACATCCATATTTTCTCGTCGTCTGTATAAGCAGAGATCTTCCTATAATACGCCTGCACATGGGTGCGAGGGCAAGAAGTACCGTTGTATTTGTCGAATGAAGGCGCTTTGAACTTGTAGGGAATTCTCAACCCTTCCACTAGACCCATGTTTGTTACATCAAAACCGAGAGAGTTCTGACATTCCATAGCTCGGATCTTCTCAGCAAGGGCATCCACCTTCCGATCCCTCTCGTCAGTTCTTCCCACAACTTCATCATCCTCACTGAGCAGTGTAAACATGTCTTCCTGCCTGTCAACCAGCGGAGCAGGCTGGCGAACTGGAGCCCGAGTAGCTCTGGCATTAACAGTCTCTACAGCAAGAGGCTGTCCATTGATTCTGATCCCCCTCAAATCATCACCCACGGCATAGTCATTGGCGGGAGTAGCAGCAACAACATTATCATTCCCGAGAACACCCACTGGCGACGCACGACTGGGCGGTGGGAGCACAGCTTCCTGTCTCTGGGCTAAGGCACGCAGCTCCTCTTGCCCTTGAACGACCCCTTGCATCATTGTTATGAATTGGGCCATGTTAGCCCTCATCTCAGCCAATTCTGCTTGAACCTGGTCCATGTTCCTCTGTTGATTCAGTCTGGTTGAGTAGCGGTGCGGACGTTGATCAGCTATCCTGCCTGACACAGGAACCAGAGTGAGAAGTCACGAACAAGAACACCTGTTATGCAAAATGATATGTGTATGATGCTAATAATGCGTATGATGCACATGATATGTTCATTTCTCAGGCATTCAAAGAGCCTAATTCATCTTCAAAAGATGGTAACCTGCAATACACAACAAGGAAGCAACACAAGATAATGAGCACAAGGTGAAACATCAATAACCTCATCTATAGACATGAGCAACAAAGATCATACAACAAGAGTTCAAAGATCCAAATGATCCGAGTACAACAATAAATCCCATCCAACAAGCCTGGAGGTGATTCATAACATAAACAACAGAGATACAAGCTAAGACAAATGACTTCCAGGAATGAGAGTCTTTAGGTAGTGGCACTGGTTTATCAACAGGTCACATTCTGACCATTCCGACAGGGGGTGATCTTCTCCTCCAATTGTCTTCTGAGCTCCACAACTTCTCGTCCAAGTTGGCTCTCTGATGCATGTCTCAAGTCAACTTCCTTCTTCAGTTGGATGTCTTTGTCTCTGAGTTGCTTCTCCAGGTCTCATATCTTCTTCTGGTAACTGGCTTCAGCTCTCTGCAACCTCAAGCACTCACGATGTTCTGCATTCAACATGGCCTCCATCTCCTCATAAGACCTCTTCTTGCTCTTCAATATGGCAACATCTTCACCCTGCATGTTTCTGAGTTGGTGAGCCAAGTTCAACTTATCAGCTTTGGCTTTGTAAAGCTCCATCTGGGTATCTTTCTCCTTCTCTTTCAACCGGCGATTCTCCATCAAGGCTTGCTTGTACTGCTCAGAGGTACACTCTCAGCAAGGATCAAAAGTGGTTGCACTTGCAATGGCTCCATCCTATCTTAGGGCAACAATAATATCTCAACTCTTTTCTTGACCCAATCAATGTAATCAGTCATAGCAACAGCAAACTTCTTCCCTAGAACAGCTCCATCCTTGACACCAATAGTCTTCCAAGCTCTTCCTATCTGCTCCAATCTAGCCGGGTCACTCCGCTTCTCAAAATACACACTCTCAGCTATCTCAGCATCAAGTGGTCTTCCATTCATCACAAACCCCAACTGGCAAAGAGAAAGAACTGGGTTGTAATTGATGCAACCCTTAGTCCCTATAAGTGGCACATTACGAAACTCTCCACGACTCATGATGACATTACGCACATCCATCCGGTAAGATTGCCACCTGATATCATAAGAGGTAAGAGACATAACCCTCTGAGTCCACTTATGAGTGCTCTGAGCATCCACAAAAGGTCCACTGACTGGCAGGAGAGACAAGAACCATCTGAGCAAAAGTGGGAGACAGCATCTGATAGCTCCACCCTTACCATGCCTACTGTGAATAGCATAGTAAGTGTCAGCTAACAAAGTGGGAACCGGGTTTCCTCCAATGAAGATAGTGACTGCAGCAAAGTCCACAAAATTGGGCATACTCGGGAACAGGACAATCCCATAAATCATGATAGCCAACTGAGCGTGAAAAGCTTCCCAATTTCCCTTCTTTGCTTCTTCTCTAGCTATCCTCAACAGGAACTTCAAAGGCAAACCCACAACATCCCCACTGGACTTCCAATTATCACTCACTTCCTTGATACCCAAATGGAGAGCTCTGGCAATAACTCTGAAATCAACCTCCTTAGGCACATCAAAGAAAGGAATCTGATATCTGATCGGAACATTCAGCAGAATGGAGTACTCCTCAAGGGTGGGCGCTAACTAATAATCCTAAAAGGTGAAGCAACAAAGCTCTGGGTCGTAGAACTGTAGAAGAGTCTGCAACGGCACTGGATCTACCACCATCCTCAATAGTGTCAACAAATCCCCATACTGATCAACAAACCCCTTCTGATTACCACTGGTCACAAGATTGCTCAACTCTATCAGGGATGTCACAGGTTCACGGTGAAAGCTGTAGGAGCAAGTCTTCCGCTTCAACTCTGGAACGGATGCCATCTCTCACGATGAATAGACTTCTGAATGAACCTGGGAAATGATATGCATGAAGAGATTAGCTTTTTTTTCTCATTTTTCTTTTTTTCTATTTTTTTTATTGCATATTTTTTTCGAAAATAAACATGCTATGATGCAAATGATGCAGACAAGACTGGCTGGCTGTGTATCTCGGAACACAGGATCAAAGCTTCGGCTTGAACTCGGAACCCCAAAATCATCTGAGACCCAAAATTATCTGAGACCCTTATCTGAAGAACCAAGTCACCAACAGGATCACAAGTCACCAACAAGTCACCGACAAGTCACCAACTGTACCTGTAATAATGATCATTGCCTCCCCACTCACGGGTGTCATCTAGGCCAGGGTAAGGTCGAGAGAAACGCAGCATAAATAACCCTTTCATAGAATATCATCATATACACACCCGAAGTATGTAACGATAATACCCCATCAGAGTCTGAACTGCTCGTGATATCAAGTTCCGCTAAGTGGCGCAATACCACCCGCTTCCCATGAATCACTTTATTCCTAGGTGTCCTAGCTTTCACTCATAGCCTGGGTATTGGGCCTTTTACCTCATGTAACTCCCACCCCAACAGAGAGACAACACAGCCAGCACAGATGAATAAACATGAATGC
The DNA here is from genome assembly GCF_024323335.1 of Lathyrus oleraceus. NCBI lineage: Eukaryota > Viridiplantae > Streptophyta > Magnoliopsida > Fabales > Fabaceae > Lathyrus > Lathyrus oleraceus. The sequence continues at coordinate 62,680,576 of NC_066580.1, read as the reverse complement.
AAACATAAATGCAAACATAAATGCAAATATAAATGCAAATATAAACAAATAAATGCAATAAATGAAACAGCAAAAGCAACCAAACCCTATCCTAGAGAGCGCTAGGAGAGACTCGCTTAGGGAAGATGGACCAGCAAGAGGTCAACATCTCGATCTTCCCCAGCAGAGTCGCCAGCTGTCGCATTACGCGAAAAATCGGCGGGAAAACGAAACAACAGAGCCACCACCGTGCGTTATTTATCCCAAAGGAGGGAAAGGAAACGCTCGAAGTAAACCTGGAAAAGACATGGTCTCGCGACCAGAGAGAGATGGGATCGGGAGTCGGTTATGCGAAGGGAAGGTATTAGCACCCCTACGTATCCGTCATACTCGACGGGATCCACGCACAAAAGAAAGGATAAGGTTGCTGAAAACTGCTCAAACACCACACACTGGCTGGAAGGAAACACAGGAAAACAAGAGAAACTAACTCGGCAGGATGTCGCATCCTGGGCCTACGTAGTCTGTCAAGCACAGACATCAGAGTCGACGTAGTTCGGGACAGGGAGAACGTGCTCGCTAGGATGTCGCATCCTATGCATACGTATCTTCTTTAACCAGAGAAGAATCAGAGCACTCGTAGCTCGGCTAACGCACGCCAAACTAAACACAAACAGGAAACCGACTGCCAATCGTTGGACTTATGTCAGACTCCACCCAAACAGGAAAACCTGGAAACCGAATGCCAATCGCTGGACTTACATCAGACTCCGCACCAACAAACACACACTGGAAACCAAATGCCAATCGCTGGACTTACATCAGACTCCAAGCACACGACAAACAAACACACACAGGAAACCGACTGCCAATCGCTGGACTTATGTCAGACTCCAAACACACACAAAGGGTTTAAAAACAAAAGGTTGCCCGGAGAGATCAGCTCATCTCCTGCCTACGTACCTCATCTGGCATGAGGATCAGGGCGACGTAGTTCCCCTACGCAAGGAAAAAGGACTAGCCTAACCAGAAACAAAGGGAGACACAAACTACTAGGGAGACTACGACTCGAGGCTAGAAGTTGTCATGCATACGATCCCTAAGTTAAGGTTTCTATCTAACTTGTATAGGAAGCAAGCTATCCTAAACAGCACAAGCCAATACATACAAGCACAAAAAGCAAGCACACACACTATATGCAAACAATTGGGCTCATACAAGGTTAGGCTGTGAAACACAAGCCAACTGGAATCGGGTGTAGTTAGCTCTTAACCCTAACATTGAGAGTTAGGGTGAAGCAGATGAAATAGGAAGTGAGGGTAAGACCTCACAGCTCTTATCCCTGGCCTGGGAGAGCTTCAGACAAATGAAAGTGTGGGAGTTCAGAAAGTAGGAACTCTTCTCCACATATGACTGACACAACAAAGATCTTGGGCTATTATCCACAATGCATCAACACAAGGTGTGTGAGCAAAGTGAATGACACAACTGAATAGCAGGGGATGGATTGCACATCCCTTTTATCTGCCAATTGCCTCATAAGAGGACTTTCCCTGCTTGGCACAAAGAGTAAACAAACACAAGCATTGCCTCTTAAGGAGGGCTTCAGGCAGGTGCCTGCCCACATAACAGGACAGGTCTTCCAGACTACATGAAGTCAGAGAGTTATACCTCAGGGGTTAAGCAACCAAGCAAAGCAAAAGCAATTTCAAAAGAACTCAAAGCAACTTAGGTACCTGTGAAAAATCTAACCCAATCAGTATACAGTTCAAATAAACAGACAGACAACAGTCATCAAGCAATAGTACACAGACAGGCAAAGCATTAGGCCATAATGATCAAAGCACAAGCCAATAGGCTGTTAGACTATGGCACGGATCTAGAAGGGGGGGTTGAATAAATCCCAATTAAAAACTTGAGTCGGCGCTACCAATTTAAAGAAATTGGTTTTGAAAAATTGTTTTAAGTGCGGAAGCGGCCGAGGAAAATTTTAGTCTAAAACGAACCGTTATTGGAAAACCGGATATGCGTTAAGCTAATGGATTAGAGATAAAGTGAAATACAAATCACTACACTCTTTGCACAATCAATGATATGTTTCACTTACTAGCAAGCCTAGTTCCAATGATCCAAAATACCAAATTAACTGGATGCAAACTTAAGACAACTCTGGCTTATGCAAATTACCAAACACTTGGTGTGCATAAACACTCCAAGTGATATTTGAGTTGACTAGGTAATTCAAATTTACCTAGTACAATATACTATTGCACTTTGTATTCAAACAACAGTTTTAATCTCTTACTCAACTTGTATCAATGTTTGGTAAAAATTGCTTAAACTAAAATCACTTAATTTTTAAGCTGAAAACAGATTATGCAGAAAATTAAAGAAGACAGAGATTTGATGAGGCAGTTCCCCCGCCGTCCTCGCTTCGGGGTACGTCTGCCCTCAATTCTAAAATTAGAATTGAGATGATTAATTAGATATCACCTGTGAAATTTAACCGTTTATACAAGGATTGCAAAGCAAGTAAACAACAGAACTTCCAATGTGTTGAATGATGCTTCCTATCCTTGCTCCTTGATTCAAGATGAATCAAGACCTTCGATCGTTGTTGCTAGACCTCCGATTCCAGCCCCTTTGTTGAAGAGTCTTCCGTTCTTCAAACCCTCGGCCCGGCTGATCTCAAACACAACTAATCGAACCCGAATCCTTTAACTCAATATCAGCGAATCCGCTACTAGACTGATGAAGACTTCCTCTTCTCAATCACCTTCGCTCAGCTGAATATTGATGAAGCGATTCGTCCAAAAACCCCCAAACTCAAACCAGTATTGGAGGACAAAACCCCAACGGTTTTATTCAAGAAAGAACCTGCCACAAGCTTCAACTCGAACTGAATACTCCAATCGCAGCTTCGAACCTTATCACCTTTAATCAATCACGAACCACATCAAAAGTAATTGTGTGCAGTTGATGTATTGTGAACTGTTGAAGATGAAGATGATGAATCTTGGACACCTTTTTCACTCTTTCTTGTTTCCTTGAACACTTGAATTCAAATTGACAAATGTTGTTTAATAAAAGTGTTTTGACTTCTATTTATAGTAATAGCTTACCAATCAAAAATAACAACTTCTCAAATAGTGGAAATTACTCAGAAAACTGAGTTTACGCCCGAGCGGTCGACCATAGGTCGGCGTGCGCTGAGCCGTGGCAAATGCGCCGACCCCTATGGTCGACCCAAGGTTTCATGCGCTGACCCATGGATAGCATCATTATGCCGTGCGCCGACCTCTGGTCGACTCAAGGGTCTTATGCGCTAACCCGTGAGTTATGCGCCGACCCTTATGGTCGACTCATAGCTTCCATGAGCTGACCTGTGGTTGACTCAAAAGCATCATGCGCTGACCCGAGGCTTATGCGCTGACCCTTGCGGTCGACTCAAAGCCTGCAAACCTGCAAAAATTCGTATTTTGTGATTTTCATGCATTTCGTCATGATCACACTTTGTCCACATATGTTTTTAAGAATTTTAATAGATTTAGATAAGTATAGGAAAGGATATGATAGGTGATGTGTTGCATTTGTTTGTAGACATGCATGGTGGCATTTGTCATCATCAAAACTTGCGATCGTATGTTGTCTGACACTTTGCCTTTACATACTCCCCCTTTTTGATAATGACAACCTGTGCAAAAATCAACAAGATAAACAACATGCAGTGTTGACACATTTTGTACACTCCCCCTTTCTTTTGTAATCTAAGGCCAAAACAAAATAACTGTTAGTCTGTTAGTTGTGGTAAACGCTTTCGCTTTTGCTGCTGCTGCTTTTGTACACCTTCTCCCCCTTTGACAACATCAAAAAGGAACACAAAGTACAGAAGGATTATTCAACATAACAGCGAAAAAGTCACAGGTAATAGCAGAAACAGAGAATAATATCACACTTATATCATTTCTTATCAATAGTCATTGGTTAAATGAAGAAAATACATTAATAAAATTACGGTTGCACAACCAGGCAAAACAGAGAAAAACAGGAATACATGCAAAACAACAAGCAACATGTAATGTGCATATGAATGGTCTATTGTCGTAAATGACGGTGTCCTGGATGGTAGCATACGCCTGGGTTTCTGCTGGGGTCAGCCAGAGTTGATAGGTACTCAGTAACACCTTCCAGATGCCTGAGACTCCTGTCGACAGACCGATCCAAGTCAGCATACCGTTCATTTAAGCTTGTGGAGAGGTTGTCGAGCCGCTCATTTTGGGTTTGAATTTGACTGCTAATATGAGCATATCGGTCATCCTGGGTTTGCATGAAGGATTGTTGAGCAAGTTGCATGTTTCGCATCATATCCAACAGCTCTGGAGAGTTTGCATGCTGTGGAGGAGACGGAGGAGATTCTACATCATCCTGGTGATACGGCTGGTAGAATTGATGTTGAGTTGACCAGCCCGTATGTTGCCAGTCACCCTAGCCACCCCATACGGGAACATCTCCTTCGGTTGAATGTGACTGCTGAACCCAACCGGAGTCGGAGTAGTCGTGAGAGTCATCACGTGGAGGACTATTATCTCCACCTTGGTGATCAAACGTGTGTCCGGCTTCGTCTTCTGCATTTTCCTCTTCATCTTCTTCGTCTTCACTCTCATCACTGTCATCATCTGCTGCAGCAGTCGCAGGAACAATTCCTCTTCGAACAAACTTATACACTCTCCGTTCATCACACCAAAAATATCCCATCATGGACAGAGTTTTTGTGCTGAACTCTTTGTCAGATGAGATGGAAGTGTACGGGAAAGACGGATGATTAACGTTGGCTGCAGTAAGGACTTCTTGAATGAAGGATCCGTAAGCGAGAGTCGTTCCTCGTCCGGAATCACGTAGACTAAACATCCTACTGGCAATGTAGTAGGGCCAGTTAATTTTCTTCTTATTCTTCAAAATATAAATGAGATGAACCTCAGCCTGTTCAACTCTGGAGAGACCGCCCTTCTTTGGTCGCAGAATGCGGGAGACAATCCACTGAAGAATCCTTTCACGGGTTTTCAGCTTGCCGGCGGTGACAGTTCGTGGGAACGCGTCACTGTTCACAAACTGATCAGGATATGGTCGTTTCAGCATGTCATTAAGTGCACTTTTAAACTCGTAGCCGTCTATTTGGTGCGAGTCAGTTACCTCAGCTAGAGGAGTTTCAGCATCATCCAAAGACATATCAAAAAATTGATTCCAGACATTTGACTTAAGAGATACCTTTGTCGTGCCGATTCTGGAGTGAAACTTGTATCCATGAAAGTTATCCTGAAGTCCGGCGTAGAACGCTCGGACCAAGTCTTCACTGTACTTAGTGTTGCATTCCAAAAAGTTGACAATGCCTTGGTGCTGGAGCAGAGCCAAAATTTCTGTATCATGCATGCGTTCAGCGGTAAGCTTGTAGAACGCATGTTGTCGAACAACTCCTCTTTTGCCGATATCTTTGTTGAAGGCTTCGACTCGAGCGGGTGGAACGAGCGATACAGCGGATATGGGTAGAGATGCGGCGGATGATTCACAGGATCTCTTGCCGGAAGGTCTGCGTGATGAGGAGGCCATTTGAGCAGGTTTGAAACTAAGTGTTTGGATATAGGGTGAAGGTTTGTGAAGGGTTTTGAGAGTGATTCTACTAGAGAGAGGTTTTTCCCTATTTATAGAGGAAAGGTTAGGGTTTTGGGAAGATGAAAAATCAAGGGACAATAGCCACTAGGTAGATGCAGGTTACAAGATAGTGGGTAGTTAGAAGGATGATGGAAGGTAAATGCATATTTAATGATGATGTGTGAATGTAAATGCATGAAACGATTCAAATTTTTCTGTAGAAAAACAAAATTTTCGAGCGATGCGTCGACCATAGCCCTGCATGCGTCGACGCATACTGTTTGATTTTTGAGAAAATACAGAAAATATTAAACGTGCGTCGACCATACCCCTGCAGCGGTCGACTCATACAGTCCAAATTTCAATTTTTCACAGTTTTGCACATGCGTTGACAGGTTTGATGCATAAATAACATGCCATGCAGCAATAAACATCCAAAGAGATACAACATGCATATATACATATATACTATCATTATGAGGTATAACTATTGTAATCATGAGACTTTGCAGAGAGAGAAAGAGAGGAACAGTATCACCTCGATGCTGGAGTGAATTGGTGAACGGTAAAATTGTGCTTGCAACAATATTAATTTGTTAGAAGTACAAGATTAAAGTCTTATATGGAATAAGGTAAAACAGCAGATTATAGTGCCCGTTCTGAAATATCGAGAATGCCAAGTTCTCGGCGGATATGAAAGAAAGGTTCAGTTGCTAGCGGCTTTGTGAAAATGTCCGCTAGTTGATTTTCAGTATTAACATGTTCAAAAACAATGTCACCTTTCTCTACATGATCCCGAAGAAAGTGGTGTCGAATTTCGATATGTTTCATACGTGAATGCAACACAGGGTTCTTGGTGAGGTTAATGGCACTTGTATTGTCACAAAAGATGGGAATACCTTCAAGTTTGAGGTTAAAGTCCAATAGTTGTTGCTTAATCCATAGGATTTGAGCACAACAGCTACCGGCGGCAACGTATTCCGCTTCGGCGGTTGACAAAGCAACTGAAACCTGTTTCTTGCTATGCCAACTGACCAAAGAGTTTGAAAATAAGTGACAAGTGCCACTGGTGCTTTTCCTATCCGATTTGCAACCGGCAAAGTCGGAGTCGGAGAAGCCTACCAAAGAACAATCATTACCTTTGGAATACCACAGTCCATACTTCGGAGTATCGGAGAGGTATCGAAGTATTCTTTTGACCGCTTTTAAATGAGATTCCTTGGGACATGATTGATACCTTGCGCACATGCATACGCTAAACATAATATCGGGGCGAGAAGCAGTAAGATAAAGGAGTGAACCAATCATACCTCTATACCGTTTTACATCTACTTCCTTACCGTCTTCATCTTTGTTCAAGTTTGTACAAGTAGGCATTGGGGTATCTATGGCCTTAGCTTTTTCCATGTCAAATCTCTTGATAAGGTCCAAATAGTACTTTGTCTGGCTCACGAAGGTTCCCTCTTTGAGCTGTTTAATTTGCAGACCGAGAAAGTATGTGAGCTCCCCCATCATACTCATCTCGAATTCGCCCTGCATAAGGTCTGAAAATTCTCTTACAAGATTCATGTTAGTAGACCCAAAAATGATATCATCTACATAAATTTGCACTAATATCAAGTGCTTTCCTTGACGTTTAATGAAGAGGGTTGTGTCAACCTTTCCTCTTGAGTAACCTTGATCGAGTAAGAACTTGCTTAGTCTCTCATACCAAGCTCTAGGAGCTTGTTTGAGGCCATACAAAGCCCTTTTCAGTTTATAAACATGATCAGGATACTCATGGGATTCGAAACCCGGAGGTTGTGCGACGTAAACTTCTTCATTTATGTGACCATTAAGGAAAGCGCTCTTAACATCCATTTGGAATAGCTTAAAGTCCTTTGCACAAGCGAAGGCAAGGAGAAGGCGTATAGCCTCGAGTCGGGCAACCGGCGCATATGTTTCCTCATAGTCGATGCCTTCCTCTTGGTTATACCCTTGCGCGACTAAATGCGCCTTATTACGGGTTATTACCCCGTTTTCGTCCAGCTTGTTCCTAAACACCCATCGGGTGCCGATTACTCGATGATCTCGCGGAGGAGGGACAAGGTCCCAAACCTCATTTCTGGTGAACTGATTAAGTTCCTCCTGCATTGATAAAAACCAGTGTTCATCGAGTAGGGCTTCTTTAGGGTTTTTAGGTTCCATCTGCGAAACGAAAGCGAAGTGATAACATAAATTACTTAGCTTAGATCGAGTTGTTACACCCTTTGAGATATCTCTGAGAATGTTGTCGATTGGATGGTCTTTGGAAGACTTCCAAGCTTGAGGGAGATCATCGTTTGAAGGCGGATGAACTACCTCGGTTTCCTTATGGTGTACATCTTTGTCCTCCTCAATTTTGACTATATCGGGTTGATAAATCCCCGGCTCGCCACCATTGAGTATGTCTTCGGTAGATGTACCTGCACCATGAAAAACACTACCCTTTCCGACGTTTCTCGGATTGGATTCATCAAAAGTAACATGTACAGACTCTTCTACAGTAAGTAATCGTTTGTTGTAAATTCTATATGCTTTGCTAGATTGAGAGTATCCGAGGAAGATACCTTCGTCGGCCTTGGAATCGAATTTTCCCAAGTTTTCCTTTCCATTGTTCAATACAAAACATTTGCAACCAAAAACATGTAAGTGAGAAACATTTGGCTTTCGCCCTTTTAAAAGTTCATACGGTGTTTTGTTTAGAATGGGGCGGATGAGCAACCTATTCAGAACATAACAAGCCGTACTAATGGCGTCGGCCCAAAAATATTTCGGTAAGCCACTTTCGTTGATCATTGTTCTTCCCAATTATTCTAAAATTCGATTTTTACGCTCCACAACCCCATTTTGTTGAGGAGTACGTGGAGCGGAGAAGTTATGATCAATACCATGGTTACCGCAATATTCTTCAAATAAGTGATTTTCAAACTCACCCCCATGATCGCTCCTAATTGCAACAATGTTTGTATTTAGTTTATTTTGGGAAAGCTTAGCAAATCTTTCAAAGGCGGCGAACGTATCGCTCTTGCTTACTAAGAAAATAGTCCAACAAAATCGAGAAAAGTCGTCCACTATTACAAAACCGTAATAGTTTCCTCCTAGACTCTTAATCCTAGATGGCCCAAATAAATCCATGTGAAGAAGCTCGAGAGGTCTCGTTGTTGAAACGATGTTTTTGGATTTAAAGGAGATCCTCGTTTGCTTCCCTTTTTGACAAGCATCACAAAGATGATCCTTGGTGAATTTTATTTTGGGGAGACCTAGGACTAGATCTTTTGAGACTACTTTATTTAGTAAATCGAAATTAACATGTGCTAAACGCCTATGCCATAACCATGAATCTTCACTCATTGTTACAAGGCATTTGTCACTTGTTAATGATACTTCATTTAAATCAAGCATATAGACATTGTTCACACGCAGGCCATTAAACATACTCTTCTTATCATCATTATGTACAATTTTGCAACAATCTTTTGAAAACGATACATTGTATGCTTTGTCACATAACTGACTGATGCTAAGTAGATTGTGTTTAAGACCTTCGACAAGCAATACATCAGAAATAGTAGTGGAAGAGGGGTTACCTACACTACCCTTACCAAGTATTGCTCCACGGTTGTTGTCGCCATAAGTTACATATCCCTTCTTCTTAGCCACGAAGTCAATGAAGAGAGATATGTCTCCTGACATGTGCCTTGAGCATCCACTGTCGAGAACCCATCTTCTCTCGGTAGTCTCGAGGCATTGTACCTGTGAAAAGATAATTAACAAGAGAAGGTACCCAATGGCTTATTGGGTCCTGAGTGGTGAGGAACGAAATGGTTGCGTTTGGGCACCCATTGATAAATGCCTTTAGGAACTAAAAATCTCCTAAATCTACATTTAGCAATGGAGTGGCCTTTCTTGCAACAATAAAGACAAGAGAACTTTTCAATATGATTGCTTTTGCTATCTTATTCCTTTATAACGTATTTATATTTTTGATATGGATTAACCATACTTTTTCGAAAATTTGATTTATCGATAGCAAAGGTAATCTTGGGCTCAAGAGCCTTGTCAAGTTTGGCTTTTAGGTTTCTTACTACACCTTGCCAAATGTAACAAGTATCACACCCAAAGTTCATCATTCTACTCCTAAGGTCCTCATAACTTGTTTTTGTGCTTTCCACTATAGAAGTTTTAAGCGCCTCAAGTTTCCTTTCGGATTGTTGAATTTTATGTTCCAAGTGAGAAAAAAATTTCTTATTTGAGGCAAGCCTTTTGAAGGCCTCTTTCGCTTCATAGTGTAAAGTGTCAAAAGCAGTTTGCAATTCATGATGAGACATACTAGAGGAATTTTCATATTTAGCATGTCGTACCTGTTTCTTCTTGTTCTTTTGATGAGCAGAGAGACATAGATTTGCATTTTCATCTTCATCACTAGAACTTTCATCATCGGAGGAGTCGCTATCGCTTTCCCAAGCTATGTATGCCCTCCTTGGCTTTGATGGTTTCTTGTGTGATTTGTAAGCTTCTTTTTCTTTTGTCTTCTTGTTCATCGGACAGTCCGGTTTGTAGTGACCCGGCTTTCCACACTTGTAGCACGACCCTCTAGTTATTTTTCCTTTTGAGTCATCATTTTTAGAGTACCTAGATTGCTTCCGGAAGTTTATCAAGTTCTTCTCGGAATGTTGGATGCCGTTCTTTCTCACGTAACGGTTGTAGCGTTTAACGAACAGCCCCATATCTTCACTCTTGTCCTCTTCTTCTTCGTCGCTCGATGAATAATCACTTTGCTCTTTTGCTTGAGACTTTGAGGAGGAAGTCTTTAGAGCTATTGATTTCTTTTCACTCACCTTTGCTTTGTCCTTCTTATCTTTCTTTTCGTGTTGTTCCAAGCTTAAGAGAACTTGTTCGTGCTCTTGTAGTTTACCAAACAATGTTGTCAAGTCCAATGTGGTAAGATCATTTGCCTCTTTGATGGCGGTCACTTTCGGCTGCCATTCCCTATTAAGACATCTCAGGATCTTATTAGTAGCAATATCCTTGGAAACAGGCCTACCAAGTGAATGTAATCGATTGATGAGATGAGTGAATCTCTTTTGCATGTCAGCAATGGTTTCCCCTTGCTCCATGAAAAAGAGATCGAACTCTTGTGTTAGTGTATTGATTCTAGCCAATTTAACATCATTCGTCCCCTCATGGGCAATTTGTAGTGAATGCCACATAGCCTTAGCAGTAGGACAATGGGATACACGATAGTATTCATCTACACCTAATGAGGAAATTAGGATATTTTTGGCTTTCCAATCATAATTGTATTTCTTTTCATCATCATGGGTCCACTGTGCTTCGGGCTTAGGCACCAATTCGTTGTTCTCATTGGTCATGGTTATTTGAATTGGACCATTGAGAATAACATTCCATATTTTTCTATCTATGGAATTTATGTGCACCCGCATACAGTCTTTCCAATAACTATAATTTTCACCATTGAAAACGGGAGCTCTATTATAAGCCCCTTTAGGTTCGTTAGCCATTTTCTATCAAAGTTATATTTTGAAGCACGGAGTGAACCGGAGCTCCTGATACCACTTGTTAGACTATGGCACGGATCTAGAAGGGGGGGTTGAATAGATCCCAATTAAAAACTTGAGTCGGCGCTACCAATTTAAAGAAATTGGTTTTGAAAAATTGTTTTAAATGCGGAAGCGGCCGAGGAAAATTTTAGTCTAAAACGAACCGTTATTGGAAAACCGGATATGCGTTAAGCTAATGTATTAGAGATAAAGTGAAATACAAATCACTACACTATTTGAACAATCAATGATATGTTTCACTTACTAGCAAGCCTAGTTCCAATGATCCAAAATACCAAATTAACTGGATGCAAACTTAAGACAACTTTGGCTTATGCAAATTACCAAACACTTGGTGTGCATAAACACTCCAAGTGATATTTGAGTTGAGTAGGTAATTCAAATTTACCTAGTACAATATACTATTGCACTTTGTATTCAAACAACAGTTTTAATCTCTTACTCAACTTGTATCAATGTTTGGTAAAAATTGCTTAAACTAAAATCACTTAATTTTTAAGCTGAAAACAGATTATGCAGAAAATTAAAGAAGACAGAGATTTGATGAGGCAGTTCCCCCGCCGTCCTCGCTTCGGGGTACGTCTGCCCTCAATTCTAAAATTAGAATTGAGATGATTAATTAGATATCACCTGTGAAATTTAACCGTTTATACAAGGATTGCAAAGCAAGTAAACAACAGAACTTCCAATGTGTTGAATGATGCTTCCTATCCTTGCTCCTTGATTCAAGATGAATCAAGACCTTCGATCGTTGTTGCTAGACCTCCGATTCCAGCCCCTTTGTTGAAGAGTCTTCCGTTCTTCAAACCCTCGGCCCGGCTGATCTCAAACACAACGAATCGAACCCGAATCCTTTAACTCAATATCACCGAATCCGCTACTAGACTGATGAAGACTTCCTCTTCTCAATCACCTTCGCTCGGCTGAATATTGATGAAGCGATTCGTCCAAAAACCCCCAAACTCAAACCAGTATTGGAGGACAAAACCCCAACGAATTTATTCAAGAAAGAACTTGCCATAAGCTTCAACTCGAACTGAATACTCCAATCGCAGCTTCGAACCTTATCACCTTTAATCAATCACGAACCACATCAAAAGTAATTGTGTGCAGTTGATGTATTGTGAACTGTTGAAGATGAAGATGATGAATCTTGGACACCTTTTTCACTCTTTCTTGTTTCCTTGAACACTTGAATTCAAATTGACAAATGTTGTTTAATAAAAGTGTTTTGACTTCTATTTATAGTAACAGCTTACCAACCAAAAATAACAGCTTTTCAAACAGTGGAAATTACTCAGAAAACTGAGTTTACGCCCGAGCGGTCGACCATAGGTCGGCGTGCGCTGAGCCGTGGCAAATGCGCCGACCCCTATGGTCGACCCAAGGTTTCATGCGCTGACCCATGGATAGCATCATTATACCGTGCGCCGACCTCTGGTCGACTCAAGGGTCTTATGCGCTAACCCGTGAGTTATGCGCCGACCCTTATGGTCGACTCATAGCTTCCATGAGCTGACCTGTGGTTGACTCAAAAGCATCATGCGCTGACCCGAGGCTTATGCGCTGACCCTTGCGGTCGACTCAAAGCCTGCAAACCTGCAAAAATTCGTATTTTGTGATTTTCATGCATTTCGTCATGATCACACTTTGTCCACATATGTTTTTAAGAATTTTAACAGATTTAGATAAGTATAGGAAAGGATATGATAGGTGATGTGTTGCATTTGTTTGTAGACATGCATGGTGGTCATTTGTCATCATCAAAACTTGCGATCGTATGTTGTCTGACACTTTGCCTTTACATAGGCAACTTGTTCTCAAAGCCTACAAAACAACTCAATATTAGCCAGCATCAATCAACTAATCAACTCAAATGAGTGAACCAATCCAACCATGGCAATGTGCCTTTGAACCTGAAATCCACAATCCAAACAGTGAGTCCAAACCACTAGGTCAAAGCCTAGGGTCAAAAGAGGGTCAAACATTCAAAACAGAACATGAAATTTAACATGAATCAACTTCAATCACATCTTGACACATTCCAAAAGGTCTCATATCAATATCATTAACCAAAAGCATTTCATGATCAATTGAAGTTCAACGCAATTTTAAAGCTCAAATGTGACCAACCAGAATGAAAAATCTCCATTAAATCAGAAATGATTCAAATAATTCCAACACAATTCATGAGCAATCACAACATCTATAACATGCATCACACAAAAAATCAGGAGCATAGGATATCATTTGGCATGGCAAACACATCATTCAAGTTGAACATCACAAGGTGTGACACAAATTGTCACACCAACTTAGCATGATTACAAAACAGAAATGACAATTGATAAAAATACCAAATCAACACCAAAATGTCAAGCAATGTGTCTAGTTATAGCATGCAAAATTTCACATTCATTGGATTAAAGACCAACATTTCACAACATGATAACCAAGGCAAGGTCAAGTATGGACACATGTTCAAACTCCTTAGACAAAATATTTTCCAGGCCAAGCACAACTTGCATTTTGATAATCATAAAAAACTAGATAGAATGAGGAACATAATGCAAAAAATTGGAGATCATTTGGTTGATTTTTCAATTTTAAATGAATTTTGGAAGTTCATGGAAAATTGAAAAAGAAAATATGAAGCAAGCATGGAATAATATGAAAGAACATGAGAAAAATGCAAGGCGCTTGAGAAAATGCACTCAACCGGTATCGAACCCTGGCCAGTTTTGAAACTACATGCGCGCCAATCCTCAAAACGACCTCGTTTAACCCTAAAACCCTAAAACGCGTGCTGCATGGATTCAAAAATCCGCAGGTAATACGCATGCGTTCCGCAGGAAACCTCATGCGTTTCGTGGCAAATTTCGCAGGAAAATCTCCAGCAAAACTGGAAAATGAAGAACACGATGAAGATCATGAAGATCTTCATCCAGAATTTTCCAGAAAAAATCCAAAACATCCAGAAATAAAAAATGAGCACATCAATCAACTCATTAGACATCATACATCAAGAATCCACAAATCATTCATGCAAAAACATCACAAAATGCTTGGATCGAAGGAATGAAAATTTATCATCAAAACTTGAATCACATGTAACTAACTCAAATCAGCACCAAATTACTCCATTCAAAGCTCAGATTTATCACCATTAAAAGATCTTCACAACTAGCATAATGGATTGGAAAATTAAAGAGGTCAAAAAACCAACCTCTTGATGAACAGAAATGAAATCACGTGTTTCCAAGGTTCTTGATGCTCCAATTCTTCTTGAGATGAATGATGATGAAATGGAAGTTCAAATGCTCATGAATTCAACTGAATCTCTAACTGCCATGAATGCTTCACTCTATGAATATGAACAATACAACCACGATTTCTTCTGAATTTTGGTCCAAATGTGTTCAACAATACCTCATGATGATGAATTAAGCAAGAGAAAATGTTTAGGTTTGAAGAATTTTTGGAAAAAAGTGAGAGAAAAACTTGGAGAATTTGTGAAATCTAGATCTAGAATTGATGATTCTGAGCAAAATAGTTATGATTAAGCATATATACCCCATGCTAATCATGTTTAAGAAAGGTTTAGGGCAAATGCAAATGTGATTAGTGAGCTTTGTGGTGTAAGTGCAAAAATGATATTTTCTCTCCATGCACCTCCATGCACGTGAACAGTGCATGCTCTTGGTTCAAAATGTCAAAAAATGAGTTCATGCACACATTTGAATTGATTTGGTATGCACATGTTCAACCAAAATGAAGTTATGCAATTTCTTCCCAAAATCTTCATGAATGAACCAATGCCATGCAAATGAGATTTCATGTCAAATGATGGTATGCTTGGAAAATACATGTTATAAGGATCAATATGCAAAAAGAACCACTCAAATTGGAGTTTTGGTTTGAAAGTTATGCTCATTTGAAGTTTAAACCACACTTTGCCATGATTGAACCATATCTCCTCAACCACACATGAGAAATTCATGATCTTGGACTTTTTGGAAATGGGAGAGAAAGATCTTCAATTTTCATGTTGGACAAAATTTCATTTCAAGCTTTCTTGATGATGTAATCTTGAGTTGAAGTTGGTCCAAAACCTTTCCATTTTTGGAAAGTTCAAATTACAAGTCACTTGCTATTTTTGGAAAGTTTTGATCTGACCTCAAATTCTTCAATGTTGATGTTTGAAATGTCAAATGAGACTTGTTTACACATGAATGAGGCATCACTGATAATCTCCCACCTCCAAATCCATAGTTAACTTGACAGTTGACTTTTGTTGACTTTCATAGGCCTCAGATGATTTGTACATGGACTGATAAGTTCTAAGCCTTCAATACTTGGACAAATCACTTCAAAAATGTTCCTTGAATCATGTGAACTCATTGTACCAACCCTATGGCTTTGATCTCATGGAGAATTCTCTTGTTGCCTTGCACAGTTGAATCTCCTGACCAGTCTTGACTAATGACATGTAATGGACTATGCAATGACAATGCAATGTTAATGACCTAAAATGAAAATGTATATACAAATGGGAGGTGCAAATTTGAGGTGCTACACCCTCAAGGTCTTCAACTCCTTTTGTAGCTCAAGGAATTGGTCTTTCTTTTCATCCATCTTTTCATATACATCCGGACCCTCAAACAGAATAGAATGGTAGATGGTATCCTCAACACGAGGCAGAGTGTGAACAACCAGTGGTGGAACAGACATGACTGGGCTAGATGCCAGCATGAAAGCAAAAGGAGGCGTAAAACCCTCAGGCACAAAGTTGGGCGGCATTCCCCACGGGAATCCGGCAGGCATGGCAGGAGAAAATTAAGTAGTAGCAGCAGGAATGGTGGAGGTAACAACTTCTGAAATGACAGTCCTTTGAGGAGGCGGAGTTGCATGCATTGGAGAAGATTGACTTTGAGAACCTAACACAGACTCCATCATGGCAGTTAGGAGGGCGATCTCATCCTTGAATTCTTTGTTCTCTTGTTCCATGTGTTCCATGATTCTCGAATGATTGGCACGAGTATTGTATCGATGAGTCAACTTGGATGAAGCACAGAAGAACAACTGGTAGGACATCTGGCAAAAGAGAAACCTGATATGCAAATAATGCATGAAATGCAATGCTTTAATTGTTTTTATTTTCAAGGAAATTACTGTTTTATTTGCAAATATATACATAATAACAACAATTGCAACAATTTGATTGACCATAAAATCTCTTTTATTTATATAATTGGAAGGATTACACTGAGTACAATTTCAGAAACCAAAAATACAAAATACAAGAGGAAAGGAAACTAATCATCCTAAGGATCCCCTATCAACAATGTTAGATGATGTAACTGCAGACGCATATTTCCTTCGGATGCATCAAATCTCGGACTCAAAATAAGTCTTCATCTGAGCCTTCTCAAGGGAAAGCTGATCCATAATCTTCTTCCAAGCACCGGAAGGCTGAGGCATACTAGAGGAAGATGAAACCTCTATCTCTCTCTGTCTCTTCACTGCTCAGTCTTCAAGAAGCTCAATAAGTGCATCTTTATCCTTAGACTCAAGCTGCAACTCTTCATGCTTTTTGCTCAAAGCATGGAACCGCTCTTCCCACATATCCTTCTCTTGCTTCATCTTGGCGAGTGCTTCTTCCAACTCCTCTACATATTGGTTAGGGGGAGTTTATGGCTCATCCGCAACGATATACATAGGTGTCTCATAAGCATACGACATCTTCAAATCTAAAACTCTCTTCTTCACCCAAGTAGTGTAAGCTTCCAAAGCTACACAGTTGTACAGACCAATCTCGGATCTTCCTTTCCTATGCATATTATGCCAAGCATGCACTATCTTCTGCTTCAAGAGTTGGGGATCTTTACCCTCTTGATCAAAAACACCTTTTAACAAAGTGTTATTAGGTTTGTCTCTAAACGGGAACCCAAGTTGACGACGAGCCAAAGCAAGGTTGTAGTTGATTCCTCCTTGTGTACCAATGAGAGGCACATTAAAGAATTCACCACAAAAATAAATAATATCCAAACTACTCAATAAAGAGTCATACAAAACTATATCATCATTAGTGAGAGACATAAGTCTCTGAGACCACCGTAGACATTGTTTGTTCTCCACAAAAGCAGGCGTCTGAGGCAAGTGCGAAATAAACCACTTGTACAGAAGAGGAACACAATACACAATCGTTCCACCACCTTTAGAATTTCTCAAATGCAAAGAGAAGTACATATCATCCAACAGAGTAGGCACAAGATTCCCAATTAAGAAAATTCTAATGGCGTTAACTTCAACAAAACAGTCAATGTTAGGGAACAAAGCTAACCCATAAGTGAGAAACACAAAGATGGTTTCAAAAGCATTCACACTACCGGCTTGAACAAAGGTAGTAGCTTCCTTGATGAGGAATTCAGAAGTCAACCCAAACATTCCTCCTTTCTTCACCCAATGAGGCTCTATCTCAGACTTCTTCAGATGAAGAGCTTCAACTATAAGATGAGATCTGGGAATCTCTTCCAATCCACTAAAAGGTACTTTATTAGAAACAGGTATTCCCAAGAGATGGGCATACTCCTCCAACATAGGCATAAGCTGATAATCCGAAAAATTGAAGCAACAGTAGAGAGGGTCATAAAACTGAACCAACACACTCAAGAGTCCTTTAACCACACTAACAGACAAAATAGATAAAAGCTTCCCATGATGTTGCTTGAAGTCCAAGGGATCTAATACAAAAGATGATAGCTTCCTTAACTCTTTCAAGTAAGGATATCTGAAACTGTACTTCTTAGTGTTCCTTCGTCCATAATCCATGGTCTGAAAATATTTGCTAATGAAACCTCAGTTCCTTGAAGTTATTTTTCGTGTGATGAATGTCATGATGCGCATGAATGAATGAATGCAACAATCACAAATAAGGGATCACCCTTAAGGCAAGAAAACAAACAAAGGTCAAGGGATGAATCAATTCATTGTCAATATCAATCATCCATTTTGGTGGATTATGGTTTTCACCTTTTCAACACCGAAGTTCCATTGATATTGACAAGACTTGATTGGATCAACCAAGAATCAAGGGTTTGTTTTGAGTCACGAGCATGGAGTCGGGTTAAGAACCATCCCAAAGGAGTGAATTAAGGATAAAAACCTGTAGATCATGTTTTAAAAAGTTCCCAGAGTCTTAATTCCATCTATCGGATATTACAGATTAGGATGACTGACTTATCAACCCATAATATTCTCAAGAGAAACTCGTCTGAGTGTAGTATCGCGTAATAACTGTTATCAAGTCAACACTTGAACAGTCTCCGTACTACATCCTAAATAGGCCAAGTTGGGCTAAATGTTCTACGATCCTCATCTTCTCTTACCCCAAATCAGAGAGAGTAATTCCTAACCACAAATAACTTGTGTGACATTAATAACTCCAAAAGGGTCTCCACTGAGTAGATGGGTCTAAAGCCAACTTGTTAAGGACTACTCCACACAAGTCGCACATGACTATACTATCCTCCTATCTTAATTGCTCTAAAGTTCTTGTTAGAACTTATCTCACCACTCAGAGATCACAAGGCACAACAAGAAGATTATATCATACCAACAAATATACAAACATCAAATATACAATTATATACACACAAAAAAATAGGTTAAACCCACTGGAGACTACTCCCCAGCAGAGTCGTCACTTAATTTTTGTAGCAGTAAATTCATGACCATTAAGCTATGGATAAACTTAACGTTAATAAAATCAGAGTCGCCACCGCGCTTTTGTTGTTTCCAAGGGAAAAGGGAAAAGTACGAACAAATCCCAAAGATAAGAAGTTTTCAAATCAAAACTAATAAAAATGCCAGAGATTACAGGTATGGGGGTTGGTTACACAGAGGTAAGGTGTTAGCACCCATCCTAGGTACTCCTAGGGAGCCCTTTCTTGTGTGCATATGTATTTTTGTACAAAATTATGTTTGCAACAAATGGAGTGTGGGGATGAGAAAAGAATTCATTAATTATATTTTTGTGTTTGACAAGACCTTCGGACTTGTGCCTACGTACCAACATAAAATGAGGGATCAAAACCTCGTAGTTTGTGGTATCAATTTCAGAGTGAGTTGCTTTTAACAAAATTTTTGGTTTAAGAAGGGCACAAAGGGCCTAAAAAGGTTTGAATGAGTGTTAGTTCTTTTGGGTTTTTGAAACTTTAAGTCAATATGATTAGATTCATTTACCAGTTTGATTAAGAAAAGAGTTTGAAAATGCAATGGCATAAGGCCAAAGTTTCTAATTTTCAATAAAGTCTAAGTTTAGAAATCACAAGCAGAGATTTTTTTTTTAAAAAAATAGGGAGATATTTGAAATTAAAGAAGTGGGGAGGAGATGAAGAGACTAATCCTAAGCAAAATTTTAAAAGTTGAGAGTTGAAAAGATCTGACAAATGGAATGCAATCCAATAGAAAAGAATGTCATATAGAAACCCAATTTTTCCTTGGACTTTAGAATCAAGCAATATCAATACACAAATAGCAAGATGAAGAGCAAAACATCAAATAAAGATAGCCACATCCAAGCTAGAAACTTCATGATCTTCTTCATAATCTCCCATTTATCAGATGACATACTCCTTGAATGGCTCAGAATAGTGCATTAGATACATATTCAAAATAACAGCTTCATCAAGACCATGTAGCAGATGAACTCAAAAGGGATCTCAATACTTGCATCAGATGAAAGTTCACTTCATAAGCACTTGGTTTCATGAAAGTTAGCATTGGCCAAGTCCTTTTGGATAGGGAGTGTTGCCTAATTCCAAGTCCAATGTCTCATATCAAATCCAACAGTCCATACAAATGTCTTTTAAGGTTTTTTGTTGTTATTATACACATTAAGGTCAAAAGACCACAAACAAAATACACAAACAAGTATATACAATCACAATATAATCACAAAGTATGGCTCAAGTGAGCAAAGTGAAAATGGAATTAAAATAAACAAGTTAAATGGTATGAATAATGGCAAACGAATAAAGACTTGAAGTTAAAGTGCATAAAAGTAAATGGCTTGAAATTAAATGTTAGTTGATGGTTGATTAGTGTAGCGGTAAATTCATGATCATCAAGCTATGGATAAGCAAGACATTAATTAACAAGAGTCGCCACCGCGCTTTTATTGTTTCCAAGGGAAAAGGGAAAAGTACGAACAAAACCCACAAATAAGAAGTTTTCAAATCAAAACTAATAAAATACTAGAGATTACAAGTAAGGGGGTTGATTACACAAAGGGAAGGTGTTAGTACCCAAAGTGTCCTAGGTACTCCTAGGGAGCCCTTTCTTGGTTTGTGTTCTTAGCCATGAGGGTCTTAAACCCTAGAAGTGAACTTGATAGATCAATGGTGATCATGCCCTGCCTAAAAAAGAGTTAGGAAAATACAAAGACATATTTTTGGTATTTTGGTTAGTAAAATGATAATATACAAGTATGATACAATCACATGGTGCTTGGTGATCTCTCCCAAAATAAACCCAATGAAAGAGGGGTAAGGAGGATGCCAAGATATGATCCCAATGCTAATGCATATGATGAGATTGCATGAGGGATATTAGGGTCAAAATTGGGGTCTTACAGCTGCCCCTATTTAAGGACATTCTAATTGAGGAGGTGAAGGTTAAAATCTTCATATCGACTCAGTAAAATGGGCTTAAATAACAACATACAGAAACAAATTTTGGTCCCTAAGAGACCTCATGATGCATATGATATCAATGCTAAGAATAAATCCTCTATGGGGAAATGTTGCCACAAAGGAAAAGAAATCAGAGAAACCGAATGTCCGCAGGAGCATAATGCACTCCGTAAGCAAAAAACTCACTAGGGAGACAAAGACTTGGAAGGGATAAAAGAGGTTACGCGTAGGCCAGGCTATGACTAAAAGAAATGATGGGAGACTAGAGGGATTTGATGAAATGGAAAGACTCAGTCGGGGAACAAAAACATCTGCAAGGGAAACGAGTAGATCAGGATAAAACTGACGTACTTGAATCATGCAGGAACAACAATTTCACTAAGGAAATGCACACTCAATGCAACTGAGGAAGAAATAAACTTCAACACAGGAGAAGCAAAAATTTATTATCCACT
Source organism: Lathyrus oleraceus (assembly GCF_024323335.1). NCBI lineage: Eukaryota > Viridiplantae > Streptophyta > Magnoliopsida > Fabales > Fabaceae > Lathyrus > Lathyrus oleraceus. The sequence continues at coordinate 62,659,198 of NC_066580.1, read as the reverse complement.
ACCTGTTACTGGGTAAGGAGATGATAAAGATCTGACAGAGAGGACACCCGTCATCGGTTAGGATGAACATATCAAGGGTGATTTGTTGGGAACCTCCAGGAGGGAGTATTCAATACCGGTTACTGGGTAAGAATAGCCTTGTTGGGGGAAAACTGCAGAAATAGGATTTACAACTACCAGTTACTGGGCAGAAGACTAGAGATGAGAATATCCATCATCGGTTAGGATGAACATGTCAAGGATAAACTCACAGGAAAGAAAACCCGTCATTGGTTAAGATGAACATATCAAGGATAGATTTTCTTGGGGATGTCAAGGAGGATATCCGTCATCGGTTGTAAGACCCCAATTTTGACCCTAAGATCCCTCATGCATATTCATCGTAAGCATTAACATTGGGATCATACCTTGGCATCCTCCTTACCCCTCTTTCATTGGGTTTGTTTTGGGAGAGATCACAAAGCACTATGTGATTGTATCATGTATTTTATCATTTTACTAACCAAAATACCAAAAATATATCTTTGCATTTGCCTAACTCTTTTGTAGGTAAGGCATGATCCCATTGATTTATCAGGTTCATATCTAGGGTTTGAGACCCTCATGACAAAGAGCACAACCATGAATTGATCCAAGAATGTTTATGAGCATCATATATGAGTTCCATTGATTCCTACATGTTATATTGATCAAATTTTCTTCAAGATTTTGGAGGTGATTTGCCTTGGAAACCCTAGTTTGACTGGGTATCTTGAGTAACTTCTCCAACAAGATATCTCACCAATTGATCAAATTTCTCAAGGGACACTACAAAATTCATCATATTATGCATATATGATCTACCATGAGCCTATAAAGTCAAGAGAACTGAAGGTTAGCAAGTTGGTTGATGGTGGTTGGCCAGATGAATTCATTTGATCAAAACTGCGTCTCCCTAGACCCTATCTCCTACAATTTTTACCGTATGAAAATGATTCCAAGAGAAACTTTACTCTAAATTACATTCCAAACAACTTTCATGTTGAGACCTAGATCTAGTTTTTCTTGGAAAATCATTTTCTATGTTGAAACATTATAGGTCATTTTGTCTAAACCCTAATTTGAAAGTCAACTTCCCAAGGCCATAACTTGCTCAATTTTTATGAGATGAAAGATTTCCAAGTTGCACAATTAAATTCAATATGTATACTTCAACTTTTATGTTTGGAGTGGGAGAAAATTAAACTTTTATGAGCATGTGATATGAGGATACATAATAGGTCATTTTTTACCTATACCATTGAACAACTGATTTTTCCAAACTTCAAAAATGCATAACTCTTTAATTATAAATCCAAATTGCATGAAATTGGTTACCATTTTGAAGGTATTTGAAATATCTACAACTTTTATGAAGACACTTTTCTCATTTGAAGCTCACATACAAAGTTAAGCAGGGTGGAATATTTAGATATATAGCTTGACACTTAGAAATTTTTTCAACATGTTGAAATTTCCAAACTTCCACCTCAAAATTCTCCATGTTCCATGCTCCAAATGGAAAAGTGATCAACATCAAACTTGTCCCCCTTGATCCAAGCTTTCTAAAGAACCCAAGTTCATGCATTTTGGACAAAGATTGCTAGGTCTAGGCATGGCTTTAACAGGGCTGCATCATTGGAAAGAATCAATTGTACAAACTTCAGTTCACAATGCCTTGCCATTCAAGCTTCACTTTGAATCATTTTGGACCTTATTGCATTGCATCATGGGCTTGTACATGCCCATGTACTCGTGCCATCCACATTGCCAATTTTGGACAGATTTTGAAGTGTGAAAATATCATTCCCTTTGGCTATAACTAGAAGGCTTCTAAGCTCATTTGAATCACACTTTGCACGCCAACTTTGCCCCCATTGAAACCCTCTCATTCTAAAGGAAAACCTGAGAAATTTCAATTTGAAATTTGAGTTTGAATCTGAACTGTTGGAGATTCAAGAACTCCAGGATCTACAGCCTTGCAACTTCTCCAATCACTTCCTGTTAGCTTCTCAAGTGTGATCATATTGTGTTTGAAGCAAGCAACATCAAGAACTGCATAGCATTGAAGGTAATTTTCAGAAAACTCCATCTCTTCGATTCTCACTCATATCTACTCAATTCTCTTGGGTCATTGGTTGTCTGAAGTCCTACCAATATAAGCAAGAAGATTGAGTTGCTTAGAGGTCAAATTGAAGCAACTCAGTTGACACACCTCAAAATTCAACTCCTCATATATTTCTATATATGTGGAGTTAGTTAAAATTGAGGTCAGATTCGTGCTCTACGCCATTTTTTTTCTTTCAGATCACGTCCTTCTTTTTTATTTTGGTGATGGTTGAGGGTAGACCAGTCCGATGAGGTCTACCGGAGAAGAAGACCGGAGTTACAGCTCCAGCGATGTGTTGGCATCTCTCCAGACAATAGGATCCTTTTCAAACGTTTTAATCTCGTGCATTAGTTTTAAATACCATCTCTGCAGCGCATTGACTAATGTCCATTGTGGAACGCGCGCTGAGGCTAATTGATCTGCCACCTCAATTAATGAGGGAGATCAAGTGGTCCACGTTTTTTGTTATTTTCTGATATTTATTTTAATTAGCTTATTTTCATTAATTCATATTAATTTTAATATTGATCTAAAAAATATGAGAGTTTCACTAAAAAATTTCAAATAATTTCCTCTTTAACATTTTGAATTAAAATCATTTTTTGGATCATTATTAATATTTTTTATTATTTAATTGATTTTGTGATTATTTTTAATTGTTTAAAAATACTTTTAAGTCTTTAAAAATTTTGAATTTTTTTCTCCAAGGTCCTTTGACCTTGTTTGACCTATGATAAATCTCATGGCCTTTTCTTTGGTGTTTTGATGAGGTTTTAGGAATTTGAGTAACCATATTTAATTTAGATGTATTATGTATTATTTTAGCCTTTTTAATTTGAATAAATTCCAATTAGTTGTGTTGACCAATTGTGATCACTTGTTTGAGTTTGACTCTTGTTGTTGGGCCTTGGTCAAGGTTGATTTGACTCATTGGATTTAGGGGATTGATGCAATGTACATTCCATCTCCCAAAATGAATGGATGATATTAATTTGGTAAAATTCCTCCTTTGACCAATTTGAGTTTTGATCCATTCCCATCCCTCTTCATCTCATTCCCATTCTTTATGCATTCATCTCATTTGGCCTATGATATCTCAAAGTCCTAAGGCTAGTTGATTGAAAAATCAACATAAGTATGGATGAGATTAGGCCACCTCTTTTGCGTATTCTTTGTGTGTGTGGTATGTTTCATTAGCATAATCCATTATACTATGTCTCTAACATGCATTAACACCAAAATTCTATTGCCCGACCTCAAATAGTTTGACTTCTAGGTAAGTCCAATTACGATTGCTTAATATAGCGCTAAATTTGTGACATAAAAGGCATAGCATTCTAGTTAGTAAGATTGTAATTCTCTCATCTTTCATGGTATTGTGTGGGAACTTGGCCGTTTTTCCTTCCTTTAGAAGATGTCTTGGCTCAAGGATCCATTCTTGTGATAAGTGGGTTGAGTGTTCTCCAAAGAATGACTTAAAAAATAAAAAGCAAAAGCAAAAAATTACTAACTTCTAACTCATTAACAACTAACTTTAAATTTCAAGCCATTTACTTTAATGTCATTTAATTTTAGTCTTTATTCATTTGCCATTATTCATATAATCCTAATTGTTTATGTTAATGCAATTTTCACTTTATCCACTTGGACCATATTGTGTGATATATTCCATCTTATGTATACTTTGTTTTTTGGTGTGGTTTTTGACCATTAATGTACATAATAACAACAAAAACCCTAAAAAAGTTTTGTGTGGACTGTTGACTTGATCTTGGACAAATGGACTTAGAATTTAGGAAACATTCCTATGCCAAAGGACTTGGCCAATGCCAAATTTTGTGTAACCAAGTGATGGCAATTTGAAACTTCATCTTATACATCATTCAAGATCCCTTTGAGTTCATCTACAACATGATCATTGTGAAGATGGTATTTTAAACCTGTGACTTATGGAGTTCATCTATTACATGGGCTAATTTGAAGAAGATCATGGAGTGGCTAAAGCTTGGATGTGGCTATATTTATTTGATGCCTTGCTCTTCAAGATAATATAATTGTGCATTTGTGTGTTGTTTGATTCTAAATGTCCAAGGGAATTTGGGTTTCTATTGACATTCTTATCTATTGGACTGCTACCCATTGGTTAGATCTTTTCAACCCTTTGTAATACCCCAAAATTTACCCTTCATTTTTCCTGGAAGCATGCACTTTACACCTCATGCATGCATTCATTTTTAGGTCATTTAGCATTTGCATTTCATCATGGCAATCATAATTTTTTTTCAAAAAAAAAAACAAAATTAAATTAAATAAATAAATAAATAAAAGAAAAATCTTGGACTTGGACCTCTCTCATTTGAGCCCACAGGTCCACAAAAATCAGGTTATAAATTCAGAGTTTCAGTGAAACAAATATTCATTCCATTCCTATTACTCTGGCAGGGAAAAAGATAGTGAGAGATGGGCTAACAGAGTTCAGAGCAGCCTCCAAACCCTGAAGGGAACTCAACTGCACAGAATCACCTCTGCCTCACATAAACCCTAAAGATTGTTTTGTAAACCTCACGGGTGCAACTCAATTTCAATCAAGCTCTCCAATCAGGTTTGCCCTATATCCATCATCTTTATGCCTTTATTTTTGAATGCTCTAAATGTATGAGGTATTATGGATGAAATTGATACCCTTTTGATGCATGTGTTTGACAAGAGGTTTAGGCCTCCTACCCTTGGTTGCTTTTTGTGAGCTTTTTGTGAATTGAAAGGGCATGATTCATGTGGTTACATTTTGATTTGGGGGCAACTCTTGATTACCCTATTTTGTTTCTCTAACCTGTTTGTTGAGTTTTTGTGAGGGCTCACATGACTTTTGCAGGGATAACTTGCGTGGTTTCCCACTTTATTTGTGGGAAAATCCCTGGAGGTTCATTCCGATTACCTGTACTGACCCACTTTCTTTGATGATGTTAGCTTGGAGGGATCTCAAGGTTTATCGTTCCTTTAATTGTTGTTACCTCGGATCTTCATCCGTGTGGTACTTTTACATTTTTCCTGCATCTTACTGCTTTCCTAGCTGGAAGACCTCGATAAGTGGCAATGTTTTTGTGTTTACTTTATGCAGGTTCCTTTGCCCAGGACTCCTTTTGCATGAGCGTTCCTATAACGCGAGCGAACCTATTGATTTTTCTTCTCCTTAACACACGTTTACTCTTTCTACTACAGGTGAGTAAGTCTCCAAAGGTCAAGCATCTGGTAGATTGCGTAGTAACGTCGTTCGTCCAAAACCCAATCCATAACCCCGTAGTTAGCCGAACTACGACTTGCTCTGATTCTCATTCCAGATGAGATATGTAGGCATAAGACGCGATGTCTTAGCGAGCAGACACCCCCCAAACCCATAGGTCAGCCGAGCTACAAAGAGTCTGATTCTCATATTCAGATGAGATACGTATGCAGTGGATACGACATCCGCGCGAGTCATTTTTATTTAACCCCTTTTTGGTAAACAACACAAGATAAACTCACACCCTTTAGACAAGAACTACAAAAGTGGATCCCGTAGAGTACTACGGATGCGCAGGGGTGCTAATACCTTCCCTTCGCATAACCGACTCCTGAGCCCAAGATTTGGTTGCGAGACCTTGTCTTTTCCTTTCCTCTTTTCAGGTTTACTTCGAGCGTTTCCTTTCCCTCCTTTGGGATAAATAACGCACGGTGGCGACTCTTCTGTCATTTTCTTTCGCCTGTTGTTTTTTTGCACACTGTATTTTTCAGGTTGCGACAGCTGGCGACTCTGCTGGGGACCCGGTTTCCCTAAGCGAGTCCCTCCTAGCTTTTGTAGTTTGTTTGTTTATTGGGTGTTCATGCTTTTGTACAGTTATTTATTTACCTGCTTTACCTTATTGCATTGTGTACATATCATTGTTGTATCTGTTGGCTGGCTATGGCTGCTTGATGATCTTTGTGAGATGAGTTCTATACCCGAACTCGAGTGCGCTTAGGATTGGAGAATGGCATAGTCTTGTCGACTTGTGTGGAGTTATTCCTTAGCAAGTTGACTTGCAAGCCCATTCACTTGGTGGAGGTCATGTTGAGATCAATAATGTCACACAAGTAAGTTGTGGTTAGACATTACTTTTTCCAATATAGACCTTAGAAGCCGAGGACCTTAGTTTACCAAACCCATCTTGGCCTATTCGTAGGACATAGTGCGAAAGCCGTTCAAGTGTAAGATTTGATACGATTGTTATGCGATACTACACTCGTAAGAGTCTCTCTTGAGAATATTTTTGGAATACGAGTAGTCGTTCCTCCGATAATATCTGAAAGATGGGATTATGACTATGGGAACCTTTTATAGAACATGTTTGGCAGGTTTAAACCTTAGTACACTCCTTTTGGGTGGTTCTTAACCTAAACTCCATGCTCGTGACTTGCAACAAACCCTTGATTCATGGTTGATCCGATCAGGTATCCTTAATATCAATGAAACTTGGGTGTTGATAAGGTGTAAACCATAATCCACCAAAATGGGTGGTTGATATTAAGGATAACATGACCCATCCCATGACCTTTGTTTGGTGTGCTCTTAATTTCTCTCCAGACAGAGCAACCTGACAGATGTTCAAGCAGATACAGCGATCCGGATTCCCATGCCACTGCATTGCATTCACATCATTTTTCATTCATATCATTTAAAACATGTTTATCTATTCCCAGGGGCTCATATCTTTTTCTTGATTCAAGTCGGGTTTTTTTTTCTTACACTTTTTATCAAATGTGAGACTGGAATCAAGGGGGTAGAATACTTGTGGAATTGATAAACATGTCATTGCATTTGCATACACATTAGCATTGAAGGTGAGAAAAACAAGAAAGGGGGGGTTTGAATTGTTTGAAAAATAAGCGCTTTTGCAAAATGAAATCACACAATGATTTTATACTGGTTCGCTTATAACACAAAGCTACTCCAGTCCACCCGGCCAAGGTGATTTCGCCTTCAACAAGGACTTAATCCACTAATCTTGAAAGATTACAAACAACCCCTAAGAGAGAAGAAAATCTCTTAGTCCTCTCAAGTCTACAGACTACAAAGAGTCACTTGAGGAAATCAAACAAATAAAAGATACAAGATATGTAATCTAGAGTGCTTCTAGGAAAGCAAATATTACAAACTTAAGAACAAATTTTTCACTTGATAAGCAAAAGCTTAGTGAAAATCTTTGAAGAACAAAGATGTTTTTCTTGAGCGTGATATAATTTCAGTATAGTTTTGGCTAGTGATTTCTTGCTTACTGAAAGTTGATTTCTTCTCTTTATATAGGAGTTGAAGTAGTGTTGAAATAGAGTTGAAGTAGAGTTGAATCTGGTGGATAATGAGATGTAATTACGCCATTCCATAAATAGCTTCTGCAGGAGACTTTTTCTTTTAGAAGTGACTACTTACCACAAGTAGTATCTTCTCTCTTGGAAGAGGAGATTAACGTCTCTTTCTAATTGAGGAAATCCATTTGCAGAACTTTAACTTGGCTTAAACGTTACTTCATCATGATTAACAATTCTGATTAGAGTCTTCGTGTATCTGGGAATCTGGCTTCTGATGTTATCTCTTGAAAGTTCAGATGGCGCTGATAACTTCAGAGTTTACAGAAGGCATTTGTTCAGAGTTAGAGCTTCTAGACTTTACTTCATGTTCAGATGCTTCTGATACTTTGCAGTTTTGTCCAGAGTCAGAGCTTCTTGAAACGAGATTCCACTTTAGATGCTTCTGATACTTGATAATTTGTATCTGATCTTGTTGTGCATCTGATGACATCATCAGATTTATTTCTTCTTTCTTTAGAACCCTGCACACTTAGAAACTTTTCGTTAGGGTGCCATTTTTGGTTTCATCCTTTGTTATCATCAAAATCATGGAGTCTGTTGTAGAACACTTTTTGTTCTTACAATCTCCCCCTTTTTGATGATGACAAAACAAATAAAATTATCAGATGAAACATGAAAAATATTAGATCAGATAGACAAAATCTCCCCCTGAGTTAGCGCTAGGGAGTTCAGAAGTTCTTACCAGAGCTTTCCAAGTAATTAGGTTTCTGAAAACTTTCTGTAAATGCTTAAATTTAATGTTAGAGCTATTTAATCAGAGCTATTTTTATCAGAGCTATATCTACAAATGTTGCGTAGTGCTTAAGGATGTTGCGTAGTGCTTAAGGTTTTAGACAATTTTCATCAGAGCTATTTAATAATTTCTCCCCCTTTTTGGCATAATCAAAAAGGCATAAAAAATAAAAAGAATAATAAAGAGAAAAACACTTCATTAAAAAGCACAAAGGCAAACAACAGTCAAAAACATCAGATTCAAAGAAGAATATTAGAGCTAAAAAGAAGTTAGAAGCAAAAACACTAGGCAAGCAAACAAAAAGAAATCCTAAGTGCCTAAGGGTTTGGAGGTTGAGGAAGTCTCTGAAGCAACATGGCAAACATGTTCTGGATGTTTTCATTCAAAGCATCTTGCTTGTCCATCCTGGCCCGGAGCTCATTCTGATCTTGCTTGATCTCTTTCTGATCTTGCTTGATCTCTTTCAGAGTGTTAAGAATCAACGGGATCGCAGAAGAGGACTCCCCCTGAGTCAGAGCCTGCTGAGCTTCAGCTTCAGCAGCAGCTTGGGCTTCTGCATCCGCCTGAGCCTTGGCTTCAGCTTCCTGAATCCTTAGAAGTTCTGCTTCCTTTTCCAGTCTTTCTTCTTCTAACCTCTTTGCTTCTTCCTCAGCTTCCTTAGCCAATCTTTCCTCCTCTAATCTTTTGGCCTCAGCTTCTCTAGCCAGTCTCTCTTGGAATCTTTCCTCAGAGTCTCTGATGTAGCCATTTCTGACTTGTTCAGAGATACTCTTCAGCCTATAAGACTCAGAGGTCATCCAACTAATGACTCTGTTCCAGTGTGTCCTAACAGATTTAGGATCATCACTAACTTCAGAGTTTTTAGCCAGAGACTTGATCTTCTGGACTGAAGCTTCTGCAACCTGTAAAATGGCCTCCTCAAGGGTAGGTATGGTAAGTTCAGGTTCAGGTTCAGGTGAATGAGGTGGAGAGTTTTGAGGGCTGAGATTTAGAGGTTGAGGTTCAGATTCTGCTTCTGGTTGAAGTTCAGAATCTGCGTCTGGTTGAAGACTAGGGGATGAAGCATATAGTGGATTTAGGTCTAATGGGTCAGAGTCTGGTCCAGGTACAGCGGGAATAAATGGTGGAGTGATATTAGAGGTGAAGGGATCAGATGGTTGAGTTTCAGAGGGTAAGGTTGTTGTTTGTTGTGGTGGAAGTGAAGTTTGAAGGGGTGAGGTTACTTCAGATTGTCTTGTGGGTTGTGGAGCGAAATTTTTAGCATAGATTTCAGCTATTGTTGGGGAGTTTGGGTCAGAATGTTCTGTGGATGATGATGAAGAAACACTAAAGTATGGGGGTGTTTCTGGTTCAGAGGATGAGGAAGAGCTGTGGTGATATAGTTGACTAGGGTCAGAGGTTGTTGTGAAATTACGAGCAACTTTTAGAACAGGTGGAGGTTGAGAGGTTCTGATGGTTGAAGGAGGGATTTCAGAGGTTGTAAATAAGGGAGGTGTTGGGAGAGGAGTAGAAGAGGCCATCATAGGTATTACAGAAGTAACATGAGGAATAGACTTACCAGAAGAAGAGATTTTCAGAGGAGCTGGAGCTTTGGTTCCAGAAGATTCTCCAAGTCTGGGTTTCTTTGCCTTCCTTGCTTCCTCAGCTATCTTCTTCTCAGAAAGACCTCTTTTGTATCTGACCAAATCTTCTTCTGAATCCAAAAGGTCTTCAATTCTGAAATCAGAAATATCAATACCTTCATCCAGCAGACGCTGAAGGTAGATAGCAATGGCATCTCTGGGTTCATTCTTGAAGAACCTTTCAAGGCCACGAGGCATCTTCCTCTGATCTTTCAGAGCTTCCCAGGACACATCCATAGTGGGCTTGACTCTGATCTCCTTGATGATTCCCATGCTTTTGAGGTTTTTGGCATTCAGAGGCCTTCCAGTTTCTATAGCCAGATCATCCATCAGCTTGGCCTTTTCCAGCTGGTCAACCAATCCATGCTCAATGAAGACATCAGAAAGCAGTCTTCCCAGAGGGATGTAAGATCTTGGCTTCAAGCTGTTTCTGGAGTCTTTGACAGAATCCCTTAGATATTTGAAAAGAAGAACAGGGAGATTGATCTTGATACCTTTCTGAATGCAATATAAAATGAGTTTCTGATCAGCATTAATATAATCAGAGGAGTTGGAGGCTGGGCGATGGTGAATAGTTCCCAGAATTATTTTCAGCCAAACTCGGAGGTTCTGATGAAGCTCCTTGTTCTTAGAGGGATTTCCCTCAGCGTTTGCTTTGAAGATAGTTGGGTTGATAACCTCAGTGATGCGCTTAGACCTTGGAGGAATGTTGTAAATCCTTTTTCCTCCAGTAGTCTCCATGTTCAACAAGGAAGCAATTGATGCTTCAGTGATGACAATCTTCACTCCCAGAACAAAAGAAACAATGAACTGGTCATCTGCATCAGCATGTCTCCAAAATTCTTTGACAAGAAGAGGGTAAATGGGACCATAAAGCCTGTTGAAGTAGTTCTCCCAACCTTGCTTGTGAAGATCTTCAGTAAGATCAACACCGTTTCTTCTCAAATTCTCAAAATCTACCAGCGATTCACACAGTACATCCAAATTCTCAAAGGAGGTTGCAAGATGAATGTGGCGTTCACGTTCCAAAATATGAGGTTCTTGATAAACAGGGGTTGTGGTAACGCCTGTAACAGTGGGTGTTTGAGTGTTTGAGGTTTGGGGATTAGAAGCGGATTCCATTTGTTGGGAGAAGTTAAAAACTTCTTGCTCTTGAGCATTCATGAAGAAGATTGATGAAGAAGGTGAAGAACTGAGAGAGTTGCAGAGAAAACTTCGAGAGAGGGTTTAGGGTTTAAGAGTGAGTGAGAGTGATAAGTGTGTGAAATGTGAGAAAAGTGTTTATATACCTAAGTGAAAACGCATGCAAAACGACACACATACCAGCGTTAGACACAAAACTCAAAATGGCACGCTTGGGGGGAAAATGATTACAGCTCATAAATGAATGTCTAATCCCACAGTTTGCACACTGCTCGAGGAAAACTCAAACGTCTGCCTTTTGAATTTCTTGACAGCTGTCTAGAAGTTCTAAGGTTTGACGCTTCAGAGTTCCACGTGTTGATGTATCTGATCTTCAGGAATACCAAGAGATTGGTTCTGAAGATTTCTAACTCAGATATCTTCTTAACAATGTAGAAGTATCAGAGTCAGAGGCAGAATCATATTTGTTTTTATCAGAATCTTATTTTATATTTTTCAGAGCCATACTTCATTCAGGACAATTTTTAATGTTCAGATTTTCTAAGATGAAAAGAAATCTATCTTCAGCTAGAGGCTTAGTAAAGATATCTGCCCATTGATGTTCTGTATCAATGAACTTCAGCGTTACTATTCCTTTCTGAACATAGTCTCTAATAAAATGATGTTTAATTTCTATGTGTTTGGCTCTGGAATGTAAAATAGGATTCTTACTCAAACAAATAGCAGCAGTATTATCACAAAGGATAGGAATGTTACTCTCAAAGATTTGTAGATCTTCTAGCTGATGTTTCATCCAGAGCATCTGAGTTGTGCACAGTGATGCTGAGATATATTCTGCTTCTGCAGTTGATAGAGCGATTGTTGACTGTCTTTTGCTAGCCCAGGAGATTAGATTGTTTCCCAGAAGCTGGCAATTTCCAGATGTGCTTTTTCGTTCTATTCTATCTCCTGCATAATCTGCATCACAATAACCAGAAAGCCTATACTCTGATGTTTTCTCATACATCAGGCCCAGGTTAGGAGTTCCTTTCAGATACTTAAGAATTCTCTTAACAGCTGTTAAATGAGATTCTCTAGGATCTGATTGGAATCTGGCACAAAGACAGACGCTAAAGAGAATATCAGGACGAGTAGCAGTCAGATAGAGAAGAGAGCCTATCATACCTCGATAGAGCTTCTGACAAACCTTGTTGCTTACCTCTTCCTTTTCCAGAATGCAAGTTGGGTGCATAGGAGTCTTTGCAGAGTTGCATTCAGTCATGTCAAACTTCTTCAGAACATCTTTAATGTACTTGCTTTGATGAATGTACGTGACTTCTGGAGTTTGATTGATTTGAATTCCCAGAAAGAACTTTAGTTCTTGCATTAGACTCATTTCAAATTCTGCCTGCATTAACTTAGAAAATTCTTGGCAAACAGAGATATTAGCAGAACCAAAAATAATGTCATCAACATAAATCTGGCATATCACGAGATCATTTTTATGGTTTTTACAGAAGAGTGTAGAATCAACTTTCCCTCTGATAAAATTTTGTTCCAGAAGAAAATTGCTTAGACGTTCATACCAAGCTCTGGGGGCTTGTTTTAGTCCATATAAAGATTTTTTAAGTTTGAAAACATGTTCTGGAAAGTTTGAATTTTCAAAACCTGGAGGTTGATTTACATACACTTCTTCTGAAATATAACCATTTAGAAATGCACTCTTGACATCCATTTGGTATAATTTGATAGAGTGATTAATAGCAAAAGATACAAGAAGACGAATAGATTTTAACCTCGCGACTGGAGCAAAGGTTTCATTATAATCAATACCTTCTTGTTGACTATAACCTTGAGCTACCAGTCGAGCCTTGTTTCTGACAACTTCTCCTTTCTCGTTCAGTTTGTTTCTGAAAACCCATCTGGTTCCAATGACATGAGTGCCTCTGGGTTTAGGAACGAGATCCCAGACATCATTCTTGGAGAATTGATCTAACTCTTCTTGCATAGCTGCCACCCAATCATTATCTTGAAGAGCTTCATCACAGGACGTAGGCTCAATCAGAGACACTAGTCCCAGAGGAATATCTTCAGAAGTTCTGAAGGTAGATCTGGTTCTAACAGGTTCATCTTTGTTTCCCAAAATCAAATCTTCAGATACGTTGCTACGACTCTTGACTTTCCTTGGAATTTCTGGAGATTTAATTTCTTCAGAGTCTGGAGTGACAGTTGCTTCTGGAGTTTTCTCAGATTCTACCAGAGTGATCTCTAAATCTGCAAACTTTTCAACTAGCTTTGACTTTTCAGGGTCAAGCTTATCATCAAATCTAACATGAATTGATTCCTCCACAATTTTGGTTTCTGTGTTGTATACTCTGTAGCCTTTAGAGCGTTCTGAGTATCCTAACATAATACCTTTCTGTGCTTTGGAATCAAACTTGTTTAGATGTTCTTTAGTATTTAATATAAAACAAATGCATCCAAAGGATGAAAATAAGAAATGTTGGGTTTTCTTCCCTTACACAGTTCATAGGGAGTCTTTTCCAGAATAGGTCTAATAGAGATTCTATTCTGAATGTAACACGCTGTATTTACAGCTTCTGCCCAAAAGTGCTTTGCTACATTTGTTTCATTGATCATGGTTCTGGCCATTTCTTGGAGTGTCCTATTCTTCCTCTCTACAACTCCATTTTGTTGTGGAGTTCTAGGGCAGGAGAAATCATGGGATATTCCATTAGAATCAAATAATTCTTCAAAATCTTTATTTTCAAATTCTCCACCATGATCACTTCTGACTCTAACAATTTTAGAGTCAAATTCTTTTTGCACTTTAGAACAGAAACTGGTGAATACAGAGTGAGACTCACTCTTGTGCTTTAGGAATTTTACCCATGTCCAGCGGCTGTAATCATCAACGATTACTAGTCCATACTTCTTTCCATTGACTGATGCTGTTTTCACAGGACCAAATAAGTCAATGTGAAGAAGCTCCAGAGGCTTAGAGGTAGAAACAACATTTTTCTTTTTAAAAGATGTTTTTGAAAACTTTCCTTTCTGACAAGCTTCACACAGAGCATCTGAAGAAAACTTCAGTTTAGGCAGGCCTCTGACTAACTCAAGTTTAGTTAGCTGAGAAAGTTTTCTCATGCTAATGTGGCCTAAGCGTCTATGCCATACCCATTGCTCTTTGTGAACTGACATTAAACATTTAACATTTTGATCTTTTAAATCAGAAAGATTTATTTTATAAATGTTGTTTTTCCTCTTGCCTGTGAAAAGGACAGAGCCATCGTTCTGACTAATGGCTTTACACGTTTTTTGATTAAAGATTACATCATAACCGTTATCACTTAATTGGCTTATGGATAACAAGTTATGCATTAATCCTTCTACATAAAGAACATCAGATATAGAGGGAAGAGTACCATTACCAATAGTTCCGGAGCCTCTGATCCTTCCTTTCTGATCTCCTCTGAAGCCTACAAATCCAGCGTCTTTAAGTTCCAGGCTTTGGAACATAGACTTTCTTCCCGTCATATGTCGCGAGCATTTAGAGTCCAGGTACCATGACTGGTGTCTGAACTTTGCTGCATAGGATATCTGCAACATAGATGATCTTATCTTTCGGTACCCAGAATCTCTTGGGTCCTTTCAGATTAGTTTTCCCAGAGTTTCTTACAACTTTGGGTCTTCTAGCATTTTTAAATTTGTGTTCTTGTGTGTGTGTGTAGTGGTATGAAAAAGGCGATTTAATTTGGTTACTGGTAGAGGTTTTATTTTCCTCAGAATCATACCCAATTCCCCTTTTATTATTCTGACCTACTCCATAAATCATGGATGCCATAATACTCCTATTTATCCCATTCTTCAGAAATTGTTGAAAGGCTTCTTCATATTTATAAATAATTTCATTTGAAGTTTGTGGTGCTTGAGACAACGCTTCTTCTAATTCTAAGCTTTTGGTTTTAGCTCCATCTTTTTCTAACGTTAAAGATCTGATAGTATCATCTCGTGCTAGAATTGTTGTCTCAAGTCTACTACATACTTCAGATTTTGCTTTAAGAAGGCCTTTAATGTCTTTAACTTTTTGTTTTAGTTTCTGAAGAGAGGTAAGAGTTTCTGATAAACATGATTCTAAGTCAGATCTAGAAAGTTCAGAAAATACCTCTTCAGATTCTTCATCTGAGCTGCTGGATGTGGTAGCCATAAGAGCTACGTTGGCCTGTTCATCAGAGTCAGATTCTGATGATTCGGATTCACTGTCGTCCCAGGTGGCCATTAATCCCTTCTTTGTTCTGAAGGTATTTTTCTTGAAGCTTTCTTTCTTAGAGTTATCTTTCTTCAGCTTGGGGCATTCATTTCTGTAATGACCTGTTTCTTTACATTCAAAACAGGTAATATCTTTGTTAGGTTTACCTTTTGAAGTTGACTCTGATCGATCCCCTCTGGGTCTTGATCTTCTGAAGTTGTTGTTGTTCCTCTTTCTCCAGAGTTGCTTAACTCTTCTGGTTAGTAGGGACAGCTCTTCTTCATCATCAGAGTCTTCAGGTTCAGAGTCATCAGTGTCTGCAGTTTCTGCTTGAAGAGCCTTGGTTCTGTCTGACTTCCGTCTTTCAGGTCTGGACTTCAGCGCCACTGACTTGTTCCTTTTCTGAGGCTCATCCTCCTCTAGTTCTATCTCATGGCTTCTGAGAGAACTAACAAGTTCTTCAAGGCTGATATTGTTCAGATCCTTTGATAACTTCAGAGCAGTAACCATTGTTCTCCATTTCTTTGGCAGACTTCTGACAATCTTCTTAACATGATCTGCAGTCGTGTATCCTTTGTCTAGCACTTTAAGACCTGCAATAAGAGTTTGGAATCTGGAAAACATAGCTTCTATAGCTTCGTCATCTTCCATCTTGAAGGCTTCATATTTCTGGATCAACGCCAGAGACTTCGTCTCCTTGACTTGGGAGTTTCCTTCATGGGTCATCCTCAGAGAGTCAAGTATATCTTTAGCCGTCTCTCTGTTGGTGATCTTTTCGTATTCGTTGTATGATATAGCATTTAGAAGTATTGTTCTGGCCTTGTGGTGATTCTTGAAAACACGTTTCTGATCTTCTGACATTTTGCTTCTGGGAACTTCAGCTCCATTTAAGGTTGGAGGTTTGTATCCATCTGTGACAATGTCCCAGAGGTCAGCGTCATAACCCAGAAAGAAACTTTCGATTCTATCTTTCCAGTAATCAAACTTTTCTCCATCAAAAACAGGAGGCTTGGCATTGTAAGAATCTTTCTCATTTGAGTGGGCCATTTGTTTTTCTCGCACTGGATCTCTCTACACGGTTAAGTATTTGATTTGAAAATCAATAACAGAGCCGGAGCTCTGATACCAATTGAAGGTGAGAAAAACAAGAAAGGGGGGGTTTGAATTGTTTGAAAAATAAGCGCTTTTGCAAAATGAAATCACACAATGATTTTATACTGGTTCGCTTATAACACAAAGCTACTCCAGTCCACCCGGCCAAGGTGATTTCGCCTTCAACAAGGACTTAATCCACTAATCTTGAAAGATTACAAACAACCCCTAAGAGAGAAGAAAATCTCTTAGTCCTCTCAAGTCTACAGACTACAAAGAGTCACTTGAGGAAA
Source organism: Lathyrus oleraceus (assembly GCF_024323335.1). Lineage (NCBI taxonomy): Eukaryota > Viridiplantae > Streptophyta > Magnoliopsida > Fabales > Fabaceae > Lathyrus > Lathyrus oleraceus. The sequence continues at coordinate 62,642,577 of NC_066580.1, read as the reverse complement.
TCAAACAAATAAAAGATACAAGATATGTAATCTAGAGTGCTTCTAGGAAAGCAAATATTACAAACTTAAGAACAAATTTTTCACTTGATAAGCAAAAGCTTAGTGAAAATCTTTGAAGAACAAAGATGTTTTTCTTGAGCGTGATATAATTTCAGTATAGTTTTGGCTAGTGATTTCTTGCTTACTGAAAGTTGATTTCTTCTCTTTATATAGGAGTTGAAGTAGTGTTGAAATAGAGTTGAAGTAGAGTTGAATCTGGTGGATAATGAGATGTAATTACGCCATTCCATAAATAGCTTCTGCAGGAGACTTTTTCTTTTAGAAGTGACTACTTACCACAAGTAGTATCTTCTCTCTTGGAAGAGGAGATTAACGTCTCTTTCTAATTGAGGAAATCCATTTGCAGAACTTTAACTTGGCTTAAACGTTACTTCATCATGATTAACAATTCTGATTAGAGTCTTCGTGTATCTGGGAATCTGGCTTCTGATGTTATCTCTTGAAAGTTCAGATGGCGCTGATAACTTCAGAGTTTACAGAAGGCATTTGTTCAGAGTTAGAGCTTCTAGACTTTACTTCATGTTCAGATGCTTCTGATACTTTGCAGTTTTGTCCAGAGTCAGAGCTTCTTGAAACGAGATTCCACTTTAGATGCTTCTGATACTTGATAATTTGTATCTGATCTTGTTGTGCATCTGATGACATCATCAGATTTATTTCTTCTTTCTTTAGAACCCTGCACACTTAGAAACTTTTCGTTAGGGTGCCATTTTTGGTTTCATCCTTTGTTATCATCAAAATCATGGAGTCTGTTGTAGAACACTTTTTGTTCTTACAAGCATGTCATGCATAACAGGTACCTCCACAATATTCTCAGTTTATTTGGTGTTCCACTAGCAGGATAGCTGACCCAGGCATTCACTGGTACGGTACCCGCAGAAACCAACAGAGAGTAATGGAAAGCCTACAGGCAGAGTTCGCCAAGATGAAGATCCGCATGAACCAATTCATGGATGTGGTCCAAGGGGTGGCTCAGGGACAGCAAGAGCTCAGGCAGATGATGCAGAGGAATCCCGCCACTACTCAACCACACCTGGCCATAATATTGAGAACTGCAAAGCTTTTAAGCACGTAGTTCAGGACCTCATTGATTCAAAGGCCATTAACTTTGCACCAGCTCCTATTGTCATCAACAATCCCATGCCCCAGCATGGTGGAGCCAACGTTAACATGGTTGAAGGAGAAGTCAAATTAGTCTATGCGGTCAACAATGAAGATGGGGATAGTGATTGCGACATCGATAATTGGGTGCGTCCGAGGATCCCGGGTGAAGTTCTCAACAATTGGTCTTCTGAGGAGATTGTCCAAGCCACTTGTCTGGAGGAGTAATTTTCTTTGTTTATTCATGCATATCCAAGTCTTACGTTTCGCCAGGGCGTAATGACTCATTGTAGGGCTCATCTATGTGACACTTGCATTTTTTATCATAAATAAAGGACGTCTTTTTGCATTCAAATATTTCGTTCCCTGTCTTTCTATTTATGCAGTTTTTCAAAAAAAAATGGCAATGTCTTGTTTAGTTTCCACTTTTTTCTCACACTCATAAGCACATACCATTACTCATGCAGATGCACATCACCGGATCCTATTGATAACGGTTCTGCTATGGCTCGCTTCGACTTTGAAAATCCAATCTTTCAAGCTGAAGAAGAGGGTGATGAAGACTGTGAACTCCCTGAAGAACTTACCAGGTTATTAAAACAAGAGGAAAGGGTTATTCAACCGCATCAAGAGTCTGTTGAAGTGATTAATCTCGGCACCGAGGACGCCAAGAGAGAAATCAAGATAGGGGCTGCTTTGGAAGACAATGTGAAGAAGGGGTTGATTGAATTGCTGCAAGAGTATGTTGACAGCTTCGCTTGGTCTTATCAGGACATGCCAGGGCTTGACACAAACATCGTGGTACATCGCTTGCCGCTCAAAGAAGGTTGTCCTCCGGTCAAGCAGAAGCTCAGAAGAACAAGGCCAGAGATGGCTGTCAAGATAAAGGAAGAAGTGCAAAAACAGTTGGATGCAGGGTTTCTAGCAGTCAAAAATTATCCGCCATGGGTTGCAAATATCGTTCCGGCACCTAAGAAGGATGGAAAGGTACGGATGTGTGTTGACTACCGGGATCTGAACAGGGCTAGTCCTAAAGATGATTTCCCCTTACTTCACATTGACATTTTGGTGGATAACACGGCTCAGTTCTCGGTACTCTCCTTCATGGATGGCTTTTCTGGCAAATTGTTGAGAGCGGGTTATTACTGGATGATCATGGAATCTGATTGTTTCAAATATGCTCGGAAGTTCCATAAATGCCAGATTTATGTTGATAAGGTGCATGTGCCACCGAATCCTTTGAATGTGATGTCTTCGACGTGGCCTTTTGCTATGTGGGGCATCGATATGATTGGAAAGATTGAGTCGATCGCTTCCAATGGGCATCGCTTCATCCTTGTTGCCATCGACTATTTCACCAAGTGGGTCGAAGCAACATCCTTCGCGAATGTCACCAGACATGTGGTTGCCCGATTCATCAAGAAAGAAATCATTTGTCGCTATGGGATTCCCGAAAGAATCATTCCTGATAATGGTTCTAATCTCAACAACAAAATGATGAAGGAGTTGTGCCAGAACTTCAACATTCAGCATCACAATTCTTCCCCTTACCGCCCTAAGATGAACGGTGCTGTTGAAGCGGCAAATAAGAACATAAAGAAGATTGTGCAGAAGATGGTCGTTACGTACAGAGATTGGCATGATATGCTACCCTTCGCCTTGCATGGGTACCGTACTTCAGTACGTACATCGACCGGGGCAACCCCTTACTCCCTTGTGTATGGTATGGAAGCAGTCCTACCTGTTGAAGTGGAGATTCCTTCTCTAAGAGTCCTGTTGGATGTCAAGTTAGACGAAGCTGAATGGATTCAGACAGGGTTCAATGAGTTGATTCTTATCGAAGAGAAGCGAATGGCAGCCATTTGTCATGGGCAGTTGTATCAGATTCGGATGAAGAGAGCCTTTGATCAGAAAGTGCGTCCTCGATGTTTCCAGGTCGGAGATTTGGTGTTGAAAATGATCCTTCCTCCTCAGACAGATCACAGGGGCAAGTGGACTCCTAACTATGATGGACCGTATATTGCCACCAAGGTTTTTGATGGTGGGGCCTTAATGCTTGCAACGATGGATGGTGAAAACTTCACTTCCCCGGTGAACTCAGACACAGTTAAAAAATACTTCGCATAAAATAGACCCGCTGGACAGTAAAAAGAATAGTCCAGGCAAAAAATGGGCATCCCGGCGAACCAAGAAAATGAAAAAGGTTCGGGCAAAAATTAGGGATTGAAAGTGAAAAGATTGTACACCCGGTAAGTTGAAAACCTGAAAAGGCAACTTAGGCAAAAATGGGTATCCCGGTGGATTGAAAACCCGAAAAGGGCGATCCAGGCAAAAGTTAGGGATTAAGCGAATGACTGCGTTCTGAGTAGTTCTAAATGTCATCTCGTGTCAATGACTGGAAACTTTTGATGGATAGGAAACAGTCCAATCACTCTTTCAGAAAGCTGATCATCTGGAGGATCTTGAAGACGAGCAAGTCATAGCAGAATTGGAACCCAATAGAAATCCATTTCACATTGCCATTAGATTAATTTCTGTTTTTATCTTTTGTGCGATTACCTCTTTCCAGGGATTGCTTCCTGATGTAAATGCCTATTTAGAGGCCATTCAATCAATAAAATCATGTTATTCAGTATATCTCTGTTTTCATTTTCATTTTTCTGTTTTGTTTGCAAAAATGACGTCCAAATTTTTGATAAACATTGCATCATGACACATAAGAGCTTTACAAGTACATGCTTAATAAACATTTAAAATTGCTATAAATTTTAAGTGATTTGGATCGTCTATTTTAGAACAGGTACCCTCGAGGCATTTCCTTAAAATCCCCTGCAGATGATCGTGAGTGTTTTCGCCAACAGACGAATTCGGTATCTTATCCCTGCAGAGTTGATCAGAGCGTTGAATTCTTCAATCCCCAGCAGGTTCTCACCACTGTACCTTCCCCCAAGCGGTGGTTTCAGATTATACACTCCCCAGTAGAGTTGACAGTGTTAGACTATATACCCCCAGCAGAGTTGACAGTGCCAGACTGTATCTTGCCAGCAGAAGCGGCTGCTCCTTAGAGTTCGATGCCAGATCGATAATCCCAATGCCAGGTCCATGGTCTCTTTCCTTGAAGCAGAATCTCGGTACCGTGTCGGTGTTTGCTTCCCCTGCTAAGCCGTCTCTCTCGCAGATTATGGTTGCCAGAACCACTGTCGCTTTCCTCACAAGCAGATTTTCAGTGTCGTTCTCTCCCTAGTCAGAATCTCGGTATTTCATCATTGTTAGAACACCGTGTGGCGGGTCATTTCCCCACATAGTTCTTTGCGCTGTGCATCTCCAACAGGCTTGCCAGGGTCCAGAAGATGGTGATAATTTCCCCAGCAGATCCCCTTGCCTCAACTTGGCATTGTACCTAGCATTTCGCATCCCTGCATGTAGAATCATATTGCATTGCATCCTCCCAAATCGCGTAGCATTTCCATTTTCATGGAGCATTACGCCATTGAAAAATTCAAACATACGCATGTAAGCATAAAACATTCTCGGTATCCCAAGTGATAAGCCAGAAGTTGTTTCCAGTACTCAGACTGAAGATTGTTCATGACTTACCTTTGTTATCCCCAGCAAGTGTCATTGGCCCATGCGCCGCCTCTATTATCGTTCCCTATTTCTGTCGATGCTGACAAGTATGAAGTTTCCGGTATTCAGACCGAAGTGGCGTTCAGGCCAGTTTTCCGATGTTCAGATCGAAGAAGTTTCTGACGTTCAAGTCGATGTAACTTGTGGGGTTCATGCCAGTTTTCCGATGTTCAGATCGAAGAAGTTTCCGACATTCAGGTCGATGCAACTTGTGGCATTCAGGCCAATTTTCCGATGTTCAGATCAAAGAAGTTTCCGACGTTCAGGTCGATGCAACTTGTGGTGTTCAGGCCAATTTTCCGATGTTCAGATCGAAGAAGTTTCCGACATTCAGGTCGATGCAACTTGTGGCATTCAGGCCAATTTTCCGATGTTCAAATCGAAGAAGTTTCCGACATTCAGGTCGATGCAACTTCTGGCATTCAGGCCAATTTTTCGACGTTCAGATCGAAGAAGTTTCCGACATTCAGGTCGATGCAACTTGTGGCATTCAGGCCAATTTTCCGACGTTCAGATCGAAGAAGTTTCCGAGGTTCAGGTCGACGCAACTTGGGGCATTCAGGCCAGCCTCTCGGTGTTCAGACCGATATTAATAATCTCATATCTCCCGATGTTCAGATCGAAGTCATTTCCAGTATTCAGACTGATGAGCGGCATTCAGGCCATGGTTATTTATGTGTTACCATTTATTTTGGTATGCAGGTTAACATTCTTGTTCGGTATTCAGACTGACTGTCACCGTACCAGACAAATTCTTCTTTCAAGACCACCTCTTTGCCGATTCTAACAGGCATTGTTACTTCACTTCACTTCAGTGCAAATTTTTGGGCTTTTATTGTATTCAATCCCTTGATACCTCGAAAGCACAAAAGCCGCTGCTATCTTCTTTCCAGGTCTCCAGTTCATTGAATAGGGGCAACTGTAATACCCCAAAATTTACCCTTCATTTTTTCTGGAAGCATACGCTTTACACCTCATGCGTGCATTCATTTTTAGGTCATTTATCATTTGCATTTCATCATGGCTATCGGAATATTTTTTCGAAAAAAAAAAAACGATTTTTTTTTTAATTAAATAAATAAATAAATAAAAGAAAAATCTTGGACTTGGACCTCTCTCATTTGAGCCCACAGGTCCACAAAAATCAAGTTATAAATTCAGAGTTTCAGTGAAACAAATATTCATTCCATTCCTATTACTCTGGCAGGGAAAAAGATAGTGAGAGATGAGCTAACAGAGTTCAGAGCAGCCTCCAAACCCTGAAGGGAACTCAACTGCACAGAATCACCTCTGCCTCACATAAACCCTAAAGATTGTTTTGTAAACCTCACGGGTGCAACTCAATTTCAATCAAGCTCTCCAATCAGGTTTGCCCTATATCCATCATCTTTATGCCTTTACTTTGAATGCTCTAAATGTATAAGGTATTATGGGTGAATTTGATACCCTTTTGATGCATGTGTTTGACAAGAGGTTTAGGCCTCCTAACCTTGGTTGCTTTTTGTGAGCTTTTTGTGAATTGAAAGGGCATGATTCATGTGGTTACATTTTGATTTGGGGGCAACTCTTGATTACCCTATTTTATTTCTCTAACCTGTTTGTTGAGTTTTTGTGAGGGCTCACATGACTTTTGTAGGGATAACTTGTGTGGTTTCCCACTTTATTTGTGGGATAACCCCTGGAGGTTCATTCCGATTACCTGTACTGACCCACTTTCTTTGATGATGTTAGCTTGGAGGGATCCCAGGGTTTATCGTTCTTTTAATTGTTGTTACCTCGGATCTTCATCCGTGTGGTACTTTTACATTTTTCCCGCATCTTACTGCTTTCCTAGCTGGAAGACCTCGATAGGAGGCAATGTTTTTGTGTTTACTTTATGCAGGTTCCTTTGCCCAGGACTCCTTTTGGATGAGCTCTCCTATAACGCAAGCGAACCTATTGATTTTTCTTCTCCATAACACACGTTTACTCCTTCTACTACAGGCGAGTAAGTCTCCAAAGGTCCAGCATCCGGTAGATTGCGTAGTAACGTCGTTCGTCCAAAACCCAATCCATAACCCCGTAGTTAGCCGAACTACGGCTTGCTCTGATTCTCATTCCAGATGAGATACGTAGGCATAAGACGCGATGTCTTAGCGAGCAGACACCCCCCAACCCATAGGTCAGCCGAGCTACGAAGACTCTGATTCTCATATTCAGATGAGATACGTATGCAGTGGATGCGACATCCGCGCGAGTCATTTTTATTTAACCCCTTTTTGGTAAACAGCACAAGATAAACTCACACCCTTTAGACAGGAACTACAAAAGTGGATCCCGTAGAGTACTACAGATGCGTAGGGGTGCTAATACCTTCCATTCGCATAACCGACTCCTGAACCCAAGATTTGGTTGCGAGACCTTGTCTTTTCCTTTCCTCTTTTCAGGTTTACTTCGAGCGTTTCCTTTCCCTCCTTTGGGATAAATAACGCACGGTGGCGACTCTTCTGTCATTTTCTTTCGCCGGTTGTTTTTTCGTACACTGTATTTTTCAGGTTGCGACACCCTTAACTTTTAATTTTGTACATAGGATTAGTCTCTTCATCTTCTCCCCACTTCTTAAATTTCAAAATCTCTCCCTCCCTTTTAAAAAAAAAAATTCTTTGTTTAAACTTGTTTTGTTCTAAACTTTGACCACTTTGCAAAAAGATAGAAGCTTTGGCCTCATGCCATTGTATTTTCAAACTTCTTTTCTTAAATCAAACTTGTAAATAAACTTAACTATACTTGACTTAAACTTTCAAAAAAGCCAAAAAGAACTAACTCATTCAAACCATTTTCAGGCCTTTGTGCCTTTCAAACATAAATTTTGTTAAAAGCAATGCATCCACTTTGAAATTTGTATCACGAACTACGAGGTTTTGATCCCTCATTTTTATGTTGGTACGTAGGCACAAGTCTGAAGGTCTTGTCAAACACAAAAAATATAATTAATTAATTCTTTTCTCATCCCCCCATTCTATTTGTTTGTAAACATCATTTTTGTACCAAAGACATATTGTAGCGGGGTATTCGTTACCTTTAGATTTATTGACTAAATCAAAAGTAAAATCATACAATTCGAGTCACCACCGCACTTTATTTTATCCAAAGGAAAGGTTAGAAAGCGAACAAAAACTGAGAAGTTTTATCAAATCAAAGACTAATAAAAATGTCAGAGATCTGGGTAAGGGGGTTGGTTATGCAATGGGAAAGTTTTAAGCACCCAAAACATCCTTAGTACTCTAAGGGAGCCCTTTTTACAAATGTTGTAAGGTAGGTTGGTATTTGTGAAAATATTTGTGCAAACATGATTGGGGAGATGAGAAAAGAATATACAATTTATTTACAATTTTTGTTTGAATGGATGAACCCATTGCCTACGTACCATCTTAAAAAAGTAGGATCAAAACCTCGTAGTTCGGGGTAAAAATCTCAAAATAAGTTGGTGAATTGATTGGTCAAAACCCTTAAGGTCTTTTCTTAACAAAGGGAGAAAACTCAACCTAAACCGCAAATCCACCATGTGAGGAGAGCTTTAACATACTAGTGAGGTATCCATCCTATAATAAGTATGGAAGACTTATAGTCCAATCACTAAGGATAAGGTGAGGTTTATATCAACCTCTATGATAACTCAAACCTAATAGCTAAGGTTTATGAAAAGCTTTGGCAAAAGTGGTCATTGGAACCACAAAACAATTTGAGTGAGTTGTATTTACAAATGAAAAGTATTCACAAAATAAAGTCAAAGTTGACTTAAGATTCAATTCATAATAAGTGTTATGAAAAGAGTTTGAAAAATCAAAGGCATAATGCCTAGGTTTCTAATTTTGAAAACAATATTAATGTTTGCACAAAAGGTTTGGCTTGGGTTAGAGTGGAGAGAAGAAGAGAAGGGCTAGGTCCTAAACATGCAAAGATGGGGGAAGAGAAATAAAACCACTTGGAGTTCTCTTCTTGAGATCATAAAGATGATCCAAGTTTCTCCTTTCCTTTGGATTTAGCAAGCAATAAGCAATTAAATCAAGAAATCAAGCAAATATTCAATCAAGCTCCCAGTAATCTTCCAATTTGGACTTGTCTCTCTTATCTTGGATGCTCATGACAATGGTTCTTCTAATTGGCTCAAGTTTGGGATCCCTATCACACAAGAACACACAAATCAAAAAGTTCCACAATGCAAATAAAAGAATGGACAAGAGTGAGTTTAGAATTAGGGTCCTTTCAATTTATCTTCAAGATTAAGCATTCTAAAGGCATGAGGCCTAGTTGCTCTTGAAACTCCATTTAGCATGGGTAAGGTCCTAAATCTAAGTCCTTTCTCCATTTGCATTGGGTTTCCACAAACAAGACAAAACAAGCACAAGGCAATAGTATATACACAATAATGTGCTCAAGTGAGCAATAGGCAAATGGCATAAGCATAAACATGAGCTCAAGTGAGCAAAGGGCAAAGACAAATGAATTAATGAGCAAGAAATTAAATTTCATTAAAGTAAATTGCAAGAATTAAATGCTTGAACTAAAAGTTAGTAATTAGTAGTTAGTGTTAGTGTGCCATAAGGCAATTTAGCGCTATGTTAAGCAATCGTAAGTGGACTAATGTAGTAGTAACACCTATCTGAGGACGGTCAATAAAACTATAGGTAAACAAACACAAGTTAGAGACCATGACTAGTAAGCCAAGCTCATACAACTTGCCATGCCAAAAGAAAAGAAGAATGATCTTGTACGGATTTAGGTTTTTTGCTTGACCAAGAAGCAACCTATATCTAATGCAAAGAAATTCACTTGATCTTTGATCAAGATGAACTTGATTTGGATCAAAGAAGGTTAAGCCTCTCATATATCAAGGCTAACCACCAATCATTAACTCATTGATCAAAAAGAAAAAAGAAGAAGAAGAAGAAGAAGAAATGGAATGGACATAATTGAAATTCAAATGACATAACCGACACACATTGATCAAACATGAATGGAATCAACATGAATCAATGGTAAATAGAGATGGGATGAAGCTTAGAAGTCAAGAAATAATAAAAATATTTTTGGTAATTTCTGAATTAAAATAATACTTGAATTAAAATGAACAAATAAAGGTCAAACTTCAAATCCAATTCAAATCAACATGAAAAACTCCAATTGGATCATCATAAGTTCAACATGGTCAAACAAGGTTTGACAAAGTTTTTCATCATTTTTTGAAAACAGAAACTAATTTTAAACAATTAAAAATGAAGAAAAATAACATAATTGAACTAAAATCTCAAATAAATCTAAAATCAATTAAGAAATTGATGAGAATATTTTTCATAGATTCATCATCATTCAAAGATGTTAAGAAAATATTTTTGGCATTTTTGAATATTGAAAAGTATTTTAAATGAATTAAAAACAACCAGAAAAGAAATAATTCACAAAAAATATTAAATTGAATCACAAAAATAATTAAAAATCATTTTTAGAAACTAGAATTTAAGAGAAATTTTTTGCAATTGGTCCCGTATTTTTGTGTTTCCAAATAAAGAAGTTATGAATTTTTAAAAATAATTGGAATAAAGGAAAATTAAAACAGAAATTAAAATTTGGAAAAATCCACAGCGCTTGGAGCAGCGCTCATTAATTGACGTGGCTGATCTAAGGAGCCAGAAGCGCGCACGTATGGTGACGCTTGGTCAACAACAAAACACTCAACATTAAATTAAGTCATAACAATGCATGGCCAAGATTAGATCCCCATGGTCAGATCCAAGGGCCAGGAACTCATCCACGTGGGAACGGTGGTGGAAACCATCGTCTTCTCCGGTGAGACTCACTGTTCCGGCCAGAGTTACAGGTTTTCAAACCTTCACCATAATATACGATCCATACATTATTCAAAAGCTAGGGTGATGTACATCACCCCTGTGCCCTTAGTTTTTGCTCAAGACTCTCATAGGAGGAGAAATCTGAGATGGAAAAACAAGGTGTTCAAACTGAACTTGCTCAATTCGTAAAATTAAAAGCACAAACCAATTGCCTCTCACATGAGGACTTCATAGGTACCAACCAATACAAGAAATGCTCAAAATCCAAAGAGATTCGAATGAAAACAGTTTGAGAATCAACCTTTGAAATGCAGCTTTTCAATGCTTGATCCACTCGAATTCTTTGATGCAACTTGTTCTTGAGGTAGCAAGGAAGCAAGGCTAAGGAATTGAAATTCAAAAATCAACCAATGAAGTTGAAATTTGAACTTGAAAAATTGAGAGAAAAATCAAAATTCCTTTAATGGAGGGTTAGGATTTCACTTGTGCAGAATTTCAGGCGCCTTTAGGTTGCCAAATGAAGTGAAGTGAAATATCCGTGTGTGCATGAGCTTGGGTCCTCCATGCATGGGCCTGTACAGGCGCATGTGAGTCCCAAACTCAATTGGTTTTGCATGCTGATGATGAAACAAATGAATTTGGACGTGCAAATTGCAAGGCAATGTGCTGTGCAATAAGATTTCACATATTATGCATAATTGAAACCAAAACTTCTCCTCTTCGAAAATGCCATTTGCAAAATTGAAACATAGGCATGTGGGTAATGGTTGGAAAGGTCTTAACATAAGGAACAAATGTTATATTGAACAAAAATCCATTTGGAGTTGGGAAAATATTGAAAACTGGTCATGAAGTTCAATGTACAAAACATGTATATGGAAATTTTGCCAAAATGGACCAACTTCAAGCCCTTCTGTTTTAATGATGCAAGCCTTAAATGACAAAACCTTCAACTTCAAAGTTGTAGATCTTTTCAAGACAATCAATTTGGAATAAATTTTGCATCATTTGGATTTTTGATGAGAAAGTTATGGGCACTTGAAGTTGGATTCACATTTCAATGACTTTGGTCCAAAGTGACCTATAATGTTTTGTATTATCACATGTGTTTCTTTTAGGATTATGAAATTTTGTCCAACATAAAAATTTAAGTAGACATCTTAAAATTTATACTGCATTTGGTCCCACCTCCAAATCATGAAAAATAAAGGAGTTAGGTCCTTGGGAAGTTGACCCAAAATTAGGGTTTCAGTCAAAATGACCTATAATATTTTGAAATGAATGATGACCTTCCAAGTTTCAAATAAATTTTTGATGAACATGAAAGTTTCTCATATGGTTCCTAAGAACATTGTTTCTTTTGGGGTCATCTTCATTTGAAAAACACATCAAAAGTTAGGTCTCAGTGGATTTCAAAATAGTCAGATGAATTGACCGATCAACTTCTCAAGTCCAAACTTCAAATCTTAATGAATGAATGATTGAGGACACTCGCATGGGCTTAAATATGGATAAAATAATGAATGAAAGAACTTCCCTTGATTGTATTTGTCGCAACCTACCAGCGAAAAAAGGAAACAACCGGCGAAGAAAGACAGAAGAGTCGCCACCGTGCGTTATTTATCCCAAAGGGGGGGAAAGGAAACGCTCGAAGTAAACCTGGAAAAAGGAAAGGACAAGACAGGGTCTCGCAACCAAATTTCGGGTTTGGGAGTCGATTATGCGAAGGGAAGGTATTATCACCCCACGCATCCGTAGTACTCTACGGGATCCACTCTTGTAGTTCTTGTCTAAATGGTGTGGGTTTATCTAATGTACTAGTTACTAAAGGAGGGGTAAAAAGAAAATGACTCACACGGATATCGCATCCACTGCATATGTATCTCATATGAATATGAGAATCAGAGTCTTCGTAGCTCGGCTACCTAGGGGTTAAGGGGGATGTGTGCTCGGTAAGACATCGCGTCTTATGCCTACGTATCTCATCTGGCCTGAGAATCAGAGCACGCCGTAGTTCGGCTAACTACGGGGTTATGGATTGGGTTTTGGACGAACGGCGTTACTACGCAATCTACCAGATGCTCGACCTTTGGAAACTTACTCGCCTGTAGTAGAAGGAGTTAATGTGTTCTTAGGAGAAGAAAAATAAATGAGTTGGTAGGGTTAGGAATGCTCATGCAAAAGGGGAAGTCCTTGACGATGGAACCGCGTTACCTGGGGGGTTACAAACACATACAAAACAAACATGTATAAAATAAACGTGCCAGCAAGGCAATCAGCCAGTACGGGTAATCGGAATGGATCTCCCAAATGGTATCCCATAAATAAAGTGGAACACCAAACAAACTATCCCTGCAAGAGTCATGTGAGCCCTCACAAAAACTCAACGAAAAGGTTAGTAAAACAAGGTAGGGATCAGAAAAAACATGCCATGGCAAACATAAATCAGGTTAGAGCAAACAAAAAAAAACAAATGCTGTTGCGATCGCTACTTTCTCGCCTAGCGAAGGCTTGGCGAAGCTTCGCTACAGGCTCGCCTAGCGAAGCGGCTAGCGAATGCCTGTGGGTTCTGGAATTTTCATGGATAACAATGTGATTTCAAAAACCTCAAACCCTATGGCATACACTTCAGAAATTAAACGGTTAAGCATTCAAGGCATTGTTTATACATTCATACACATCTAAACCCGTGGGCAAAAACCTAATGAAATTCATCCATCATACCTCATATATATAGAGCATTCAAATTTGAGAGCATAAAGGTAATGGGAATAAGGGCAAACCTGATCGGAGAGATCGATTGAAATCGAAGGGCACGGCTAGGTTTGCAAGGCAATGTTAGGGTTTGCGTGAGAAAAGTGTGTGAGTCAGAATGAACTTTTCAGAGCTTCCAGGAGGTTGCTGCAGATTAGCTCGTAGGTCTCTTTTTTCTCTCTCTTTTTCTCCCTGTTTCTGTCCAGGGTTCTTCAGTGTTTTTGTTCCGGGTCTTGTTTCAACTGAAACTCTGGTATTTATAGACTAATTTCGTGGCTTTGTGGGCTTTTGAGAGAGGTCCAAGTCTGTCTTACTGTCTGTTACTTTCTGAAATACGTGTGCTTCGCCTAGCGAAGGATTTTCTTGCCTAGCGAGCATGACAGGTCTCTTCGCTAAGCGAACCCTGCTGCTCGCCAAGCGAGCATGACAACTCAGGCTCTGCTTTTTGCTTCTTCAAGGTTAGTGCTTTGGGTGATATTCAGGCTTCTTGGATTTGATCCTGATTGACATGATGAAATGCAATGTGACATGCTAAATGACCTAAAAAATGAATGCATGAATAAGGAGGGCAAATTTTGGGGTGTTACAGTATTTGATCATGGGTTGAGGTTGCTTCATGAGCAAGGCACAATCAATACATAGTTGAATTAGGGTTTCCTTGGGAAACAATCCTCAAGCCCTTTGGTTTATCTTGATCAAATTGACAAATTGAGATACTTGGGAGGCATATATGATGATTGAGAGCTTTGGGAACCATTATCATGCTTTCTTTCATCTTCATCTAGCCACTTCAATGGGCATAGGGGCCTCCTAGGAGCCTTGGATCACATGATTGCTCAAGCTTCAAAAGAAACAAAGTTAGTGACATATTTTTGTGCTTTTCGTTAGTAAACAAAATAAGAAAAGCAATAATATACAATTCAAGCATGCTTGGTGGTCTCAAACCAAGTCACACAAGTCCCAACCCTAGGGTAAAGGAGCCAAGATGCTATGATACTTGAGGAAAATGCAAATGAGCAATGATATGATGCCATGAGGGATCTTAGGGTCAAAATTAGGGTCTTACAGATGCCCCTATTTAAGGTCATTCTAGCCGGAGATATGAAGGTTAAAATCTTCGTCTCGACGTGGTAGAATGGACTTCAATAATAACAAATAGACGAATTTTGGTCCCTAAGAGACCTCATGATGCAAATATCTGTATGCAAACGTTAATACTCTATGGGGATATGTGTCCGCAAAACAAATCAGGAGAAATTGAGAATCCATATTAGTAATACACTCATAAATGGGATAGAGACTCTGGGGACTTTACTGGTGAATAAAGGGGATAAAATGCATGAGCAGGTCACAATTTAAACTTGCTGGGAGACACGAAGGGATTCCATGAAAATAAATCAATGGAAAGACTCGAGTTGACGCAAAGATGCATGTATTGGGGAATATACCAATACAGCAAAACTATCCATAAAGGATACTTCGGATAAAAATCCGGACTCGGATGGGGAAAACCCGCTAAGGGACCCAAGAAGGGATATCCATAAAGGACTCAGCTGAGGAAACAACAAGTGAGGTATTACCGGTTACTGGGTAATAAACTCAAAGAGACGTATGATCAAAACACCGGTATAAGGGTGAGAGAACAACACTCTCGGGGAGAAAGAATATCTAAGACTGGTATAAGGGTGAGAGATATTAATCATCCAAAACATCTAAGGAGAACCTGAAAGGTAAATTTCAACTCAGAAAAATCTGACTCCGCAGGGGACAAAAAGTCATAATAGGGAGCAGAAGGAAGGAACACTAGTGATACCGATTATTGGGTATACAATAGGTGACCAACCAGGCGTGAATTGGGGAATATTTCCAAGATACTCATTGTAGCGGTGTATTCATCACTTTATGATTTATTGATTAAACCAAAAGCAAAACATACAAGATAGAGTCGCCACCGCACTTTTATTTATCCGAAGGAATGGCTAAAAAGCGAACAAAAGCCTAAGAAGTTTTGCAAAGAAAACTAATAAAAGGGGTACAGAGATCTGGGTAAGGGGGTAATTATGCAAAGGGAAGGTGTTAGACACCCAAAGCATCCTAGGTACTCCTAGGGAACCCTTTTCACAAATTGTTGCAAAAGATATTTTTTATGAAAGATTTATTATGCAAACATGAATGAGGGGATGAGAGAAGAATGTACAAATTTATTATTTTTGTGTTTGGATGGATAACCATTGCCTACGTACCTTTACAAGATCAAAACCTCGTAGTTCGGCTAAAAGATTTCCAAAACATGGGTGAATTAATTTTAAAACAAAAGCTCTAAGGTCTTTCGTTATCCACGGGAGAAAACTCAACCTATACAACCACAAGTCCACCATGTGAGAAAAGCTTCAACTTGCTAGGGAGGGACCATGCCCTATAATAAGCAAGGAAGTCTTACAATTCAATCACTAAGGAAAAAAGGTGAGATTCACATCAACCACTAGAATAAATCAAACGTATGGCTAATGTATGAAAACTTATCAAGAAGTGGACTTGAGCCACAAAACAATTGAATGAGTGGAATTTGTTAATTAGGATTATTCACAAAAAGGTAGTCAAAGTATGATTAGAATTCAATTCAAAAGAAGTATTATGAAAATGAAGTTTGAAAAATCAAAGGCTTAAGGCCTAGGTTTCTAGTTTGGAAAGAAATGAAAATGTTTGCACAATATTTTTTGGTTTGAGTTAACATGCAAATGGGGGTGTAAAGAACAAAAAGGGTGTGAGGTTAAGGGATGCAAAACTTCTTAGATGTTCATCTCTTGAGATCATATGTAGATGATCCAAGTGATTCCTTTGGAAAAGGCAACAAGTGATAACAAATAAACAATGTATCAGGCAAAGCCAACATAAATGGATACCGGATGCCAATCAATGGACTTACACCAATCTCACAAAAACCAAAATGGATACCGGATGCCAATCAATGGACTTACACCAATCTCACAAAACAAACAAAACATGGATACCAGATGCCAATCAATGGACTTACACCAATCTCCCAGAACAAAGGAAACAAATGCAATAAGCAAGAGGAAACAAGTTGCCAATAAATGGTCTTACACTCAACTCCAAGGAAATAGGATGCCAATCAATGGTCTTAGTCCCAACTCCTACCAGATCACAGGAAACAAATGCCAATAAATGGACTTACAATTGACTCCTCAATGGTCAAAACAAACAAGGAAACAGGTAACCAATCTATGGACTTACACCTGACTCCACAATAAATGATCATAGGAAACAGATAGCCAATCAATGGTCTTACATCTGACTCCTCACATAAACAAACATGCTATGAAAAGCAACAACAAGCACATGGAATGATGCAAGTAGATATGCAAAAGAAAACATGAAAGATGCACAGTTAAGCAATCAAACAATCAAGCAATCAGTTAGCACACACTATACACAATCAAGAGGCTCAATCAAGGTTGGGCTTTAAACAAGCCAATACTGTATGGGTGTTTTGGGCTCTTAAACCTAACATTGAGAGTTAGGGTGAAGCAGATGAAATGGAGATGAGGGTTGTGCCTCATAGCTCTTATCCCTGGCCTGGGAGAGCTTTAAACAATAGAAAGTGTGCGAGTTCAGAATGAAGGAACTCTTCTCCACAAATGATTGACTCTATAAGATCTTGGGTTCTTGTTCACAATGCATCAACACATGGTGTGAGCAAAGTGAATGACACAACTGAATAGCAGGGGATGGATTACACATCCCTTTTATCTGCCAATTTCCTCTTAAGAGGACTTTACCTGCTTGGCACAAAATTAAATAAACAAAAAGATGGCCTCTTAAGGAGGGCTTCAGACAGGTGCATGCAACATAACATGACAGGTCTTCCAGACTACATGAAGATTAGGGATTATACCTAAGTGGTATGCCAACCACAAGCAAAGCAAAGCAAAGTTTAAATGAACTTAAAGCAACTTAGGTACCTGTGGAAACAACTAAACAAATCAGTACAATACTCAGACAAAAGTCAACAACAATAACCAACAGACAATCCCAATATACAACACATAAGCCATAAGGAAAACTCAAGTGACTTATCATCAACCTACAAAACAACAAATGTTAGCAATCAAAAGCAAATATCAACATTCAAATGATGAAGCCACATTAACCATGGAATTTGGATGCTTGAACCTGAAATTCAAAGCTCACATGTAAGTACAAACCACTAGGTTAAAGCCTAGGGTCAAAGGTGAAGAAAAAATTCAAAAGAGGAGCTGAAATTCAACACAATGCAACTTCAAACACATATTAACATATCCTAAAAAGGATCAAAGCAAAATCATCAAGCAAAAGCATTTCATGTGCAAAGGAAGTCAAAGGCAATTTCAAAGCTTATATTTGGACATCATGAATGAAAATTTCAAATCAAAACAAAAATGATTCAAATAATTCTGGAAAAATTCATGAGCATTCAACACATCCAACATGATCATCATACAAAAAATCAGAAGCATCAAAGATCAATTGGCATGGAAATTAAATTGCACAAGTTGAACAACCTAATGTGTGACACAAATTGTCACACCATGCAAACACATGCATAAAACAGGAATGGCAAATGAGAAAATGCACAATCAAGCCTCAAAGGTCCAGCAATATGTCAAGAACAATCATGCAAAATTTCAAGCAATTTGGATTAAAATCAAGCATTTCATGATAAGATAAATGGAGCAAGGTCACAAGTGTACACATGTTAACATATTCTAGCACAATCCACAATCCAGCCATGCACAACTTCAGCAATTATCATCATAACAAACTAGACAAATAGAGGATCATGTAGCAAAAAACCAGACATTTTTTGGATCATTTTTCAATTTTATATGGATTTTTAAAGTTGACATAAAAAACGAAAATCAAAATGAATCATGTAGGTGAAATATGGAGGGAAATCATAAAGATGTAAATGAATTTGAATAATTGCATGCGCCAGGAATCGATCCATGTTGATATTCAAAAATGAGGCGCGCCAACACCAAAACGGTGCCGTTTCACCTGCAAACCCTAACAAAACCAGTTGGACGCAAATCCGTCGCAAATCCGACGCTACTTCGTCTTCCTCATGAAGACGAAGATGAACAGTGCATGAACTTCATACCAGTTTCCAGAATTTTCCAGAAATCATAAAATCATACATCATTTTGAAGCTCTTTCAACCAGGAATACAGATCAACTAACAACTAAGCCTAATTCAACAAGATCAATGAGAATCGAGCAAAAGAAGTTTGGTGCACAAAACTTTATTCACACATATCTCATCCAATAATGCACTATTTTTCATGAAATTTTCACCAGAATCATCAGCAACATGAGATCTACAAGAATATGTGCATGAATTGCAAAATTAAGAGATTCGAAACTTGACCTCTTGAAGAGCAGATCCTTGAATTCACACGATTCACAGCTTATAATAATCCAAATCCACTCTATAATACTTCTAATGATGTTTGATGAAGAAATTAAAGCTTGGCAGGTGCTGGATCTAGCTCAAAACAGAATTTCCATCTTCATCTTCATGAGCTTGCTACACTTGATTCTTGGACGAAGTTCACAATCCAAAGCTTTGTCTGCATTCAACCAAAGCCAGAGAACAAGAATATGGAAAGAAAAAGCAATGTTATGAAGAGAAAATTTGAATTATGAATGGAAGAAAATTTTGGAGGGAGAGAGAGTTTGGATCTTGAAATGGTGAAAAATGATTAACCTCCTTCAAATTCTGTTAGATTAGAGTATTTATATGCTTTCTTAATCACCTTGCTAATCCATATTTAACTTGGTTAATTAAAATAAGGTGTTTTGCAAAAAATCAAAAATGCATGGTGCATGGACTAATCCCACGTGAACAGTACCATTGGCTTGATCAATTACACTTAAAATCATTTTTTAAACACAATGGCAATGGTAGAAAGTCCATACAATGCACCATTTTTGAATTTTGCAATTTCCCTCCAAAAAAGGCATGGAATAGCAAGTGATCATGTGATAACAATTTATGCAATGTGATGAATGTTTTGAAAAGTTCATGTTATGAGAAGCAAAATGCAAAAAGAACCACCAAATTTGGAGTTATGAATCAAAATATATGGCCATTTGAAGTTCCATGCACACTTGGCAATGATTGGATCATATCTCTTCAACCATTCATCAGATGCTCATGATCTTGGACTTTTTGAAAATGGGAGAGAGAAATCTTCAACTTTCATGTTGGACAAAATTTCATTTGAAGCTTCTTTGATATTGGAAAGTTGAGTTGAAGTTGGATCAAAAACTTGCCATTTTTGGAAAGTTGAAATTATAGGTCACTTTCTATTTTTGGAAACTTTTAACTTGACCTCAAATTCTTCAACCTTGATCTTTGGTATGATGAATAAGCATGATTTGGACATGAATGAGATGAAGAAACTCAATTTCTCACATCAAAGCCCACAATTGACTTTTCAGTTGACTGCATTGGTCCTTAGATAACCTAAAAATGTCCTGATGAATTTGGGGCCTTTGCCACTTGGGAATTTGCTCCACAATGAACCTATAGTT
Organism: Lathyrus oleraceus; assembly: GCF_024323335.1. Lineage (NCBI taxonomy): Eukaryota > Viridiplantae > Streptophyta > Magnoliopsida > Fabales > Fabaceae > Lathyrus > Lathyrus oleraceus. Next base: position 62,622,610 of record NC_066580.1, on the reverse strand, counting down.
CACATAAGCTCAAAATGATGATCACATGATCCATATCTCAATGGAAACTTCATCTCTTGCACAAATGATTCACTTGAATTGCCTTGACTGGTTGATTGCTTAAGTTGCAAGTAACAAAGGTTAATGACATATTTTTGAACACTTTGGTTAGTGATTAAAATAAAAGCAATGATATACAAATGCAAGCAATGCTTGGTGATCAAGAATCACTCTCAAAGAGATCCCACCCACAGGGAAAGAAGCAAGGTGTCCAATGATCCTTGAGGCAATGCAATGTTATGATATGATGCCATGAGGGATCTTAGGGACAAAATTGGGGTCTTACAGATGCCCCTATTTAAGGTCATTCTAGCCGGAGAAGTGAAGGTTAAAATCTTCATCTCAACGCGGTAGAATGGGCTTAAATAACAATAATGAGACAAATTTTGGTCCCTAAGAGACCTCATGATGCAAATGCATGAATGCAAGACAACCAAAACTTTGTGGGGATATGGGTCCACAAAGAAGAAAAGACGATCCATCGGAGTAATACACTCACCAGGGACAGAGACTTTAACAGGACTCTCATGTGTATAAGAAAAGACTGCGTGAGCAGGACACGACTCTGAATTAGGAAAACAAGAACTAGACACTGCGTGAGCAGGGCACGACTAGACTAGAGACCTCACTGGGGAGTATAGGACTCAAACAGGGTAAAAGAAGAAATTCCCAAAGGGAACATAACCATTGGAAAGACTCAAGCTGACCCAAACTATCCACAAAGGATACTTCGGATAAAATCCGGACTCGGACTGGGTAAAGATTCACACAGAACCTCCCTGCCGGGGAAAATTGCATATATTGGGGAAAACGCCAATACATCAAAAGGGTAAAATCACTACAGAAACTCCTTTGGGGAATGTCTAACAAAGACTCTTCTGGAGAAAATCTGTAAGGAGTGAGGTGTTACCGGTTACTGGGTAAAAAACTCAAAGAGACATGTGATCTGAACACCGGTTACTGGGTGAAAGAACAACAAGCTCAGGAAGAACGAATATCTAAGACCGGTATAAGGGTGAGAGATATCAATCAACCAAACATCTGAGAAAGACCTGAAAAAGGTACATCAACTCAAGAGAATCTGACTCCACAAGGGACCAAGGTCATAATAGGGAGCAGAAAGGAAGGAACACCAGGGATACCGGTTACTGGGTATATAATAGGTGACCGACCAAAGCGTGAATTGGTATATATGCCAAAACACTCATCATCCGAAAGGAGGGCTTGAAAAAGCAAATCGACTTACAGAATGGATATTCGATTCTGCAACGGGAAAACGAATCTTACTCAAATGGGGAAGGACCGAAGGCTTCAACCAAAGAGTGCATGAGATATATTATCCATTACCGTCAGAACGTGGATAGTATACTCACATGGAAGGAACACCAGGGATACCGGTTACTGGGTATATAATAGGTGACCAACCGAAAAGAGAAACAATCGTTACCGCCAACAACATGGTAAACGAAAGATAACTCACAGGGGATAAATTGCAAGCATCCGGCAATTATCCAGGAGACATACCACCGGTTACTGGGAGATACGCTCACAAAGGGGAAGAAAGAATATTCGATTCCGCAAAAGGAAACACGAATCTTACTCGACTGGGGAACCACAACAGGCTTCGACTGAAGAGTGCATGAGATATATTATCCATTACCGTCAGAACGTGGATAACACACTCGCATGGAAGATTATCCACAACTGGTTACTGGGTTAATAAAGGATAAATCAACTGAAAAGAAAGGCATCGGGATACCAAAACTAGGTATATAAAGATGACCGATCAAAGGGAGCAACAATCATTACCAACCAAACGGGTAAATGAAAGAGGACTCACCGAGGATGTATTGATATAAAATCAATGATCCGGGGAACAAATCACTGGCAAACGGTGAAAGGACCCACTGAGGATAAAATTGCTAGCATACGGCAATTATCCACAAAAAGACTTGCTGGGAATACAAGTGCTTACTCAGAGCAACTAACCAGACAAGGGAATATCAACATCGAATACTGGATGAAGATAGCCACAAAGAGTAACCATCATCGGTTAGGATGAACAACAAGGTTAACTCTACAAAGGGGAGAACAAAGGATTTACAACTACCGAATACTGGGTAGAAGACCAAAGATTCTGGCTGAGGAAACAAGAGGTTTACCACTACCGACTACTGGGTAGAAAACCAAAGACTCAGCTGAGGATAAGGTGAAATAATTGCTGGTTACTGAGCAATTATCCAACTATTCCACAAGGAAGCACAGACTCCGCTAGGGAGACAACAACAACAAAGGATTTACAACTACCGAATATTGGGTAGAAAACCATAAACTCTGCGGAGGAACAAAAAGTTCACAAACACAGATTCCGCAAAGAGGGAAAAGGTATATAGGATTTACAACTACCAGTTACTGGGTAGAAAACCGCAAAGGATAGGACTTACAACTACCGGTTACTGGGTAGAGGCCCAAAAACTCCGATGGGGATGAGATGAATCATTGTCGGTTACTGGGAAATTTATTCATTTATTCCACAGGGAAGTGCAAGAGACAGTTGAAAAAAGGCCAATTCAGGATCAATCCAAAAAGGAAAACTGAATCAAGACTCGTCCTAATGAGGATAGAACTCAAAAGGGAAAACCCATCCCAATATATGTGTTGGGAGGAAACGGAACAAACCGTCATCCACGAGGATATATCTCAGTGGGGAACTGCAGAAGGAATGAGAGACACTTTCTGCTTATGGGGTTGACTCTATATTGAGAGATTAGACGCCCGACATCTGCTTGGGGAGATCTACTGGAGAGATCTATATCACCAATAGCAGGAGACAACAAGCAAAAGATATATGGCAAAAAATGCAACATGAATATCTGAATGTTGAAAGTATGCATGGATATGCGTGATTTATGTTTGATGAATGCTGACAAAACAGACATTTCTAACACAAACAAGTCCAGGAATCAAACGCCCGGTACTACACTTCCAGAGGAAAATCCAAGAAATCCAATTGGAAAGCCAATCTGCTGGAGATCTGAATGCTAAACAAGCAAAGATCTGCTGGGAAACATCAGAGATATCAAAGAAATCACAAAATCTCTAAGTGATGGATCATCAATCAACCCAACCGGAGAACAGAAGTTCACAACAGGCAGAAACTGTCACAAAGACAAATCTGTTGGGGAAATAGAGAAATCACAAGATTCCTGCAGGGGAATCATCAGTCTCAACTGAGAAAAGGAGCTCACTGCATAGGCGAAAACTGCCACGAAAGCAACTCCAAACAACTCCACTGGGGGAAAACCTACTAAGGGAGAAAAGATCACACAAGTAGATTCTGCCATACAAGCCACTCTACTGGGGATCAAAACATCAGGAAATCACCAAATCTATGTATATGAGGAAATCATCACAGATACAATCCACCACCACAAATCTACTAGGGATTTATCTGAGGCAGAGAAGGAGAACTGGGGATCAACCACCAAATACTGAACCTTCTAAAAGGAAACCACAACTGCTGAGGAGGAAAGAATCACTGCTCTGCTGAAGGGAGTGGAGGAGAAAATCTCAACAAAACACTCTGATGGGGGGAGATAGCATAGATGAAGTTCATCATACCAACAACTCCATTGGGGATCTACCCGAGGAAAAGCACTCATGCTGGGGAGAGAATAATGCTGAAGAGGCAAAAATGAAGTCTTCAACAAGTACTCTGAGTGAGGAGGAGTCATAACAAAGGCTCTGCTCAACAAAATTGTTTGGGAGGAATCCCAACAAACACCCTGCTTAGGGGAAACAAAAATCTCAACAGAAACTCTGCTTGGGGAGCAACCCCAACAACAATCTGGAGAAAGAGGATACAACCATGCCAGGAATATGAACGAATGTCTTACCCTGTTGGAAATCATGCCACCCTCGGGAGAGCACTGAGAAATTCTTAAGTATCCTTTTATCATTGTGAATGTTCACTTTGTTTAAAAACAAATTTTGAAATTTTTTTATTGTTTAAAACAATGACATTTTATCAATTAAAACATGAAAAACATTTGTTGAATTGAAACAAATAAGAGTGCAAATAATTGGATAAAAGCTCAAATTTATTTGATGGAATGGTAGCCTGCAAATGGCAAGACTCCATAGATCTGTACAAAATTTGAAATCGGTGATATATATTGGAAGAGGGCTACATTGAACATAATGACCATTTCTCTACCAATTTGAATCTGATGTATTCGAAGCTTCAGTTGATGACGAATCAAGAACCTCTGACGAACAGACAGCTGTGGAACAGAAAGTCTTGTCAGGATGCAGTTACTTGCCAAATCCCCAATTTTTGCCTAGATTGCCCCAGGGTGAGGTACTCAATCTAGCGGGATGCAAATATTCTTTTTTCATGTCTCTAACTTTTGCCTGGATCGCCCTTTCGGGTTTTCCACCGAGACGCTCATTTTTGCCTAAACCGCCCTTTCGGGTTTTCAACTTAGCGAGCTATTCTGTTTTTCTTTTTAGGCGAAGTATTTCTTGACTGCATCTGAATTCACAGGACGAGTGAAATCCTCCCCATCCATAGTTGTGAGCATCAAAGCAACGCATGAAAAGGCTCTCTAATCAACATATGGACCTTCATAGTTTGGAGTCCACTTGCCCCTGGAATCGGGCGCGAAAGACAAGACTTTCTTAAGCACGAGGTCACCTTCTCGGAACACACGAGGCTTGACCTTCTTATCGAATGCTTTCTTCATTCTCTGCTGATATAACTGACCATGACACATGGCAGTCAATCGCTTCTCTTCAATCAAATTCAGTTGGTCATAACGACTCAGAATCCATTCAGCATCAGTCAACTTGGCTTCCATCAAGACTCGCATTGATGGGATCTCCACCTCTACTGGGAGAACGACCTCTATGCCGTAAACAAGAGAGAAAGGGGTTGCCCCTGTTGAAGTGCGGATAGATGTACGATAACCATGCAAAGCAAATGGAAGCATCTCATGCCAATCTTTGTACGTAACTGTCATCTTCTGGATAATCTTCTTGATATTCTTATTAGTAGCTTCAATAGCCCCATTCATCTTGGGTCTGTAGGGAGAGGAATTATGGTGTGCAATCTTGAACTCAGCGCACAACTCTTCCATCATCTTGTTATTCAGATTAGATCCATTATCAGTAATGATCTTATCAGGCACACCATAACGGCAAATAAGTTGATTCTTGATAAACTTCACGACCACCTGCCTGGTCACATTCGCATATGATGCGGCTTCAACCCATTTAGTGAAGTAATCAATTGCTACAAGAATAAACCTGTGTCCGTTGGACGCTTTCGGCTCAATCATGTCGATCATGTAGATTCCCCACATAGAGAAAGGCCATGGTGATGAAATCACATTCAGAAGTGTCAGAGGAATATGAATCTTATCCGCGTAAATCTGACACTTGTGGCATTTCTTCACATACTTGCAGCAGTCAGACTCCATTGTCAGCCAATAGTAGCCTGCTCTCAACATCTTTCTAGCCATGGCATGTCCATTGGAATGAGTACCAAATGAACCCTCATGGACCTCAGTCATCAACGGGTTTGCTTCGTGTCTATCCACGCGTCTGAGCAAAACCATGTCAAAATTTCTCTTGTACAGCACTTCACCGCTGAGGTAGAAACTGCCTGACAACCTTCTCAGAGTTTTCCTATCTTTCATAGATGCCCCAGGCGGGTAGGCCTGGTTCTGGAGGAAATTCTTGATATCAAAATACCAAGGCTTGTCATCATTCACTTCTTCAATTGCAAACACGTGAGCTGGTCTATCCAAGCGCATCACGGTGATATTGGGGACTTCATTCCAATACTTGACTATAATCATGGAAGCAAGCGTAGCAAGAGCATCTGCCATCCGATTATCTTCTCGAGGAATATGATGAAAGTCAACTTCTGTAAAGAACGTTGAAATCCTCCTCGCATAATCTCTATACGGAATGAGACTTGGCTGATTCGTCTCCCATTCACCCTTGATCTGATTGACAACTAGGGCCGAATCACCATACACATCAAGATGCTTGATCCTCAGAGCGATGCATTCTTCCAACCCCATAATACAGGCTTCATACTCAGCCATGTTATTCGTGCATTTGAAAGTTAGCCTTGTTGTAAACGGAATATGTGTGCCCTGAGGAGTAATGATTACTGCCCCAATTCCATTTCCATACTGATTCACAGCGCCATCAAACACCATCGTCCATCTAGAACCAGGTTCTGGACCTTCATCAAGTGTAGGCTCGTCACAATCTTTCATTTTCAAATACAGAATCTCCTCATCTGGGAAGTCGTACTGAACAGACTGATGATCTTCAATAGGCTGGTGTGCTAAATGGTCAGCCAAAATACTACCTTTGATGGCTTTCTGAGCTCGATACTCGATATCATACTCAGACAACAACATCTGCCAACGGGCAATCCTCCCGGTTAAAGCAGGCTTCTCGAAGATATACTTGATTGGATCCATTCTGGATATCAACCAAGTTGTATGATTTATCATGTACTGACGTAAACGCTTAGCAGCCCCAAGCCAAAGCACAACACGTCTTCTCAAGCATTGAGTAACGAGACTCACAATCAGTGAACTTCTTACTCAGGTAGTAAATAGCAGATTCTTTCTTTCCGGATTCGTCTTGCTAACCGAGTACATAACCCATCGAGTCTTCAAGAACAGTCAAATACATGATCAGAGGTCTTCCTTCTACAGGCGGAGACAAGATCGGAGGTTCAGACAGATACTCTTTGATACTGTCGAAAGCTTTCTGGAAATCCTCGGTCCAATCATGAGACTGATCTTTCCGAAGGAGCTTGAATATCGGCGCACATGTGGCAGTCATGTGGGATATAAATCTGGAAATATAGTTCAAGCGGCCAAGAAAACCTCGGACTTGCTTTTCAGTTTTGGGTGCAGGCATCTTTTGTATTGCTTTGACCTTTGCTGGATCAACCTCAATACCTCTCTCGCTGACAACGAAACCCAATAACTTGCCGGAACGGACTCCAAATGTACATTTGTTCGGATTCAGACAAAGCCTGAACTTCCTCAGACGCCGAAAAAGCTTCAACAAATGCTCAACATGTTCAACTTCCGTTCGGGACTTAGCAATCATATCGTCAACCTAGACCTCAATCTCCTTGTGCATCATATCATGAAACAAGGTAGTCATAGCTCATTGATACGTGGCTCTGGCGTTCTTCAAACCGAAGGGCATCACTCGATAACAGAATGTTCCCCATGGTGTGATGAATGTTGTCTTCTCCATATCCTCGGGTGCCATCTTGATTTGATTATATCCGGAAAGTCCGTCCATAAATGAAAAGACTTTGAATTTAGCTGTATTGTCTACCAACATATCAATGTGTGGTAGAGGAAAATCATCTTTCAAACTAGCTTTATTCAAATCTCTGTAATCAACACATATACGGACTTTTCCGTCTTTCTTGGGCACAGGCACAATATTGGCCACCCATAGAGGATATGTAGAAGTCACCAGAAACCCCGCATCAATTTGCTTCTGAACTTCCTCTTTGATTTTCACTGCCATATCTAGATGAGTTCTTCTGAGCTTCTACTTCACAGGCACACACTCAGGCTTCAAAGGTAGGAAATGTTGCACAATATCTGTATCTAGACCCGACATGTCTTCATACGACCAAGCGAAGATATCGGAATATTCTCGTAGCAAACTGATCAACCCCTTCTTGACAGACTCTTCAATGAGTGCCCCAATCTTCACCATCCGAACACAATCTTCAGACCCCAAGTTGACTGTTTCCAGATTCTCAAGGTGTGGCTGAATGATCTTCTCTTCGTGTTCAAGAAGACGGGTAATCTCATCAGGAATCTCTTCAACATCATCTTCCTCTGCCTCGAATACAGGGAATTCAAAATTGGGAGATGGCGTTGGATCATTATGTTCAATGGGTTTTAGAATCAACCTGCATAATGATTTTGGATAATAAAAAAACTTTAGAATTTAAACAAGCAAATCATTATGCAGATGAAAAGATTGCTTTTATTCTTGTTTTTTAGGGTTTTTTGTGATCACCGATTTCATGCAAAAAGCAAAAAGTGAAAACAAATGGAAAAACAAACATTTAACATGAATTTATTGAATGAAATATCATTGTATAAATGCTGCCAACAATGTCATCACTTCTCCTTTTGGCATGGGAGAAGGGTTTTAAACAAAGTGAACATATTACGCTGACTTATGAATGACCGTAGGAACATCCACAGCGACCCAATTGTGGCAGATCCCGCCAGGGATAACAAAGTTGTCAGTATCCCCTGCATCCTCTTCCAGAATAGCAGCAGCTTCCTCAGCTCGATCGGCGTGGATAAAACCTCCACTCTTGAACAGCCCTTTCTCATTGAAGACCCCAGAAAAATAGCCAATGCCAGCCCGGGACTTGTTATCTTCAAGCTCAATCATCTTTCCTAAACCAGCAACTGCACCACATTCAATGGCCAGTTTTGCATCACGATAGGAAGCAAATGAAGGAGACTTCTTCTCAATCGGCTTAGCAATAATTAAAGCTTGGAAAGGAGTTCCAACTTCATCCTCAGCATCAATGTATGAGAAAGAAGATAAGTGGCTAACCAGGAGAGCCTTTTCTCCCCCTACCACAACTAGTTTCTTATTCTTAACGAATTTCAGCTTCTGGTGTAGGGTGGATGTCACGGCGCCAGCCTCGTGAATCCATGGTCTACCAAGGAGACATCTATAAGATGGGTGGATATCCATAACCTGAAAGGTAACTTGGAAATCACTTGGTCCAATCTTGATTGGGAGATCAACTTCCCCAATCACGGTCTTACGCGACCCATCGAAAGCTTTTACAACAACACCACTATGCCTCATGGGAGGCCCTTGATATGACAATCTGGAAAGAGTAGTCTTCGGCAATACATTCGAAGATGACCCAGTGTCCACCAGCACGTTGGACATGGCGTCGTTCTTGCAATTCATGGATATATGTAAAGCCATGTTGTGGTCTCTTCCCTCCTCAGGGAGATCAGCGTCACAGAAACTCAAAGTGTTGCAAGCGGTAATGTTTGCAACGATACTGTCAAACTATTCAATAGTGGCATCATGATCGACATAAGCCACGTCCAAAACTTTTTGCAGAGCCTCCCTATGGGGTTCTGAATTCAGCAGCAAGGATAACACGGAGATTTTGGACGGTGTTTGTAGAAGATGGTCTACAACATTGTACTCACTCTTCTTGATGAGCCTCAACATCTCATCACAGTCTTCATTCACAATGCCATTCGGGCCAACAAAAGAAGTAGGAGTCTTTTGTACAGAGGAGGGTTTCGCAACAGCAAGTGTCGGGTTCGGAGAATTAACAGCATTCCCTACCGGACGCTCAACAGAATCAGCCTTAGTCTGCGGCTTCGGCGCTGAAAACACACGACCACTACGGGTCAGTCCGCTCACATCAGCAATACTAACAACAGAGGACGAAGGCAACGGCACTTCTTTCCCATCTTCCACAGCAACAAGATTATAGCAGAAGGGAACAGCTCTATCTGAAGAATAAGGCACAGGGCCTGCAGGCTTAATCACCAAAGAAGGAGATACTTTCTGCTTGCTGCCATCATAACGAATGACAACAGGCTCAGGAATCTTGAACACAGGGGAAATCACATTCACCTCTGGTTCATCTTCATCAACATTTCTGTTTTGAGGAATTTGAATAGTCCCCTCGTCCAACAGCTCTTGCAGCTCTCTACGCACTTGGCGACAACCCAATTTGTTGACAGAGCAGATATGGCATTTGTCATGGTTGTGCTCCATATGACTGTAATCACACAGTAGACGATGCAACTCAACCAATGATTGTCGAATATGGCTTACATATTTGACTTTGTACTTGCCCGGGCAACCCCAGACCATGTTAACCGACTTCCCATGCTCGGGCAATGGGTTCTTCGTAACATTGGGGCCTGAGTCCTCAAAGCTCAGAATGCCGCATCTCACAAGGTCTTGAACCTTAGTTTTCAATGGATAGCAATTGTCAACATTATGACCGGGAGCACCCGAATGGTAAATACAATGCTGGTCGGGCTTGTACCACCACTGAGGGTTAGTAGGTACAGCCGGAGGATCTCTAGGAGTAATCAATTTCCGCTCTATTAATGAGGGATACAGCTCAGCGTATGACATAGGAATCGGATCGAAAGTGATCTTCTTCCTCTCATAATTCGAATTATCTTAATTACTGTTGTTGCGAGGCTGGTAAGCCTGTTGCTAAGGGCGATGTTGTTGCTGATACTGAGGTTGTTGCTGATTATGCTGATGCTGATATTGCTGATTGTCACGGAAGACAGGTGCTATATGAGCCACCTGATGCTGGTTGTTGGCATGACGCACAGGCTTCCTCTTGGCAGAGGGTCTTCTGGGTTTAGCATGGGATTGCACAACATGTGCTTCCCCATCTTTCTTCTTAGCAAATGCCCCATACCGCTTGCTAGAAGAGCCTTCATCCTTAGACAAACGTCCTTCACGGACTCCCTCCTCCAATCGCATCCCCATGTTCACCATATCGGTGAAATCAGAGGGAGCACTAGCGATCATCCGCTCATAGTAAAATGAACTCAAAGTCTTCAGAAAGATTTTGGTCATTTCCTTCTCTTCCAGCGGAGGAGTAATCTGAGCTGCCATCTCTCGCCACCTCTGGGCGTACTCCTTAAATGTCTCTTTGTCCTTCTGGGACATGGCTCTGAGTTGATCATGATAGGGAGCCATATCCACATTATATTTGTACTGCTTGACGAAGGCTTCGCCAAGATCGTTGAAGGAACGGATGTTTGCACTATCCAGGCTCATATACGACCGAAGAGCTGCACCTGACAAACTATCCTGGAAGTAATGAATCAGCAGTTGATCATTATCCGTCTGAGTAGACATTTTCCTGGCATACATACCCAGGTGACTGAGCGGGCAGGTGTTCCCTTTATACTTCTCAAAGTCAGGGACTTTAAATTTGACAGGTATCTTAACACCGGGAACCAAACAGAGTTCAGCAGCAGATTTGCCGAACAAATCCTTTCCTCGAAGGGTCTTCAATTCCTTGCGGAGTTCAAGAAATTGGTCGTTAATAGCGTCCATCTTCTCATTAACATTTGGGCCCTCAGACGGCTCAGAATGATAGATGGTGTCGTCTACCCTGGGAATGGTATGCACGACAGGAGGAGGCATTGCAAGGACCGGGCTAGATGCCGACATGGAAGCAAATGTGGGAGCTGGAATATCAGGCATAAAACCAGGAGGCATACCCCACAGAAACCCGGATGGCATGGCTGACACGAAATGGGCACTAGCGGCTGGCACAGTTGACGAAGCAACCTCAGATATAACAGTCCTCTGGGGAGGAGTTGCAGGCGTCGGCGATGGTTGATTCTGGGCAACTAGAAATTGCTCCATCAGAGCAGTGAGTCTGGCGACTTCATCTTTCAGCTCGCGATTCTCTTGCTCAAGTTGATCCATCACTCTAGAAGAGTTGGCTCTGGTGTAGTACCGATGAGTCAGCTTGTCTTCAAAATAAATGAAGAGCACAGAGTTAGGCCACAGACAAGAAGACCAGAACAACACCTGCTTATGCAAAATGATGCATGCAATGCTTGTGCACATGATTTGTTTTTATTTTCAAAGGAACTTTAGGGTATTATTTGCAATTCTCGAATATTAATCATTTAATCGCATATGGAAAATATCTCATCAAATAAATTTGAGAAAAAGAAGTACAACATTGTCAATTATTACAAGAGAAAAGGAAAATAAACATCCTATGGATCCCTAGAAGCTCGGGATGCTGGAAGATAAGCTGCTCGAAGGCTCTTAATCTCTCTCACGTATGCTGCTTCCATATCCGCCTTATCCTTGGCGAGTCTGTCATACCTCCTTTTCCAAAACTTGGAAGATTGAGGAAGTAGAGAAGTCCAAGTATCATCAGGATCATCAATGACCTGATGCTCGAGGAACTCGATCATGGCATCTTTCTCCTTGATTTGCTGAAGCAACTCTTCTCTATCACGGATACCAGGCACGTGAAAGGTCTTCGTCTCTCAACTCCTCTACGCCTTGGTTTGGGAGGGTTGAAGGCCCAGCCGCAACCAACGGTGTAGGTCTCGGATAATCATAGGGCATGAGATACTCAGATGCTCTCTTCCTCACCCAAGTAGTGTACGGCTCCAAAGCAATGCAGTTCTTTGGACCCAATTCACTTCTACCCTTCTTGTGAATCTTGCGCCAAGCGCGGACCATCCTGGCTTTCAGGCCTTGGGGATCTTTACCCTCCTGAAAGAACACACCTTCTAACAGAATGTTATTAGGTTTATCCTTTAGGGGGAACCCAAGCTGACGACGTGCTAACACCGGATTATAGCTAATCCCACCACATGTACCAAGAAGAGGCACATTGGAGAATTCACCACAAGAATCAATAATCTGAATTCTGTCATATGCACGATCATACCAAGAGATATCATCATTGGTGAGAGACATGAGTCTCGTAGACCACCGTAGACATCCCTTGTTCTCCTTGAAAGCGACCGTCTGAGGTAAGTGAGAAATAAACCACTTATACAACAGAGGCAAACAGCACACAATAACACCACCACCCTTCGCATTCCTCAGATGCAAAGAGACATAGGCATCACCCAATAGAGTCGGAACGGGATTAAGAACAGAGAAGATCCTAATAGCGTTCAGATCCACAAATTTGTCGATGTTGGGGAACAATACCAATCCATAGATGAGAAGCACAAATATGGCCTCAAATGCATCCTCACTCATGGCCTTCCCATAAACGGTAGCTTGAGCGATGAGGAACTCAGAAGGGAGACCTTGAATTCCACCTTTGGTCGTCATATGAGCTTTAACCAAGGATTCATCTATGTGCAACAAGTCTGCGATCTCTCGAGCAGTAGGAATACTCTCCAAGCCACTGAACGGCACCTGATCCAGAATCAGAATACCCACAAGATGCGCATACTCCTTGTCGCATTACGCGAAAAACCGGCGGGAAAACAAGAACAACAGAGCCGCCACCGTGCGTTATTTATCCCAAAAGAGGGAAAGGAAACGCTCAGAGTAAACCTGGAAAAGACGTGGTCTCGCGACCAAAGAGAATGGGATCGGGAGTCGGTTATGCGAAGGGAAGGTATTAGCACCCCTACGCATCCGTCGTACTCGACGGGATCCACGCACAAAAGGAAGGAAAATGGTTGCTAAAACACTGCTCAAACACACACACACACTGGCTGAAAGAGACACAAGAAAACAAACAAGACTGAAACTGACTCGGCAGGATATCGCATCCTGGGCCTACTTAGTCTATCAGGCATAGACATCAGAGTCGAAGTAGTTCGGACTGGGGAAACGACACATGCTCGCTAGGGTATCGCACTCTATACATACGTATCTTCTCGGACGAGATGAGAATCAGAGCACTCGTAGCTCGGCTGACACGCACACAAACAAACACAGGCAAAGGCAAACGTGGAGCCCGAATGCCAATCACTGGACTTACATCAGCATCCGAACCAAAACACACCCACACTGGAACCCGAATGCCACTCGATGGACTTACATCAACTTCCAAGCACACAACAACACACACAAAGGGGTTGAAGACAAAAAGGTTGAAAAAGAAAAAGGGCGCCCGGAGAGATCAGCTCATCTCCTGCCTACGTACCTCATCTGGTATGAGGATCAGGGCGACGTAGTTCCCCTACGCAGGGACACAGGACTAGCCTAACCAGATAACAGAGGGAGACACAACTAGGGAGACTACGACTCGAGCCTAGATGTTATCATGCAAATCATCCCTAAGTTAAGGTTTCTAACTAACTTGCACAGGAAGCAAGCCTATCCTAAACATGACTTGCACAGGAAGCAAGCCACCTCTAACTTGCACAGGAAGCAAGCTAAAGCAAACCTAACTTGCACAGGAAGCAAGTCAAACAAACACACAAACACAGGTAGCACACACTACATGCAAGCAATGGGCTCAAACAAGGTTAGGTTTTAGTCGAGGGGTCATATCAACCTCAACAAACAAACCACTGGAACTGGGTAGTGTTAGCTCTTAACCTTGCCATTGAGGGGCTAAGGTGAAGCAGATGAAAGGTGAGTGAAGATAAGACTTCACAACTCTTATCCCTGGCCTGGGAGAGCTTAAGACAAGAATGTGTGGGTTCAGAAGGTGGGAACCCTTCTACACATTTGAAGGTGACTCAACTGTACAATTGTACAAGATCTTGGGTTTGTATCTGCAATGCGTCAACACAGTGGTCTGAGCAAAGTAGATGACACACAGAATAGCAGGGGATGGATTGCACATCCCTTGTGTCTGCCAATGCCTCTTCACTTAGGAGGTCTTTGAATATGTACAGGACAAATGTAAACAGTCACAAACATCGCCTCTTAAGGAGGACTTCAGACAGTTGCCTGGCCAAGTAACAGGCCAGGTCTTCCAGACTACATGAAGTAAAGAAGTTATACCTCAATGCAAATTGCTATTAAGCAAAGCAAAGCAAAGTTCACAAGGAACTAAAAGCAACTAAAGGTACCTGAAACCAGTCAGACAAAATCAGTACACAACTCAAAGTTAAAGCAGAAAGAGATAGAGATCAACAGTCACACAATCAGTTAAATGTGCAATGCACAAGGCTCAAGGCATATGAGCCAAGCAACCTACAAGACAAACAAGTTAGTACTGATAATCAATCAAGCATCAATCAATTCGTATTGATCTCCCTAAGGCAACTGCTTCTTATCCTGAAAAAATGAACTCAAACATGAGTAACAGGACCACTAGGACAAGCCTAGGGTCAAAAGGGGATGAGAAAGTCAAAACAGCAAATGAAATCCAATCAAAATCATATTCGAACAATCAAGAAACAAACTCAATTGGGTTCACATTCATATCAATCATCATCATCATTTTATAAGCAAAAGAAGTCAAAGCATGGCATATGGAAGCTCATAGAAGTCAACAGCAAGACTTGAATCAAAAGCAATCTCAAACATTTCCAAAAATCATCAAATAAATCATGATCAATCACAACCCACAGCATGGTAAGCATGTCAAATTTCATCTCATTTGGACAAGTGGAAGGCAGTCAATGAAAATCAGAAAGGCAAGGCAATTTTGAACATGCTCAAAGAAGTCAACCAAACATGCATCAACTTGAAAAATTCATAAATCAGGGATGGCACATGATAAATGAATAGGACTAAAACCATGGCAAAGATTAAGATGTCTAGTAATCACATACCAAATTTCATGTCCATCTAATAAAGTATGAGCATTTCACAAAACAAATGGGCACAAGTGTCACACAAAGTCAACATATGATCAAACAGGGGACAAAAATCTCAATCAAATGGAAAATGCCATAAACAATTCCACAAAAATTCACATGTAAACTAGACATACTCAAGCTCAATCATGCAAAAATTCAATCTATTTTGAGGTCAATAGGCATGGTTATAAAAATCAACAAGTTGCACATCAATGGTGTGACACAAATTGTCACACCCTACTTCAAAAAATCACAACTCAATGACCAGAAATGAGAAATTCATAAACTTTATACCGAAATCACTATGGATGTGTCTAGTTTGTGCACAAAAAAATTTCAAAGTCAAAGGATAAAGCATGACTATTTCACAAAGGTTTTGGTAAAAATGTGCAAAAAATGGATACATGTCACAATCCCTAATGCCAATTAAAAACCAACCATCCAAAAATTCTGGAATAAATATGACAAAATAATAGAGATCATGATGAAGACAATGCAAAAAATCCCATTCAAATTGGATTAAAAACAATGGAGTTATGATTTTTACAAGTTTGGCATGGTAAATGAAATAAACATTACAACATTAAAATGATTAATGGAATAAATGTTTAATAAAAAGCCAAAAGGACCAAAATGTCCCTCGCTGAGTATGAAACTCAGCGTTTCATTTAAATGGTGGGTCAACTCTCGGTCAAACGAAGGCACGGACCACTCACACGCTTGCATGGCCCACGCCCTTAGCCAATCACATTTCGTCTTCCTCATGCACACATAAACCCTAACATGCTACAGTAAACGAAAAAGATTATCTGGGCAGCGTTCAAGTTCTTCCACGCAAAACCCAGGCTCATGAACAAATCTCGGGTATTTCAAATCCAAACACACCAATCCATAGTTCCTACTTCCTACATCATGAATCCGCATACTAATCGCAATGAAACGCAACAGCCAGCATAAAATAGAGCAAATAAGTTTGGTATCACAAACATAAATTGAAGATATCTCAACCAAATCTCAACGAAAATAAAAAATAAAAGGTCCAGGGTGTTCATGGCAGTGAGATGTACATAAGCCATCATAACATTTCATGAATTTTGGAAATGGATTCCTAACCTTTAATTCATGGCAGAGTTGGGATGGTGGCTGTTGAGCTTTAAGATGTGCAAACAGAAGTTCCAATGAGTTCAGGTTGAAGAATGGACGAAAGGCATTGGCTCAATGATGCTTCATCTTCTTCCAATCGCGAACTGTCATGAGTGAGCTTCCATGGAGCAGTCTCGGAAAATGCTTCTACCGTCGAGTTTTATCACTTGCCAAGGCTTCCAAGGGACTTGCAGAAGGTGAATCCAAGCTTAATAACCAAGGCTCTTTGCAATTTTGTCCAGAAAAATCCAAGTGAAGCAAATGAGAAAAATGAGAGAATGCAATTTTCGGTTTTTACCAAGTGGCTGCTGCTAGGGTTTCTTAGTCAGAAAAATGAGTTATATATACTCTGATTAATGAAGCTTAACCATGGTAAGTGACTTTGGGCTTAAAAAAAAGTGTTTTGGGTCATTTGCTAAAAATTCACCAATTTGCATGGAGGTGCATGCAAGTGCACGAAATTGGGCTTTGGACAAAGTCTAAATATCATTTCTGAAACATTCCAAGTGGTAAAAGTCATTGGAAATGTTTATTTTAAAAGTCCATTTTTTTACCTCACTTAAATTAATCCATGCCACTCCAAAAATGCCATTTTGATTGGTGATGTTTTGGTGAATGGTGATGACATATTTGGAAAGATGGCATCAAATGTGACTTGTAGCAAAAAACCCCACCCAATTTGGCCAAATGGTTTGAGAGATATGGCCTTTTGAATTTCAAAAATTCTTGACAATGACTTGATCATAACTTGCCAACCATACATGGGAATTGAGTGTTCTTGGACTTTTTGGAAATGGGAGAACAAGATCTTCAACTTTCATGTTGGGCAAAAATTCATTTGAAGCTTGTATCATGATGTAAGTTTGAGGATCAAGACTTTCCATTTTTGGCAAATTCCAATTACAGGTCAACTTTCTATTTTTGGAAATTTCTTGTCTGGCTTCAAATTCTTCCATGATGATGTTTTCCATGTTATATGAGGCCTATTTGGACATGAATAAGCTCTCTCAAACCAAATTCCACCATCAAATCACTGATTAAATGCACAGTTGACCAACGGTTGACTTTTTAGGGTTTCTGGTGAACTGAGCCAGGACTGATGACTTCTGAACATCCAATCCTTGACCAAAATACTTCAAAAGGACCCCTAGGTCATGTGAACATGTTGGACAAACCCTAGGGCCTTGGCTCAATGAGAATTGCACTTGCTTGCTTGATTGACTGATCTCCTGACCAGTTTGACCTAATTCTTCTGATGACTTGCACTTGAGGCAAAGGGGACAATGCAATGTTATGCAGTGGACCATGTTATGTTATGACCAAATATGAAAATGTATGTATAATGATAGGTGCAAATTTGAGGTGCTACAGCTGCCCCTATTCAATCAGCTGGGAACCCGAACGGATGATAGCAACGGCTGTCAGACTTTCAGGGTAAACAGGGATTGAATACCAAGAACCGTAGAATTTGCACAATACAGGGATCCAACAATGGAAACGTCCACTGGGATTTATTACTGGGTATATATATTTTTTGGTTGTTTTTTTTTTTCAAAGGGTACGGCCACACCCAGACATCACAACGATGATGAATGGGAATAAAAATCACAACTAGATGCCAACGGACAACTAGGAAAAACTCAAAGTTTACCGAGACCAACGGAGGGGTAACCAGACATTAATGAATGACTGGAAAGGATACAACCATACGTCAACAGACGAAATGGGAAAAACTCAACATTTACCAAGACCAACGGAGAGGTAACCAGACATTAACGAATGACTGGAAGGGATACAACCATACGTCAACGGACGAAATGGGAAAAACTCGACGTTTACCAAGACCAACGGAGAGGTAACCAGACATTAATGAATGACTGGGAGGACTCGACCAGACATCAACGGATGAAATGGGAGAAAACTCGACGTTTACAGACATCGAAAGATGATGTTTACAGACACCAAAAAGATCGACCAGACATTTATTGATGAATGGGAGGACTCGACCAGACATCGACGGATGAATGGGAGAAAACTCGACGTTTACAGACATCGAAAGATGATGTTTACAGACACCAAAAAGATCGACCAGACATTTACTGATGAATGGGAGGACTCGACCAGACATCGACGGATGAATGGGAGAAAACTCGACGTTTACAGACATCGAAAGATGATGTTTACAGACACCAAAAAGATCGACCAGACATTTACAGATGAATGGGAAAACTCGACGTTTACAGACATCGAAAGATGATGTTTACAGACACCAAAAAGATCGACCAGACATTTACAGATGAATGGGAATACTCGACGTTTACAGACATCGAAAGATGATGTTTACAGACACCAACAAGATCGACCAGACATTTACTGATGAATGGGAAAAAAGAGGAATACAACCATACGTCACGGACGAATGGGAAAAACTCAACGTTTATCGAAACCAACGGAGAGGTAAGTCCACATGGGGAGGGTACAACTAGACGTCATAGGACGAATAGGAAAAAC
Organism: Lathyrus oleraceus; assembly: GCF_024323335.1. Taxonomy (NCBI): domain Eukaryota; kingdom Viridiplantae; phylum Streptophyta; class Magnoliopsida; order Fabales; family Fabaceae; genus Lathyrus; species Lathyrus oleraceus. Next base: position 62,603,567 of record NC_066580.1, on the reverse strand, counting down.
TCGACGTTTATCGACACCAACGGAGAGGAGAAACGGAGATAATGAACACAACCAAATCATCAACGGATGATCGGGAAAAACTCGACGTTTATCGACACCAACGGAGAGGAGAAAACTCAACCAGACGTCATAGGACGAAAGGGAGACTCAACGTTTATCGACACCAACGGAGAAGGAGAAAACTCAACCAGACGTCATAGGACGAAAAGGAGACTCAACGTTTATCGACACCAACGGAGAGGAGGAAACTCTACTGGGGAGAGTGAACACAACCAAATCATCAACGGATGATTGGGAAAAACTCGACGTTTATCGACACCAACGGAGAGGAGGAATACTTCTTCGATCTGAAAATCGGAATTTGGCCTGAACGCCACTTCGGTCTGAATACCGGAAAATTGGCCTGAATGCCATAAGTACATCGACCTGATCGTCGGAAACTTCTTCGGTCTGAATACCGGAAAAACATAAGTACATCGACCTGATCGTCGGAAACTTCTTCGGTCTGAATACCGGAAAAAACATAAGTACATCGACCTGATCGTCGGAAACTTCTTCGGTCTGAATACCGGAAAAACATAAGTACATCGACCTGATCGTCGGAAACTTCTTCGGTCTGAATACCGGAAAAAACATAAGTACATCGACCTAATCGTCGGAAACTTCTTCGGTCTGAATACCGGAAAATTGGCCTGAACGCCACTTCGGTCTGAATACCGGAAAATTGGCCTGAATGCCATAAGTACATCGACCTGATCGTCGGAAACTTCTTCGGTCTGAATACCGGAAAATTGGCCTGAGTGCCATAAGTACATCGACCTGATCGTCGGAAACTTCTTCGGTCTGAATACCGGAAAATCATAAGTACATCGACCTGATTGTCGGAAACTTCTTCGGTCTGAATACCGGAAAAAACACAAGTACATCGACCTGATCGTCGGAAACTTCTTCGGTCTGAATACCGGAAAAAACATAAGTACATCGACCTGATCGTCGGAAACTTCTTCGGTCTGAATACCGGAAAATCATGAGACATATTATCTATAGCCGTCCAAACGTAGATAATACACTCGCATGGAAGATTATCCATAACCGGGTTGTAGGTTGTTAGATGGATAAACGACCGAAAAGAAAGGCATCAGGGTACCAGGACTAGGTATGCAAAAGATGACCAATCAAAAGAGGATAAAGTTGCTTACTCGGAGCAAGTATCCAAAAAGAAGGGGAAGACCCAATGGGGACAATACTGCTTGATCAAAGCAAGTATCCAAAGGGGAAAGAATATCAATACCGCAAACCGGACACTGATAACTGCAAAGAGGGGATTACATCTACCGGTTAGTAGGCAGAAAACCACGGAAAAGTAACCAGTCATCGATAGGATGAGCACAAAGGGTTAACTCCACCAAGGGGAGAACGTGGGATTTTACAACTACCAGCTTGTAGGTAGAAAACCACCAAGATAGGACTTACAACTACCGGTTTGTAGATAGAAGCCAACAAATGATCTACTGAGAGACAGAGTGAGAAAAAAGGATTTACAACTACCGGGTAGTGGGTAGAAGACCGTAAAGAAAGGACTTACAGCTACCGGTTTGTAGGTAGAGGCCAACAAATTCCGCTGAGGATAAGATGAATGAGTGTCGGTTAGTGAGCGACTATTCATTTATGCCCCAGGGAAGCACAGGAGACAGCCAACAGGAAGCCAATTTAGGATCGATCCAAAAAGGCAGACTGAAACAAGACTCATCCTAATGAGGAAAGAACTCAATAGGGAACACCCATCCCGTTATGTGTGGGAGGGAACGGAAACAACCGTCATCCACGAGGATGTATCTCAGTGGGGAAATGGCAGGAAAGGATAGACACTTTCTGCTTAAGGGGTTGGCTCTACATGGAGGGATCAGACACACCCATATCTACTAGTGTAAGACCCCAATTTTGGCCCTAAGATCCCTCATGGCCCATATCATATCATATCATGGCCTCAAGGATCACTGCATGCCTTAGTTCCCCCCTAGTGGGTAGATTGCCTTGTGGGTTGATTCTTGATCACCAAGCATGTTTTGCATTTGTATATTATTGCCTTTCATATGTTTACTAACCAAAAAGTACAAAAATATTGTCAGTTTAACCTTGTTGATTGCAGATGAAGCAATTAGGTCAAAGACAGTCAACAGTCAGTCAAAGCAGTGGATGGTGGCCATTCTTGCAGAATTTGGGCACCATGATCAATAATCAAGAGTTCATACAACTTGGGACATCATTTGAAGTCAAGTTCTCAAGGAATCAGGGTTTGGAATTCATCAGAAATGCTCCAGTCATGCAAAACCCTAGAAAAGTCAACAGAAAGTCAAACTTGGTCAACTGTGGATTTAATCAGTGATTTGATGGATAGAATTGATTTGAAGAAGTTCATTCATGCTTGTACAAGCCTCATATATCATGTCAAACCTCATCATGGAAGAAAATCAAGTCAAATCAGAAAATTTCCCAAAATAGAAAGTGGACCTGTAATTTCAACTGCCAAAAATGGAAACTTCTTGATCCTCAACTTACATCATGATACAAGCTCCAAATGAATTTTTGCCCAACATGAAAGTTGAAGATCTTGTTCTCCCATTTTTTCAAAAAGTCCAAGAACTCTCAAATCCCATGTATGGTTGTCAAGATATGATCAATTCAATTTCAAAAATTTGTGAACTTCAAAGAGCCATAACTCATGAACCATAAGGCCAAATTTGGTGGGGTTTTTTCCTACAAACCACATTTTTCCTCCTCTTTCCAAAAATATAAATTTCATTCACCAAAACCTTGCCAATCAAAATGGCATTTTTTGACCTATTTCATTTAAAAATCAAGTTTGACCAATAGTTGACTTTTTGATTCTTTGATTTTTTCTCACTTTGGCCAATTGGGATTTGTTTCATATGGTATTTGCAATTTTCTCCCAGCCTAAAATCATGCTCATGCTATCATCATACTACTATTTTGACCAAAGGTGCAAACTTGGCATTTTTTGCAAATTGGAATCAAAAGAGTAAATCAAGTTAACCAATTCATGAGTAGACAAAAAACAACAAGAGTATTGGTCATTTACAGCCTGTTTTGAGGCCCACTCGAGCAGTCCTTACACCCTCCACTTCCATATGTCAACAATTAGCAAGTTTGCAATTCCATTCATTTAAGCTAATCAAACTTAGCATGCCTTAAACCAATGTTAAACAGACTACATAAGCTCATTTTTCTGCTCATTCAGAACCCTAGCTGCAGCCATACACGACCAACTACTCTCACTCTCACATTTTGCATTTTTGCTCGAAAGTGGATTTCTGCACAAATCATCAAAAACCCTCGAATATCCTTGGTTCCCTCATCATCCAACCAACCTTTGGAAGCTTTTTGAACCTTTAATCACCAGCTGGAACTTCATTTTCTCACTCTGTTTTCTCCAAGCATCAGCTATGGCAGTTGTGAATTCGAGCTTGATTTGAGCTGGTTGAGTCAAGCTGTTTCAAGCAATCACCATTACAAACTTGGACCTGCGTCTGTTCGAGCACAACAACATCAATCTATCACTATTTCCAGTTTTTCTTCAAAAACAAGTAGGTGCTCGACCCTCTCTTTTCATCAAACCATGCTATGTTTTTGATAATCCTTGCCTTGCTGAATGTTGTGAGCTTTATATCATTTGATTTGGTTAACCATGTTGCAAGAAATCTGAACTTTCATTTTCATGAACAAATATGTTTTCCCTCGATTTGGTTTGTTTAGGTTGATTTAATGAAAATGGATACCATATTTGTGTTGCTTGATGTTTGCTGAAGCTAATGATATGCTTGGTTGATCTTTCTGGGTTTGTTGAAATTTCATGATGATTTTTGGTTGATGATGATGATACCCTGCTGTTAAACCCCTTGTCCTGCCCAGAAAGTTTGCAAGAACTTATGCTTGTCTTGTTGTCATTTGATGTTGCATGATGATAATACTTCCTTGCCATGATTAATTGTTGATGCTGGGTGTTGTTGTTGTTCATGATCGATGCTTGAAAATGCCATGGCTGTTGCTAAAACCCTAGGGTTTATGTTGAACCCGGAACTTGAACCTCCATTGGCCAATTTACTGTTCCATTGGCAACAGCCAATGAGAACATTCCATTCTCCTTGCCAAAACGCAGAGTTTGGTTTAATGAAGCGCTTATTTACAAATATGCCATGCGCTGACCATTGTTTGACTTGTTTGCCATGCTCTTTGTTCATGTTTGCTTCAATTATTCACTCATCTTCTAAAATTCATTGCTCATTCAATTTAAATCCAAAAATCATGAAATTTTTTCCATTATTTTCACAAGAATGTCTAGTATTTAATCATGATTTTTAATTATTTTTTGGTTGGCTGGATTTTAAATGGTATGAGTTTTCTTGTCATGTATGCCCAATTGATACCTTGTGCCAAAACTTTTGTGAAATGATGAGAATGTATCCAATGCCCCTGAAATATTTTGTGGTGAAACTAGACTCATTTATCTTTGTTTTGATGTAGAGTTTGTGGATTTCTCATTTGTGGTTTGTGTGATATGATTTTTTGAAGTAAGGTGTTACATTTGGTGTCACAACATGAATGTGCATTTTCATGAAATTTGTTAACTTGTCTCCTGGCCTCCAAATAACTTGAAATTTTGCATGAATGATCTCTTACATGTCTAGTTCATGTGTGATTTTTCCTGGAATTGATTGTGCTGTTTTCCATTTATTTGAGAATTTTCTTCCCTGCCTAGTCAATTGTTGACTTTATGTGATACATGATGCCAAATCCTTTGTGAAATTCTCATACCATATTGTATGATCATGAAATTTCATATATGCATACTAGACATCTTGAGCTTTGTATTGGTGTTAATCTCATTCATTTATCATCTGTTTTCAATTTGATATGATTTTTTGAAGTTGACCCATGTTTGTTGACCTTCATTGTGCATACTTGAAATTATGTTGACTTCTTGATTTTAATTGACTGCCTTCCTCTCATCCCAATGCAATGAAATTTGACATGCTTTCCATGATAGATGTTAGGAATGAATGTGATTTATTTGATAATTTTTGAGATTGTTTGGGTTGACTTTTGAATAAGGTCTTGCTGTTGACCTTTTGTATGCTTCTCTTGCCATGCTTTGCATTCTTTTGTGTATGAAATGACAATGATGCATGATTTGGTTGTGAATCCAATTGAGATAGCTTCTTAAATGTTTGAACATGAATTGGGTTGACTTTCCTTTGCTGTTTTGACCTTTTCTTTCATCTTTGACCCTAGGCTAGTCCTAGTGGTCTTTTGAGCTTACAATTGAGTTAATGTTTCAGGTTAAGCACCAATGCCCCAAAGATCATTCAAATTTGATTGAGTTGGATTATATATATCATGTGCTAACCCTTGTTTTGTAGGTGTGACTCATATAGTTGAGTCTTGTGCTTTGCACATTGGTCCCTCTGTGGTTGACTATTGTTTATCCTTTCCTTTTGTTTTAAACTATTGAGCTGTGTACTAATTGGTTTGACTTTTTCAGGTACTTTAGTTGCTTAAGTTCTTTGAACTTGCTTGCTTTGCTATTTAGCAATTTGCTTTGAGGTATAATTACTTCTTCTTCATGTAGTCTGGAGACCCGGTCTGTTATTTGACCGGGCAAACTGTCTGAAGTCCTCCTTAAGAGGCAATGCTTGTGTGTGTTTAAAATTGTCCCAAGCAGGAAAAGTCCTTCAAGTAAGGCAATTGGTAGATCAAAGGGATAAGCAACCTATCCCCTACTATTCAGTGAGTCCTCTCCTTGCTCCCATTACATGGTTGAAGCATTGAGATAAAAACCCAAGATCTAATCGAGTCAATAATGTGGAAAGAGCTCCATCTTCCTGAGCTCCCACACTTTCTGATATGCTCTCCCTGATCAGGGATAGAAGCAATGAGGCACACCCCTCATCTCCTTTTCATTTGCTTCACCTTAGCCTCTCAATGGCAAGGTTAAGAGCAAATCTTTGACCCTATTCCAGTTGGCCTCAGTGCCTTAACCCTCTTGTGTGAGCCCCCTTTGTTTGGCTATAGAGTGTGCTGTTTGATATTCATTAATTGATCGATTGCTTCATATACACATGTTTGCTTTCATGCTTTGTGCACTCATCATCATTAATTGCTCATCAATGCACAATCATCTCATTTGTCTTTGTGATATTGTCATTGTTGTTTGCCCATTGAGGACAATTGTAAGTCCATTGCTTTGGCATTTGCTCCTATGATATGGAAGGATAGAGTGTAAGACCTCATTGGTCACTCATATCTTCTGTTGTTTGTTTGTTTGATTGTGAGGATACAGTTATAAGTCCCTGTAAGTTGGCATCTGTTTTCCTGTGATCATAATTTGATCTGTTTGATGTGATTGTGAGGATACAGTTATAAGTCCCTGTAAGTTGGCATCTGTTTTCCTGTGATCATAATTTGATCTGTTTGATGTGTATGTGAGGATACAACTGTAAGTCCCTGCAAGTTGGCATTTGTTTTCCTAGGATCATACTGTGTATGTTAGAGTAAGCCCAGAGAAATTGGCATCTGACATCCATATTTTTTTTATCTGTTTGTATGTGAGGTTGCAATTGTAAGTCCCTGTAAGTTGGCATTTGCTTTCCTATGATCATGTGTTGGATATTGGTATAAGTCCAGACAGATTGGCCTCCGGTATCCAAGTTTCATTTTGTTTTAGGAGATTACTGTAAGACCATTGAGTGGCCTCTGATATCCATTTCTGTTTTAGGAGACTGGTGTAAATCCATCTATTAGTATCCGGTATCCGCCTTTTATTTCTTTGTTTGAGGAGATTAGTGTAAGACCATTGAGTGGCATCTGATATCCAGTTTTATTTTAGGAGATTGGTATAAGCCCAGTGATTGGCATCCGATATCCGCTTTTCTTTTCTTTCTTGTTTGTTTGTTATTATCCATTGCTATTCCAAAGGACACACTTGAATCATCTGCTATATGATTTCAAGAAGTGAACCTTCTAAGAAGTTTTACTTTCCATCCTCATCCATTCATCCCCATTACGTCTTAGAACCTTTTCACACATTACCTTTCAAGTTTTGACATAAATGTTGTGCAGACATCTTCATGTTTTCTAACTAAAAACCTGGACTCAAGTCCTTGACTTTTTTCAAACTTCATTTCATAATACTTCTTTGAATCAATCTTAATCATACTTTGACTCCATTTTCATAATCATAATCAGTAACTTCACTCATTCACTTGTTTTGGCTTTGTCCATTGTTAAATGTTTTCATACATGAGCTATAGGTTTGATTTATCTTAGTGGTTGATGTTAATCTCACCTTCTGTCTTTAGTGATTGAATTGTAAGTCTTCCTTGCCTATTATAGGGTTAACCCCTCCCTGGCAAGTTGAAGCTGTTCTCACATGGTGGACGTTGTTGTTTGTATAAGGTTGAGTTTTCTCCCGTGGATAACGTAAGACCTGGGGTTTGTGTTTAAAACTGAATCCACCAACTTTTGGAAATCTTTTAGCCGAACTACGGCGTTTTGATCCTTACCTTTGATGGAAGGTACGTAGGCAGCGGGTTCATCCGTTCAAACCCAATAAAAACTGTATATTCTTTTCTCATCATCCCAATCATGTTTGCACAATGTTTATGTCATAACAAATAACAATTTTTACAACAAGTGTGAAAAGGGATCCCTAGGAGTACCTAGGACGTAGTGGGTGCCTAACACCTTCCCATTGCGTAATTTACCCCTTACCCAGAATCTCTGATCTTTTTATTAGTTTTCTACGTGTAAAACTTCTTAGGCTTTTGTTCGCTTTTTAGCCAATCCTTTGGATAAATAAAAGTGCGGTGGCGACTCGAAATTTCATTGTATCCCTTGCTTATGATTTAATCGATAGATCATATAGCGACGAATACACCGCTACAGAAAAGTGGCGACTCTGCTGGGGATGATCGATTCCTTGGGGGTATTGCCTACTTTTCACCCTTGTTGTGCTATATTATTACTTGTCATTTGACATATTTTTGTACAATTTGGGATCACTGTATTGATTGTAATGTGTGAATTGCTTGATATACAATTGCTGTTTGCTTTGGTGATCTGTGAGATGAGTTCTGTACCCGAACTCGAGTGCTCTCTAGGATAGGAGAATGGCATAGTCTTGTCGACTGGTGTGGAGTATTCCTTAGCCAGTTGACTTGCGAGTCCATTCACTTGGTGGAGGTCATGTTGAACTAATAATGTCACACAAGTTATTTGTGGATAGGCATTATTCTTTCAATCATGTTCCGCAGAAGCCAAGGACCTTAGCTCACCAAACCCATCTTGGCCTATTTTTAGGACCGTAGTGCGGAGGTCGTTTAGATGTCAGTTCTGATACGATTGTCACGCGATACTACACTCATAAGAGTTTCTCTTGAGAATATTCTTGGAATACGAGTATTCGTTCCTCCGATAATATTCGAAAGATGGAACGATGATTATGGGAACCTCTGATAGAACATGTCTGGCAGGTTTAAACCCTAGTACACTCCCTTTGGGTGGTTCTTAACCGAGACTCCATGCTCGTGACTCTCAACAAACCCGTGATTCGTGGTTGAGTCGTTCAAACATTGTTAATATCAATGGATCCCGGATCAGGTGTAAAACCTAAAATCCATCAAAGCGGCTGGTTGATATTAAGAATGTCTGAACCGGTTCATGTACCGTTAATATCAATGGAACTTGGGTGTCGATAAGGTGAAAACCTAAATCCACCAAAATGGATGATTGATATTAGGGATACATAGAGCTTTCCCACGACCTTTGTTTGGCGTGCTTTGCTTGATCCTTGAGTGTGTTTGTTGCATTCATGCATTCACGCGTTCATCCGCATTCATGTCATCAAAAGAGAAAATTTTCAAGGAACTCAAAGGAGTTTATTTGCAAAAAAATTCAAAACATGAAAAAACCAAATTTTTTTTTTTTTTTTTTTTTTCACCTGATATATCTGATGAGATATTCTCATGTATGGTCAAAATGCTTAAATACTTCAAAGTTTGCAAATAAAACCCTCGGGTTCCTTTGATATAAAAACAAGCATATGCATAAACACTTCATGCATCATTTGCATAAGCAGGTGTTTTGTTCCGGTCTCCCGTCCTGTGGTCTGACCCTGCGATCTTCATTTATCTTGAAGACGCACTTCGCCGGTACTATACCAGAGCCGACTCTGCCAGAATCATGGAGCAGTTGGAACAAGAGAACCAAAGTCTGAGAGATGAGGTCGCCAGACTTGGCGCTTTGATGGAGCAACTTCTCGCTGCCCAGAATCAGCCTGCTCAACAGCCAGCAACTCCGGTTCAGCGGACGGTTATTTCAGAAGTGGCTACTTCAACGGTGCCTGTCAGCGCCCATCAGCCCAATGCCATGCCTCCCGGTTTTCCTTGGGGGATGCCTCCAGGCTTCATGCCTGACCTGCCAGCTCCAACATTTGCTCAAATGCCGGCATCTAGCCCGGTCCCTGTTCCCGCTCCTCCTGTCGTGCATACCATGCCTAGGGTAGACGACACCATCTATCACTCTGAGGCTTCTGAGGGCTCAGATGTTCACGAGAAAATGGATGCAATGAACGATCAATTCCTTGAGCTGAGAAAGGAATTGAGGACTCTTAGAGGCAAAGATCTCTTCGGCAAGTCTGCAGCCGAACTCTGCCTAGTTCCCGGTGTCAAAATACCAATCAAATTCAAGGTCCCAGACTTTGAAAAATATAAGGGGAACACCTGTCCATTGGCTCACCTGGTCATGTACGCCAGGAAGATGTCAACACAAACTGATAATGATCAACTCCTGATCCATTATTTTCAAGACAGTTTGTCTGGTGCCGCGCTCAGATGGTACATGAGCTTGGACAGCGTCAACATCCGATCTTTCAATGACCTTGGCGAAGCTTTCGTCAAGCAGTATAAATATAACGTCGATATGGCGCCTGACCGAGATCAACTCAGGTCCATGTCTCAGAAAGACAAAGAGTCGTTCAAGGAGTACGCCCAGAGATGGCGTGAGCTGGCAGCTCAAATCACTCCACCATTGGAAGAGAAAGAGATGACCAAGATTTTTCTGAAAACTCTTGGTTCATTTTATTATGAACGAATGGTGGCTAGCGCTCCCTCTGATTTCACCGAGATGGTGAACATGGGGATGCGTCTTGAAGAAGGTGTCCGCGAAGGACGGTTAGCTAAAGATGATGGTTCTTCCTCTAAACGATATGGGGCGTTTAAGAGGAAAGAAGGTGAAGCGCATGCTGTGCAATCTCAGCCGAAACATAGAAGACCCTCTGTTCAGAGGAAGCCTGCACGACATTCCGGTCATCAGCACCAGGTGGCTCACGTAGCACCTGTTTTCAAGGACAATACTCCTCAACGTCAGCAATATCAGCCTCAGCAATATCAGCATCAACAGCAATATCAACAACCGCAATACCAGCAACAGCAGCGTCCACAGCAACAGGCTTACCAGCCTCGTGGAAGTACGACCAATCAAGCCAACATGAACTATGATAGGAAGAAGATCAGCTTTGATCCGATTCCGATGTCGTATGCAGAGCTTTATCCCTCCTTGTTGGAGAGGAAATTGGTTTCTCCCAGGGATCCTCCTGCTATTCCTGCAAACCCGCAATGGTGGTACAAACCAGACCAGCATTGTGTCTACCATTCCGGTGCTCCGGGCCATAATGTAGAAAACTGTTTCCCGCTGAAGACTAAGGTGCAAGACCTTATGAGAAGCGGAATTCTGAGTTTCGAGGACTCAAACCCGAATGTCACCAGGAACCCATTGCCTTCGCATGGGAAGTCTGTGAACATGATTCAGGAATGCCTGGGGAAATACAAGGTTAAGTATGTCAGCCACATCAGGCAGTCGTTGGTTGATTTACATAAGATGCTGTGTCAGTACAACTATTTGGAGCATAACCACGACAAGTGCCGTGTTTGTTCGGTCAACCGTTTGGGTTGTGACCAGGTTCGCCGAGAACTTCAGAAGATGTTGAATGAAGGTACCATTGAGATTCTCCAGAATCGCAATGTTGATACAGTTGAACCCGAGGTGAATGTCATATCACCGGTGTTCAAGCTACCAGAACCGGTTGTTATTCGCTACAATAGCAATAAGCCTAAGGCTTCACCTTCTTTGATTATCAAACCAGCTGGCCCTGTGCCTTATACATCTGATCGAGCTGTACCCTTCCGGTACAATCCTGTTGCTGTCCAGGATGGGGTCGAGGTGCCTTTGCCTTCTACTTCCGTGACCACTATTGCTGATGTTAGTAGGTTGACCCGAAGCGGTCGTGTATTTTCTGCGCCTCCAAAGGCTACTGTTTCTGATACTGTTGAGCGCCCTGTGGGGACCGCTGTGAATGTTCAGAACCCGGCACTTGATGTTGCCAAACCCTCCTCGTCTGTACAAAAGACTCCTGTTTCTTCAGTTGGCCCAAGTGGCATTGTTGATGAAGAATCTGATGAGATGCTGAGGCTCATCAGAAAGAGTGAGTACAACATTGTAGACCAGCTTCTACACACGCCCTCCAAGATTTCCATTCTTTCTCTATTGCTGAATTCAGAGCCTCATAGGGAGTCTCTGCAGAAAGTCTTGGACCTGGCGTACGTTGATCATGACGTCACCCTGGAACAATTTGATAGCATTGTTGCAAACATTACCGCTTGCAACACTTTGAGCTTTTGTGACGCTGATCTCCCTGAGGAGGGAAGAGACCACAACATGGCTTTACATATCTCTATGAATTGCAAATCTGATGCAATGTCCAATGTGCTGGTGGACACTGGATCGTCCCTTAATGTATTGCCAAAATCCACACTCTCTCGTCTGTCATATCAAGGTCCTCCTATGAGGCAGAGTGGGGTTGTTGTGAAAGCTTTTGATGGGTCACGCAAGACCGTGATTGGGGAAGTTGATCTCCCAATTAAGATAGGACCAAGTGATTTCCAGGTTACTTTTCAAGTAATGGATATCCACCCATCATACAACTGTCTCTTAGGCAGACCATGGATTCACGAGGCTGGCGCCGTGACATCCACCCTACACCAAAAGCTGAAGTTTGTGAAAAACAAGAAATTGGTTGTAGTAGGGGGAGAAAAGGCTCTCCTGGTTAGCCATCTATCTTCTTTCTCGTACATTGACGCGGAGGATGAGGTTGGAACTCAGTTTCAAGCTTTATCTATTGATGAACCAATCGAGAAGAAGTCTCCTTCATTCACTTCCTACCGAGATGCTAAACTGGCCATTGAATGTGGTGCAGTTGCTGGATTAGGGAAAGTGCTTGAACTTGAAGATAACCGATCCCGGGCTGGCATTGGCTATGGTTCTGGGGCATGCAATGAGCAAGGTCTGTTCACAAGTGGAGGATTCATCCATGCTGATCAACCTGAAGAAGAGGAAGCTGCTGCTATCATTGAAGAAGAAGACGCAGAAGACTTGAACAATTTTGTTATTCCTGGTGGTGTCTGCCACAATTGGGTCGCTGTAGATGTTCCTACAGTCATCCATAGATCAGAGTAAATTGTTCACTTTGTTTAAAACCCTTCTCCCATGCCAAAAGGAGAAGTGATGACATTGTTGGCGAAGCATTTAATACAATGATGTTTTCATTCAATTAATGCATTGTCAAACATTTGTTTTTCCATTTGTTTTCACTTTTTGCTTTTTGCATGAAATCAGTGATCACAAAAAAACCTTGAAAAACAAAAACAGCTTTTTCATCTGCATAAATGATTTGCTTGTTTAAATTCAAAAGCTTTTCATTATTCAGAATCATTATGCAGGGATTTCTAAACCCATTGAACGTAATGATCCAACGCCATCTCCCAATCTTGAAGTCCTTGTATCTGAGGCAGAGGAAGATGATGTTAAAGGGGATTCCTGACGAGATTACCCGCCTTCTTGAGCACACTAAGAAGCTCATTCAGCTGTATCACAAAAATCAGCAAAACAGTCAAACTGGGGGATAAAAAAAAAAAGAAACAAAAAAAAAGAGAAAAAAAAAAAAGAAAAGAGAAGAGGGTGAAAAAGATAAAAAAAATCAAAAGCCAGGAAAAATTTTTTCAAAAAAAAAATTTTCCGAAGGAAAAAAAGAAAATTATACCCTCAAGTCCCTAGTTGACTGATGCTGAATGGATTCAGAGTCGTTACGACCAGTTGAATTTGATTGAAGAGAAGCGATTAACTGCCATGTGCCATGGTCAGTTATATCAGCAGAGAATGAAGAAAGCATTCGACAAGAAGGTCAAGCCTCGTGTGTTCCGAGAAGGTGACCTTGTGCTCAAGAAAGTTTTGTCTTTCGCGCTCGATTCCAGGGGCAAGTGGACTCCAAACTACGAGGGTCCATATGTTGTTAAGAGAGCCTTTTCAGGCGGAGCTTTGATGCTTACAACAATGGATGGGGAGGATTTCACTCGTCATGTGATTTCAGATGCAGTTAAGAGATACTTTGCCTAAAAAAGTATATGCAAATGAAAAAAAGAAGAATGAAAAAAAAACAGAATAGCTTGCTAAGTTGAAAACCCGAAAGGGCGGCTTAGGCAAAAATGAGCGTCTCGGTGGAGAACCCGCAAGGGTAATCCAGGCAAAAATTAGAGACTTGAGAAAAAGAGAATATTTGCATCCCGCTAGATTGAGTACCTCACTCTGGGGCAATCTAGGCAAAAATTAGGGATTTGGCAAGTAACTGCATCCTGACAAGACTTTCTGGTTCACCAGTCGTCATTTCGTTAGAAGATTCTCGATTCGTCGTCAACTGAAGCTTTGGATACATCGAGATTCAAATTGGTAGAGAAAGGATCATTATGTTCAATGTAGCCCTCTTCCAATATATATCACTGATTTCAAATTTGTACAGATCTATGGAGTCTTGCCATTTGCAGACTACCATTCCATCAAATCAATTTGAGCTTTTTATCCAATTATTTGCACTCTTATTTGTTTCAATTCAACAAATGTTTTGCATGTTTTAAATTGATAAAATGTCATTGTTTTAAACAAATCAAATTTTTTCAAGATTGTTGTTTAAACAAAGTGAACATTCACAAGATTGAAAGGATACCCAAGAATATCTCAGTGCTCTCCCGAGGGTGGCATGATTTCCAACAGGTAAGACATTTGCTCATATTCCTGGTTTGGTGGTATCTTCTTTCTTCAGATCTTTGTTGAGGTTGTTCCTCAAACAGAGTTGTTGTTGGGGTTGTTCCCCAGTATAGACGCAAGCAGAGTGTTGTTGAAGACTTCGTTTTCTCCAGCAGCAGTTTTCCCACCATGGGTGTTTTCTTATAGAAGTTTCGGTGGTTGATGGTTTGTCATCTTGGTGCCCCGTCACTTTCTCCAGTGGGTCGTCTGCCCCAGACTTTATTTGTCTCCTCAGCGCAGTCGTGAATATAACTAATTGATTGATATTCCCCTCAGCAGTCATGAGTAGAGCTGTTATTAACATCCCCACCAGGGTTGCAAGTGGAGTTGTTACCTCTTCTCTCCATGCAGTGTGCCAGCAGGAGTTGTCTGTTTCCTCAGCATGTTTGTTTTCTTTTGAAGACTCGGTAAGTCAGTGGTTTGATACCCAGTACTTTACCCTTTCCCCGGCGAAGTCGTCCGCGGATTTGTTGCTATCTCTCCATCAGAGTGTTTATTTCTCCTCAGCAGAACAGGATTTATTTTCCTACTCAGTTGGTTGTTTGGGTTGATATCCCAGTGTATTTCCAACCATCTTTTCCTCAGCATGGTCTGCAGAGTGTTTGTTGTGGCAGTTTTGCCTATTGAATGCTTCTTCAATCCCCAATATGGTCGGATGATTGGCTCTAGCATCCAGTGAATGGATTGATTTCCTGACTGCTTGTGATCCCCAGTAGAGTGGCTTTTATTGCAGAATCTACTTGTTGTGATCAATTTGCTGTGTATATTCTCCCCAAGTGGAGTGGTTCGTTGCAGAATCTACTTGTTTGATCTGTCCTCCCTCAGTGGGTTGTTCCCCAAGAGAGTAGCCGACAGTTTTCCCCAGTAGAATTGCTTATGCAGTTAGATTCTATTTGGATGATATCTCTCTCCCTCAGTGGGTTTTTTTTTTCCAGTGGAGTTATGTGGATTTGCTTCTACAGCAGTTCGTGCTTATGCATTTTGTTTCTCGGTTGACACTGGGATCCCCTGCAGATACTTTGGGACTTCTCTTGTTCCCCTACAGATTCGTCTTGGTGGCTGCTTTGCCCGTTGTGACTTTCTGTACCCTGATTGGGTTGTTTACTGATATCTTTGGCTCTCTGTTTCTTCAGCAGTACCCGCAGATCTTTGCTCTTCAGCATGTGGATCTCCGCAGATTGGCTCTCCAGTTGGTTTTTCCCCTGGAAGTATAATACCGGGCGTTGTTCCTGAACCTGTTTGTGTTAGTACTGTCTGTTTTGTCAGCATTCATCAAACATAAATCACGCATATTCATGCATATTCATAAACATTCAGATATTCATGTTGCATTTCTTGCCATATATCTTTTGTTTGTCGTGTCTCCTGCTATGGTGATATAGATCTCTTTACAGATCTCCCTAAGCAGATGTCGGGTGTTATAAATCTCTCCATATAGAGTCAGCCCCATAAGCAGAAAATGTTGTCTTTCCTTCTGCAGTTCCCCACCGAGATATATCCTCGTGGACGACGGTTTCTTCCGTTTCCTCCCAACACATATATTGGGATGGATTTTCCTATTTGAGTTACATCCTCATTAGGACGTGTCTTGATTCAGTCTGTCTTTTCGGATTATTCCCGAATCGGCTATTTGTCAGATGTCTTGTGCTTCCCAGTGGGTTGTTCCCCAGTGGAATGCTTTTTGGGCCTCTACCCTCATAACTGGTAGTTATAAGTCCTATTTTCCTGGCTTTCTTGACAGAATTTGTGGTTATACACCTTTTTATTCTCCAGCCAGAGTTTTGGTTTTCTACCCTCATACCGGTAGTTGTAAACCCTATTTTTCCTGCTTTCCAGCAGTTTGTGGTTTGTTATAAACCCTATTTTGGTTTCCCGTGCGGATTTGTGATTTGTTCTATCCCCACGCGGAGTTTTGGTCTTTTACCCCGTATTCGGTAGATGTAAACCCTAATTTTGTTGGTTATCTTCATCTAGTATTTGATGTTGATTTTCCTTTGCTTGTATAAGTTGCTCAGATCAGCACTTATATCCTTAGCAAGTCTTTTGTGGATAATTGCTGTATGCTAGCAATTTTATCCCCAGCGGGTCCTTTCACCTTTTGTCAGTGATTTGTTCCCCGGATCATTGGTTGTATACCAATGCATCCCCAGCTAGTCCCTGTGGATAATTGCCAGATGCTTGCAATTTATCCTCAGCAGATCGCCTTTCATTTACCCTTTTGTTGGTAATGTCTGTTGCTCCTTTTGATTGGTCATCATTATGTACCTATTCTGGTATCCCGGTGCCTTTCTTTTCGGATTTTATCCTATAAACAACCTACAACCCGGTTAAGGATAATTTTCCATGCGAGGTTATTATTCACGGTCTGCCGGTAATGAATAGTATATCTCATGCGCTCTTTAGTTGGAATCCTTTGTTGATTTTCCCAAATGAGCAAGATTCGTATTCTTTGTAGAATCGAATATCCATCCTTTAACCAATTCGTGTTTTGGATGATGAGTGTTTTGGAACACACACCAATTCACGTTTTTTCAGCCATCCTTTAAACAAGTCTGCTGTTCTAGCTTTCTTTCGGATGATGAGTGTCTTGGAACACACACCAATTCACGTTTTTTGTCCATCCTTTAAACAAGTCTGCTGTTCTAGCTTTCTTTCGGATGATGAGTGTCTTGGAACACACACCAATTCACGTTTTTTGTCCATCCTTTAAACAAGTCTGCTGTTCTAGCTTTCTTTCGGATGATGAGTGTCTTGGAACACACACCAATTCACGTTTTTTTTGCCCATCCGTTAACCAGTTTGCGTTTTGGATGATGAGTGTTTTGGAACACACACCAATTCACGTTTTTTGTCCATCCTTTAAACAAGTCTGCTGTTCTAGCTTTCTTTCGGATGATGAGTGTTTTGGAACACACACCAATTCACGTTTTTTTGCCCATCCTTTAACCAGTTTGCGTTTTGGATGATGAGTGTTTTGGAACACACACCAATTCACGTTTTTTGTCCATCCTTTAAACAAGTCTGCTGTTCTAGCTTTCTTCAGGGTGATGAGTGTTTTGGAACACACACCAATTCACGATTTTTTGTCCATCCTTTAAACAAGTCTGCTGTTCTAGCTTTCTTTCGGATGATGAGTGTTTTGGAACACACACCAATTCACGTCTTTTTATCCATCCTTTAACCAGTTTGCGTTTAGGGTGATGAGTGTTTTGGAACACACACCAATTCACGCTTTTTTGTCCATCCTTTAAACAAGTCTGCTGTTCTAGCTTTCTTTCGGATGATGAGTGTTTTGGAACACACACCAATTCACGTCTTTTTATCCATCCTTTAACCAGTTTGCGTTTAGGGTGATGAGTGTTTTGGAACACACACCAATTCACGCTTTTTTGTCCATCCTTTAAACAAGTCTGCTGTTCTAGCTTTCTTTCGGATGATGAGTGTTTTGGAACACACACCAATTCACGTCTTTTTATCCATCCTTTAACCAGTTTGCGTTTAGGGTGATGAGTGTTTTGGAACACACACCAATTCACGTTTTTTGTCCATCCTTTAAACAAGTCTGCTGTTCTAGCTTTCTTCAGGGTGATGAGTGTTTTGGAACACAAACCAATTCACGTCTTCGGATCTTATCCTATAAACAACCCAGTAACCGGTTCAGGATAATTTTCCTTTCGAGTATATTATTCACGGTCTGCCGGTAATGAATAATATGTCTCGTTCACTCTTAGATTAATCTTTTGTTGCTTTCCCCTCAGAGTAAGATTCATATTCCTTGTGGAATTGAATATCCATCCTATAAACAAGTTTGCTTTCGCTCTCTTCAGGATGATGAGTGTTTTGGAACACACACCAATTCACGTCTTTGGTCGGTCACCTGTTATATACCCAGTAACCGGTATCCTTGGTGTTCCTTCCTGTTTTTGTTACCCTTATACCGATAACATCTCATTCCTTTGTTGCTTCCCTCAGTGGAACTTTTTGTTGCTTCTCCCCAGGAGTCAGCTTGTGTTTCTCCAATGGATTTATTTTCCTTTGGATTTCTTTTCCCCAGTGTGAGTCCTTCACTCCCCGGTGAGTTCTCCAGTCTGTTTTTCTGTTTTTCTAATCAGAGTCGTGTCTTGTTCACGCTGTGTCAGTTTTGTTTTTCCCCAGTTTGGAGTCGTGTCTTGTTCACACATTTCTTTTTCTTTTATTATCCCCAATTAGAGTCTTGTCAGAGTCTCTGTTCCTGGTGAGTGCATTACTCCGATGGATCGTCTTTTCTTCTGTGTGAATCATATTCCCCACAGAGTTTGTGTCTTTTGCATGCATACATTTGCATCATGAGGTCTCTTAGGGACCAAAATTTGTCTCATTACTGTTATTTAAGCCCATTCTACCGCGTCGAGATGAAGATTTCTAAACTTCACTTCTCCGGCTAGAATGACCTTAAATAGGGGCATCTGTAAGACCCCAATTTTGGCCCTAAGATCCCTCATGGCCCATATCATATCATATCATGGCCTCAAGGATCACTGCATGCCTTAGTTCCCCCCTAGTGGGTAGATTGCCTTGTGGGTTGATTCTTGATCACCAAGCATGTTTTGCATTTGTATATTATTGCCTTTCATATGTTTACTAACCAAAAAGTACAAAAATATTGTCAGTTTAACCTTGTTGATTGCAGATGAAGCAATTAGGTCAAAGACAGTCAACAGTCAGTCAAAGCAGTGGATGGTGGCCATTCTTGCAGAATTTGGGCACCATGATCAATAATCAAGAGTTCATACAACTTGGGACATCATTTGAAGTCAAGTTCTCAAGGAATCAGGGTTTGGAATTCATCAGAAATGCTCCAGTCATGCAAAACCCTAGAAAAGTCAACAGAAAGTCAAACTTGGTCAACTGTGGATTTAATCAGTGATTTGATGGATAGAATTGATTTGAAGAAGTTCATTCATGCTTGTACAAGCCTCATATATCATGTCAAACCTCATCATGGAAGAAAATCAAGTCAAATCAGAAAATTTCCCAAAATAGAAAGTGGACCTGTAATTTCAACTGCCAAAAATGGAAACTTCTTGATCCTCAACTTACATCATGATACAAGCTCCAAATGAATTTTTGCCCAACATGAAAGTTGAAGATCTTGTTCTCCCATTTTCAAAAAGTCCAAGAACTCTCAAATCCCATGTATGGTTGTCAAGATATGATCAATTCAATTTCAAAAATTTGTGAACTTCAAAGAGCCATAACTCATGAACCATAAGGCCAAATTTGGTGGGGTTTTTTCCTACAAACCACATTTTTCCTCCTCTTTCCAAAAATATAAATTTCATTCACCAAAACCTTGCCAATCAAAATGGCATTTTTTGACCTATTTCATTTAAAAATCAAGTTTGACCAATAGTTGACTTTTTGATTCTTTGATTTTTTCTCACTTTGGCCAATTGGGATTTGTTTCATATGGTATTTGCAATTTGCTCCAAGCCTAAAATCATGCTCATGCTATCATCATACTACTATTTTGACCAAAGGTGCAAACTTGGCATTTTTTGCAAATTGGAATCAAAAGAGTAAATCAAGTTAACCAATTCATGAGCAGACCAAAAACAGCAAGAGTATTGATCATTTACAGCCTGTTTTGAGGCCCACTCGAGCAGTCCTTACACCCTCCACTTCCATATGTCAACAATTAGCAAGTTTGCAATTCCATTCATTTAAGCTAATCAAACTTAGCATGCCTTAAACCAATGTTAAACAGACTACATAAGCTCATTTTTCTGCTCATTCAGAACCCTAGCTGCAGCCATACACGACCAAATAGTCTCACTCTCACATTTTGCATTTTTGCTCGAAAGTGGATTTCTGCACAAATCATCAAAAACCCTCGAATATCCTTGGTTCCCTCATCATCCAACCAACCTTTGGAAGCTTTTTGAACCTTTAATCACCAGCTGTAACTTCATTTTCTCACTCTGTTTTCTCCAAGCATCAGCTATGGCAGTTGTGAATTCGAGCTGGATTTGAGCTGGTTGAGTCAAGCTGTTTCAAGCAATCACCATTACAAACTTGGACCTGCATCTGTTCGAGCACAACAACATCAATCTATCACTATTTCCAGTTTTTCTTCAAAAACAAGTAGGTGCTCGACCCTCTCTTTTCATCAAACCATGCTATGTTTTTGATAATCCTTGCCTTGCTGAATGTTGTGAGCTTTATATCATTTGATTTGGTTAACCATGTTGCAAGAAATCTGAACTTTCATTTTCATGAACAAATATGTTTTCCCTCGATTTGGTTTGTTTAGGTTGATTTAATGAAAATGGATACCATATTTGTGTTGCTTGATGTTTGCTGAAGCTAATGATATGCTTGGTTGATCTTTCTGGGTTTGTTGAAATTTCATGATGATTTTTGGTTGATGATGATGATACCCTGCTGTTAAACCCCTTGTCCTGCCCAGAAAGTTTGCAAGAACTTATGCTTGTCTTGTTGTCATTTGATGTTGCATGATGATAGTACTTCCTTGCCATGATTAATTGTTGATGCTGGGTGTTGTTGTTGTTCATGATCGATGCTTGAAAATGCCATGGCTGTTGCTAAAACCCTAGGGTTTATGTTGAACCCGGAACTTGAACCTCCATTGGCCAATTTACTGTTCCATTGGCAACAGCCAATGAGAACATTCCATTCTCCTTGCCAAAACGCAGAGTTTGGTTTAATGAAGCGCTTATTTACAAATATGCCATGCGCTGACCATTGTTTGACTTGTTTGCCATGCTCTTTGTTCATGTTTGCTTCAATTATTCACTCATCTTCTAAAATTCATTGCTCATTCAATTTAAATCCAAAAATCATGAAATTTTTTCCATTATTTTCACAAGAATGTCTAGTATTTAATCATGATTTTTAATTATTTTTTGGTTGGCTGGATTTTAAATGGTATGAGTTTTCTTGTCATGTATGCCCAATTGATACCTTGTGCCAAAACTTTTGTGAAATGATGAGAATGTATCCAATGCCCCTGAAATTTTTTGTGGTGAAACTAGACTCATTTATCTTTGTTTTGATGTAGAGTTTGTGGATTTCTCATTTGTGGTTTGTGTGATATGATTTTTTGAAGTAAGGTGTTACATTTGGTGTCACAACATGAATGTGCATTTTCATGAATTTTGTTAACTTGTCTCCTGGCCTCCAAATAACTTGAAATTTTGCATGAATGATCTCTTACATGTCTAGTTCATGTGTGATTTTTCCTGGAATTGATTGTGCTGTTTTCCATTTATTTGAGAATTTTCTTCCCTGCCTAGTCAATTGTTGACTTTATGTGATACATGATGCCAAATCCTTTGTGAAATTCTCATACCATATTGTATGATCATGAAATTTCATATATGCATACTAGACATCTTGAGCTTTGTATTGGTGTTAATCTCATTCATTTCTCATCTGTTTTCAATTTGATATGATTTTTTGAAGTTGACCCATGTTTGTTGACCTTCATTG
Organism: Lathyrus oleraceus; assembly: GCF_024323335.1. Lineage (NCBI taxonomy): Eukaryota > Viridiplantae > Streptophyta > Magnoliopsida > Fabales > Fabaceae > Lathyrus > Lathyrus oleraceus. The sequence continues at coordinate 62,581,868 of NC_066580.1, read as the reverse complement.
TGCATACTTGAAATTATGTTGACTTCTTGATTTTAATTGACTGCCTTCCTCTCATCCAAATGCAATGAAATTTGACATGCTTGCCATGCTAGATGTTAGGATTGAATGTGATTTATTTGATAATTTTTGAGATTGTTTGGGTTGACTTTTGAATGAGGTCTTGCTGTTGACCTTTTGTATGCTTCTCTTGCCATGCTTTGCATTCTTTTGTGTATGAAATGACAATGATGCATGATTTGGTTGTGAATCCAATTGAGATAGCTTCTTAAATGTTTGAACATGAATTGGGTTGACTTTCCTTTGCTGTTTTGACCTTTTCTTTCATCTTTGACCCTAGGCTAGTCCTAGTGGTCTTTTGAGCTTACAATTGAGTTAATGTTTCAGGTTAAGCACCAATGCCCCAAAGATCATTCAAATTTGATTGAGTTGGATTATATATATCATGTGCTAACCCTTGTTTTGTAGGTGTGACTCATATAGTTGAGTCTTGTGCTTTGCACATTGGTCCCTCTGTGGTTGACTATTGTTTATCCTTTCCTTTTGTTTTAAACTGTTGAGCTGTGTACTAATTGGTTTGACTTTTTCAGGTACTTTAGTTGCTTAAGTTCTTTGAACTTGCTTGCTTTGCTATTTAGCAATTTGCTTTGAGGTATAATTACTTCTTCTTCATGTAGTCTGGAGACCCGGTCTGTTATTTGACCGGGCAAACTGTCTGAAGTCCTCCTTAAGAGGCAATGCTTGTGTGTGTTTAAAATTGTCCCAAGCAGGAAAAGTCCTTCAAGTAAGGCAATTGGTAGATCAAAGGGATAAGCAACCTATCCCCTACTATTCAGTGAGTCCTCTCCTTGCTCCCATTACATGGTTGAAGCATTGAGATAAAAACCCAAGATCTAATCGAGTCAATAATGTGGAAAGAGCTCCATCTTCCTGAGCTCCCACACTTTCTGATATGCTCTCCCTGATCAGGGATAGAAGCAATGAGGCACACCCCTCATCTCCTTTTCATCTGCTTCACCTTAGCCTCTCAATGGCAAGGTTAAGAGCAAATCTTTGACCCTATTCCAGTTGGCCTCAGTGCCTTAACCCTCTTGTGTGAGCCCCCTTTGTTTGGCTATAGAGTGTGCTGTTTGATATTCATTAATTGATCGATTGCTTCATATACACATGTTTGCTTTCATGCTTTGTGCACTCATCATCATTAATTGCTCATCAATGCACAATCATCTCATTTGTCTTTGTGATATTGTCATTGTTGTTTGCCCATTGAGGACAATTGTAAGTCCATTGCTTTGGCATTTGCTCCTATGATATGGAAGGATAGAGTGTAAGACCTCATTGGTCACTCATATCTTCTGTTGTTTGTTTGTTTGATTGTGAGGATACAGTTATAAGTCCCTGTAAGTTGGCATCTGTTTTCCTGTGATCATAATTTGATCTGTTTGATGTGATTGTGAGGATACAGTTATAAGTCCCTGTAAGTTGGCATCTGTTTTCCTGTGATCATAATTTGATCTGTTTGATGTGTATGTGAGGATACAACTGTAAGTCCCTGCAAGTTGGCATTTGTTTTCCTAGGATCATACTGTGTATGTTAGAGTAAGCCCAGACAAATTGGCATCTGACATCCATATTTTTTTTATCTGTTTGTATGTGAGGTTGCAATTGTAAGTCCCTGTAAGTTGGCATTTGCTTTCCTATGATCATGTGTTGGATATTGGTATAAGTCCAGACAGATTGGCCTCCGGTATCCAAGTTTCATTTTGTTTTAGGAGATTAGTGTAAGACCATTGAGTGGCCTCTGATATCCATTTCTGTTTTAGGAGACTGGTGTAAATCCATCTATTGGTATCCGGTATCCGCCTTTTATTTCTTTGTTTGAGGAGATTAGTGTAAGACCATTGAGTGGCATCTGATATCCAGTTTTATTTTAGGAGATTGGTATAAGCCCAGTGATTGGCATCCGATATCCGCTTTTCTTTTCTTTCTTGTTTGTTTGTTATTATCCATTGCTATTCCAAAGGACACACTTGAATCATCTGCTATATGATTTCAAGAAGTGAACCTTCTAAGAAGTTTTACTTTCCATCCTCATCCATTCATCCCCATTACGTCTTAGAACCTTTTCACACATTACCTTTCAAGTTTTGACATAAATGTTGTGCAGACATCTTCATGTTTTCTAACTAAAAACCTGGACTCAAGTCCTTGACTTTTTTCAAACTTCATTTCATAATACTTCTTTGAATCAATCTTAATCATACTTTGACTCCATTTTCATAATCATAATCAGTAACTTCACTCATTCACTTGTTTTGGCTTTGTCCATTGTTAAATGTTTTCATACATGAGCTATAGGTTTGATTTATCTTAGTGGTTGATGTTAATCTCACCTTCATTCTTTAGTGATTGAATTGTAAGTCTTCCTTGCCTATTATAGGGTTAACCCCTCCCTGGCAAGTTGAAGCTGTTCTCACATGGTGGACGTTGTTGTTTGTATAAGGTTGAGTTTTCTCCCGTGGATAACGTAAGACCTGGGGTTTGTGTTTAAAACTGAATCCACCAACTTTTGGAAATCTTTTAGCCGAACTACGGCGTTTTGATCCTTACCTTTGATGGAAGGTACGTAGGCAGCGGGTTCATCCGTTCAAACCCAATAAAAACTGTATATTCTTTTCTCATCATCCCAATCATGTTTGCACAATGTTTATGTCATAACAAATAACAATTTTTACAACAAGTGTGAAAAGGGCTCCCTAGGAGTACCTAGGACGTAGTGGGTGCCTAACACCTTCCCATTGCGTAATTTACCCCTTACCCAGAATCTCTGATCTTTTTATTAGTTTTCTACGTGTAAAACTTCTTAGGCTTTTGTTCGCTTTTTAGCCAATCCTTTGGATAAATAAAAGTGCGGTGGCGACTCGAAATTTCATTGTATCCCTTGCTTATGATTTAATCGATAGATCATATAGCGACGAATACACCGCTACAACTAGGGAGGATCTACTGGAGAGATCTGTATCACCAAATAGTAGGAGGCAACAATCAACAGATAGCCGGCAACAGCTGCAACATGAGTATCCAAATGCTATGATTATGCATGTATGCATTCTACCTAACATGTATGATGAATGCTGACAAACAAACATGCGCAACACGTAGGTCCGGGGATCAACCACCCGGTACTACTCCTTTTCCATAGGGAGGGTCAAAAACACCAGAGAGCAAACGCGATCTGCTGGAAACCGGGATATCAGGGAACAACACCATTCTGCGGGGAGAGGAGAAGACTGCTCTGCTGGAGAGACGAACGCTAACGTCTTCAGTAAACACTCTGCTTGGGGAACTGCCCCACAAAAGTATTTCAACAGCAACCTTGCTGGGAATGCCCCACGGCAGGGCTCAAACAAACCTATACTGGAGATGCCCCACAATAGGGCTAACAGGGACCTGAAGGAAGAATGTTGCACTGCCGGGAACATGAAGATAAACAACTTCAACCAACACTGCACTGAGCAACCTTGCTGAGGAGAAACCAAAAGAGGTCCGACAGGAGAGAGATAAAGTTATGCTCGAGATACGAACAAATGTCTTACCTGTTGGTAATCATACCACCCTCGGGAGAGCACTGCGGATCTCCTAAGTATCCTTTCATCATCGTGAATGTTCCCTTTGTTTAAGAACAATTTTTTTTGGAAAAATTTGTTTATTTTGAAAAACAATGATACTTTATCAATTAAAAACATGCAAAACATTTGTTGAGTTGAAACAAATAAGAGTGCAAATAATGGGATAAACGCTCAAATCGATGTGATGGAATAGTAGTCTGCAAAGGGCGAGACTCCATAGATCTGTACAAGTTTGAAATCAGTGATATATATTGGAGAGGGCTACATTGAACATAGTGACCTTTCCTCTACCATTCCGAACTTTCGATGTATTCGGAGCTTCAGTCGACGACGAATCGAGAATCCCTGACGGATGACAGATATAGAGCACAGTCTTGTCAAGATGCAGTTACTTGCCAAATCCCTAATTTTTGCCTAGATTGCCCCAGTGTGAGGTGATCAATCTAGCGGGATGCAAATTCTTTTTTCAATGTCTCTAACTTTTGCCTGGATCGCCCTTTCGGGTTTTCAATCCACCGAGACGCTCCTTTTTGCCTAAGTCGCCCTTTGGGGCGTTCGACTTAGCGAGCTATTTTGCCTCTTTTTTTTTGTTTTAGGCGAAGTATTTCTTGACTGCATCGGAATTCGTAGGACGAGTGAACTTCTTCATCCATTGCTGTAAGTGTCAGAGCATTGCCTGAAAAGGCTCTCTTGACAACATATGGACATTCATAGCTTGGGGTTCACTTGCCCCTGGAATCGGGCACGAAAGACAAGACTTTCTTGAGCACAAAGTCACCTTCTCGGAACACACGAGGCTTGACCTTCTTGTTGAATGCTTTTTCACTCTCTGCTGATATGACTGACCATAACACATGGCAGTTGATCTCTTCTTTTCGATCGAATTCAGCATCAGCCAACTTGGGACTTTGAGGGTGCTATTTTCTTTTATTTCTTTCTTCTTTTTTTTTCTTTCTTCTGATTTGATTTCTTTTGATTTCTCTTGATTTTGCACCCTCCTCTTTCTTTTTTTCCTTTTTTTTTTGTTTTGTTATGCCCTAGTTAGCTGTTCTGCTGATTCTCGAGATGCAGCTGAGTGATTTTCTTTTCTTGCTCAAGAAGTCGGGAAATACCGTCAGGAATCCCTTCAACATCATCTTCGTCCGCTTCGAATACAGGGAATTCAAAATTGGGAGATGACGTCCGATCATTATGTTCAATGGGTTTGAGAAACAACCTGCATAAAGATTTTGAGTATAAAAAGCACTTTGAAAATCAAACAAGACAATCGTTATGCAGATGAAAAGATTGCTTTTATTCTTGTTTTTAGGGTTTTTTGTGATCACCAATTTCATGCAAAAAGCGAAAAGGGAAAACAAATGGAAAAACAAATGTTTAACATGAATTTATTTGAATGAAAATATCATTGCACAAAATGTTGCCAACAATGTCATCACTTCTCCTTTTGGCATGGGAGAAGGGTTTTTAAACAAAGTGATTATTGCTCTGACTTATGAACAACTATAGGAAAGCCCACAGTGACCCAATTGTGATAGATCCCACCGGGGATGACAACTGTCAGAATCTCTTGCATCAGTGTCATGAACCGGGCCATGTTTGCCCTCATTTCGGCCAATTCTGCTTGAACCTGATCCATACTCCTCTGTTGATTCAATCTGGTTGAGTAGCGGTGCGGACGATGATCAACAATCCTGTCTCAGTCAGGAACCAAAGTGAGAAGTCTCTCCCAAACATGTCTGCAATGCAAGGATGATATGTGCATGATATGCATGATATGGGTATTATTTTGTCATGAATGATCCTGATAAAGGATATGCGTATGCGAGTTAACTTTTTTCATGCATTATTACTTTTTTTTTGAAAAATAAACATGCTATGATGCAAATGATGGAGCCAAGACTGGCAGGCTGTGCATCTCGGCACACCGGATCGGAGCTTTGGCTTGAACTTGGAGTCACAATTCCTCTGAAACCCAAAGTCAACTGATAAACTGTCATCTGAACCCAAATCTAGAGAACCGAGTCGCCATAAATCCGACTTGGGGAGTTCCGAAATAAACGGAACTGCAGATTACATCACTATCATCACAGGAACATCCACCGAACGGATGACAGCCAGCTCCTCTGAACAGGTACTCTCAAATTCAACCCGGGGATCCGAAATAAACGGAACCCGCTGATAAACCACGGACAGAACTCCGGCGTCCCAGAAATAAATGTCCATAATTCACAGTCACCACAGTACCGGGAGTCACCAACTGTACCTGTTAAAATGATCAATCCCCCCCCCCCCCCCCCACTCACGGGTGTCGTCTAGGCCAGGGTAAGGTCGAGAGAAACGCAGCATAAATAACCTTTCGCAGAATACCATCATATACACACCCGAAGTATGTAACGACAATATCCCACCAGGGTCTGAACTGCTCGTGATATAAATGTTCCGCTAAGTGGCGCGATACCACCCGCTTCCCATGAATCACTCTATTCCTAAGCATCCTATATTTCACTCATGGCCTGGGTATTGGGCCTTTTACCTCAAGTGACTCCCACCCCCAACAGAGAAGCACAGCCAGATGAACAGAGAATATGAATGAATGCAAACATTAATGCAAACAATAAATGCAAACAGTAAATGCAAATATATACAAATGAATGCAATAAATACAACAACAAACAGCAACCAAAACCCTAACCTAGAGAGCGCTAGGAGAGACTCGCTCAGGGAAGATGGACCAGCATAGGTCAACTTCTCTATATCCCCAGCAGAGTCGCCAGCTGTCGCATTACGCGAAAAACCGGCGGAAAAACAAGAACAACAGAGCCGCCACCGTGCGTTATTTATCCCAAAAGAGGGAAAGGAAACGCTCAGAGTAAACCTGGAAAAGACGTGGTCTCGCGACCAAAGAGAATGGGATCGGGAGTCGGTTATGCGAAGGGAAGGTATTAGCACCCCTACGCATCCGTCGTACTCGACGGGATCCACGCACAAAAGGAAGGAAAATGGTTGCTAAAACACTGCTCAAACACACACACACACTGGCTGAAAGAGACACAAGAAAACAAACAAGACTGAAACTGACTCGGTAGGATATCGCATCCTGGGCCTACTTAGTCTATCAGGCATAGACATCAGAGTCGAAGTAGTTCGGACTGGGGAAACGACACATGCTCGCTAGGGTATCGCACCCTATGCATACGTATCTTCTCGGACGAGAGGAGAATCAGAGCACTCGTAGCTCGGCTGACACGCACACAAACAAACACAGGCAAAGGCAAACGTGGAGCCCGAATGCCAATCACTGGACTTACATCAACATCCGAACCAAAACACACCCACACTGGAACCCGAATGCCACTCGATGGACTTACATCAACTTCCAAGCACACAACAACACACACAGAGGGGTTGAAGACAAAAAGGTTGAAAAAGAAAAAGGGCGCCCGGAGAGATCAGCTCATCTCCTGCCTACGTACCTCATCTGGTATGAGGATCAGGGCGACGTAGTTCCCCTACGCAGGGACACATGACTAGCCTAACCAGATAACAGAGGGAGACACAACTAGGGAGACTACGACTCGAGCCTAAATGTTATCATGCAAATCATCCCTAAGTTAAGGTTTCTAACTAACTTGCACAGGAAGCAAGCCTATCCTAAACATGACTTGCACAGGAAGCAAGCCACCTCTAACTTGCACAGGAAGCAAGCTAAAGCAAACCTAACTTGCACAGGAAGCAAGTCAAACAAACACACAAACACAGGTAGCACACACTACATGCAAGCAATGGGCTCAAACAAGGTTAGGTTTTAGTCGAGGGGTCATATCAACCTCAACAAACAAACCACTGGAACTAGGTAGTGTTAGCTCTTAACCTTGCCATTGAGGGGCTAAGGTGAAGCAGATGAAATGTGAGTGAAGATAAGACTTCACAACTCTTATCCCTGGCCTGGGAGAGCTTAAGACAAGAATGTGTGGGTTCAGAAGGTGGGAACCCTTCTACACATTTGAAACTGACTCAACTGTACAATTGTACAAGATCTTGGGTTTGTATTTGCAATGCGTCAACATAGTGGTGTGAGCAAAGTAGATGACACACAGAATAGCAGGGGATGGATTGCACATCCCTTGTGTATGCCAATGCCTCTTCACTTAGGAGGTCTTTGAATATGTACAGGACAAATGTAAACAGTCACAAACATCGCCTCTTAAGGAGGACTTCAGACAGTTGCCTGGCCAAGTAACAGGCCAGGTCTTCCAGACTACATGAAGTAAAGAAGTTATACCTCAATGCAAATTGCTATTAAGCAAAGCAAAGCAAAGTTCACAAGGAACTAAAAGCAACTAAAGGTACCTGAAACCAGTCAGACAAAATCAGTACACAACTCAAAGTTAAAGCAGAAAGAGATAGAGATCAACAGTCACACAATCAGTTAAATGTGCAATGCACAAGGCTCAAGGCATGTGAGCCAAGCAACCTACAAGACAAACAAGTTAGTACTGATAATCAATCAAGCATCAATCAATTCGTATTGATCTCCCTAAGGCAACTGCTTCTTATCCTGAAAAAATGAACTCAAACATGAGTAACAGGACTATTTCACAAAATCACCAAGGCATGAGTAACAATGACCAGAAATGAGAAATTCATAAACTTTATACCGAAATCACCATGGATGTGTCTAGTTTGTGCACAAAAAAATTTCAAAGTCAAAGGATAAAGCATGACTATTTCACAAAGGTTTTGGTAAAATGTGCAAAAAATGGATACATGTCACAATCCCTAATGCCAATTAAAAACCAACCATCCAAAAATTCTGGAATAAATATGACAAAATAATAGAGATCATGATGAAGACAATGCAAAAAATCCCATTCAAATTGGTTTAAAAACAATGGAGTTATGATTTTTACAAGTTTGGCATGGTAAATGAAATAAACATTACAACATTAAAATGATTAATGGAATAAATGTTTAATAAAAAGCCAAAAGGACCAAAATGTCCCTCGCTGAGTATGAAACTCAGCGTTTCATTTAAATGGTGGGTCAACTCTCGGTCAAACGAAGGCACAAACCACTCACACGCTTGCATGGCCCACGCCCTTAGCCAATCACATTTCGTCTTCCTCATGCACACATAAACCCTAACATGCTACAGTAAACGAAAAAGAAAATCTGGGCAGCGTTCAAGTTCTTCCACGCAAAACCCAGGCTCATGAACAAATCTCGGGTATTTCAAATCCAAACACACCAATCCATAGTTCCTATTTCCTACATCATGAATCCGCATACTAATCGCAATGAAACGCAACAGCCAGCATAAAATAGAGCAAATAAGTTTGGTATCACAAACATAAATTGAAGATATCTCAACCAAATCTCAACGAAAATCAAAAATAAAAGGTCCAGGGTGTTCATGGCAGTGAGATGTACATAAGCCATCATAACATTTCATGAATTTTGGAAATGGATTCCTAACCTTTAATTCATGGCAGAGTTGGGATGGTGGCTGTTGAGCTTTAAGATGTGCAAACAGAAGTTCCAATGAGTTCAGGTTGAAGAATGGACGAAAGGCATTGGCTCAATGATGCTTCATCTTCTTCCAATCGCGAACTGTCATGAGTGAGCTTCCATGGAGCAGTCTTGGAAAATGCTTCTACCGTCGAGTTTTATCACTTGCCAAGGCTTCCAAGGGACTTGCAGAAGGTGAATCCAAGCTTAATAACCAAGGCTCTTTGCAATTTTGTCCAGAAAAATCCAAGTGAAGCAAATGAGAAAAATGAGAGAATGCAATTTTCTGTTTTTACCAAGTGGCTGCTGCTAAGGTTTCTCAGTCATAAAAATGAGTTATATATACTCTGATTAATGAAGCTTAACCATGGTAAGTGACTTTGGGCTTAAAAAAAAGTGTTTTGGGTCATTTGCTAAAAATTCACCAATTTGCATGGAGGTGCATGCAAGTGCACGAAATTGGGCTTTGGACAAAGTCTAAATATCATTTCTGAAACATTCCAAGTGGTAAAAGTCATTGGAAATGTTTATTTTAAAAGTCCATTTTTTTACCTCACTTAAATTAATCCATGCCACTCCAAAAATGCCATTTTGATTGGTGATGTTTTGGTGAATGGTGATGACATATTTGGAAAGATGGCATCAAATGTGACTTGTATCAAAAAACCCCACCCAATTTGGCCAAATGGTTTGAGAGATATGGCCTTTTGAAGTTCAAAAATTCTTGACAATGACTTGATCATAACTTGCCAACCATACATGGGAATTGAGTGTTCTTGGACTTTTTGGAAATGGGAGAACAAGATCTTCAACTTTCATGTTGGGAAAAAATTCATTTGAAGCTTGTATCATGATGTAAGTTTGAGGATCAAGACTTTCCATTCTTGGCAAATTCCAATTACAGGTCAACTTTCTATTTTTGGAAATTTCTTGTCTGGCTTCAAATTCTTCAATGATGATGTTTGCCATGTTATATGAGGCCTATTTGGACATGAATAAGCTCTCTCAAACCAAATTCCACCATCAAATCACTGATTAAATGCACAGTTGACCAACGGTTGACTTTTTAGGGTTTCTGGTGAACTGAGCTAGGACTGATGACTTCTGAACATCCAATCCTTGACCAAAATACTTCAAAAGGACCCCTAGGTCATGTGAACATGTTGGACAAACCCTAGGGCCTTGGCTCAATGAGAATTGCACTTGCTTGCTTGATTGACTGATCTCCTGACCAGTTTGACCTAATTCTTCTGATGACTTGCACTTGAGGCAAAGGGGACAATGCAATGTTATGCAGTGGACCATGTTATGTTATGACCAAATATGAAAATGTATGTACAATGATAGGTGCAAATTTGAGGTGCTACACTCCTCCAGGGTAGGCAACAGCTGAAAGTCTGGAAAAGAGAAGCAGTGATACAGAGGATCATAGAACTGCGCCAAAGTATTCATCAGTCCTTCATCAACCTGAGTAGTCAGCAGAGGCAGAAGCTTCCCATAGCGAGCTTTGAAACCCAAGGGATCTAATACATAAGATATCAGATTCCTTAACTCTTTCAGATCGGGCTGTCTAAAGCTGTACTTCTTTGTATGCCTTTTTGGTCTTTCCATATCTGAAAATTTTGCAAATAAACCCCTTAAGTTCCTTGAAAATTTTCTTTTTCTAATGATATGGATGCGGATGAATGCATGAATGCATGAATGCAACAATCACACTCAAGGATCAAGTAAAGCACATCAGACAAAGGTCATGGGATAGTTCGTATTATCCTTAATATTAATCATCCATTTTGGTGGATTATGGTTTTCACCTTATCGACACCCAAGTTCCATTGATATTAACGATATAAGAACGATTCAAACCTCCTTAATATCAATCATCCGTTTTGGTGGATTATGGTTTTCACCTTATCAACACCCAGGTTCCATTGATATTAAGGTTATCTGAACAGATCAACCATGAATCACGGGTTTGTTGTGAGTCACGAACATGGAGTCTTGGTTAAGAACCACCCAAGGGGAGTGTACTATGGTTTAAACCTGCCGAACATGTTGTACCAGAGGTTCCCATAGTCATCATCCCATCTTTCGAATATTATCGGAGGAACGAATACTCGTATTCCAAAAATATTCTCAAGAGAGACTCTTATAAGTGTAGTATCGTGTAACAATCGCATCAGATCTTACATCTGAATGACCTCCGCACTACGTCCTAAAAATAGGCCAAGATGGGCTTGGTAAACTAAGTTCCTTGGCTTCTAAGGCACATGATTGGAAGAATAATGCCTAACCACAAATAACTTGTGTGACATTATTAGTCCAACATGACCTCCACCAAGTGAATGTACTCGCAAGTCAACTTGCTAAGGAATAACTCCACACAAGTCGACGAGACTATGCCATTCTCCTATCATAAGGTACACTCGAGTTCGGGTATAGAACTCATCTCACAGATCACCAAACAAGTAAGCAATTGATATATCAAGCAAATCAATCATTACAAACAATACATTCATCCCAAATTTGCACAAAAATATGTCATAAACAATATATGACGACAATTGTGAAAAGTTGGCAAACCCACTAGGAGTCTCCCCAACAGAGTCGCCACTTTTCTGTAGCGGTGTATTCATCACTTTATGATTTATTAATTAAACCATAAGCAAAACATACAAGATAGAGTCGCTGTAGCACCTCAAATTTGCACCTCCCATTTTGTACATACATTTTCATTTTAGGTCATCAGCATTGCATTGTCCATTGCATAGCTCATTGCATTATCATTTGCATAGTCCACCAAGTCATCAGTTAACTGGTCAGGAGAATCAGTTGTGCAAGCAAGCAAGTGCATTTTACATGGAATCAAAGCCCTAGGGTTGGTATATTGGGCTCATATGATTCAAGGATCATTTTGAATAGGTTTGGCTAAAGATTGGGTGTTCAAAGTTCATCAGTCAATGATCAATTCATCTGAAACCCTAGAAAGTCAACAAAAGTCAACTGTCAGTTCAACCATGGATTTGAAGGTGGGAGATGGTTAGAGAGGCCTCATTCATGTCCATACAAGTCTCATTTGACATTTCAAACATCAACATTGAAGAATTTGGGGTCAGCTGAAAACTTTCCAAAAATAGTAAGTGACCTGTAATTTGAAATTGCCAAAAATGGAAAGGTTTTCTCCTCATGATTACATCATCAAGAAAGCTTCAAATGAAATTTTGTCCAACATGAAAGTTGAAGATCTTTCTCTCCCATTTCCAAAAAGTCCAAGATCATGAATTTCTCATGTATGGTTAAAAAGATATAGATCAAACATGGCCAAGTGAACATGGAACTTCAAACATGCATAACTTCTTAACCAAAAGGCCAAATGGAGTGGTTCTTTTTGCAACATTCTTGTTTTGACATATACTATCCAAATCATGCATCACATGCCATGCATTTCCATCACATAGTTATTTGAAATTTCACCTAAATTTTAAGGGAAAATTCAAATTTGAAAATGAAGCATTGTTTTCACATTCTACCACTTGCATTGGCTTCCAAATGATCTTTTAAGTGAAATTCAAGCTAAACACGTGCGCTGTTCCATTGAACTTTCATGCATAAGGTGAATTATCCAAATTTGCATCCACACTCTCATTTCCCTAATCCAATTACCAAATGGCCTAAGCATGATTAAGGGATGATTAACACAACATATATATAGTAAATCATAACTGTTTTTCTGTTAACAACATCACAATTCTTAGATCTAGATCCAAACCATAAATTTTTCTCTCACTTTTTTCTTTGAATTTCTTCAAACACATTGCATATTTCTTGATCCATCCATCATCTAGAGGCATTATGGAGCATGTTTGAAGCAAGAACCAAAGGAATCCATGCACTTTTGAAGCAGCTCGAAGCTTTGATCCATTAATGATGAATTCTTATTGTGGCAAGATCGTGCAAGATTAAGTCTCGTTTCTTCATCCATTCATCCATACAAGTGCTGTAGAGGTTCTGTTCCAGCATTACAAGGCCTAAAATTATCAACTCCAGTTCTGTAGCTTCATCAAGGTCAGAAATCGCATCTTTCAATTCATGAAATTGTTATGCTAGTTTTGTAGATCTTTGAGCACTGGTTAATCTGAGCTTTGTTTCATAGAAATCCATGTAGAACTGAGTTAGTTATGCTGATTTGAAGATTCACATGTGAAACTTGTTTGCTTCGATTTGTTCATGTTAGTGAGAATTAGATTAAGCCATGGGTGAATTCGTGATGAGCGTTGAGAGATGAACACATTGATATGCTTACTTTTGAAAACTGAGAAAAATGTTCTTGAGGCCTGATGAACTTGATGAAGGTTGATGAATTTCGTTTCCAGAACTGGTTTTAATCCATTGGAGTATGTTATTCTCATGTTGCATGTGTTTTTGGAAAGCCTTTCATGTACTGGTCCATTTGGCATTGGCGTGGCAGGATGATTGGCCATAAGCGCTTGATTGTGCCACATAGGATAAGTGAAGCGCTGCGTTTTGCAGCAAGGCGCGCTCTATTTGAATTTTAACGCACTTCGATTCCCAGCTGAGACAAATTCAAATATGCCATGTTATTATTTGTTTTCCTTCCATACCACATTCATACATGCTTCTTCATGTTTTTTTAATTTTTCTTTCACTTCATAAATTCATAAATAAAATATAAATCATCCAAATAATATGGGAATTTTTGCATTGTTCTCCTTATTGTTTCTAGTTTTTGTTGATTATTTTTCCCCAATTTGTGCATGGCTGGAAATTAATTGGTGCTAGGGATTGTGAACATACATGTATTTTGTACCTTGCTTGCCATATTTCTTGTGAAATGATGAGTTTTAATCCAATGCCTATGAAATTTGACATGCTTAAACTAGACATTCGGCTTGAAATTTTGGTGTTGAGTTTGTATTTTTACCATTTGTGGTTTCTGTTTTATGCACATATGAATGTAGGTGTGACAATGTGTGTCACACCTTTGCTTGCTCAACTTGATTAATTTGTTTGCCATGCCAAATGAATTCCAAATGATGTGATTTTTTGTATGATGCTTCTTGTGGATGTTATGAATGCTCATGAATTTTCTTGGAATTTTTGGGTTGATTTCTGATTTGATTGAGATTTTTTCTTCTGAATGGTCATTTGTGAGCTTTTGAATTGCTTTGAACTTCATTTGTTTTTGAAATGCTTATGCTTTATCCTATGGATGTGAAACTTTGCACACTATTTCTAGACATATTGAAGTTTGTTTTGGCCTTGGTTTGAGGTCTTTACCATGTTTCATTTCTGTTTTAGGCTTGTGCTAAATTGATGTAACATTTGGTGTCCCATTTGAGCTTGTTTTGATTGCCTTGCCTTATGCCATTTGATTACCATGCTTAATCATGTCCAATTGCCCTAATTATATGTGTGATGATCCTGTTGTTTGTTCTGTTTAACCATGAATTTTCTTGAGATTATTTGAATCATTTTTGAGTTATTGTACATTTGTTCATTCTAATGTCTCAATGTGCTTTCAATTTGCATACCTTGCCATGATTGGTTTATGAAATGAATTTGGTTGATGGTATTGACATGAGACCTTTTAGATTGTGTTCTTAATTGATTAAGGTTGATTCATGATGATTTTTATGTTCTGTTTTGGATTTTTCCTCCATCTTTGACCCTAGGCCTTGACCTAGTGGTTTGTTGCTTATGTTTGAGCTTTGATTTCAGGTTAAAGAAGCACATTGCCTTAAGTGAAATGGTTTACTCATTTGGATGGATTATTTGGTTGATGTTGACTAATATTGACTTGTTTTGTAGGTTGATGTTAGCTCATTTGAGTTTGAGCTTGTGCCTTGCACATTGTTGCATTGCTTATTTGACTATGTCTGTTGACTGTTGACTATTGGTTGTCTGTTTGACTTTCTGAATTGTATACTGATTGAGTTAGATTTTTTTCAGGTACATTAGTTTCTTAAGTTCACTTTGAACTTGCTTTTGCTTTGCTTGGTTGCTTAACCATTTGAGGTATAACTCACTGACTTCATGTAGTCTGGAAGACCTGTCCTGTTACTTGGGCAGGCACCTGTCTGAAGCCCTCCTTAAGAGGCAATGCTTGTGTTTGTTTATCTTTGTGCCAAGCAGGAAAAGACCTTTATGAGGCAATTGGCAAATAAAAGACATGTGTAATCCATCTCTTGCTATTCAGTGTGTCATTCACCTTGCTCACACACCTTGTGTTGATGCATTGTGGATATTAACCCAAGATCTTTGTTGAGTCAGTCACATGTGGAGAAGAGTTCCAACTTTCTGAACTCCCACACTCTCATTTGTCTGAAGCTCTCCCAGGCCAGGGATAGGAGTTGTGAGGTCTTACCCTCACTTCCCATTTCATCTGCTTCACCTTAACTCTCAATGTTAGGGTTAAGAGCTAATTACACCCGATTCCAGTTGGCTTGTGTTTCACAGCCTAACCTTGTGTGAGCCCACTTTGTTTGTATATAGTGTGTGCTATTTGTGTGTATGTTTGCTTTGCCTGTGCTGTTTAGGATAGCTTGCTTCCTGTGCAAGATAGATAGCAACCTTAACTTAGGGATCGTATGCATGATAACTTCTAGGCTCGAGTCGTAGTCTCCCTAGTAGTTTGTGTCTCCCTTTGTATCTGGTTAGGCTAGTCCTTTTTCCCTGCGTAGGGGAACTACGTCGCCCTGATCCTCATACCAGATGAGGTACGTAGGTAGGAGATGAGCTGATCTCTCCGGGTGCCCTTTTTGCTTTTTGTCTCTTTGTGTTGAGTTGGAGTCTGACATAAGTCCAGCGATTGGCAGTCGGTTTCCTGTGTGTTTGTCTGTTGTGTGCTTGGAGTCCGATGTAAGTCCAGCGATTGGCATTTGGTTTCCAGTGTGTGTTTGTTGGTTCGGAGTCTGATGTAAGTCCAGCGATTGGCATTCGGTTTCCAGGTTTTCCTGTTTGTGTGGAGTCTGACATAAGTCCAGCGATTGGCAGTCGGTTTCCTGTGTGGTTTTGTTTGGCGTGCGTTAGCCGAGCTACGAGTGCTCTGATTCTTCTCCGGTTAGAGAAGATACGT
This sequence comes from Lathyrus oleraceus, assembly GCF_024323335.1. Taxonomy (NCBI): domain Eukaryota; kingdom Viridiplantae; phylum Streptophyta; class Magnoliopsida; order Fabales; family Fabaceae; genus Lathyrus; species Lathyrus oleraceus. The sequence goes on along the minus strand of NC_066580.1, from coordinate 62,565,641 downwards.
ATGCATAGGATGCGACATCCTAGCGAGCACGTTTCCCCTGTCCCGAACTACGTCGACTCTGATGTCTGTGCCTGACAAACTACGTAGGCCCAGGATGCGATATCCTGCCCAGTTAGTTTCTTTTGTCTTTCTGTGTCTCTTTCCAGCCTTGTGTGTGCAGTTTGTTTGAGCATATTTTAGCAACCCTTATCCTTTTTTTTGAGCGTGGATCCCGTCGAGTACGACGGATGCGTAGGGGTGCTAATACCTTCCCTTCGCATAACCGACTCCCGATCCCATCTCTCTTTGGTCGCGAGACCATGTCTTTTCCAGGTTTACTTTGAGCGTTTCCTTTCCCTCTTTTGGGATAAATAACGCACGGTGGCGGCTCTATTGTTTTGTTTTCCCGCTGGTTTTTCGCGTAATGTGACAGCTGGCGACTCTGTTGGGGAAGGAGAGAAGTTGACCTCTTGCTGGTCCATCTTCCCTAAGCGAGTCTCTCCTAGCGTTCTCTAGGTTAGGGTTTGGTTGCTTTTGCTGTTTCATTTATTGCATTCATTTATTTATTGTTTGCATTTATGTTTGCATTCATTCATATTCATCTGTGCTGGCTGTGTTGTGTTGTCTCTTTGTTGGGGTGGGAGTTACATGAGGTAAAAGGCCCAATACCCAGGCTATGAGTGAAATCTAGGACACCTAGGAATAGAGTGATTCATGGGAAGCGGGTGGTATTGCGTCACTTAGCGGAACTTGATATCACGAGCAGTTCAGACTCTGATGAGGCATTATCGTTACATACTTCGGGTGTGTATATGATGATATTCTATGAAAGGGTTATTTATGCTGCGTTTCTCTCGACCTTACCCTGGCCTAGATTACACCCGTGAGGGGGAGGGAATGATCATTACAGGTACCGTTGGTGACTTGTTGGTGACTCTGGGTACTGATGGTGACTTTGGTTCAGATGAACTTATGCGTACTTCTGACACGCTGGAATTCTGGCCGTGATATCTATCAGCGGGTTCCGTTTATTTCGGACCCCCGAGTCGAATTTGAGAGTACTCGTTCAGAGGATCTGGTTGTCGTCCGTTCAATGGATGTTCCTGTGATGATAGTGATATATCCCTCGGTTCCGTTTATTTCGGAACTCCCCAAGTTGGATTTATGGTGACTTAGTCCCTCAGATGACTGTGACTGGTTCAGAGACTTAATGGGTCTTCAGATGACTTGGTGGCACAGTGGCCTGCATTCATGCATTTGCATCAATCCCATTTCGCATTCATCTGCATTAAACCCATGTCTATCCGTACTCAGGGTCCATTTTTTATTAAGATTCTGGTTGAGAGATATCCAGATGTCAGAATGTTATTGATGAAAAATTATCTGTCTCGGTGACGATAGAATCAAAGGACAGAATTTTTCTCATACGGATAGACATTGCATGTGTGAGTCATATTAACCTGTTTGCTGTTTTGTAGGTGTCACTATCCAACCGGTGCGCATAGCTCTGCTGTTCAGATATCCTGCTAGGATCAACAAATCCAAACTGATGGATTCACCCAACGCCGACATTCTCAAACTGAAAGAGATGATGAGGGAGTTGTTCGGTGTTGTGCAAGGGCTTGCCTTGGGACAGAAAGCAATGGCGGAGAGGTTGGAAAGGATTGAAGGCTGGATGATCAAGGAGAAAGTTCAGGGAAAGGCTCCGTCATCCGAAGTAAACAACCCCTCTGGCACTGTAGCAAAGAAACCTTCTAGCAGTGGTCAGCTCAAGAAGGAGGTTGAATCAGGTGGGTTGCAAGCTAAAAAAGAGCATGGTAAGGATCGTTATCACCCTTATGCTACCATTGTAACCACTCCTGTCGGTAATCCACCTGTACAACCACAACAACCGCCACCTCAACAGGAAGCACCGAAAGCTAAGAGCCAAGTAAAGAAGGGGAAGACGGATCGTCAGTTTGATAAGCCACCTGTGACTTATGCCCTTCTGTTCAAAAGGTTGAGGGATCTTGGGGTAGTTTGGCCAAGGATATTGATTCCCGTAGAACAGCAGCGGAGGCCTCCAAATTACGACGAAAATGCTAAGTGCGAGTTCCATTCTGAGACACCCGGACACAACATTGAGGGTTGTAGAGCTTTTAAACATGTCGTCCAGGACATGGTGGATTCCAAGGCCATCAACTTGGCACAGATAATGAATGAGGATGTTAACCCCGTACTCAGGCAGGGTCCTGTAAAAGTAAAAACGATGTCAAAGGACAAGGTAGGAATAGAGGTGATTGATGGAGATCAGTTAAAAACTCCCATGTCTATGGTCCCAAAATATCTGATGCGGGATAGAGATTTCCCTAGTGTTGACAATTGTTGTGCGGCCGTCGCCACAAAGGGGTGTGTAGTGATGGGGGAAACGATCCAGAGAAGGATGAAAGTAGAAATGGACGATGTAAGATGTAAAGCACTCAGTCTGGCAGTTGAAACCGTCGAGGTGGAAAACGCCCTTGTTGCTGAGAAAGAGAAGAAGCTGTCCATTTCTTCTTATAAACAAGCCCTAGAAGTGGTGAAGAACAGAGAGGCCCATGGCTGGGGAAGGATCATAGATATTGTGGTGAAGGCGGACATGTTTGGGGTCGGCTATCAGCCAGATCAAGAGTCGTCTAGACAAAACAGAGGACGTCGTCCACCGTACACCTTCGTCAGTGCAGGAATGCTGGATCCTGGCTACACCTATACAATGAGTGAAGAGATTGACCGTGACCGCGAGCTTGAGTCATGGATAAAATCGTGCGTACCAGGAAACCGGAAGGCCTCCAAAATCACCACTGTCACTCATTCGGAAGTGTAGTATTTTTGGTTTTTTATTTTGTTTGCATGAAAGCCATACGTTTTTCCCAAAACGTAATGGTCCATTGTAAGGGCCACCTCATGTGTTTCATTTTGCAACATTTTGCATCATTAATAAATGGGTGTTTTTGTGATTAAAAGTGGTGCTCCCTGTTTTTCATTTATTTTTTGCAGTTTTAAAAAATAAAAATGGCAATGTTTATTTTCATTTTTTTCTTTTGATTTGTCTTGTTCCGACCTCAAAAGTGACTATTCTCCTGATCTCATTGATAACAATTCGGTTACACCTCTGTATGACTTCGACAATCCGATCTATCATGTCGAAGAAGAAGGCGAAGAAGATTGTGATCTGCTGGAATTAGCCAGGTTGTTGAAATAAGAGGAGAAGGTGATTCGACCGCACGAGGAGCAATTCAAGATTGTTATTCCAGGTACCGCCGAGGTCAGAAAGGAAGTGAAAGTTAGGGCCGCTTCAGAGACAAATGTCAAGAGCAGAATGGTAGCCCTGTCGGAAGAGGGTTGTGATATCTTCGCCTGGTTGTATCAAGACATGCCACGGTGGAATACCAATGTTGTGGGTCACGAGCTACATTGAGAAGACTGTCCTCCAGTGAAGCGGAAGCCGGTGCCGAAAAGGATGAGAAGATGAGAATGTGGGTGGACTACCGAGATGTGAACAAAGCCAGTCTGAAAGATGATCACATTGATGTGTTGGATAATAATACTGCTCAGTTCTCGGTGGTTTCCTTCATGGATGGATTTTTGGTCAAAATCAAATTGAATTGTTGCCAGATGATATGGAGTAAACGTTGTTCATCACACCAGAGGGCACCTTCTTGTTATAAGGTGTTGCCATTCAGCCTCGAAAAGGCCGGTGCCACGTATCAAAGGTCAAGGGTGACTTTGTTTCATGATATGATTCATCGTGAAAGCGAAGGCCATGTTGATGACATGATGGCAAAGTCCCAAACAGGAGAGGGGCATCCGGTAGACCGGGCCAAGTTGTTTGACCGGATCGAGACAACTCAGACTGAGGTTGAGTCCAAATCAGGGCACTTGTGGAGTGTTGTCTGGTAAACTGCTGAGGTTTATTGTGAACGAAAGAGGAATCAAGGTTGATCCTGCTAAAGAAAAAGAAAAAGAAAAGAAAAAAAGGAAAAAAGCAATACAAGAAATGCCTGAACCAAAAAAAAAAGAGGAGATTAAACGGTCAGGTAGGATAATGATTGCCAAGGGGCATTTGAAAAATAAAAAGAATAAGTTGCAGGAACCGCCGGTTCTGATGCCTCCCGTGAAGAGATGGTCGTTAATCTGGTACTTGACAGCTCTCGAGGGATCTATGAGGTGTGTATTGGGTGAGCATGACGAGTCTGGTCGAAAAGAGCATGCAATTTACCTTAGCAAAAAGTTTATCGACTGTGAAACAATACATTCACTGCTCGGGGAAACTTGTTGTACTTTGGCGTAGGCTGCTCGCCGACTGAGACAGTATATGCTGGTTCATACCACTTTGTAGATGTCCAAGATGGATCTGATCAAGTATGCGTTTGAGAAGCTAGCATTGACCAAACGGGTTGCGAAAGGGCAAACGATTCTGACTGAATACGATATTCAGTATACTTCTAAGAAAGCAATCAAGGGGAGTGTACTGTCTGACTACTTCGTTCAGCAACCCATTGAAGATTATCAACCAAGGAAGTTTGAGTTCCCTGATGAGGACATCTCGAGGTCCTCAAATCGAAAGATTGTGAGGAACCGATCCCGGAGGAGGGGCCTGACCCTGAATCCGAACGGATTCTGATGTCTGATGGGGAGGTTAATGTGGATGAGTTGGTGCTGTCTTGGTCACGCCGAAAAGATCCCACATTCCTTTTGTTGCCTGGATAACATTTGAATGCACCAACAATGGTGGCTGAGGACGAAACTGGTATCCTGGGTACCGATATGCGGTGCGTACGTCTATTGGGGCAACGCCGCGCTCGCTCGTGTAGGGGATAGAAGTGGTACTACCTACTGAAGGCTAGATCTCATTGTGGAGAGTCCCGATGGATGAGAAGTTAGAGAAGGCTGAGTGGATAAGGACTCGGTATGACGCGTTGAGCCTGACTAAGGAAAAGAGGCTGGCAGTTACTTGTCGTGGGACAGTTGTACCCAGTGAATGAAGCGCGTTGTTGACCGAAAAGCGCGACCTCGTGCGTACCACGTGGGAGAGTGGGTATTGAAAAGGATCCTCCCTCCTCAAGACGATCGTGGGGCAAATGGATATACAGTTATGAATGCCCATTCGTGGTCAAGAAGGTTTTCTCTGACAGAGCCTTGTGGTTGACGACCACGGATGATGAGGATTTTCCATCCCTTGTGAATGCGGACGCAGTTAAAAGATACTTCGTAAAAGAGACCCGCTGGACGAAAAGAATAAAAGAGTCCAGGCAAAAAAGGGCATCCCGGCGAACCAAGGAAAAAGAGAAAAGGTCCGGGCAAAAGTTAGGGAAAAAAAAGGAAAGAAACTGTACACCCGGAAAGTCGAAAACCTCACAAGGGCGACTTGGGCAAAAAAGGGTATCCCGGTGGACTGAAAACCCGATAGGGCGGTCCGGGAAAAAGAGGGAATGAAACGAACAACTGCGTCTAGCATGATCGTTTGTGCTTTGGATATGACTCGGATAATCCCAGACAGAGATCGATCGGAAGCGTCTTGTTCAGAAGGCAGAAAGGGTGGAAAGTCTTGAGGACATAGAGGGTGTAACCGAGTTGGAACCCGATGAGATCACGGTTTCACGTTGCCATTAGGATAAATTTTTTTTCTTTTGTGCGCAATCACCTCTTTTCAGGGATTGCTTCCTGTGTTGCTCGGTTCTGAGCCATCTTTTTTCGGTCAATAAATGCGTGTTCAGTCAAATAGTTTTGTTTTTGTTTTCATTACCGCTTTGGTTGCAAAAACATCTGTTTAGTTTGATAAAGAATATTTGCATTTTGAAACATGGAGGTCCCTTCTGATGCATGCTTATAAGATTGAAAGCTGGAGATCTTATTCGGAAGTTTGAGTGACCTAGGTGTTGAAATTTTGGCCCGCCTGGGGCACGCTTTTTATCTAACGATCTCTTGTGCAGGTGCTGTTAGATATCTTCATTCACTGGCAGGTTGAGATATGAAGCCTTTTGACAAAAGAGATCCCTGCAGAGTCCCATCAGGGGCAAGGGATAGAAGAACGGTGAAGAATGAAAATTACGACGACGGTTCTGGAGGGTTAATCAAGAAGACTCTTCAAAGTCTGATGACCAGAAAGTTTGTATGAATCCCAGGAGCTCGATCTCCGTGGAGTATGGAGAAGTTGGGAATACAAGGTGATGAATCAGAAAAGTCCAGACGAGTCTGGGAGTTCTCAAAAGTGGAAAATCTACATTGTGGTTGGATGATGAATGTCAATGTTCGACGAATCGGCAGGTGTTCCGTGTCAAATAAGCCGTATCTCCCCAGTGGGTCGAGAGTGTTATCTCCCCAGTAGATTCGAGATCGGCGTCTCCTCAGCAAGCCTGATGCCACATCCCTAGTGGGAGTGTCGGTGGGTAGATTATTTTTGAGGGTTGAGGATGATTCCCCAGCAAGCTTAAAAGTGGTCGTTGCCCCAAGCAAGTCTGAAGGCTATCGGAGCTACCTTTTTCTCCCCTGCAGAGACGTTTGTGGATGGTGCCTTCTATTCCCAGCTGAGTCTGAAGATTGTTTGTCCCCACCGAGTTGGAAGGATGTGGTATCCCCGGCGAAGGTATCAGTGGAGTTTTATTCCCCGGCAGTCTGGTTTGAAGTACTGCTATCCCCAGCGTGGTCGTGAGCGCTTATCCCCAGCAGGGTTGTGGATGTCTATCTCCAGCATGGTCTGGTATATTCTTTCCCCCCACCAAAGTTGTGCTTTTCTTCAGCAGAGTGGTGAATGCCCGTCCCTGTCAGGTTTGTGAAGTTTTCCCCTAGCAGATCTCCCGAGCAGAGGTTTGTGTTAATGGTTTTCCCCAGCAGGTTCCCTGAGTGGATCAGGTCCAGTGAAAATTATCTCCAGCAGAGTTTATCCTACCTGTGGATTGACGGCTCTCCCCAGTGAAGTCGCCTTGTTTGTGTCCCAAGCGGAGTCCCCGAGTGGATTGAGATCCTTTCCCCAGCAGCAGTGTAATTCTCCATCCTGAGTGAGAAGTCGGTGTTTCTCCCCGCAGAGTATTCCTCAGACAGAGTCTCCCCACAGAGTGTGAGTTTTTGATCAGTTTTGGCTCCCCAGCCGGAGTTCATCATTTTGCATCTTGCATGTAGTAACCATTGCATCCTCAAATCGCGTAGCATTTCCATTAAATATGGAGCATTACGCCATAGAAAAATTCAAACATATGCATTCATGTGTTGAAACCCCAATTGGACCATATCCCCGGCAAAGGCGGATTATTGTTCAACATTTGTACAGCACGTTTGCTACAGTTGTTCCTGACAGCATTCAGGATTGATAGTTCCCAGAGAGGTTCATTTCCGTACCCGCAGTTGGAAGGAAAGTTTGTTTCTCCCCAGTGAGGTCCCCAACAAGTGTTCAGCCTTGCCTTGACGTATGTAGATGTCATCCTTGCGATACCCGTGGGGGTCGTGGTTGTCCCCACGTGGATCCTTTCTTTTGGTGTCTGTAGACATCATCTTTCGATGTTCGTAACATCCATTTTCTTTCTCCATTCATTCATTAAACTTCACCTCCCTCCGTTGGTGTCGATAAACGTCGAGTTTTTCCTATTCGTCCGTTGACGTATGGTTGTATCTCTTTCCCAGTCATTGATTAATGCCTGGTTACCTCTCCGTTGGTTTCGATAAACGTCGAGTGTTTCCTATTCGTCCACGACGTATAGTTGTACCCTTCCCCACAGGTCATCCGTTGATGTCCAGTTTACCTCTCCGTTGGTTTCGATAAACGTCGAGTTTTTCCTAGTCGTCCGTTGGCGTCTAGTGGTTGTATTTCTTTCTCCCAGTCATTCATTAATGTCTGGTCACCTCTCTCCGTTGGTGTCGATGAACGTCGAGTTTTTCCTATTCGTCCATTGACGTATGGTTGTATCTCTTTCCCAGTCATTGATTAATGACTGGTTACCTCTCCGTTGGTTTCGATAAACGTCGAGTGTTTCCTATTCGTCCACGACGTATAGTTGTACCCTTCCCCACAGGTCATCCGTTGATGTCCAGTTTACCTCTCCGTTGGTTTCGATAAACGTCGAGTTTTTCCTAGTCGTCCGTTGGCGTCTAGTGGTTGTATTTCTTTCTCCCAGTCATTCATTAATGTCTGGTCACCTCTCTCCATTGGTGTCGATAAACGTCGAGTTTTTCCTATTCGTCCGTTGACGTATGGTTGTATCTCTTTCCCAGTCATTCATTAATTCCTGGTTACCTCTCCGTTGGATTCGATAAACGTCGAGTGTTTCCTATTCGTCCACGACGTATAGTTGTACCATTCCCCACAGGTCATCCGTTGATGTCCAGTTTACCTCTCCGTTGGTTTCGATAAACGTCGAGTTTTTCCTAGTCGTCCGTTGGCGTCTAGTGGTTGTATTTCTTTCTCCCAGTCATTCATTAATGTCTGGTCACCTCTCTCCGTTCGTGTCGATAAACGTTGGGTTTTTCCCATTCGTCCATTGACCTATGGTTGTATTTCTTTCCCATTCATTCATTAATGTCTTGTCACCTCTCTCCGTTGGTGTCGATAAACGTCGAGCTTCTCCCGTTCGTCCGTTGACGTCTGGTCGAGTCTTTCCCATTCATTCATTAATGTCTGGTCACCTCTCTCCGTTGGTGTCGATGAACGTCGAGCTTCTCCCGTTCGTCCGTTGACGTCTGGTCGAGTCTTTCCTAGTCATCCGTTAATGTCTGGTCACCTCTCTCCGTTGGTGTCGATAAACGTCGAGCTTCTCCCGTTCGTCCGTTGACGTCTGGTCGAGTCTCCCATTCATCCGTTGATGTCTGGTCACCTCTCTCCGTTGGTGTCGATAAACGTCGAGCTTCTCCCGTTCGTCCGTTGACGTCTGGTCGAGTCTCCCATTCATCCGTTGATGTCTGGTCACCTCTTCGTTGGTTTTGGTAAACGTTGGGTTTTTCCCATTCGTCCGTTGACGTATGGTTGTAGTCTTTCCCAGTCATTCATTAATGTCTGATCACCTCTCTCCGTTGGTGTCGATAAACGTCGAGCTTCTCCCGTTCGTCCGTTGACGTCTGGTCGAGTCTTCCCATTCATCCATTGATGTCTGGGCACCTCTCCGTTGGTTTTGGTAAAAGTTGAGTTTTTCCCATTTCGTCCGTTGACGTATGGTTGTCTCTCTTTCCCATTCATCGGTTGATGTCTGGTTACCTCTCCGTTGGTTTCGATAAACGTCGAGTTTTTCCTGGTCGTCCGTTGACGTCTGGTCGAGTCTTTCCCATTCATTCATTAATGTCTGGTCACCTCTCTCCGTTGGTGTCGATAAACGTCGAGCTTCTCCCGTTTGTCTGTTGACGTCTGGTCGAGTCTTTCCCAGTCATTCGTTAATGTCTGGTCACCTCTCTCTGTTGGTGTCGATAAACGTCGAGCTTTTCCCGTTCGTCCGTTGACGTCTGGTCGAGTCTCCCATCCATCCGTTGATGTCTGGTCACCTCTCTCCGTTGGTGTCGATAAACGTCGAGCTTCTCCCGTTCGTCCTTTGATGTCTGGTCGAGTCTCCCATTCATCCGTTGATGTCTGGTCACCTCTCCGTTGGTTTTGGTAAACGTTGAGTTTTTCCCATTTCGTCCGTTGACGTATGGTTGTCTCTCTTTCCCATTCATCCGTTGATGTCTGGTTACCTCTCCATTGGTTTCGATAAACATCGAGTTTTTCCTGGTCGTCCGTTGACGTCTAGTTGTGATTTCTATTCCCATTCATCATCTTTCGATGTCTGGATGTGACTGTACCTTTGAGAAAAAATCAAAATCCCTAGTAATAAATGCCAGATCCCAGCTGAAGTTGTCGTTGGATCCCCGCAGAGTGCAAATTTCTACGGTTCTTTTGTATTCAATCCCTGCTTACCCTGAAGGTCTGACAGCCATTGCTCTCATCCATTCGGGTTCCCAGTTGATTGAATAGGGGCAGCTGTAGCACCTCAAATTTGCACCTCCCATTTTGTACATACATTTTCATTTTAGGTCATCAGCATTGCATTGTCCATTGCATAGCTCATTGCATTATCATTTGCATAGTCCACCAAGTCATCAGTTAACTGGTCAGGAGAATCAGTTGTGCAAGCAAGCAAGTGCATTTTCTATGGAATCAAAGCCCTAGGGTTGGTATATTGAGCTCATATGATTCAAGGATCATTTTGAAGAGGTTTGGCTAAAGATTGGGTGTTCAAAGTTCATCAGTCAATGATCAATTCATCTGAAACCCTAGAAAGTCAACAAAAGTCAACTGTCAGTTCAACCATGGATTTGAAGGTGGGAGATGGTTAGAGAGGCCTCATTCATGTCCATACAAGTCTCATTTGACATTTCAAACATCAACATTGAAGAATTTGAGGTCAGCTGAAAACATTACAAAAATAGTAAGTGACTTGTAATTTGAAATTGCCAAAAATGGAAAGGTTTTCTCCTCAAGATTACATCATCAAGAAAGCTCCAAATGAAATTTTGTCCAACATGAAAGTTGAAGATCTTTCTCTCCCATTTGCAAAAAGTCCAAGATCATGAATTTCTCATGTATGGTTGAAAAGATATGGATCAAACATGGCCAAGTGAACATGGAACTTCAAACATGCATAACTTCTTAACCAAAAGGCCAAATGGAGTGGTTCTTTTTGCAACATTCTTGTTTTGACATATACTATCCAAATCATGCATCACATGCCATGCATTTCCATCACATAATTATTTGAAATTTCACCTAAATTTTGGAGGGAAAATTCAAATTTGAAAATGAAGCATTGCTTTCACATTCTACCACTTGCATTGACTTCCAAATGATCTTTTAAGTGAAATTCAAGCTAAACACGTGCACTGTTCCATTGAACTTTCATGCATAAGGTGAATTATCCAAATTTGCATCCACACTCTCATTTCCCTAATCCAATTACCAAATGGCCTAAGCATGATTAAGGGATGATTAACACAGCATATATATAGTAAATCATAACTGTTTTTCTGTTAACAACATCACAATTCTCAGATCAAGATCCAAACCATAAAATTTTCTCTCACTTTTTTCTTTGAATTTCTTCAAACACATTGCATATTTCTTGATCCATCCATCATCTAGAGGCATTATGGAGCATGTTTGAAGCAAGAACCAAAGGAATCCATGCACTTTTGAAGCAGCTCGAAGCTTTGATCCATTAATGGTGAATTCTTATTGTGGCAAGATCGTGCAAGATTAAGTCTCGTTTCTTCATCCATTCATCCATACAAGTGCTGTAGAGGTTCTGTTCGAGCATTACAAGGCCTAAAATTATCAACTCCAGTTTTGTAGCTTCATCAAGGTCAGAAATCGCATCTCTCAATTCATGAAATTGTTATGCTAGTTTTGTAGATCTTTGAGCACTGGTTAATCTGAGCTTTGCTTCATAGAAATCCATGTAGAATTGAGTTAGTTATGCTGATTTGAAGATTCACATGTGAAACTTGTTTGCTTCGATTTGTTCATGTTAGTGAGAATTAGATTAAGCCATGCGTGAATTCGTGATGAGCGTTGAGAGATGAACACATTGATATGCTTACTTTTGAAAACTGAGAAAAATGTTCTTGAGGCCTGATGAACTTGATGAAGGTTGATGAATTTCGTTTCCAGAACTGGTTTTAATCCATTGGAGTATGTTATTCTCATATTGTATGTGTTTTTGGAAAGCCTTTCATGTACTGGTCCATTTGGCATTGGCGTGGCAGGATGATTGGCCATAAGCGCTTGATTGTGCCACATAGGATAAGTGAAGCGCTGCGTTTTGCAGCAAGGCGCGCTCCATTTGAATTTTAACTCACTTCGATTCCCAGCTGAGACAAATTCAAATATGCCATGCTTTATTTGTTTTCCTTCCATACCACATTCATACATGCTTCTTCATGTTTTTTTAATTTTTCTTTCACTTCATAAATTCATAAATAAATGATAAATCATCCAAATAATATGGGAATTTTTGCATTGTTCTCCTTATTGTTTCTAGTTTTTGTTGATTATTTTTCCCCAATTTTTGCATGGCTGGAAATTAATTGGTGCTAGGGATTGTGAACATACATGTATTTTGTACCTTTCTTTCCATATTTCTTGTGAAATGATGAGTTTTAATCCAATGCCTATGAAATTTGACATGCTTAAACTAGACATTTGGCTTGAAATTTCGGTGTTGAGTTTGTATTTTTACCATTTGTGGTTTCTGTTTTATGCACATATGAATGTAGGTGTGACAATGTATGTCACACCTTTGCTTGCTCAACTTGATTAATTTGTTTGCCATGCCAAATAAATTCCAAATGATGTGATTTTTTGTATGATGCTTCGTATGGATGTTGTGAATTCTCATGAATTTTATTGGAATTTTTGGATGGATTTCTGATTTGATTGAGATTTTTCCTTCTGGATGGTCATTTGTGAGCTTTTTCGAATTGCTTTGAACTTCATTTGTTTATGAAATGCTTATGCTTTATTCTATGGATGTGAAACTTTGCACACTCTTTCTGGACATATTGAAGTTTGTTTTGGCCTTGGTTTGAGGTCTTTACCATGTTTCATTTCTATTTTAGGCTTGTGCTAAGTTGATGTAACATTTGGTGTCCCATTTGAGCTTGTTTTGATTGCCTTGCCTTATGCCATTTTATTACCATGCTTAATCATGTCCAATTGCCCTAATTTTTTGTGTGATGATTATGTTGTATGTTCTGTTTAACCATGAATTTTCTTGAGATTATTTGAATCATTTTTGAGTTATTGTGCATTTGTTCATTCTAATGTCTCAATGTGCTTTCAATTTGCATACCTTGCCATGATTGGTTTATGAAATGAATTTGGTTGATGCTATTGACATGAGACCTTTTAGATTGTGTTCTTAATTGATTAAGGTTGATTCATGTCAATTTTCATGTTCTGTTTTGGATTTTTCCTCCATCTTTGACCCTAGGCCTTGACCTAGTGGTTTGTTGCTTATGTTTGAGCTTTGATTTCAGGTTAAAGAAGCACATTGCCTTAAGTGAAGTGGTTTACTCATTTGGATGGATTATTTGGTTGATGTTGACTAATCTTGACTTGTTTTGTAGGTTGATGTTAGCTCATTTGAGTTTGAGCTTGTGCCTTGCACATTGTTGCATTGCTTGTTTGACTATGTCTGTTGACTGTTGACTATTGGTTGTCTGTTTGACTTTCTGAATTGTATACTGATTGAGTTAGATTTTTTTCAGGCACATTAGTTGCTTAAGTTCACTTTGAACTTGCTTTTGATTTGCTTGGTTGCTTAACCATTTGAGGTATAACTCACTGACTTCATGTAGTCTGGAAGACCTGTCCTGTTACTTGGGCAGGCACCTGTCTGAAGCCCTCCTTAAGAGGCAATGCTTGTGTTTGTTTATCTTTATGCCAAGCAGGAAAAGACCTCTATGAGGCAATTGGAAGATAAAAGAGATGTGTAATCCATCTCCTGCTATTCAGTGTGTCATTCACCTTGCTCACACACCTTGTGTTGATGCATTATGGATATTAACCCAAGATCTTTGTTGAGTCAGTCACATGTGGAGAAGAGTTCCAACTTTCTGAACTCCCAAACTTTCATTTGTCTGAAGCTCTCCCAGGCCAGGGATAGCAGCTGTGAGGTCTTACCCCCACTTCCCATTTCATCTGCTTCACCCTAACTCTCAATGTTAGGGTTAAGAGCTAATTACACCCGATTCCAATTGGCTTGTGTTTCACAGCCTAACCTTGTGTGAGCCCACTTTGTTTATATATAGTGTGTGTTATTTGTGTGTATGTTTGCTTTGCCTGTGCTGTTTAGGATAGCTTGCTTCCTGTGCAAGATAGATAGCAACCTTAACTTAGGGATCGTATGCATGATAACTTCTAGGCTCGAGTCATAGTCTCCCTAGTAGTTTGTGTCTCCCTTTGTATCTGGTTAGGCTAGTCCTTTTTCCCTGCGTAGGGGAACTACATCGCCCTGATCCTCATACCAGATGAGGTACGTAGGCAGGAGATGAGCTGATCTCTCCGGGCGTCCTTTTTGCTTTTTGTCTCTTTGTGTTGAGTTGGAGTCTGACATAAGTCCAGCGATTGGCAGTCGGTTTCCTGTGTGTTTGTCTGTTGTGTGCTTGGAGTCCGACGTAAGTACAGCGATTGGCACTTGGTTTCCAGTGTGTGTTTGTTGGTTCGGAGTCTGATGTAAGTCCAGCGATTGGCATTCGGTTTCCAGGTTTGCCTGTTTGTGTGGAGTCTGACATAAGTCCAGTGATTGGCAGTCGGTTTCCTGTGTGGTTTTGTTTGGTGTGCGTTAGCTGAGCTACGAGTGCTGTGATTCTTCTCCGGTCAAAGAAGATACGTATGCATAGGATGCGACATCCTAGCGAGCACGTTTCCCCTATCCCGAACTACGTCGACTCTGATGTCTGTGCCTGACAGACTACGTAGGCCCAGGATGCGATATCCTGCCGAGTTAGTTTCTTTTGTCTTTCTGTGTCTCTTTCCAGCCTTGTGTGTGCAGTTTGTTTGAGCAGTTTTTAGCAACCCTTATCCTTTCTTTTGAGCGTGGATCCCGTCGAGTACGACGGATGCGTAGGGGTGCTAATACCTTCCCTTCGCATAACCGACTCCCGATCCCATCTCTCTTTGGTCGCGAGACCATGTCTTTTCCAGGTTTACTTCGAGCGTTTCCTTTCCCTCTTTTGGGATAAATAACGCACGGTGGCGGCTCTGTTGTTTTGTTTTCCCGCCGGTTTTTCGCGTAATGCGACAGTCGCCACCGCGCTTTTATTTATCCGAAGGAATGGCTAAAAAGCGAACAAAATCCTAAGAAGTTTTGCAAAGAAAACTAATAAAAGGGGTACAGAGATCTGGGTAAGGGGGTAATTATGCAAAGGGAAGGTGTTAGGCACCCAAAGCATCCTAGGTACTCCTAGGGAACCCTTTACACAAATTGTTGCAAAAGGTATTCTTTATGAAAGATTTATTGTGCAAACATGAATGAGGGGATGAGAGAAGAATGTAC
Organism: Lathyrus oleraceus; assembly: GCF_024323335.1. Classification (NCBI taxonomy): domain Eukaryota; kingdom Viridiplantae; phylum Streptophyta; class Magnoliopsida; order Fabales; family Fabaceae; genus Lathyrus; species Lathyrus oleraceus. The sequence continues at coordinate 62,550,633 of NC_066580.1, read as the reverse complement.
AAATTTATTATTTTTGTGTTTGGATGGATAACCATTGCCTACGTACCTTGACAGGATCAAAACCTCGTAGTTCGGCTAAAAGATTTCCAAAACATGGGTGAATTGATTTTAAAACAAAAGCTCTAAGATCTTTCGTTTTCCACGGGAGAAAACTCAACCTATACAACCACAAGTCCACCATGTGAGAAAAGCTTCAACTTGCTAGGGAGGGACCATGCCCTATAATAATCAAGGAAGTCTTACAATTCAATCACTAAGGACAAAAGGTGAGATTCACATCAACCACTAGAATAAATCAAATCTATGGCTAATGTATGAAAACTTATCAAGAAGTGGACTTGAGCCACAAAACAATTGAATGAGTGGAATTAGTTAATTAGGATTATTCACAAAAAGGTAGTCAAAGTATGATTAGAATTCAATTCAAAAGAAGTATTATGAAAATGAAGTTTGAAAAATCAAAGGCTTAAGGCCTAGGTTTCTAGTTTGGAAAGAAATGAAAATGTTTGCACAATATTTTTTGGTTTGAGTTAACATGCAAATGGAGGTTTAAAGAACAAAAAGGGTGTGAGGTTAAGGGATGCAAAACTTCTTAGATGTTCACCTCTTGAGATCATATGTAGATGATCCAAGTGATTCCTTTGGAAAAGGCAACAAGTGATAACAAATAAACAATGTATCAGGCAAAGCCAACATAAATGGATACCGGATGCCAATCAATGGACTTACACCAATCTCACAAACACCAAAATGGATACCGGATGCCAATCAATGGACTTACACCAATCTCACAAAACAAACAAAACATGGATACCCGATGCCAATCAATGGACTTACACCAATCTCCCAGAACAAAGGAAACAAATGCAATAAGCAAGAGGAAACAAGTTGCCAATAGATGGTCTTAGACTCAACTCCAAGGAAATAGGATGCCAATCAATGGTCTTAGTCCCAACTCCTACCAGATCACAGGAAACAAATGCCAATAAATGGACTTACAATTGACTCCTCAATGGTCAAAACAAACAAGGAAACATGTAACCAATCTATGGACTTACACCTGACTCCACAACAAATGATCATAGGAAACAGATAGCCAATCAATGGTCTTACATCTGACTCCTCACATAAACAAACATGCTATGAAAAGCAACAGCAAGCACATGGAATGATGCAAGTAGATATGCAAAAGCAAACATGAAAGATGCACAGTTAAGCAATCAAACAATCAAGCAATCAGTTAGCACACACTATACACAATCAAGAGGCTTAATCAAGGTTGGGCTTTAAACAAGCCAATACTGTATGGGTGTTTTGGGCTCTTAACCCTAACATTGAGAGTTAGGGTGAAGAAGATGAAATGGAGATGAGGGTTGTGCCTCATAGCTCTTATCCCTGGCCTGGGAGAGCTTTAAACAATAGAAAGTGTGGGAGTTCAGAATGAAGGAACTCTTCTCCACAAATGATTGACTCTATAAGATCTTGGGTTCTTATTCACAATGCATCAACACATGGTGTGAGAAAAGTGAATGACACAACTGAATAGCAGGGGATAGATTACACATCCCTTTTATCTGCCAATTTCCTCTTAAGAAGACTTTACATGCTTGGCACAAAATTAAACAAACAAAAACATGGCCTCTTAAGGAGGGCTTCAGACAGGTGTCTGCCAACATAACATGACAGGTCTTCCAGACTACATGAAGATTAGGGATTATACCTAAGTGGTATGCCAACCACAAGCAAAGCAAAGCAAAGTTCAAATGAGCTTAAAGCAACTTAGGTACTAGTGGAAACAACTAAACAAATCAGTACAATACTCAGACAAAAGTCAACAACAATAACCAACAGACAATCCCAATATACAACACATAAGCCATAAGGAAAACTCAAGTGACTTATCATCAACCTACAAAACAGCAAATGTTAGCAATCAAAAGCAAATATCAACATTCAAATGATGAAGCCACATTAACCATGGAATTTGGATGCTTGAACCTGAAATTCAAAGCTCACATGTAAGTACAAACCACTAGGTCAAAGCCTAGGGTCAAAGGTGAAGAAAAAATTCAAAACAGGAGCTGAAATTCAACACAATGCAACTTCAAACACATATTAACATATCCTAAAAAGGATCAAAGCAAAATCATCAAGAAAAAGCATTTCATGTGCAAAGGAAGTCAAAGGCTATTTCAAAGCTCATATTTGGACATCATGAATGAAAATTTCAAATCAAAACAGAAATGATTCAAATAATTCTGGAAAAATTCATGAGCATTCAACACATCCAACATGATCATCATACAAAAAATCAGAAGCATCAAAGATCAATTGGCATGGAAATTAAATTGCACAAGTTGAACAACCAAATGTGTGACACAAATTGTCACACCATGCAAACATATGCATAAAACAGGAATGGCAAATGAGAAAAACTCACAATCAAGCCTCAAAGGTCCAGCAACATGTCAAGAACAATCATGCAAAATTTCAAGCAATTTGGATTAAAATCAAGCATTTCATGATAAGATGAATGGAGCAAGGTCACAAGTGTACACATGTTCACATATTCTAGCACAATCCACAATCCAGCCATGCACAACTTCAGCAATTATCATCATAAAAAACTAGACAAACAGAGGATCATGTAACAAAAAACCAGGCATTTTTTGGATCATTTTTCAATTTTATATGGATTTTTAAAGTGACATAAAAAATGAAAATCAAAATGAATCATGTAGGTGAAATATGGAGGGAAATCATAAAGATGTAAATGAATTTGAATAATTGCATGCGCCAGGAATCGATCCATGTTGATATTCAAAAATGAGGCGCGCCAACACCAAAACGGTGTCGTTTCACCTGCAAACCCTAACAAAACCAGTTGGACGCAAATCCGTCGCAAATCCGACGCTACTTCATCTTCCTCATGAAGACAAAGATGAACAGTGCATGAACTTCATACCAGTTTCCAGAATTTTCCAGAAATCATAAAATCATACATCATTTTGAAGCTCTTTCAACCAGGAATACAGATCAACTAACAACTATACCCTAATTCAACAAGATCAATGAGAATCGAGCAAAAGAAGTTTGGTGCACAAAACTTTATTCACACATATCTCATCCAATAATGCACTATTTTTCATGAAACTTTCACCAGAATCATCAGCAACATGAGATCTACAAGAATATGTGCATGAATTGCAAAATTAAGAGATTCAAAACTTGACCTCTTGAAGAGCAGATCCTTGAATTCGCACGATTCACAGCTTATAATAATCCAAATCTACTCTATAATACTTGTAATGATGTTTGATGAAGAAATTGAAGCTTGGCAGGTGCTGGATCTAGCTCAAAACAGAATTTCCATCTTCATCTTCATGAGCTTGCTACACTTGATTCTTGGACGAAATTCACAATCCAAAGCTTGATCTGCATTCAACCAAAGCCAGAGAACAAGAATATGGAAAGAAAAAGCAATGTTATGAAGAGAAAGTTTGAATTATGAATGGAAGAAAATTTTGGAGGGAGAGAGAGTTTGGATCTTGAAATGGTGAAAAATGATTAATCTCCTTCAAATTCTGTTAGATTAGAGTATTTATATGCTTTCTTAATCACCTTGCTAATCCATATTTAACTTGGTTAATTAAAATAAGGTGTTTTGCAAAAAATCAAAAATGCATGGTGCATGGACTAATCCCACGTGAACAGTACCATTGGCTTGATCAATTACACTTAAAATCATTTTTTAAACACAATGGCAATGGTAGAAAGTCCATACAATGCACCATTTTTGAATTTTGCAATTTCCCTCCAAAAAAGGCATGGAATAGCAAGTGATCATGTGATAACAATTCATGCAATGTGATGAATGTTTTGAAAAGTTCATGTTATGAGAAGCAAAATGCAAAAAGAACCACCAAATTTGGAGTTATGAATCAAAAGATATGGCCATTTGAAGTTTCATGCACACTTGGCAATGATTGGATCATATCTCCTCAACCATTCATCAAATGCTCATGATCTTGGACTTTTTGAAAATGGGAGAGAGATATCTTCAACTTTCATGTTGGACAAAATTTCATTTGAAGCTTCTTTGATATTGGAAAGTTGAGTTGAAGTTGGATGGAAAACTTGCCATTTTTGGAAAGTTGAAATTATAGGTCACTTTCTATTTTTGGAAACTTTTAACTTGACCTCAAATTCTTCAAACTTGATCTTTGGTATGATGAATAAGCATGATTTGGACATGAATGAGATGAAGAAACTCAATTTCTCACTTCAAGGCCCACAGTTGACTTTTCAGTTGACTACATTGGTCCTTAGATGACCTGAAAATGTCCTGATGAATTTGGGGCCTTTGCCACTTGGGAATTTTCTCCAAAATGAACCTATAGTTCACATAAGCTCAAAATGATGATCACATGATCCATATCTCAATGGAAACTTCATCTCTTGCACAAATGATTCACTTGAATTGCCTTGACTGGTTGATTGCTTAAGCTGCAAGTAACAAAGGTTAATGACATATTTTTGTACACTTTGGTTAGTGATTAAAAGAAAAGCAATGATATACAAATGCAAGCAATGCTTGGTGATAAAGAATCACTCTCAAAGAGATCCCACCCACAGGGAAAGAAGCAAGGTGTCCAATGATCCTTGAGGCAATGCAATGTTATGATATGATGCCATGAGGGATCTTAGGGACAAAATTGGGGTCTTACACTCATCATCCGAAAGGAGGGCTGAAAAAGCAAACTCGATTACATGATGGACATTCGATTTCATAAGGAAATACGAATCTTACACAACTAGGGAAGAAAAAGACTTCGACTGAAGAGCGCATGAGATATATTATCTATTACCGTTAGAACGTAGATAACATACTCGCATGGAAGATTATCCAAAACCGGTTACTGGGTTAATAAAGGATAGATCGACCGAAAAGAAAGGACATCGGGATACCGGTTACTGGGTATAAAATTATGACCACTCAAGGGGAGAAACAATCATTACCAAACAAGGGTAAATGAAATATGACTCGCCGGGGTTACATTGCTTGATCAGAGCAACTATCCAAGAGATATATCACCGGTTACTGGGTGGTATATCCAAAAGAGGGGAAGGAGTATCAATACCAAATATTGGATAAAGATAACCATCCAAGAGGGGATTACATCTACCAGTTACTGGGTAGAAAACCGAAGAAGAGAGTAACCGTCATCGGTTAGGATGAACAACAAGGTTAACTCTGCGAGGGGACAAAATGGGGTTTACAACTACAGGTTACTGGATAGAAAACCATAGAAATAGGACTTATAACTATCGGTTACTGAGTAGAAGTCCACAAAACTCCGCCGGGGAAAAGATGGATAATTACTGGTTACTGAGCAATCATTTATCTAAACTACGGGGAAATGCAGGGGAAATAACAAGAAAGGAGTCAATCTAGGAACAAGCTAGAAAGACACAATGAAACAGGACTCAATCCAATGAGGATATAACTCAGGGGAGTAATTCCATCCCAATACATGTTTTGGGAGGAAATCGAAGCAATTATCATCCACGAGGACAAAGCTCAGTGGGGAATATGGAAGAAAAGATAGATACTTTCTGCCTATAGGGCTGACTCTATATTGGAGAGATTAGACACAATCATTTGCTTGGGGAAATATTTCACCATCTAGCAGGAGATAACAAGCAAAGATATATGGAAAGAAATGAAATATGAATATCTGAATGCTATAATTATGCATGTATATGCGTGGTTTATGTATGATTGATGCTGACAATCACATATATCTAACACAAACATGTCTAAGAATCAATGGATAGACATCCGTTACAACGTCTCAAAAGAGAAAGTCGAGCCCACAGGAGAAATCCAAACTGGTGGGGGCAACAAATACCAGGAAACGCCAATCTCTGCTGGGGAAAAAGACCAATGCTAAGGATCGAGCGAAGTCGATGCCAGGGATAAATACACTGATAGGGGAACAAGCAGGATCACCAGGGATCAGAGACTGCTGTTGGGAATAAGCAAGGGATCACAATCACCAAAGCTGGGGATCTTCCAACAATACACAGAAACAAGGATAAGATCAGTCAGAGAAGAAATCTATTGGGGGTCTTATCAGGGGGTGATGTGGAATTATGTGGGGAACAACCACTAAACAGAAGCACATCAAACAAGTATTCACTTCTAAACACAGAGGAATGTCTCTGCTGCGGAGACAACTCCAAAACACTCCGCTGGGGAAGAAAACAACACATCCTCCTTAGAGTTCTAAGCCAAACTAGGGTTAGGTAGAGCCTTAGCTGGGGGGAACTAAACACGGATAAGATCCACCATAGAAGTAACTCTACTACGAAAAAACCAAGGAAAGATAAGAAACTCTGCGGGGAATAACCACCGAACAAAAGCTCTAATAACCATCACAATTCCTCATACTGTTGGAGAAATAAACTTTGCCGAAGAGAAGAGACACACCGCTCCGCTGGGGATAGAAAATAAACATTTTCATCACCTGCTCTACTAGGAGGAGATTATACGAGAAGGAGGAAGCAACAACAATCAGGTTCCGATTAGGCAACTCCGCTGAGGAAAAAAATGCTGATGACTGAACCGGGGATAACCTGTGGGCGATCAGGTGAAGATAACTTGCTAGTGACCAAACTGAGGGAATCTAATGTAAGCAAACCTGCTGAGGATGAATAGGAGGCAAACCTGCTGGAGATCAATGTAGGCGAATCCACTGGGGATAAGCTACAAACCAACTCGTTGAAAATTCCCTCATGCTGGGATTTCCTGCTCGCTATGCGAGGGATTTCCAATCACGAATAAGGGAAGACCAAATTCCTCGAAAGAAGATAACATGTCAATTTATCAATCTATAAGGGATTTTAGGTCAATACACACAAGGGATGACAACCATATAATTGATAACGCAGATGCTAGATCCAAACTCACTAGGGAGCTAGAAGACTAAGACCAAACTCCAGACTCTCTGGGGACTTTGGTGGCATATTGCCTTTCTGCGCTCATGGAGGAGACAACCTGAAAGATGATGAAGAGGATACAAATATTCTAGGAATATGAACAAATTCCTTACCCTTTTGGAGATCATACTATCCTTGGAACAACACTGAAGATGTTCCAATTATCCTTTTCAGTCTTTTGTGAATGTTCACTTTGTTTAAGAACAGTTTATAAAACTTTATTTGTTTTAAAACAATGATATTTATCAATTAAAACATGCAAACATTTGTTAAAAAGAAACAAATAAGAGTGCAAAAAAATTGGATAAAGGCTCAAATTTATTTGATGGAATGGTAGTCTGCAAATGGAGAGACTCCACGGATCTTTACAAATTTGAAATTGGTGATATATATTGGAAAAGGCTACATTGAACATAATGACCATTTCTCCACTAACTCTGAATCCAATGTATCTGAAGCTTCAGTTGACGATGACTGAGCAAGAATCTTTGACAGAAGACGGCTTGAAAAACAAAGTCTTGTAAGGATGCAGTTACTTGCCAAATCCCTAATTTTTGCCTAGATTTCCCTAGGGTGAGGTACTCAATCTAGCGGGATATATATATATTCATTTTTTTTCATGTCTCTAACTTTTGCCTGGATCGCCCTTTCGGGATTTCAATCCACCGAGACACTCATTTTTGCCTAAGCCGCCCTTTCGGGTTTTCAACTTAGCGAGCTATTCTGTTTTTAATTTAGGCGAAGTATTTCTTGACTGCATTTGAATTCACAGGACGAGTGAAATCCTCCCCATCCGTAGTTATAAGTATCAAAGCACCGCCTGAAAAGGCTCTCATGATAACATATGAACCTTCATAGTTTGGAGTCCACTTGCCCATGATATCGGGCGCGAAAGACAAAACTTTCTTGAGCACAAGGTCACCTTCTCGAAACACACGAGGCTTGACCTTCTTATCAAAGGCTTTCTTCATCCTTTGTTGATATAACTGGCCATGGCATGGCAATCAATCTCTTGTCTTCAATTAAATTCAGTTGGTCATAACAACTCTGAACCCATTCATCCTCAGTCAACTTGGCCTTCATCAAGACTCTCATTGATGGGATCTCAACTTCCACGGGGAGCACAACCTCCATGCCATATACAAGAGAGAAAGGGGTTGCCCCTGTTGAAGTGCGGGCAGATGTACGACAACCATGCAAAGAAAATGGCAGCATCTCATGCCAATCTTTGTACGTAACAACCATCTTCTGAATAATCTTCTTGATGTTCTTATTAGCAGCTTCGACAACCCCATTCATCTTGGGTCTATAAGGAGAAGAATTATGATGTGCAATCTTGAACTCGCTACACAAGTCTTCCATCATCTTGTTGTTCAAGTTAGATCCATTATCAGTAATGATCTTGTCTGGCATACAATAACGACATATGAGTTGATTCTTGATAAACTTCACAACAACCTGCCTGGTCACATTCACATATGATGCCGCTTCAACCCACTTGGTGAAGTAATCAATTGCTACGAGAATAAACCTGTGACCGTTGGACGCCTTTGGCTCTATCATGCCAATCATGTCAATTCCCCAATGGAGAAAGGCCATGGTGATGAAATCACGTTCAGAAGTGTCGGGGGAATATGAATCTTATCTGCATAAATCTGACACTTATGGCATTTCTTCACATATTTACAGCAGTCAGACTCCATTGTCAGTCAATAGTAGCCTGCTCTCAACATCTTCTTTGCCATGGCATGTCCCTTGGAATGAGTACCAAATGAACCCTCATGGACTTCAGTCATCAACAGGTCGGCTTCGTGTCTATCCACGCATCTGAGCAAAACCATGTCAAAATTCCTCTTATAAAGCACATCGCCATTGAGGTAGAAACTGCCTGATAATCTCCTCAAAGACTTCTTGTCTTTAACAGATGCCCCAGGCAGGTAAATCTGACTCTGAAGAAAACATTTGATGTCATAATACCATGTCTTATCACCTTTTACTTCCTCCACTTTAAATACATGAGCCGGTCTATCCAAGCACATTACAGTGATGTTGGGGACTTCATTCCAGAATTTCACCACAATCATCGAAGCAAGTGTAACATGAGCATCTACCATCTGATTCTCATCTCGAGGAATATGATGGAAGTCAACCTCAGTAAAGAAAGTTGAAATCCTCCTCGCATAATCTCTGTATGGGATGAGGCCAGGATGATTTGTTTCCCATTCACCGTTAATATGATTAACCACAAGAGCCGAATCACCATAAACATCAAGATGTTTGATCCTAAGATCAATACACTCTTCCAAACCCATAATACATGCCTCGTGTAACACCTCAAAATTTGCCCCCCTCTCTTGGGACTAGCTTAGCATATTGCATTTCATTTTTGTAGGTCATTTGGCATTGCATCTTTGCATATCACATGGAGACAGTAAGCAAGTCATCTTCCTAAGTCTTGCTCAGAAGATGAAGAGGTTAAGAGATTCAAGCCTGAGGGTTTCATTGAATTGATCACTAATCATCTGAGGGTTGGTGTTTCAATTAGGGTTTCTTGGTTCTTCAAGGAGATGGATCATTATCTTGGTTGAAATGGTACATCACCATCATTATGGTCTCATCATCACCAAGAGGTTTATTGTGCTTGATCAGATTCCTTGGGATTAGGGTTTTGACCTCTGGTCAATCCTAATCAGTTGTATTGTGCCAATCAGGGTTTTGCAAGGAAATGGGGATTTAATGAAGATGGGGATTATCACATGTGTTTTAATGATCTTGTGGAAGCTAGGGTTTCATTTTGAAGCCATTTCATCAGAAGATTGAGACTCAAATTCATATGTGCATGACCAAGGCATCTATCAACTGAAAAAGTCAACCAAAGTCAACTGTGCATTCAATCATGGATTTGAAGGTGGGAGAGGGTTAGAGAGACTTCATTCATGCTCAAACAAGTCTCATTTGACATTTCAAACATCAACATTGAAGAAAATAAAGTCAGGACAAAACTTTCCAAAAATAGAAAGTGACTTATAATTCAAAATTGCCAAAAATGGAAAGGTTTTCTCCTCAAGATTACATGATCAAAAATGCTTCAAATGAAATTTTGTTCAACATGAAAGTTGAAGATCTTGCTCTCACCTTTCCAAAAAGTCCAAGAACATGAATTTCTCATGTATGGTTGAGAAAATATGGATCAATCTTGGTCAAGTCAATTTGAACTTCACAAGTGCATAACTTTTGAACCAAAAGGCCAAATGGAGTGGGATTTTTTGCAACATTCTTGTTTTGACATGAGCTATCCAATTCAAGCATCATACATCATGCATTTTGTTCACAAAAATATTTGAATTTCCATTTGAATTTTGGAGGGAAAATGATAATTTGAAAAATATGCTTTGTTTTCACTTTCCATCAATTACATTTGCCTCTAAACATCATTTCATGTTGATTTCAAACCAAAACCATGTACTGTTCCATTGGTTATTACATGTACAAGGCAATTTGCACATTTGCACTTACACTTCAATTTCCTTAATCCATTTGCATTTTGCTTAATCATGATTAGCAACTTCATTAGCACTCCATATATAAACATAATTATAACTGTTTTTGGGATGAAGATAACAGAATTCTCAGATCTAGATCTAGTTGCAAAAATCTCTTCAAACTTTCTCTCAACTTTTCTTCAATTTTCTTCACAAGCCTTGCATTGTTCTTGATCAAAACATCATCCACAAGCATTGAAGAGCATTTTGGAAGCAGGATTCACCAATTTTTCATGCGAATTTGGAACTGTTGCAAGTTACTTCCATCCATGGCAGTTTGATTTTCCAGCTAGATCGTGCACAATTAACATCCAAACTTTCCTCCATTCATTCATATGAGCACTGAGGAGCTTCTGTTTGGACTTTCCAGGACTTGAAAGCATCGATTTCATCTCTGCACTTCCAGCAAGGTTAGGATTCGATCATCACAATTCTTGAAATGTTCATGTGCTTATGGTAGATCCTTCCATGCTGATTACACTGCACTTTAGATCTTTAAATTTCATTAAGAGATGAGTGAGTTATGTTGAATATAAGATTGATGTATGAAACTTATTCTGCTCGATCCATGCATGTTGGTGAGAATTAGAGCAAATTGATCTTAGATTCGTATTGTGCTTGGAAGGATGAACATGATGATGTATTCGTTTTTCATTTCTGGAATATTTGTTCATGACCTGGAAAATTTGTGAAGAACATGAAGAACATTTAGGGTTTCTGTCCAGAAACCATGTTTGATCCATTTCCCCGCGTGCTGCATGCATTTGGTTGTTTATACACATGTATTGGACCACGTGGCTGTGACTTGGCATATTGATTGGCTCAGAATGATTCCCAGCGCCACATGTACTTAATTGAAACGGCGTGTTTCACTTAAGAAGTGCTCCATTTGAAAACCGACCACGGATCGATCCTCAGCTGAAGCATTTTTAAACCATGCCTTTGCATTTTAATTCCTTATTTCAACCATGTTCATACCATGTTCTCATGTGATTTTTTTATTTTTTTCTCCATTTCAAAAATTCATAAGTTCATCAATAATGATCCAATTAAGCTGTGGTTTTTTGCATCATGATCCTCATGATGTATAGTATTTTATGAATATTTTTCCAGAAATTGTGCACGCATGAATTTTGTTTTGGCTTAGGGATTGTGTATGTATGTGCTTTCTTGACCTATCTTGCCATATCCTTCATGAAATGATGATGGTTGCTCCAATGATTGTGAAATTTTGCATGCTTAAAATAGACATCCTAATGGTCATTTTGGTATAGAGTTTGCATTTTTATCACATTCCATTCTTGAGTTATGCTCTGGTTAATGTAGGTGTGGCAATGTGTGTCACACCATTGCTTTCTCAACTTGTGGATTTTCTTTTCCATGCCAATTAAATGTCAATTGATCTGATTTTTTGCATGAGGATTCTTCTGGATGTTAGGTTTGATCATGTTTTTTTGTAGAATTTTTAGATGCATTTCCAATTTGTTTGAGATATTCCTTGCTGGTTAGTCATGTGTGGACTTTTGGATAATCATGAACTTAGATGATTTGTGAAATGCTTGATGTTTATCATATGAACTTTGAATTTTGCACATATGTTCTAGACACTTTGAAGTTTATTGTGGCTTTGATTGGATGTTTTTATCATGTGTGGATTCTGTTTTAGGCTTGTGTTAAGTTGATGTATGAAATTGTGCTTCAATTGAGCTTGTTTGTGCATACCTTGCCTTATGAAATTTAATTTCCTTGCCTATACTTGTCCAAATGTCTTGAATTTTGGTGTGTTGATCATGTGATGAGTTATTTTTAGCCATGAGTTTTCTTGGGATTTATTGAATTATGTTTGAGTTGATGGATATTGGTTCATTATGTTTGTTTCAATGAGCTTTGAACTTGCATGCCTTGCCTTAGATGCTTTGTGAAATGAATTTGGTGGATGCTATTAACATGAGACCACTTGGATGTTGTTATAATTTGATTGAACTTGATTTATGTCAATTTTCATGTTCTGTTTTGAATTATTTCTCCCTCTTTGACCCTAGGCTTTGTCCTAGTGGTTTGCTTCTCATGTTTGAGCTTGGTTTGCAGGTCAAGAAGCATATGGCCTTGAGGGAATTGATTCACATTGCTTGAGTTGACTAATTGGTCAATGTTGAACTAATCTTGAGTTTGTTTTGTAGGTTGATACCAAGTCATTTGTGTTGAGCACATTGGCTTGTGACTTGCATTGGTGTTTGACTGTGTACAGTTGTTGACTATTAACTGTCTGTTTGACTTTTTGAGTTGAATACTAACTGAGTTAGATTGTTTTCAGGTACATTAGTTGCTTAAGTTCTTTGAACTTGCTTTTGCTGTTGCTTGGTTTATTAACCAATTGAGGTAGAACTCACTGACTTCATGTAGTCTGGAAGACCTGTCCTGTTACTTGGGCAGGCACCTGTCTGAAGCCCTCCTTAAGAGGCAATGCTTGTGATTGTTTATCTTTGTGCCAAGCAGGAAAAGACCTCTAAGAGGCAATTGGCAGATAAAAGAGATGTGCAGTCCATCTCCTGCTATCCAGTTGAGTCATCCCTTTGCTCACACACCTTGTGTTGATGCATTATGGATATTAACCCAAGATCTCGGTTGAGTCAGTCATATGTGTAGAAGGGTTCCAACTTTCTGAACCCACACATTCATTTGTCTGAAGATCTCCCAGGCCAGGGATAAGAGCTGTGAGGCACACCCCTCACTTCCCATTTCATCTGCTTCACCCTAACTCTCAATGTTAGGGTTAAGAGCTAACATCACCCGATTACAGTTGGCTTGTGTTTCACAACCTAACCTTGTGTGAGCCCACTTTGTTTGTATATAGTGTGTGCTAATTGCTGATTGTGTGTATGTTTGCTTTGCTTTGCCTGTTTAGGATAGCTTGCTTCCTGTGCAAGTTAGATAGAAAACTCAACCTAGGACCATTGTGGAATACATGATAACTATTAGGCTCGAGTCAGTCTCCCTTCTAGCTAGTCATTTCCCAGTCTCTGGTTAGGAGAAGGTTTCTCCCCTTTTAAGGGGAACTACGTTGCCCTGATCCTCATACCAGATGAGGTACGTAGGCAGGAGATCGTACGAGATCTCTTCGGGCACCCTTTTTTCTTTTTGTGTGTGTTTGCTTGACGGTTATTAGGCTCGAGTTCCCGACTCCCTATTAACTTGTTTGTGTGTTCCCCTTTTCCTTCTTGTGTGTTAGGAGATGGATGTAAGCCCAGCGATTGGCATTCCGTATCCTATTGTTGTGTGCTTGGAGTCCGATGTAAGTCCAACGATTGGCATTTGGTTTCCAGTGTGGGTTTGTTTGGTTCGGAGTCTGATGTAAGTCCAACGATTGGCATTCGGTTTCCATGTTTGCCTGTTTGTGTGTGTTTTGTTTCGGCGTGCGTGAGCCGAACTACGGTAGCTCTGATTCTCATTCCAGATGAGATACGTAGGCATAGGATGCGATGTCCTAGCGAGCCCGTTCCCCTCTTCTCCCACCTGTGTTATTTTCAGTGCGTGTGTGTGTGCATTTGTTTTGAGCAGTTTCTTTAGCAACCTATTTCTTTCCTTTTGAGCGTGGATCCCGTCGAGTACGACGGATGTGTAGGGGTGCTAATACCTTCCCTTCGCATAACCGACTCCCGTACCCTTTCATCTCCGGTCGTAGGACCATTTCCTTTCCAGGTTTACTTCGAGCGTTTCCTTTCCCTCTTTTGGGATAAATAACGCACGGTGGCGGCTCTGTTCGTTTTGTTTTAACCTGCCGGTTGTTTTTCGCGGATGTGATAGCTGGCGACTCCGCCATATTATTCGTGTATTTGAAAGTTATCCTTGCTGTAAAAGGAAAATGTGTGCCCTGAGGAGTAATAATCACTGCCCCAATACCATTTCCATATTGATTTACAGCGCCATCAAACACCATGCTCCACCGGGAACCAGGCTCTGGCCCTTCATCGAGCGTAGGCTCATCGCAATCTTTCATTTTCAAATAAAGAATCTCCTCATCAGGGAAGTCGTACTGAACAAACTGTTAATCCTCAATTGGTTGATGTGCCAAGTGGTCAGCCAAGATACTACCTTTAATAGCTTTTTGAGCTCGATACTCAATAACATACTCAATCAACAGCATCTGCCAACGGGTAATCCTCCTAGTTAGAGCAGGCTTCTCAAAGATATACTTGATTGGATCCATTTTGGATATCAACCAAGTCGTATGATTTAACATATATTGGCGTAAGCGCTTAGCAGCCCAAGCCAAAGCACAACATGTTTTCTCAAGCATTGAGTATCGAGACTCACAATCAGCTTCTTACTCATATAGTATATAGCATATTCTTTCTTCCCCGATTCATCTTGCTGACACAATACATAACCCATAGAGTCCTCAAGAATTGTTAAATACATAATCAAGGGTCTCCCCTCAACAGGCGGAGACAGAATCAGAGGCTCAGACAAATACTCTTTAATATTGTCAAAGGCCTTCTGGAAATCCTCTGCCCAATCATGACGATGATCTTTCCAGAGGAGCTTGAATATAGGCACACATGTGGCAGTCATGTGGGACATAAATCTGGAAATATAATTCAAGCGGCCAAGAAAACCTCGGACTTGCTTCTCAGTTTTGGGCACAGGCATCTCTTGTATTGCTTTGACCTTGGCAGGATCAACTTCAATACCTCTTTCACTGACAATAAAGCCCAATAACTTACCGGAACAGACTCCAAATGTACACTTGTTAGGATTCAGGCAGAGTTTGTACTTCCTCAAGCGCTGAAAAAGCTTCAACAGCTGCTCTACATGTTCAACTTTCGTTCTCGACTTTGCAATCATATCATTAACATATACCTCGATCTCCTTATGCATCATATCATGAAACAAGGTAGTCATATCGCGTCGATATGTGGCTCCGACGTTCTTCAAACCGAAGGGCATCACTCGATAACAGAATGTTCCCCAAGGCGTAATGAATGTTGTCTTCTACATATCCTCAAGTGCCATTTTGATTTGATTATATCCGGAAAATCCGAACATAAATGAGAAGACATTGAATTTAGCTGTATTATCTACCAACATATCAATATGTGGTAGAGGAAAATCATCTTTCGGACTAGCCTTACTCAAGTCTCTATAGTCCACACACATTCGGAATTTTCCGTGTTTCTTAGGCACAGGCACAATATTGGCCACCCATTGAGGATATGTAGAAGTCACCAGAAACCCCACATCCATTTTCTTACGAACTTCTTCTTTAATCTTCACTGCCATGTTAGGATGAGTTCTTCTAAGCTTCTGCTTCACAAGCGCACACTCAGGCTTCAACGATAGGAAATGTTGCACGATATTAGTATCTAGACCAGGCATGTCTTCATATGACCAGGCAAAGACGTCAACATATTCTCTTAGCAACTCAATCAACCCCTTCTTTACAGACTCTTCCAGGAGTGCCCCAATCTTCACCACACGAACACAATCCTCAGACCCCAAGTTGACTGTTTCCAGATTCTCGAGATGCGGTTGAGTGATCTTCTCTTCGTGCTCAAGTAGACGGGTAATCTCGTCAGGAATCTCTTCAACATCATCTTCTTCGGCCTCAAATACAGGGTACTCAAAGTTGGGAGATGGTGTTGGATCCTTATGTTCAATGGGTTTGATCGACCTGCGTAATGATTTTGGATATAAAAGAGATTTTAGAATTCAAGCAAGGCAAATCATTATGCAAATGAAAAGATTGATTTTATTCTCTTTTTAGGGTTTTATGGTGATCACCAATTTCATGCAAAAAAGCAAAAAGCAAAAACAATTTGGAAAAAAAAAATATTTAACATGTAATTTTTGAATGAATATCAATGTATTTATGCACCAACAATGTCATCACTTCTCCTTTTGGCATGGGAGAAGGGTTTTTAAACAAAAATGAACATTACGTGGACTTATGGATAACTGTTGGAACATCAACAGCGACCCAATTATTGCAGATTCCTCCAGGGATGACAAAGTTTCCAGAATCTTCCTCTGCATCATCTTCCACTACAGCAGCAACTTCCTGGTCTTCGACCGTGTGGATGAAACTACCCTTTTGAAACAGACCGCGCTTGTTGAAATTTCCTGAAGAGTACCTTATGCCAGCCCGGGATTTATTGTCTTCCAGCTTAATCATTTGTCCTAAACCAATAGTTGCGCCATGCTCAATGTCCAACTTCGCATCATTGTGGGACGCAAATGAAGAAGTTCCTTTCTTAGGGTGGATGTCACTTACTGTGCCTGCCTCGTGAATCCATGGTCTGCCTAACAAACAGCTATATGATGGGTGGATATCCATAACCTGGAAATTGATCTGGAAATCACTAGGTCCTATCTTGATTGGGAGCTCAACCTCACCAATCACAGTCTTCACGGATCCATCAAAAGCTTTAACAACCACTCCACTCTGCCTCATGGGAGGCCCCTGGTAAGAAAGTTTGGCCAGAGTGGATTTTGGCAACATATTTAGCGATGATCCTGTGTCTACCAGCATATTAGACAGGGCGTCATCCTTGTAGTTCATAGAGATGTGTAGTGCCAAATTGTGGTCTTTTCCCTCCTCGGGAAGATCAGCATCACAAAAGCTCAAATTGTTACAAGCAGTAATGTTTGCAACAATGCTATCAAACTGTTCAATTATGACATCGTGATCCATGTATGCCACGTCCAACACCTTCTACAAAGCTTCTCGGTGTTGCTTGGAGTTCATCAACAAAGACAATACTGATATCTTTGATGGAGTTTGTAGCAGCTGATCTACAACATTATACTCGCTCCTCTTGATGAGCCTCAGCATCTCATCACAATCCTCTTTTATCATGCCATTCTGGCCAACAGGGACAGGAGCTCTAACAGCAGCGACAACTCTATCAACAACAAGTGCCGGATTCGGAGAAGAAGAAGAATTCCCCACAGGACGGGTAACACTATCAATAGCATCAACTCTTCTGGTGCCAGCCTGAGGTTTCGGCGGTGTCGAAAAAACACAACCACTACGGGTCAAACCACTGACATCAGCAATATTAATCACAGAAGTGGAGGGCAGAGGCACCTCCTTCCCATCTTCTAATGCAACTGCATTATATCGATAGGGAACAACCTTGTCGGAAGAGTATGGAACAGGGCCAGCTAGCTTAATAATGAGAGTAAGAGAGGCCTTTTGCTTGCTTCCATCATATCTGACAACAAAAGGCTCAGGTATCCTAAATACAGGAGATATAACATTAACTTCATCCTCATCACGATTCTGAAGTATCTCGATCACACCCTGATCCAGCATTTCTTGGATGTCTTTTCTGACATGACGACATCCTCTCTTATTGACAGTGCATACACGGCAACTGTCATGGTCATGCTCATAGTGATTGTATCCACATAACAGTCTATGCATCTCGACCAAAGATTGTCTGATATGGCTGACATATCTGACCTTGTACTTGCTAGGGCAACCTTGAACCATATTAACAGCAGATTTCCCATGCTCGGGCAATGGGTTCTTTTTCACATTAGGACCTACGTCCTCGAAAAACAGAATACCACTTCTAACAAGGTCTTGAACCTTGGTCTTGAGAGGGTAACAGTTCTCCACATCATGTCCGGGAGCACCGGAATGATAAACACAGTGAAGCTCGGGCTTGTACCACCATTGAGGGTTGGTCGGTACAGCAGCTGGGTCACGTGGAGTGATCAGCTTCCTTTCGATCAATGAAGGTGTAGCGGGGTATTCGTTACCTTTAGATTTATTACTAAATCAAAAGTAAATCATACAAGTCGAGTCGCCACCGCACTTCTATTTATCCAAAGGAAAGGTTAGAAAGAGAACAAAAACCGAGAAGTTTTATCGAATAAAAAAATAATAAAAATGTCAAGATCGGGGTAAGGGGGTTGGTTATGCAATGGGAAGGTTTTAAGCACCCAAAACATCCTAGGTACTCCTAGGGAGCCCTTTTCACAATTTTTGTAAGGTAGGTTGGTATTTGTGAAAATTATTTGTGCAAACATGATTGGGGAGATGAGAGAAGAATGTACAAATTATTTACAATTTTGTGTTTGAATGGATAAACCCATTGCCTACGTACCATCTTAAAAAGATTAGGATCAAAACCTCGTAGTTCGGGGTAAAAATCTCAAAATAAGTTGGTGAATTAATTGGTCCAAAAGTCTTAAGGTCTTTTGTTATCCAAGGGAGAAAACTCAACCTAAAACCACAAATCCACCATGTGAGGATAACTTCAACATGCTAGTGAGTGGTTGACCCTATAATAAGCATGGAAGACTCATTGTCCATCACTAAGGATACAGGTGAGTATTATATCTACCTCAAGGATAACTCAAACGTAATAGCTAAAGGTTATGAAAAGTTTATGGTAAGAAGTGGCCATTGAAACCACAAAAACAACATTTTAAATGAATTATATTTACCAATGAAAAGTATTTACAAAATATGATTAAAGTTGACTTAAGGATTCAATTCAAAATAAGTTTTATGAAAAGAAAATTTGAAAATCAAAAGCATAATGCTTAGGTTTCTAATGTTTGAAAACAAATGTTAATGTTTGCACAAAAGTTTTGGCTTGAGTTAGAGTGGAGGGAAGAAGAAATATGGCTAAGTCCTAAACATACAAAGATGAAGGAAAAGAGATAAGACCACAAATGGAGTTCCCTTCTTGAGATCATATTGATGATCCAAGTAGCTCCCATCCGTTGAATAAGCAAGCAAATAAGTGTATACTCAAGCAACCAATCAATCAAGCAAGCTCTTAGGAATCTTCCAATGGCTCTTGTATCTCTCACTTTAGATGCACATGAAAATGGTTCTTCAATTTGGCTCAAATGGTAATCCCTTGCACAAAAGCACACACATTGAAAAAGTTCTATAATGCACACAAAAGAATGGATAAGAGTGAGTCTAGAGATTAGGTTCTACCAATTCATCTTCAACATTAAGGCCTTTTTTACTCCATTTTTGCATAGGAAATATCCTAGAATCTAAGTCCTTTTGTCCATTTGTATTTGGTTCATATCAATCAACAAAAAACACAAGCAAAATAGTATATACACAATTATGTGCTCTAGTGAGCAAAAGGCAAATTGCATTAACATAAACATGTGCTCAAGTGAGCAAAGGGGTAAAAGCAAATGAATAATATGTACAAGAATATTAAATTGCATTAATGTAAAGTGCAAGAATTAAATTTTAATGGGAAATGGTTAGTGTTACTGTGCCATAAGGAAATTTAGCGTTATGTTAAGCAATCGTAAGTGGACTAATGTAGTAGTCACACCTATCTGAGGCCGGTCAATAAAATATAGGCAATAACACAAGTTAGAGATCTTGATTAGTGAATCAAGCTCCTACAACTTTCCATGCCAAAAGAAGATGAGAAATGATCTTGTATTGATTTAGGTTCTTTGCTTGATTAGGAAGCAACCTATCCTTAATGCAAAGCCATTCACTTGATCCATGATCAAGATGAATTAGATTCGAATCAAGGAAGGTTAAACTCCCATACATCAAGGCTAACCACCAATCTTTAACTAATTGATCAAAAAAGAAATAAAAAGAAGAAGGAGATGAATACGAATGAACATTAATGGAAATTCAAATGAAGTAATTAACATACATTGACCAAAGATAGATGGAATCAAGGTCAAACATTAGTAAACAGAAGCAACATGAAGCTTAGAAGTCAAGAAACAAATAAAATATTTTTGGTATTTTTCAAAAATTAAAATAATACTTGAATTAAAATGAACAATTAAAGGCCAAACTTCAAATCCATTTCAAATCAACTTTGAAAAGTCCAAATGGATCATCCTAAGTTCAACAAGGTCAAACAAAGTTTGACAAAAAAATTTCAGTATTTTTAGAAACAAGAAACTATTTTTAATCAATTAAAAATGCATAAAAATAACCTAATTGAATTAAAATCTCAAATAAATCTCAAATCAATTAATAAATTGATGAGGATATTTTTTATAAATCCATCATCATTCAAAGAGGTTGAGAAAATATTTTTGTATTTTTTGAATATCAAAAACTATTTAAAATGAATTAAAAATAACCAGAAAAGAGAAAATTCATAAAAAATATCAAATGATAAAATAAAAAATATTAAAAATCATTTTTAGAAACTAGAAATTAAAAGAGAAATAATGCAATTGGTCTCACATTTTTTGGACCAATAATGAATGAGATATGATTTTTTGAACTGAAATGGAATAAAAGAAATAAAATGAAAATTAAAATCAGAAATAGAAAATAGGAAAAATGTGAGGCGTTGGATATAAGCTCATTAATTGAGCTGGCGCATCAAACGGTTCCCAAGCCCGCATCCATCAAACACGCTAGTCAACTGAGCAACATGTGGATATTAAATGAGTCATAACAAAGGAAGGTCCAAATTAGATATGGAATTTAAATCCAACGGCCATGGTTTGATCTGGCAAACGAATAGTGGTGTACACCATCGTCTTCTCCGGCGAGGCCAGAGATTCCGGCGAGAGTTGCAGAGAAAAAACCTTCACCAAATAAGGAGATGTATATAGCAATGGAAAGCTGGGGTGATGTACATCACCCCTGTGCCATCTATTTTCACTCTAGATCTCCATGGTGAGAGAAATCAGAGGTTGAAAATTATTGTATTCATCTTGAACTTAGTGGAATTTCAAAATTAAAAGCATAAATGAATTGCCTCTGATGAAAGGACTTCAACCAACCCAATAAATGCAAGAAATAAGCTATAAACAAGGAGTTTCGAAGAGAATAAGTTTGTGTAGCAACCTCTTAAATGTGGATCTGGAAGGCACGAATTCTAGCTATTGCTTGCAGTGTGATTTAGGGATGAAGGTGAAGCAAGGTTAAGGAATTAAGAGTCTGAAAATCAACCAATGTAGTTGAAATTCAGATCTGAAAATTTGAAAAGCAAGTGAAAATTCCTTTAAGTGAGGCTATGGAGGGAGTTATGCAGCATAACAGGCGCCTTCAGGTTGCTCAATTGTGAAGCCTATCACTCCTATTTATAGCAATTGGCAAGGCAATGCATGAAGAAAGTGTGTGCATGAATGAAGAGGGCCTTCATGCATGGGCCTGTACAGGCGCATGGAGGGCCCATATCTGATTGAAAATCAATGCTGGTATCACATTGAGTAGGAATGGACGTGCAAAAATTATGTAATAAGCATGTGCAATGTGTTTTCAACTTGTTCCCAAAAATGCACTAAAATATTATCCTATTCGAAAATGCCACCTCCAAAAATAGAACATGGCCTTATGGGTAATGGTTGGAAATCTCTTGGCATGAGGATCAATTGTTATGTTGGGCAAAACTCCATTTGGAATTGTGAAATTGGTGAAAATTGATCATAAAGTGCAAGGTGCAAAACATGTGTATGTGAAAATTTCCAAAATGGGCCAACTTCAAGCCCTTCTGTTTCAATGATAAAAGCTCCAAATGGCAAAACCTTCAACATCAAAGTTGTAGATATTTTCAATACAATAAAATTGGACTCAAATTTGCATCATTTGGATTTTTTATGAGAAAGTTATGGGCACTTGAAGTTGGACCTTTTAACATTTCAATGCCTTTGGTCCAAAGTGACCTAGAATGTTTTACATTATCACATGTGTTTCTGTTAGGATTATGAAAATTTGTCCAACATAACAAATGAAGTAGATATCTTATAATTTCCAATGCATTTGATCCCACCTCAAAATCATGAAAAATGAATGAGTTATGTTCTTGGGAAGTTGACCCAAAATTAGGGTTTCAGTCAAAATGACCTATATTGTTTTGAAATGGATGATGACCTTCAAAGCTTCAAATAAATTTTAGGTGAACATGGAAGTTGTTCATATGATTCTTAAGAACATTGTTTCGCTTGGGGACATCTTCATTTGACAAACACATTAAAAGTTAGGTCTTAGTGTACTTCAAAATAGTCATATGATTTGACTGATCAACTTCTCAAGTCCATGCCTCAAATCTTGATGAATTAATGATTGAGGGAACTCAAAAAAGCTGAAATATGCATGAAATGATGAATGGAATAACTTCCCTTGATTGTATTTGACCATGGGTTGAGGTTGCTTCATGAGCAAGGCAAAATTGATGCACAGATGAATTAGGGTTTCCTTGGGGAACAAGCCTCAAGCCCCTTGGTTTGCTTTGATCAAATTGAAAAAATGAGATACTTGGGAGGCATATATGTTGATTGAGAGCTTTGGGAACCATTGTCATGCTTGATTTCACCTTCACTTGGCCATATCAATGAGCATATGGTCTCCTTGGAGCCTCAAATCTTATGATTGCTCAAGCTACAAAATAAACAAAGTTAGTGACATATTTTTGTGATTTTGGTTAGTAAACAAAGTAAGAAAAGCAATATTATACAATTCAAACATGCTTGGTGGTCTCTAACCAACTCACAAGTGTTCCCACCCAAAGTCTAGGAGCCAAGATGCTATGATCCTTGAGGCAAGATGCAAAGTGCAATGATATGATGCCACGAGGGATCTTAGGGTCAAAATTAGGGTCTTACAGATGCACCTATTTAAGGTCATTCTAGCCGAAGATATGAAGGTTAAAATCTTCGTCTCGACGAGGTAGAATGGGCTTAAATAATATCAAAGAGACGAATTTTGGTCCCTAAGAGACCTCATGATGCAAATGTATGTATACAAAAGGTAATACTATGTGGGGATATTTGTCCACAAAGGAAAAAGAAATCAGGAGAAACTGAAAATCCATATGAGTAATACACTCATAAATGGGACAGGGACTTTGGGGAGTAAAGGGGAATAAAATGCGTGAGCAGGTCACGACTTGAAATATGCTAAGAGACACGAAGGGATTCCATGAAAATAAATTGATGGAAAGACTCGAGCTGACGCAAAGATGTGTGTACTGGGGAATATGCCAATACAGCAAAACTATCCACAAAGGATACCTCAGATAAAAATCCGGACTCCAGCTGGGACAAGCCACTAAGGGACTCTGATGGGGAATGTCCAAAGAGGACTCAACTGAGGAAACAAACGAGGTATTACCGGTTACTGGGTAATAAGCCCAAAGAGACATGTGATCCAAACACCGGTATAAGGGTGAGAAAACAACACGCTCAGGGAGAATGAATATCTAAGACTGATATAAGGGTGAGAGATATCAAACATCCACAATATCTGAGGAAGACCTAGAAGGTATATTTCAACTCACGAAATCTGACTCCACAGGGGACAAAAAGGTCATAATAGGGAGCAGAAGGAAGGAACACCAGGGATACCGGTTACTGGGCATATAATAGGTGACCAACCAGGCGTGAAATGGGGAATATTTCCAAAACACTCATCATCCAAAAGGAGGGATAAAAAAAGCAAGCTCGATTATAGGATGGACATCCGATTCCGTAATGAAATACGAATCTTACTCGACTGGGGAAGAAAAAAGACTTCAACTGAAGAGCACATGAGATATATTATCTATTACCGTCAGAATGTAGATAACATACTCGCATGTAAGACTATCCACAACCGGCTACTGGGTTAATAACGGATAGATCAACAGAAAAGAAAGGATATCGGGATACCGAATACTGGGTATAAAAATGATGACCAATCGAGGAGGAGGAACGTGTAGAAGCAAGCTTCAATCCAAAAAGTATTTTGATGAAGACAATATGTATCAATGCAACAAGAGAAGAGCTTCAAAGATAATTCAAGCATCAAAGTAATCAAGCCACATATGCATGAGAAACATTTTGATCAAGCTTCTTTTTCAAGTCAACCGTTTGCAAGATTGTTGATTCACTTCTAAGGTATATCTAATTCACTCTTAGATTAGTATACAAGTGTTCAACAATCATGATCTGCATTTTCATTTTTAACATAACCATTTGTTAACATGTTGAAATGAAAGACACATTTCTCTTAAAGTATTTTTCTGCATTTCAACAGTGTTAACCGAATAACCATATGGGTTAACTGGTTAACGGCCCAGTTTTTTGAAATTCTTTGTTAACGTTATACGCGTTAACCGGTTAACCCATTTGGTTAACCGGTTAACACTGTTCATTTCAGTGAAAAATAATTTTCAGAAACTTGTACCTTTTCATCATTTTTTTAATGAAAAATTTATACCTCTTTGAAAAGGTGTTTTGGCAATATAAATTCTTGAATTTTTAACATGAATTTTCACCTCCAAGAATTTTCATAAAAACTTAAGATAATCACTCTTTCATATTTTGTTCAATATTTCATAAAAGTGTTCATAATCAAATTTTCATCTCATTCCATTTTTGTGGAACACTTGTATATTATTCATTGAGTGAATTATTTATCTAAGGAGAAGATCAATCAAGAGAAGATTGATAATACTACACTTTGTTAAAATCATCAAAAAGATTTATTTCTGTTTGACTTGTGATCCAGGATTGTTGGACACAAGGGTTAGTGTTGAAGAGGATTGTTCTTCATACACTTGTTTACCTATAGGTTAGATAGTAAGCATCACCATTGGTGTGAGTAGGTTGTACCATAATTCTAACTATAGTGAAATCTCTTTCGAGTCGAAAGGGGAGTGGATGTACCTTCGGATTGTGAAGGGAACCACTATAATTTCCGGTGTCTTTTTTACTTTTTGCAATTTATTTTTCCGCACTTAAACGAAAGATAACCAAAAACCGGAAACAAGTTCGAAGAATTTTTAACCACCTAATTCACCCCCCCTCTTAGGCGTATTTACAACTTACAGAACGATCATTACCAGCAAAAGGGGTAAATGAAAGATGACTCGCCAGTGATACATTGCTTTGTCAGAACAATTATCCAAGAGATATATCACCATTCATTGGGAGATATACTCAAAAGGATGAAGGAATATCAATACCGAATATTGGATAAAGATAACCAACAAAGAGGGAATTACATCTACCAGTTACTGGGTAGAAAACCACAGAAGAGTAACCGTCTGTGGTTAGGATGAACAAAACCACGGGTTAACTCTGCAAGGGGATAAAATTGGGGTTTACGACTACCGGTATGAGGGTAGAAAACCACAGACATAGGACTTACAACTACCGGTTACTGGGTAGAAGGCCACAGACTCCGCTGGGGAAAAGATGGACAATTACTGGTTACTGAGCAATCATTCATCTAAATTATGGGGAAGTGCAGGGAAAATAACAAGAATAAATCAATCTAGGAACAAACTAGAGAGACACAATGAAACAAGCATCAACCCTATGAGGATATAACTCAGGGGAGAAATTCCATCCCAGTACATATTTTTGGGAGGAAACTGAAATAACAATCATGCACGAGGATATAACTCAATGGGGAATATGGAAGAAAGGATAGCCACTTTCTGCCTATGGGGCTGACTCTATGTGGAGAGATCAGACACAAACATCTGTTTGGGGAAAAATATATCACCAAATAGCATGAAATAACAAACAAAGATATATGGCAAAGAATGCAGCATGAATATCTGAATATTGATAATATGCATGTATATGTGCGGTTTATGTATGATGAATATTGACAAACAGACATATCTAATACAACCAGGTCCAGGGATCAAAATGGACAAACATCTGGTACTACATCTCAAAAGAGAAAGCTAGGCCTCCTGAGGAGGCTCCCAATCTGATGGGGGCAACAGATACGAGGAAATAATGATCTTTGCAGGGGAAGGAGAACCAGTCACTCCGCTAGGAAAGAATCAACATATCTTCCTCAAAAGTTCCAACGACAATCTGAAATCAGGCAAAGTCTTGGCTGGGGAACTGAACATGGATATGATCCGTTGTATAAGCCATTCTACTAGGGAAATCATCTAGGGGAAGGATGAAACACTGTGGGGAACAACCACCGATCAAAAAGTTTCAAAACCAACACATTTCCTTGCACTGCTGGATAAATCATCTTTTCCGAGGAGAAGAGAAACACTATTCTGCTGGGGATGGAAAGATAAACATCTTCATCACCCACTATACTCAGGAGGAATCAACAAACGGGCTCTGATCAGACAATTCCACTAGGGAAACACTGCTGATGACTGAACCGGGCACTAAAATGGAATCAAACCTGCTGAGGATGATTAAACTGCAAATTGATGGAGATTAATGTAGACGAGTCCACAGGGGATATGCTACAAACCAAATGTTGAGAATTCCACTAATACTAGGGATTTCCTTTCACTCTACAGGAGAATTCCAATCTGAATGAGGGAATACCACCTTCCTTGAAAAGACAGCATAATGGATGACAACCATATAATTGATAACACAAATGCTAATTCCAGCCTCAAATGGGAGTTAGAAAACTGAGCCCAAACTCCAGACTATCTGGGGATTTGGTGATGCATAAATTTCTTCTGCGCTTGTAGAGGAGCCAAATCTGAAAGATAATGAAGAGGGTACAAGTATGCAAGGAATATGAATAACATGCCTTACCCTTTTGGAGATCATACTATCGTGGGGAGAGCACTGAAGGCATCCCAACTATCCTTTTTCCATTGTGAATGTTCATTTTGTTTAAAAACAATTTTATGAAGATTTTATTTATTTAAAGCAATGATATTTATCAATTAAAACATGCAAAATATTTGTTGAACTGAAACAAACGAGAGTGCAAAGAATTGGATAAAGACTCAAATTTATTTGATGGAATGGTAGTCTGCAAATGGCAAGACTCCATGGATCTTTACAAATTTGAAATTGGTGATATATATTGGAAATGGATTCATTGAACATAATGACCATTTCTCCACCAACCCTGAATCCAATGTATTTGAAGCTTCAGTTGACGATGACTGAGCGAGAATCTTTGACAGAAGACAGCTTGTAGAACAAAGTCTTGTCAGGATGCAGTTACTTGCCAAATCCCTAATTTTTTCCTAGATTGCCTCAGTGTGGGGTACTCAATCTAGCGGGATATATATATTCATTTTTTATGTCTCTAACTTTTTCTTAGATCGCCCTTTCGGGTTTTCAATCCACCGAGACACTCATTTTTGCCTAAGTCTCCCTTGCGGGTTTTCAACTTAGCAAGCTATTCTGTTTTTATTTTAGGAAAAGTATTTCTTGATTGCATCTGAATTTACAGGACGAGTGAAATCCTCCCCATCCATAGTCGTAAGTATCAAAGCACCGCCTCAAAAGGGTCTCTTAACAACATATGGACCTTCATAGTTTGGAGTCCACTTGCCCCTAGAATCGGGCGCGAAAGACAAAACTTTCTTGAGCACGAGGTCACCTTCTCGAAACACACGAGGCTTGACCTTCTTATCAAAAGCTTTCTTCATCCTTTGATGATATAACTGACCATGGCACATGGCAGTCAATCTCTTCTCTTCTATCAAATTTAGTTGGTCATAACAACTATGGACCCATTCAGCATCAGTCAACTTAGCCTCCATCAAGACTCTCATTGATGAGATCTCCACCTCTATTGGGAGCACATCCTCCATGCCATATACAAGGGAGAAAGGGGTTGCCCTGTTGAAGTGCGGACAAATGTATGATATCCATTCAAGGCAAATGGCAATATCTCATGCCAATCTTTGTATGTAATAATCATCTTCTGGACAATCTTCTTGATGTTCTTATTAGCAGCTTGTAAGACCCCAATTTTGGCCCTAAGATCCCTCATGGCATCATAACATTGCATTTGCAAAGCCTCAAGGATCATGAGCATCTTGGTTCCCTTTTCCTTTGGGTGGGACCTCTTGTGAGTGGTTTGAGATCACCAAGCATGCTTGAATTGTATATCATTACTTTCCTCATTTTTATTTACTAACCAAAAGCACAAAAATATGTCACTAACATTTCTTGTTTATAGCTTGAGCAATCACAAGGTCTAAAAGCTTCTAGGAGATCCTTTGTGCAATGAAAAGGTCAAGAGAAGATGAAAGCAAGCATGGTAATGGTTCCCAAACCTCTCATCCATCAAATATGCCTCCCAAGTATCTCAATTCATCATTTTGATCAAAACAAGTCAAGGGGTTTGAGGTTTTTTTTCCCAAGGAAACCCTAATTCATCTGATCATCAATAATGCCTTGCTCATGAAGTAACCTCAGCCCATAGTCAAATACAATCAAGGGAAGTTCTTTAATTCATTATTCCATGCATATTTGAACTTATTTGAGTGTCCTCAATCATCAATTCATCAAGGTATGAGTTGTGGACTTGAGAAGTTGATCAGTTAATTCATCTGACTATATTGAAATACACAGAGACCTAACGTTTTATGTGTTGGTCGAATGGAGATGACCCCAAGAGAAAACATGTTCTTGAGGACAATATTAACAACTTTCATGTTCATCAAAATTTGATTTTAAGCTTGGAAGGTGATCATCTATTCCAAGACATTATAGGTCATTTTGACTAAAACCCTAATTTTAGGTCAACTTCCCAAGCACATAACTCATTCATTTTTCTTGATTTTAAGGTAGGACCAAATTCATAGGAAAGCTTATTGTGTCTACTTCAAATGTTATGTTGAGCAAAATTTCAAAATCTCAAAAGAAATACATGTGATAATGCAAAACATTATAGGTCACTTTGGGCCAAATGCATTGAAATGTAAAAAAGTCCAACTTCAATTGCCCATAACTTCTTTATCAAAAATCCAAATGATGCAAAATTTAAGTCCAAATTGATTGTCTGGAAAAGGTCTACAACTTTCATGTTGAAGCGTTTATCATTTGGAGCTTGAATCATTGAGACAGAAGGGCTTGAACATTGGCTAAATTTGGAAACTTCACTTATGCATGTTTTGCACCCTACACTTCAAGCTCAAATTTCACTAATTTCCAAGGCCCAATTGGAATTTTGATCAACATATCATTTGTTCCTTATGCAACAAGCTTTCTAACCATTACTCATAAGGTTGCATTTGGAGTTTGGAAGTACCATTTTCGAAGACATGAAGGATTAAGTGCATTTTATGAAATTCAATTCAATTGCCATGCATGAGCTGATTACACTTGATGTACACGTCCATTTGCATTTCACATGAACTTAGCAGTTTGTTTCAGCCTTCATTGGGCCTTCCACATGATCACACAAGCCCATGTAATGCAAAATTCATTTGCCATGCACACGAGTTAGCTCATGCATTCAGCTCTCTCCATCTATAAATACCATGCCTTACCTTCATAATTCTCCAACCTGAAGGCGCCTGAAATGCTGCAAGATTGAATCCCTAACCATACCTAAAGGAACAAGTTCATTTTTCTCCAAAAATTCAGATCTGAAATTCAATCGCATTTGGTTGAATTCTCAGATCTAAAGTTCCTAGACCTTCATCGTTTGATCTATTGAAGCTTCTGTTTGCAAAAGGAACCAAGGAGAGTGACTCAATTCTTCACAATCCAAAGGTTTTGATCAACTGATTTTTGCTTCGAATCTCCTTATACTTTGCTCCATTTGCCTTGATATTGTGTTGTCTGAAGTCCTCTCTATAGAGACATCATTATTGTGTGCTTAATTGTTGAAATCGAGCAAGTTCAGTTGAACACCACCAAACTTCCATCTCTGATTTCTCTCTTAATAGGAATCTAGAGTGGAAGTGAGTGGCATAGGAGTGATGTACATCACTTCACCTTTCGAATGGTGCCTTGATCGTTCATTTTAGTTAGCATTCGAACCTCTGTGTTTTTTGACCTTCGCTGGAGCTCACCGGAGAAGACGGTGGCGCTGGCCACCGTCTCATTGCCAAATCAAACATGAGTTGTTGGATGCATTTTCCAGTTTATATCACAACCATCAGATCTTATGACTTTATTTAATTCATTGTGTTTCTCATTGACCTTGGACTATGGTACGCGCGCAGCTCATTGCCATTAGATCCTCCATGTCAATTAATGAGATCCCATCTGTAACCCCCCAAAATTTGCCCTCCTCATTCATGCATTCATTTAGCATTTCATATTGCATTTCATCATGTCAATCAGAATTAGATCCAAGAAACTTTATTTTTAAAAAAAAATAAAAAAAAATAAAAAAATAAATAAATAAAAATAAATAAATAAATAAATAAAAATAATAATAAAAAATAAATAAAATATAATAGAAAAAACTTGGACTTGGACCTCTCTCATTTGAGCCCACAAAGCCATGAAAATCAGGTTATAAAAGAGGGAGATCAGACAGAAGAAGGAAGAGAAGCAAAATACTCTGAGGTTTCCTTGAAACAAAACCCTGGACAAAACCTGGAGAGAAACCTGACAGAGAACTCAGAGCAACCCCCAGGAAGCTCTGAAAAATTCAATCTGACTCACACACTTTCATCTCACATAAACCCTAAAGATTGTTTTGTAAACCTCACGGGTGCAACTCAATTTCAATCAAGCTCTCCAATCAGGTTTGCCCTATTTCCATTATTTTACACCTTCAATTTGAATGTTCTAAATGTGTGATGTATTATGTTTGAATTTGGAAGTGTGGATATCGTTAGGTTTCGCATATGCATGAATGGGTGAAACCTATGCCTTGAATGTTTAATCACATGATTTCTGAAATGTATGCCACAGGGTTTGAGGTTTCTGAAACCATACTGTTATCCATGAAAAAAATGCTTATCGTGTTTCACTAACCCTTTTGTTGAGTTTTTGTGAGGGCTCACAGACTCTTGCAGAGATGGTTTGCGTGGTTTTCCCACTTTATTTGTGGGATACCCCCTGGAGGTTCATTCCGATTACCTGTACTGACTCACCTTTCTTTGATGGCATTAGCTTGGGAGATCCCTGGGTTTCTTACTCCTTTAATTGCTGTTACTTCGGACCTTTATCCGTGTGGTACTTTTACCTCTTTTCCGCATTTTATCATTTTCTTAGCTGGAAGACCTCGATAGGAGGCATTTGTTTTCTTTCGTTTATTTACTTCTGAGCCCCTTGTTGGCACATTTACTTTATATATGTTTGTTTTGTATGTGTTCGTATCCCTGCAGGTAGCGCGGTTCCTTCGTCAAGGACTGCCTTTTTGCCCTTGAGCATCCCAAACCCTAAAACCTAAAGCAACACGTTAACTCCTTCTACTACAGGCGAGTAATTCTCCAAAGGTCGAGCATCCGGTAGATTGCGTAGTGACGTCGTTCGTCCAAAACCCAATCCATAACCCCGTAGTTAGCCGAACTACGGCTTGCTCTGATTCTCATTCCAGATGAGATACGTAGGCATAAGATGCGATGTCTTAGCGAGCACACATCCCCCCAACCCATAGGTCAACCGAGCTACGAAGACTCTGATTCTCATATTCAGATGAGATACGTATGCAGTGGATGCGACATCCGCGCGAGTCATTTTCATTTAACCCTTTTTTTGGTAAACAACACAAGATAAACTCACACCCTTTAGACAATAACTACAAAAGTGGATCCCGTAGAGTACTACGGATGCGTAGGGGTGCTAATACCTTCCCTTCGTATAATCGACTCCCGAACCCAAGATTTGGTTGCGAGACCCCGTCTTGTCCTTTCCTTTTTCAGGTTTACTTCGAGCGTTTCCTTTCCCTCCTTTGGGATGAATAACGCACGGTGGCGACTCTTCTGTCATTTTCTTTCGCCGATTGTTTTTTCGCGCACTCTATTTTTCAGGTTGCCACACTCACTTAAGCAAATATTTATGTTTATGTCATTTTCCTTTTGCTCATTTGAGCCCATTATTGTATATAAATATATTGTTATCTTGTGTTTGCTCTGTCTTTGTCTTGTGTGAACCAAATGCAAAAAGGAGAAAGGACTTAGAATTAGGAGTTACCTATCCTTAAAGGAGTTCAAGAGCAACTAGGCCTCATGCCTTTAGAATTCTAAACTTGTTGAAGAGCAACTAGGCCACATGCCTTTAGAATGCTAAATTTCAAGGTTGACTTTAAAGGACTTCTCATCTAAACTTATTCTTGGTCCATTCCTCTTATTGTGTTGTGAACTTTTTGATGTATGCTCTCGTGTGATAAGGATTCCATCTTGAGATAGTAAAAAAGAGGACCATTGTCATGAGTAGCCAAGTTAAGAGAGACAAACCAAATGGAGATCCTAAGAGCTTGAATCCAAATTTTTTGATTGCTTGAGTGTTTGCTAAGTCCAAAGGAAAGGAGTATCTTGAATCATCTTTATGATTTCAAGAAAAGGAACTCCAAGGGTTTATCTTTTCCCTCTTATCTTTTTTGCTTTAGGACTAGCCCTTCTCTTCTTCTCCCCACTCTAACCAAGCCAAAAATCTTTTCTTTAAACTTTGACTTTGTTCCAAATTAGAAACCCAGGCCTTATGCCTTTGACTTTTTAAACACTTTTCATAAATACTCATGGTGAATAAATCTTAATCCAAATTTGACTTCATTTTTGTAAATAAATTTGACTTGTAAATATAACTCACTTCAAGTTGATTTTGTGGTTCCAATAGGCCACCCTTGTTAAACCTTTTTCATTAACGTTAGTCATAGGTTTGAGTTATCATAGTGGTTGATGCAAATCTCACCTCATCCTTAGTGATTTGATTATAAGTCTTCCATACTTATTATAGGGTTAACCCCTCACTAGTATGTTGAAGCTTTCCGCACATGGTGGTTTGTTGGTCTAGGTTGAGTTTTCTCCCCTTGATAACAACAGACCTTAAGGCTTTTGATCAAATCAATTCACCAAACTTTGAGATTTTTACCCCGAACTACGAGGTTTTGATCCTACCTTTGTGATGGTACGTAGGCAATGGGTTCATCCATTCAAACAAAAAAAATTGTAAATATAATCTATTCTTTTCTTATCCCTCCAATATTTTGCACAAGTCTTTCCACCAATACCAACCTACAACACATATTTGCAAAAAGGGTTCCCTTAGAGTACTAAGGATGTTTTGGGTGCGTAAAACCTTCCCATTTCATAACAAACCCCCTTACCCAGATCTCTGACATTTTTATTAGTTTTTGATTTGATAAAACTTCTTACCTTGACTTATGTTCTCTTTTTAGCCTTTCCTTTGGACAAATAAAAGTGCGGTGGCGACTCGAATTGTATGTTTACTTTTGGTTTAGTCAATAAACTTAAAGGTAACAAGAACCCTGCTACAATGCCAAAAGAAGAAGTGAAGACGTTTTTGGCATAATTGATTAATACAATGATATTCATTCAATAATCGCATGTTAAATGTTTGTTTTTCAAATTATTTTTCATTTTTTGCTCTTCGCATGAAATAGGTGATCACCATAAAACCCTAAAAAAGGAGAATAAAATCAATCTTTTCATCTGCATACTAATTTGCCTTGTTTGAATTCTGAAATCTCTTATACTCAAAATCATTATGCAGGTCAATCAAACCCATTGAACATAATGATCCAACACCATCTCATAACTTTGAGTTCCCTGTATTTGAGGCAGAAGAAGATGATGTTCAAGAGATTCCTGATGAGATTACCCGTCTGCTTGAGAACGAGGAGAAGATCATTCAGCCACATCTTGAGAATCTGGAAATAGTCAACTTGGGGTCTTAGGACTGCATTCGTGAAGTGAAGATTTGGGCACTCCTTGAAGAATATGTTGAGAAGGGGTTGATTAAATTGCTACGAGAATATGTCGACGTCTTTGCCTGGTCGTATGAAGACATGCTTGGTCTAGATACTGATATCGTGCAACATTTCTTGTCGTTGAAGCCTGAGTGTGCGCCTGTGAAGCAAAAGCTT
Organism: Lathyrus oleraceus; assembly: GCF_024323335.1. Classification (NCBI taxonomy): domain Eukaryota; kingdom Viridiplantae; phylum Streptophyta; class Magnoliopsida; order Fabales; family Fabaceae; genus Lathyrus; species Lathyrus oleraceus. The sequence continues at coordinate 62,516,385 of NC_066580.1, read as the reverse complement.
AGAAGAACTCATCCTGATATGGCAGTGAAAATTAAAGAAGAAGTTCAAAAGCAAATATATGCGGGCTTTCTGAGGACTTCTACATATCCTCAATGGGTGGCCAATATTGTGCATGTACCTAAGAAAGATGGAAAAGTCCGAATATGTGTGGATTATTGTGACTTGAATAAAGCTAGTCCAAAAGATGATTTTCCTCTACCACATATTGATATGTTGGTAGATAATACAGCTAAATTTAATGTCTTTTCATTTATGGACGGACTTTTCGGTTATAATCATATTAAAATGGCACCCGAGGATATGGAGAAGACCACATTCATCACACCTTGGGGAACATTCTATTATCGAGTGAAGCCCTTCGGTTTGAAGAACGCCAGAGCCACGTATCAACGTGCTATGACTACCTTGTTTCATGATATGATGCACAAAGAGATTGAGGTGTATGTTGACGATATGATTGCAAAGTCGAAAACGGAAGTTGAACATGTAGAACACTTGTTGAAGCTTTTCCAGCGTTTGAGGAAGTACAAACTCCGCTTGAATTCGAACAAGTGTACATTTGGAGTCCGTTCCGGAAAGTTATTGGGCTTTATTGTCAGCGAGAGAGGTATTGAAGTTGATCCTGCCAAGGTCAAAGAATTACAAGAGATGTCTGCGCCCAAAACTGAGAAGCAAGTCTAAGGTTTTCTTGGCCTCTTGAATTACATTTCCAGATTTATATCCCACATGACTGCCACATGTGTGCCTATATTCAAGCTCCTCAAGAAATATCAGTTTCATGATTGGACTGAGGATTTCCAGAAGGCCTTCGATAGTAATATAGAGTATCTGTCTGAGCCTCTGATTCTGTCTCCGCCTGTTGAAGGAAGACCGTTGATTATGTACTTAATCGTGTTTGATGATTCCATGGGTTGTGTCCTTGGTTAGCAAGATGAATCAGGAAAGAAAGAGTATGAAATATACTACTTGAGTAAGAAGTTTACTGACTATGAGTCTCGGTACTCAATGCTTGAGAAAACATGTTGTGCTTTGGCCTGGGCTGCTAAGCGTTTACGCCAGTATATGTTAAATCATACGACTTGGTTGATATCCAAAATGGATCCAATCAAGTATATCTTTGAGAATCCTACTTTAACTGGAAGGATTGCATGTTGGCAGATGTTGTTATCTGAGTATGATATTGAGTATCGAGCTCAAAAAGTTATTAAAGGTAGTATCTTGGTTGACCATTTGGCACATCAACCAATTGAAGATTACCAGTCTGTTCGATACGACTTCCCTGATGAGGAGATTCTGTATTTGAAAATGAAAGATTGTGATGAGCCTACGCTCGATGAAGGGCCAGAGCCTGGTTCCCGGTGGGGTATGGTGTTCGATGATGTTGTTAATCAGTATGGAAATGGTATTAGGGTAGTGATTATTACTCCTCAAGGCACACATTTTCCTTTTACAGCAAGGCTAACTTTCAAATGCACGAATAATATGGCGGAGTATGAGGCTTGTATTATGGGTTTAGAAGAGTGTATTGATCTTAGAATCAAGCATCTTGATGTTTATGGTGATTCGGCCCTTTTTGTTAATCAGATTAAGGGTGAATGGGAGACGAATCAGCCTGGCCTCATCCCATATAGAGATTATGCGAGGAGGATTTCAACTTTCTTTATTATGGTTGAATTTCATCATATTCCTCGAGACGAGAATCGGATGGTGGATGCTCTCGCTACGCTTGCTTCAATGATTGTTGTCAATTACTGGAATGAAGTCCCGAATATTATTATGATGCGCTTGGATAGACTGGCTCACGTGTTTGCAGTTGAGGAAGTGAAAGACGATAAGTTGTGGTATTATGATATCAAGTGTTTTCTCCAAAGTCAGACTAACCCGCCTGGGGAATCTGTTAAAGATAAGAAGACTTTGAGGAGATTATCTAGAAGTTTTTACCTTAATGGTGATGTGCTTTACAAGAGGAATTTTAACATGGTTCTGCTCAAATGCGTGGATAGACACGAAGCAGACCTGTTGATGACTGAAGTCCATGACGGTTCATTTGGTACTCATTCCAATGGACATGCTATGGCGAAGAAGATGTTGACAGCAACCTACTATTGGCTGACAATGGAGTCTGACTGCTGCAAGTTTGTGAAGAAATGCTACAAGTGTCAGATTTATGTGGACAAGATTCATATTCCCCCGACACTTATGAATGTTATTTCCTCACCATGGCCTTTCTCCATGTGGGTAATTGATATGATTGGCATGATTGAACCGAAGGCGTCGAACGGTCATCGTTTTATTCTCGTAGCCATTGATTACTTCACCAAGTGGGTTGAAGCGGCATCATACGCAAATGTGACCAGGCAGGTGGTTGTGAAGTTTATTAAGAACCAACTCATATACCGATATGGTGTGCCAGACAGGATCATTACTGATAATGGATCTAACTTGAACAATAAGATGATGAAAGACTTGTGTAGCGAGTTTAAGATTGCACGTCATAATTCTTCTACTAATAGACCCAAGATGAATGTGGCTGTTGAAGCTGCAAACAAGAACATCAAGAAGATTTTTCAGTAGATGGTTGTTACATACAAAGATTGGCATGAGATGTTGCGATTTGCTCTGCATGGCTATCATACATCCGTCCGCATTTCAACAGGGGAAACCCCTTTCTCGCTTGTATACGGCATGGAGGTTGTGCTCCCCATAGAGGTTGAGATCCCATCAATGAGAGTCTTGATGGAAGCCAAGTTGACTGAGGCTGAATGGGTTCAGGGTCACTACGACCAACTGAATTTGATTGAAGAGAAGAGATTAACTGCCATGTGCCATGGTTAGTTATATCAACAAAGAATGATGAAAGCCTTTGATAAGAAGGTCAAGCCTCGCGTGTTCCGAGAAGGTGACCTCGTGCTCAAGAAAGTCTTGTCTTTCGCGCCCGATTCTGGGGGCAAGTGGACTCCAAACTATGAAGGTCCATACATTGTTAAGAGACCCTTTTCAGGCGGTGCTCTGCTTCTCACAACTATGGATGGGGAGGATTTCACTCGTCCTGTGAATTCAGATGCAGTCAAGAAATACTTCGCCTAAAAATAAAAACAGAATCGCTCGCTAAGTTGAAAACCCGAAAGGGCGGATTAGGAAAGAAATGAGCGTCTCGGTGGATTGAAAACCCCAAAGGGCGATCCAGGAAAAAGTTAGAGACATGAAAAAAAAAGAATGTATATCCTGCTAGATTGAGTACCTCACCCTTGGGCAATCTAGGCAAAATAATAGGGATTTGACAAGTAACTGCATCCTGACAAGACTTTGTTCTACAACTGTTGCCTGTCAAAGATTCTCGCTCAGTCATCATCAACTGAAGTTTCTAATACAGTGGATTCAAAGTTGGTGGAGAAACGGTCATTATGTTCAATGTAGCCCTTTTTCTGTGTATATCACCAATTTCAAATTTGTAAAGATCCATGGAGTCTCGCCATTTGCGGACTACCATTCCTTTAAAAAAATTTGAGCCTTTATCCAATTCTTTGCACTCTTATTTGTTTCTGTTTAAGAAATGTTTACATGTTTTAATTGATGAATGTCATTATTTTAAACAAATAAAGTTTTCATGAATAAACTGTTTTAAACAAAATGAACATTCACAATGACGGAAAGGATAAGTGGGATGTCCTCAGTGATTTCCCAAGGATAGTATGATCACCAAAGGGTAAGACATTTGTTCATATTCTGGATATGTCTGTTTATCAGCATTAATCATACACAAATCATGCATATACATTCATAATCATAGCATTCAGATACTCATGTTGCATTATTTGGCATATATCTTTGCTCGTTATCTTCTGCTATTGGTAAAATTTTCTTCCCCAAGCAGATGTTTGAGTTTGATATCTCCATATAGAGTCTGCCCCATCGGCAGAAAGTGTCTATCTTTTCTTCTTTCTTCCCCACTGAGTTATGTCCTCGTAGATGATTATTGTTTTAGTTTCCTCCCTAGTGTGTATCGGGATGGAATTACTCCCCTGAGTTATATCCTCATCGGGTTGAGTCTTGTTTGATTGTGTCCTTCTAGTTTGATCCTAGATGGATTTCCTTTCTAATTATCCCCTGCAGTTCCCTATGGATCGGTTGTTCAATTGCTCAGTAACCAGTAATTGTTCATTCTTTCCCCAGTGGACTTTGTGGCCTTCTACCCACTAACCGGTAGTTGTAAGTCCTATTTCTGTGGTTTTCTACCCAGTAACCGGTAGATGTAATCCCCTCTTTGTTAGCTATCTTTATCCAGTAACCGGTATTGATATTCCTTCGCTTTGAGTATACCACCCATTAACTGGTGGTATGTCTCTTGGATAATTGCTTTTGTCAGGAAATTCAGCCTCGACGAGTCATCTTTCATTTATCCTTGTTTGGTAATGATTGTTTCTCCTTCTGATTGGTCATCATTTTATACCCAGTAACCGGTATCCCGATGTCCTTTCTTTTCGATCAATTTATCCTTTATTAACCCAGTAACCGGTTGTGGATAATCTTCCATGCGAGTATGTTATCTACATTTTACCCATATAATTGTAGTAGATAATATATCTCATGCGCTCTTCAGTCAAGGTTTTTTCTTCTTCAGTCGAGTAAGATTTGTATTCCCTTGTGGAATCGAATGCCCATCCTGTAAGTCGAGTTTGATTTTTCATCCCTCCTTCGGATGATGAGTGTCTTGGATATGTTCCCAATTCACGCCTGGTTGGTCACCTATTATATGCCCAGTAACCAATATCCTTGGTGTTCCTTCCTTCTGCTCCCTATTATGACTTTTTGTCCCCTTTGGAGTCAGATTTTCCTGAGTTGAGATGTGCCTTTTGGATCCTTCTCAGATGTTTCGAAAGATTGATATCTCTCACCCTTATACCGGTCATAGATATTCTTTCTCCCTGAGCGTATTGTTCTCTCACCCAGTAACCGGTTTTTTTATGACATGTCTCTCTTTGAGTTTATTACCCAATAACCGGTAATATTTTGTCTTTTCTTCCTCAGCTAAGTCCTTTGTGGACATCCCCGTCTGAGTCTGGATTTTACCTGATGTATCCTTTGTGGATAGTGTGGTTGTATTGGCATATTCCTCAATACATGCATCTTTGCATCAGCTCGAGTCTTTCCATCGATTTATTTTCGTGAATTTCCTTCGTGTCTCCAAGCAAGTTTTCAAGTTGTGACGTACTCACGCACTTTTACCTCATTTCCCCCCAGAGTCTCAGTTTCCCTAGTGAGTGTGTTACTCCTATGGATTTTCAGTTTCTCCCAATTTCTTTTCTTTGTGGCAATTGTTCACAATGAAGATTTCATTTTGCATGCATACATTTGCATCATGAGGTCTCTTAGGGACCAAAATTTGTCTCTTTGTTTTTTATTTAAGCCCATTCTATCTCGTCGAGACGAAGATTTTAACCTTCATATCTCCGGCTAGAATGACCTTAAATAGAGGCATCTATAAGACCTTAATTTTGACCCTAAGATCCCTCATGGCATCATGTTATTGCACAAGTGAATTGCGTCAAGGATCATAGCATGTTTGACTCCTTAACCCTAGGGTTGGGACTTCTTTGAGTGTTTTGAGACCACCATGCATGCTTGTATTGTATATTATTGCTTTTCTTATTTGATTATTAACCAAAAGCACAAAAATATGTCACTAACTCTTTTTGTTTTGAAGCTCAAGAGATCATGTGCTCCACAATGCTCCTATGAGGCTCCTAAGCCCAATGAAATGGCTAGATGGAGAAGAGATAAAGCCTGACAATGGTCCACAAAGTTCCTAATCATCATATATGTCTCCCAAGTATCTCAACTTTCCAATTTTATTAAGAAAACCCAAGGGGATTGAAGATTGTTTCCTAAGGAAACCTAATTCAACTATGCTTTGACTGTCCCTTGCCCATGAAGCAACCTCAACCTCTAATCAAATTTAATCAAGGTAAGTTCTTTCATTCATCATTTTATGCATATATGATACTATGAGAGGCCACTCAATCATTTATTCATCAAGATTGGATGTTTGGCCTTGAAAAGTTGACCAATCAAGTCATCTAACTAAGCTGAGGATCCATGAAAAATAACTTTTGATGTGTTTGTAAACTGAAGATTACCCTAGGAGACAAAGTGTTTCGAAGAACCGTATGAACAACTTTCATGTTCATCAAAAATCCATTTGAAACTTGGAAGGTCATCATTCATTTCAAAACATTATAGGTCATTTTGACTGAAACCTTAATTGTGGGTCAACTTACCAAGGGCATAAATTCCTTAATTTTTATAATTTTGAGGTGAGACAAAATGAATTGGAAATAGTTAGATATCTACTTCAATTGTTATGTTTGACAAAATTTCAAAATCCGAAAATAAATACATGTGATAATGCAAAACATTATAGGTCATCTTGGACCTAATTCATTGAATTTGAAAAAGTACCCAACTTCAAATTCCCATATATTTCTCATAGAAAATCCAAATGATGCAAACTTTGAGTCTAAATATATCATCTTGAAAAGATCTACAACTTTTATGTTGAAGGTTTTTTCATTTGAAGCTTGCATCATGAAAATAAAGGGGTCTGATTAAGCTTACTTTTGGTGGAATTTTTCAAAGTGTTTTGAATATGTTTTGTACTTGAATTTTCCCAGCCAGTTTTCATCAATTTGAAAATGCAAAATGATTTTTTCCCAACCATTCCTCACATTACTCATTTGGATCTACCATTTGGGAGTTTCGAATTCATTTCCATTTATGTGCATGTTGGTATTTCATGATGAAACTTGAATATGCAAGCTATTTCCATCCAATGTACACGTCCAATTGCTTTTCACATGAACTCAACAACTTGTTCAGCCATCATTGGGTCTTCCACACGCCTGTACAGGCCCATGGACATCAAAGTTCAAATTCCATGCACACGAGAGAAGTGTGTGATCAGCCACATTTAGCTATAAATAGGGGATGCATCTCCCTCATTTCTCAACCTTTCAGAGATCTGAATTGCTGCAGAGTTGAAACCATAGCCATACCAAAGGAATTATTCAAAAATTGTTTTTACTTTCGAGCTTAAAATTTAGCATCATTAGATGAGTTTTAAAGCCTAATTCCTTAGCCTTTCACTTCCACTACATCCATATATCAAAGAGGAGCAAGGAACTTGAGGAATTCGTGGCCAGAAGTGCATCAATTCGAAGGTTATTTCTCAAACTTTTTGGATCTAGAACTCTTAATTCAATGTAGTATCCTTGTGTTTCTGTGGTTTTCTGAAGTCCTCACACTTGAGGCAAGCCATTGGTGCTTTCAATTCATCATTTCATGAACAAACAGTTTGAACACCATGATCTTCTCCTTCACATTTCTCTCAATATAGGAAGAGTGAGGGAGATCCATAGGTACAGTGGTGATCTCCATCACACGAGCTTCATTTCCATGGCCTTGTTTTTAATTTTCATTGAGATCTTATTTCCTGCAACTGGTGGCCAAAATTTGTTATCTGGCCGGAGAAGATGGTGGTTTCCACCACCACCACCACCACGTGTGCATCCTCCTGGCCCATGGATTTGGTTTCCAGGTTCTAATCTTGATCATCCATTGTAATTACTTCATTTAATACATGTTGTTGCGCGTTTGACTCAAGCACATCGTGTTCCCTATGATCTGGACCATCCATGAGCACCACGTCAATTAATGAATGCATCTTGTGGCTGCGCTTTTTTTCATTTATTCTATTTTACTTTTATTTTTAGTTAATTCATTTGATTTTCAAAAATTCATTAAAAATTCATTTGAAGTCAGAAAAATATGAGACCAATTACAAAAAAATTCTTGAAAAATCTAGTTACATATTTTGATTTTTAATTATTTTTGTGACTTCATCTGATATTTTTCATTGATTATTTGATTTTTCTAATGTTTTTAATTCATTTTAAAATACTCTTTGACTTTTAAAAAATACAAAAATATTTTCATAGCATTTATGGATCATGATAAGTCAATGAAAAATAGTCTCATCAATTTCTTATTTGATTTGAGATTATTTGAGTTTTTAATTCATATTATGCTACTTTTAATTGTTTTTAATTGATTTTAAATACTTTCTGGTTTCAAAAATTTGTGAGAAAATTAGTCAAAGCTTGTTTGACTATGTTGAACCTATGAGAATTTAATTGGACTTTTTGAAGTTGATTTGAATTGAATTTGAGGTTCAACCTTATTTTTTTATTTTTATTTTCATTTTATTTTAATTCAAAAATACCAAAAAAATACCATTGACTCTTCGACTTGTTATCTTCATTTCTCTTCTGTTTGGTATGGACTGATATTGGTTTGATTCACATTTGATCAATTGGATTTGGTTGTGGTCTTATTTTCCCCTCCCTTTCATCTTCATCCCTTTCTTTCCATTAAATGGCCAATGAGTTAAAGTCTTGAAGTTGGTCTTGACAAATGAGAAGTTTAACCTTCTTTGATCCAAACCAAACTCAACTTGATCCATGATCAAGTGAGTTGTTTCGTGTCCAAGATAGGTTGCTTCTTGGTCAAGCAAATAACTAAAAGTCAATACAAGGCCCTTCCCCTTTTGTCTGGCATGGAAATTTTATGGAGCTTGGCTTACTAGTCATGATCTCTAACTTGTGTTCTTTGCCTATATTCTTATTGACCGACCTCAAATAGGTGTGACTACTACATTAGTCCACTTACGATTACTTAACATAGCGCTACATTGTCTTATGACAAGCTAACATAACCTTACTAACCACTAACTTTAATTTGAGCATTTAATTTCTTGTCATTTACTTTTAATGTCATTGATTTCTTGCTCGTTATTCATATTGATTTTCACTTTGCTCCCTTGAGCACACATTTTTTGTTTATGTCATTTTTCTTTTGCTCATTTGAGCCCATTATTGTGTATATATATTGTTATTTTGTGTTTCTTTGTGTTTGTTTTGTGTGAACCAAAGTGCAAAAGGAGTAAGGACTTAGAATTAGGACTTACCCATGCTTAAAGGAGTTCAAGAGCAACTTGGCCTCATGCCTTTAGAATGCTAAATATGTTGAAGAGCAACTAGGCCTCATGCCTTTAGAATGCTAAAATTCAAAGTTGACCTCAAAGGACTTCTCCTCCAAACTGATTCTTTGTCCATTCCCTTTATTGTGTTGTGAACTTTTTGATGTTTGCTTTTGTGTGATAGGGATCCTACCTTGAGATTGTGAAAAGAGGACCATTGTCATGAGTAGCCAAGTTAAGAGCCAAGCCAAATGGAGATCCTAGGAGCTTGATTTCAATTGTTTGATTGCTTGTTTGTGTGCTAAGTCTAAACGAAAGGAGCATCTTGAGTCATCTTTATATGACTTCAATAAAAGGAACTCCAAGGGTTTTTCTTTCCCCTCTTATCTTTGTATGCTTTAGGAATAACCCTTCTCTTCTTCTCCCCACTCTAACCAAGCCAAAAGTCATTTTCAAAACTTTGACTTTGTTTTAAATTAGAAACCTAGGCCTCAAGCCTTTGACTTTTCAAAACTATTTTCATAAATACTCATTCTGAATAAACTTTAATCCAAACTTTGACTTCATTTTGTAAATAACTCTAACTTGTAAATATAACTCATTTCAAGTTGTTTTGTGGCTCCAATGGCCACTTTGTTAAAACTTTTTCATAAACATTAGTCATAGGTTTGAGTTATCATAGTGGTTGATGTAAATCTCACCTCATCCTTAGTGTTGGATTATAAGCCTTTCATGCTTATTATAGGGTTAACCTCTCACTAGCATGTTGAAGCCTTCCTCACATGGTGGATTGTTGGTTTAGGTTGAGTTTTATCCCTTTGATAACAAAAGACCTTAAAGCTTTTAGTTAAAATCAATTTACCAATCTTTGAGACTTTTAGTTAATCATAAAGTTCTTGGTATGATCCTAATGCTAATGCTTATGATGGAATTGCATGAGGGATCTTAGGGTCAAAATTGGGGTCTTACACTTCCACCTTGAATAAATTTTGCTATGGACTTCAAATGGAAAAGGTTCCTTCATAAAAGTTGTAGATATTTCAAACCTCTTCAATTAGATCATAAATGTGACCTCATTTGGATTTTGCATGAAGGAGTTATGCAGTTTATAAGTTGAGGAAAATCACTTGTTCAATGGTAATGCCCCAAAGTGACCTATAATGTTTCCTCTTGGCACATACATTTGCAAGTTGAATTTGAACTTCTTCCAAACATAAAATTTGGATAGGGAATTTTGAATTTGATCATGAAACTTGAATGGCTTTCATGTAAAAAAAATTAAGCAAGTTATGGTCCTTGGAAGTTGACCTCCTAAATAGGGTTCACACAAAATGACCTATAATCTTTCAACATAAAAAATGACTTTCCAAGAAAAACTACCTCTTGACTTAAAAATGAAAGTTGTTTGAAATTTCATAAAGAGTAACGTTGCTCTTGGAATCATTTTCATATGACAAAAAGTTTAGGAGATAGGGTATAGGGAACCCCAGTTTGACCAGTTGGCTTTCTCTGGTTAACCACCATGAACCATCTTGCAAACTTGACATTCTATTGATATTTGGGACTCATGGAGGATAATATATGTGTAAGATGATATAATATAAAGTATCCCTTGAAATATTTGATCAAATGATGAAGAAACTTGCTGAGGGAGTGACACAAGATACCTAGATGAATTAGGGCTTCCAAGGCAAACAAGCTTCAAAATATTGATGAATTCTTGATCAAAATAGTAAATGAATATTATGTGGATCCATATATGATGTCTAGAGTCAATTTGAACCATCTCTTGATTAGCATCCTTTCATTGAGGGTCTCAAACCCTAGATATGAGCTTGATGAGCATGGGTGAACACACACACTACCTACAAAAGAAGTAAACTATACATTGACATATTTTTGGCATTTTGGTTAGTAAATAATGTAAAACCAAGTATGATACAATCAAAAGTGCTTGGTGATCTCTCCCAATGCAAACTCAATGAATGAGGGGTAAGGAGGATGCGAAGGTGTGATCCCAAAGTTAATGCATATGATGAGATAACATGAGGGATCTTAGGGTCAAAATTGGGATCTTATAAGATGTACATGTTCTCCAGCTGCATGTACCACTCTAAGGAAGCCCCACTTAGGCTATCTTGGAAGAAGTGCATGAGTAGTTTCTCGTCATTAGAGTACGCAACCATCTTCCTACACTTCACTCGGATGTGCGTCCTTCGACAACTGACCCCTTTGTGTTTTTCAAAGCTAGGCACTTTGAACTTGGTAGGTATCTGAACGCCTGGCATTAGGCACATTTTAGTAGCATCTAGTCCAAAAGCATTTGACCCCTCCATAACCATCATTTTCTCCTCTATGGCTCTGAATTTCCTTTTGATTTAAACATTGGTCGGCCCGAAAGTATCATAGACTAATTCCTCAATGGGATTAAATAAAGTATCATTTTGATCGTCCACCTCGAATCCAAGAGGAACGACCTGGTTCTTATTCACTTGAACTCCTCCTCCAAGTGGAGGTACACCCCTAGTGGACCCACATGGATTTGAATAGCATGGTTGCCAAGTGGTGGCATAGGATTGGTATTAGCAGCAACCCTCTGATTTGCTAGACAAAGTTCCTCATGACTCCTAGAGATAGCTTCTTGGCCCCTAGCCACAACCTGAACGGTCTCCATCAACTGCCCCATATGGGCACACATACCGAACATTTCTTCCCTTAGAGCACTCTGGTTCTATTCGAGCTGGTCCATGAGAAATTTCTGCTTGCTTTGAGTGTTGTAACGATATTGAGAAGTCATCTTGTTGTTTTTGGATGGGAAAAGGTCAAGTGGTAAGTTTCTTCTTTTGCTTTTGTGTCATGCAGAATGATGCATGCTTTGGTTTTATTATTATTATTTTTATCTTTTGGCAAAGCTCTTAGTTGTCGTGTTATTTATTACGAGAAACAATTCAGATAATTGGCATTGCAATCAAAAATAAAAACATATACAAGGTGGAATCATAACACCTCATTCATTCATTCATCCTTTTCTTATATTTGGAACACAACAAGTACAAGCAAATTAAAGAGAAAACCCTCTTTGCATTAATCAGAAACAAGCTACAAATTGACTTGAAATGTAATCCCTTGGGCATTATGGAGAGCTTCGACATCTGCGATTAACTCGACCATGGTCTTTTTGCAGAACTCCACAAAGTTGTAGACTTGATGAGGAGTGTTCTCAGGACACGTGATCAGGTTAGCCTCCTTCATCATGTCACGGAAATCCTGGAGAGCATAATTTGTCAGAACTTCCATATTAGCATACTTGTCCTTCCATTTGGTGTAGAGCCCATGCAGGTTTCTGAGTATGGTATCTCTTTCAGCTATATCTCCTTCGGTCTTCCGATAATCATCCTCCAAGTATAAGAAATTTTTTCTCATCTCTTGATACTCTTCATCAATGATCCCAACCTTCATACCTTGGATCTTCTCATGAGCCCTTTCCAATTAGGACTTCTCATGAATGTAAGCTCGATGTATCCTTTGTTTCTCTAATTTATCACTGGAAGCGTGATCTTGGTACTCCTTGATGGTCTTCCTCAACTCACTGATTTGAGCTTCATAATCTTCTTTAGCACTCTTCTTGTCCATGTTGGTCAATTCTAGAGTTCTCTCCAAGTTTTGGACCACACGCCAAGCTCGGTCTAGTTCGTTATTATGACCATCAAGCTCTGGATTTTCTACCAAGAGAGCACCACCGACCCATTATTTCTTACATTTCTCTTCCCCAACCCTCTTCTTCCAGCTTTCGAACAAGATTTTTACTTGCTTTCCTTCGTCTTCCAAGTCATCACCCATTTGCTTCTCCTTGATGAGTTCATTGATGAGTCGCAAGAGAGTGTTCTCTAGTTCAAGTTCATTGATCTTACTAGTGATTTTGTCAACATCTTCTTGTAAGATTGGCTCGGGCTCAAGCATTTGAGGGAGAGATGAGGATTCAAAGTATAAGGGCATTTTGACTATTCGGGAATTTTCTTTTGCCCACTGTACATATGGATCTTTGGTGATGACGTTCTTATTTCCAAGTTATGGACCGCTTATGACAATATTTCTCCAGGATTTACTCACCTTCCTCACACCAGGGTTATGTGGATCGACATTTTTGATGACAAAAGGAACCAAGTCTTCATCTCTAGGAGGACCATTCATCGCATGTCCAAACTGCCTCATGCACAACACGTGATTGTAGTTGATACACCTATGTGTACCTACCAGGGGTACATTTGGAAATCTTCCACATCTGAGGATGATGTTTTGGGTTTCCCATTCTCTTTTGTACAACTAGATAGTACCGAAGGAGAGTGATCTTTGGATACGAAAGGACCATCTTGCGGCATGTGAGTCCTAATCCGCATATGTAAAAATGGAGCACAACATAGGAAAGTTCCACCTTTCATCTCATGATGGGTGTGGAAAGTGTGGTAGAAGTCTGCTAAGAGGAATGGCACTGATTTTCCAGATAAGAATACTTCCACTGGTGCATGATCTATGAAGTTGTCGATGTTTGGGAATAGGACAATCCCATAGATCAACAATGCCAAAACCATAATACAAGATTCCCACTTCTTATCCTTAGCAAATTTCCAGGCATGGCCTTCGATAAACTTCCTTTTGAATCATTTGTCAACCCCTTTTGGAGCCGAACTGGCTCCTAGTTCCCGTAAATCAATCCCCAACACTACTGCTAACTTGGTCATAGTGAAGTCTTCTTCAATCTTCAGGAATGGATTATGATCTTTGATGGAGCGATTCAGGATCCTTTCAAACTCTTCCAAAGTAGGAGCTATCTGGAAGTCTGGGAAGGTGAAACAACGCATCTGGATTTCATAATACTGGGCCAGAGGAGTAAGAGATACATAATCCACATTCTTATTTACTAGGTCCAGAATGTTTCCATAAGCCGCATAACATTTTTACTTGATAGGGGATATCTTGGAACTCAATGCTTTCAAGGTGTCCAATCGAGGTTCCTTGTGCCTGAAGGTGAATGTGCTTTTTGTGAGAAGAGGATTCATGATTGCTTTGTCAGAAGTCTTCATAGTTTCCTACAATAAATACCAGATACTAAGAGCTTTGTTTTTTGTATTGTTTATGAGTATGATACATGAATGTATGAATGCATGGATGATTCGGTTCATAAGTATGACTTTCATAAGTCGAACACACAAGCAGGTATAGTATCACATGCTCGAGATACGGATGGAGGATAACACTGATTGCTTTCCATAATAAGGATCTCACTGGTTGTAGTCTAGGGTTATAGATAGAAATCCCAGAGTCATTGATTCATTTGACTGCTTGTCGCTTACGAAAAAAGCATGTCGGTCGTCAACACCATCAAATGAGTATATTCTGGGTGAAATCTTCATACCTATCCATGTGAGAAAAGCTTCTCGGGGACCCGCACTACGTGACCATAAACATTGGGTTCTAGACAAGGGTCTCAAAGTAATGGACTTCCTTGACTGTTTTCCGCTTACGGCAAAAGCATGTCGGTCGACAACTCCATCAAGAAAATATACTTTGAGTGATATCTTCATACCGACCCACGAGAGAAAAGCTTCTCGGGGACCCGTACTACGAGACCATTAATCTTAATTGGTCCAAGGTTCAATGTTCTACAAAGGTCCTTGGAGTCATTGATCCTAATGAAAATATTGATCGCTTAAACCAAAAGCTTAACAGTTGTCAACATCTCCAAAAGAATCTACTCTAAGCGAGGTTCTCGTATCGACCCTTACGAGAAACACTTCTCGGTGGCCTATACTACTCAACCTCTTGTATCTCAAGTTTCCACTCTAGAATTGGGTAGAAAGTCTCTCCACAAGGCTTATTGCCATCAAAGTTGTATCCATCTATACCATAGAACCATGGAACCATATAACAGATTATAAACTTTAAAGCGAAAGGCAATAAATAAGGCAAATAATCAAAAGGACAAACATCAACACATGCGAGAAAGAAACCTAGATTAGGCTTGACTTGCTTAGGAAATAGTCCCCAGCAGAGTCATCAGTTGTCCCTACGCGTAAAATACATAGTTGCCATCGGTTTTTATTTATTCCAAAGAAATGGGAAAGTATCGAGAAAACCCCAAAGAATGGTCATCGCAATCACGGACAACTTCGGAAGTCGGTTATGTGAGGGGAAGGTATTAGCACCCCTAACATGCATGGTACTCCATGGGAACCATCTAGGATGCTTACGCTTGAATGTGTGTCGTTTATCGAATGTTTTCTTGCCAAGGGTTTGCGGAATGGGGGTATATTTTAAATTAGTGTGCTCTCCAAGGATTGGGTCCTCGTGCCTACGTATGCCCACTTGTTAAAGTGGGAAATCAGAGCCCCACAGTTCGTGGGTACAAAATGTTGTTTGTTGTGTTATTTTCAGACCTTGAATAAGGGGTTTTGATGGTGATTCCCTAAGGCTCAAACAAAAGTTTTGAATGACTTGAAGTTGTTTTTAGGTTTTGAGAAAGGTGTTCTTGATTTCGGTTTGCACTAAAGATTATGGATAAAGGTGAATACCTCGAACTATCAAGCCAAACGTCTTGTGTTCGAAGCATTTAGAATGAGTGTAGGAAAGCTCCATTCGCATCCCTTCTTTACCACTTAAGGCTCGTGACATACAATCCTAATCGTATTTAATTGTATTTTTGAGTTTGATTTAAGAAAAGACCGCTTGACGTTGATTCAAGGGTTTGTTTATTGATTGCAAAATGGTGATCGTTCCTAATACCTAAGGAATAACTAGCAGGCAATAATAAAGTAAGCAAGTAAAAAAGTACATCCAAAAGGGGATGGGGTACATGAAAATTAAAAGGGAGTGCATAAATAAAAGATCTCATTGTCAGGTAGCCCAAGAAAAAGCCTTATGTGTGCATTGTGTCCTAAACTAGAAAGTGCATAAAAAGATTACAATTCTTCTTGATTATTGAATGCTCCTTGCATGTTCGGGTCAAATGCTTGTCCAAAGGTTATTGCAAGGGTCTAATAAGAAGTCCGTAAGTCCATTGTCCAATGTCCATTCCATGCTTAAATTATTACCTTTTTACATTTTTAAGTCTTTACCATTTTAAGTCCATTTAGATGAAGTGAGTGAAGAATGAGCATATGGATGTATAATATGTACATAAAGCAAAATAAATTAAATGACAAAAATTAAATGTTAGAAGTTAGGGCTTTCATATGGAAAGCACAACCGGAGGGGGGTATACACCGGGTCGCGGGGTGTAAAACATGAAAATTTTACTTCATACCCCTACGTTTAGACTCATACCCCAATAGTTTTTTTAAAATACCAATTTTACCCTTAACTGGTTTTAACCAATTTACCATTTCATTTTTACCATTCAGTTGATACTTCCGAAAATTACACATTCCACCCTCGCACCGGAACTCCTTGAAAAAGACTTCCGATATGTATTTTTTTCAAACCGGGAGACTAAACGAATGACATTTAAAACACTGCAAACAGTAAACCGGAAGACTTCAACAAAGAGTTTCGGTTCTTTAATAAAAAAAACATTCTGGAACACTTATTGAAAGAGTTCCGGTAAACAAAGTGACACATACCAGAACTCTTTGTTGAAGTCTTCGGGTATTGTTTTTATGTATTCTGGAACTCTTATTTGACTTCCGGTTTGCAATATTTTTTAAATCTTTTTTAGGAATTTTTTTTGAATTTTTTTTATTGTGCAGGAATGGAAAATCTTCCCCAAATATGTGTAGATACTTTTGATGCATTTTTAACGACTGAAAGATTTGGTACACGAGAAGAGGTGATCAGATGGATTAAAGAGGTTGGAATCGATAATAAAGTAACTATTATTATCACTCGTTCAGATACTAAAACAGGTATGAGAGGGAGAAGTAACAAATTAATATTTGGTTGTGATAAAGGTGGGAAACACAAGAACACTGATAGTAGAATCCAAAATGCGTCCATGAAATGTGGATGCCCATTTAAAATCAGGTCGACTTCGGCGAAAGATGGGTTTGGTTGGAAGATTGATGTAAAATGTCGATTACATAGTCATGGTTTACCTGATAGATTAGAAGGTCATTCCTTTATTGGTAGGTTGACCACATATGAGAAGCAACATGTCGCTGATTTGACAAAGAGACATGTACCACCTAAACAGATATTGCTTTCCTTGCAAGACCCAGATCCTGAAAATGTCACTCGGATTACGCAAGTATACAAGCATAAGAGTGTGATACAAAAAGAGATAAGAGGTCCTAGAAGTGAGATACAACATTTGTTTAAGCTTATTGAGGATGCTGGCTATGTGTATTGAAGTAGAAAAAAGGATGACCCGGAAGTTGTGAGAGAGATATTTTGGGTCCATCCTGATTCAGTTAAGTTGTTGAATATTTTTCCTATTGTGTTAGTTATGGATAGCACCTATAAGACAAATAAATATAGACAACCTTTGTTTGAAATTGTTGGCATGACATCAACCAAGTTGACTTTTGTTGTTACATTTGCGTATATGGAGTCTGAGCAGACATAGAATTTTTGTTGGGTATTGGAGAAACTAAAAGAATTGTTTGTGAAGAAAGATTAGTGTCCACAAGTGATTTTGACAGATAGACTCCGCAATGACTCCATTGTGTCCACCACCCGAGAAATTAAAAACCAAAGGAGGAGTGAAGAAAAAAGGGAAAAAACCAGAAGAATATGATGTTTATAGGGACCCTTTGTATCATGAGTATGTCGATAAGGCATCCCAATCTTCACAAAGGCAATCTCAACCATCACAGACTTTGAAGAAGTTAAAATTATCAAAGAAGCAACCACAATCCCAGAAACATTTCATTCTTCAATTTCCTAATCATATTAGGTCATACATTGAAGGTGTAGTTAATGTTGAATCAGATGGTAATTTTGGATTTAGAGTCATTGTATCATTGCATGGATATGGTGAGGATGGTTGGTCAATGGTTCACAGAGACTTGGGGTTGGAAATAATAGACAAGGAAAGGTCAACTTTGTATGACAAGTTATTTTGTAATCGGTTGTCAGAAGTGAGAGAATCTTTCATGATAGAATCCTTTGGTTCACAGCCACCTAAAAAATGGTTGAGTCTACCAGATATGGGTTACTTTATAGCGAACTGCTATCATGTTGTACTTGTCTGAATAGGCAATCCATGCATGACTTTCTTTCTTATGACAAGTTCACATTCACCAAATGTCTCCATTTATTGCATTGGTTTTGTTAACCAAAACCATTGGGTTTAGGTACGTATTTGATTTTATATGACTTATTTTAATTATTTCACTTTATTAAATATATGTCTTAATTATTTTCATCGGGTTAACATGAAAGAGGGGTTTCCGTTGCCACCGGTCACATTATATTGGAAGAAGTTTCGTTGTCAGGCAGCAACGTCTTGGATATTAGGATTTGCAGGACATCTACAACATTGGCAATTACTTACGCCTATATTAGCATGAATATGTACTCAAAACATGAATATGTAATCAAAATATGAATATTATATTATGTCTATTATATTCAGTTCTAAAACTTAATACATAAATCAATGTGAACGAGAAATATGCAAAGCTTCAAATAAATCAGCAAATTGTGGATCTTCCTCTTCGGCATTAACCTGTCTCAGATAATGATGAATCAATGTAGATACACGAGCCCAATTAGGATCAGATGGTCCTGCGTCATAAATAGGAAATGATACCTCTCTTAGTTCGTCACGATGGGGAGGGACCAATTGTGTCACCCCACTTCAAACACCCCCTTGTAAAGACATAACTCATCAAACTAACGCCATACTCTATGATCCTCAAATGGATGCTATATAACGTCGGCAGGTGCCAGCTCATCCAAAATATGATGTAAATTATCAACCTTTAGGACTCATTGCCTATAGGACCATCTCATCGCTCGAGGAAGACCATAATTATCAACTGGTTTCCAATTCTCTCCTCTTTTTCCAACATTTGGAAAGTACTCGTGAATCCAGCACTGTTACAAAATAAAAACATAATAAACAAAATAAATTAAGTTAACATACTTTATAAAATGAATCCAACACTTAATAAACCAAATTAAATTGTATATTTGTAGGAGAGTAGGATATCCACCGAGTTGTTTGCAACTGAACATGGACGCATCTCCGACATATCTGTATAGGGTAACCAGTGTAGTTGCTCCACAACTATATCCCGAACATCTATCTAAGTCCGTAAATAGTAGGAGATATCGTGCCTCGATAAGTGTAAAGGTCTTTCCGGCAAAAATTATAGAACCCACCAACATCAAAAAATATGCTATGGTCGCATATGCCCAGCTAGAAGCAGCTCTATGTTGTACGAATAAATCGTATAACCACTCCAATTTATAATAAGAACCCCTGCAGCTACGAACATGTGATTGTGCCTCACCTTGTGAGACTTCTAAGTAGTCAATAACAAGTTCAACAACAACCTCTTTCGTGACATCCTGAGGACTCCAGAAGACACCCCTGATGGGCAAGTGAAGCAGACATGAGACGTCATCTAAAGTAATGCTCATTTCACCAAACGGCATGTGAAATGAAGATGTCTCTAGATGCCATCTTTCCACAAATGCAAATATCGGATTTATGTCTCTAGATGCCATCTAAAGTAATGCTATCTTATGTCTAAAGTGAAGATAACCCAGATCTAGATACCCATCTCTCCACCTGTTGTGGAAGAGCTAGTGGAACCCTCGATGTCAACTTTAGTCTGTGTCCCAACATAGCAAACTGTGTTCATAGCTTCATCCTAGAAGTGGTAGGGAAACTTCTTAGCATGAATCATAACTCTGGCAGATTCTTGGAGAGTTGTATTTTTCCTTTCTACCATACCATTTTGCTGAGGGGAAATGGGAGATGAGAACTCATGACTAATTCCTTCAGATGAACAGAATCTAGCAAATTTACTATTCTCAAATTCTTTCCCATGATCACTTCTAATTCTGATAACCTGACTTTCTTTTTCTCTTTGAAGTCTTAGGCAAAGATCTTTGAACACATCAAATACATCAAATTTTTCCCTTATAAAATTTACCCAGGTGTATCTAGAGAAGTTGTCCACCACCACATAAGCATACCTTTTCCCACCAAGACTTTCCACCTGCATAGGTCCCATCAAGTCCATGTGGAGATATTCCAGCACTCTAGATGTGGTATCATGTTTGATCTTCTGATGTAACATCTTTGTCTGCTTTCCAATATGACACTCACCACAAACTCTTCCTTCATCAATCTTTAATTTTTAGATTCCTCTGACAGCTTCAACAGATATATATCCTCTTCATTCCTTTAAGATGCAGATGGCCCAGTTTTTTATGCCATAGTTTCACTTCTTCTTCTTTGGCTAGAGCACACATTGATGAATAACCAGTTTCTTGAGAACTTCACATATAACAGTTGTCCTTAGACTTGACTCCTTTCATGATCACCTCATTTTTTTATTAGTAATCAGACATTCAGTTTTTTTGAAGTTCACATTTAGACCTTGGTCACACAGTTGACTGATGCTGATTAGGTTTGCAGTCAATCCTTTAACAAGTAGCACATTATCAAGGTTAGGGACTCCAGGGAAGTTTAGCTTTCCAATCCCCTTGATGTCACCCTTTGCTCCATCACCAAAGGACACATAGCTGATGGCATGAGGACGAAGGTCAATTAGCAGGTTTTTACTTTTAGTCATGTGTCTGGAGCATCCACTGTCAAAATACTAGTCTTCTTTGGCTGAAACTCTGAAGGAAGTGTGAGCTATCAAGTTAGTAGCACCTGTCCTAGGAACCCACTGTTTTCTGTTGACGGGGATGTGGTGTTTGGGTCTAGGTTGATGATGAGTAGGACTAAGATATCCATACAACTTAAAGCATAATGGTTTTATGTGGCCAAATTTTCCAGAGTAATGACATCTCCATATTTAATGTTTTCCTTTATGTTGTCTTTCCTTGTGATGTTGTGACATCTTCGGTTTGCTACCAGTGTGACTACACTCAGGAGTGGATTCATTGAACCCAAGGCCAGACTTGTCTCCTTCCATTTTTCCGGTCAGGAGGATTTTGTCTAATGTGTCAGATCCACTGTTTAGCATTCTGACATACTTTGTCATCTCATCCAGATTGGAGTTCAAGAACACGACTTTGATCTTCAACTTAGAAATGGTTTCCAAGTGTTCTGTCTTCTCATCCTCTAGTTCGGTTATCTATTTTTTCTGATTCTCCACTTGTTGACACACTTCTTCACTTCTGTAACACAAATTTCTGTATGTAATGGCTAACTCATCAAAGGTTACTTCATCATCACTTGAGTCTTCATCGGAACCCCATCTTCCAGTCAAGGCAATCACAAGTTTGGCAGACTCTCCTTCTGTTTCACTTTCATCAGACCAAGTAGCAGCAAGACTCTTCTTCTGTTTCTTGAGGTAGGTCCCACATTCAGGTCTAATGTGTCCATACCCATCACACTCATGGCACTGAACTCCTTTGTCTTGTTTGGATTTTTCTTTAGATTTTGTTCTTCTTCCAGCATCATTGGACCTACTAATGTCAAATGAGTTGTTCCTGAGATTAGACTTTGACCTTACATCCATCATTTTCAGGAGTTTATTGAATTGTCTCCCCAGTAATGCTACATCATTTGCCAGATCTTCATCAGTATCCTGACCACTTTCTTCCTCTTTCTCTTCAGTGTTTGACATGAAGGATATGCTTTTGGCTTTCTTTTCAGATCCATCATTCATCCCCAACTCAAATGTTTGGAGGGATCCAATTAGCTCATCCACTCTCATATTGCAGATGTCTTGAGATTCTTCTATAGTTGTCACTTTCATGGCAAATCTCTTGGGAAGTGACCTGAGAATTTTCCTCACGAGTTTTTCATCTGACATCTTCTCACCCAAGGCTCCCGAGGCATTAGCAATTTTAAGGATATTCATATGGAAGTCATGAATACCTTCATCTTATTTCATCCTCAAATTCTCAAACTTGGTAGTAAGCAGCTGTAATTTAGACATCTTCACTCTAGAGGTACCTTCATGAGTGGTTTTGAGAATATTCCAAGCATCTTTAGCCACCTCACAGTTGTTCACAAGTCTAAAGATGTTCTTATCAACCCCATTGTGTAATACCCCAAAATTTACCCTTCATTTTTCCTGGAAGCATGGGATTATGTTTTACACTTCATTAGCATCATATTAGGTCATACTCATTGCATACTGCATTAGTGACATGGAGATCAGGTTTTGAACGATCACTCCTTAACAAAAGGAGCCCACACAAAGCAAGATTGAGAATTGGACTTCATTTTCTAAGTATACAAGTCTCAAGGGTCTCAGGGGGGTCCAAGTATCTTATTATGGTCCTCAGTTCATCAGTGAAGGATTCAAAGCTATCAGAATGTTCATCTGGATTTAATCAGAAATTAGGGTTTCATGGCTACCTACAACAGGCAATGTTTGGTTGGAAGTAAAGGAGCTCATCCATGCATGATTAGAGAGGCATCTTGGCCTAGGAATATTCACAATTATCTCAGAAAGATCCATTGGCAATCAGTGCAATCAGTTCCCGATCATTTTGCCCTAAAACTAGGGTTTGGTATAAAATCAGTTTATTTTTTATTCTTTGGGTGAAAATCTTTTCCATGGCCCTCCATATGTCCACAAGGGTCTACATACAAAAAATCAGCTCTTTATTTGAGCTAGATGTGCTTCAATTGATCAATGGAATCGGGAATCAGACCGTTTGGGAAAAGTCAACTGTGGGGCCAGAAAAGTCAACTCTTGACATTTTGAGAGTGGAATCTCAAAATCCATGCCTAGGGGATCCTACATGTGAAATTTGATCAAGTTTGGATCATGGATTCATCATTTAATCAGGAATTGGAAAAGTTACTTAATTTGGAAATGGTTGACTTTCCATTTAGGGCAAGTTTTCATGATCGTTGCACTCACTTTAAGCCCATTTTGCATCAAGATAAAAGTTCCATTTGAAAATTTCTCCAATACAAAAGTTGTCCCTCTTGTTCCAAGCTTTCTAGAGATATAAATTTTTCTCCATTTGGATTAGAATTGAGAAAGTTATGCTTAGTCAAAGTGAGACATTTTTTTAGGACAGTTAGAAAAATTTCTAAGTCCAAAATCTTGAAAATTTGTCAAGACTTCTTGGCCAGTTTTCTTGCACTTCAAGGCATTATTTGAAAATAATTTCTTCTCAACAATTGTACCTTGACATGTCCCCTTTCACATCCTTTTGGAATCATCTCATTTGGATCCATGGTTTCAAAGATACATTCATTTAAAGTTGGCACCATGACTTGATTTTCTAGGCAGATTTTGGGCCTGGCTGGCCCAATCAGATTTTCTAAGCATGCTGCACAAACCAGTCACGTTTTTTACCTCTTTTGGCCATGCATTGGACATCCATTCACTTAAGTTTGGCCCAAAATAATAACATTTTACACCTCACTTCACACTTTTATTCGTATGGATAAATCACTTATTAAAAAGCCCATGAGAACACCTAATCCACCCTATTTAAGAAGCTGAAACCCTAACCCTAAAGGAGCATTGGAATTTCGTGGAAAGGATTCATCACATATCAGATTACATTCCACTTCTATTTTCCATTAGGTAATCATCTCTTCCATGACCTTGTTTTGATATATCTACGCTTGCTTACCATGTTCATCACCATTAATCCTTCCATTTTCATATTTCTTTTTCTTATTTAAAATATTTTCTTCGTCCATAAAATTACCTAAAACTATTTTTCACTTTTCTTAACGTTTTATATAAATTTATATAATTTTTATTTTCGTATTATTTAATATTAATATTTTATTTTAATTATTTATTCTAAATGGTCCATTTTAACACACTTTCTTTTATTTATTTTATTTTTCTGACTTAAAATTATTGTTAGCATTTGATTTTTGGAATGAAGGTTGACCACTGTCTCATGGTCAACCTGACCTTTTCTTGGAATTTTATTTCACATTTTCAATTTATTTTGGATTTATTTTTGACCTAGTTTGGTTGGTTGACTTTTAATTTGACTTCTGTTTTATTTTAATTAATTCACATACCAATTTTCATTTATTTTAAAATTGTTTTGGGGGATGATGATGTCCTGACCCCACCTTACTTAGTTTAACTTTTCATAATTTTCTTGATTAATTTGCTATTTATATGTTATTTTTTAAGTTGACTTGAATTTTTAGTTGACTTCTTTATGATCGACGTTTGACTTAGGGATTGCTTATGGCAATTGAAGAGATCTTTTGATCCTCCCTCGTTCATCTCATATGCCATGTATTAGAGGCCTTTTACCTTGATTTTATTTGGTCCTTACCTTATTTCCTGATTAAATTATTCAGTGGACCCTTCGTGTGTATATTTTCATCTGTTTGATTCATCTGTTATCTTTTATACTTGTTTCTCTCATTCATGCTTTCTATTGATTGATTATTTAACATGTTCATACTCTCATGCATTGTTTAAATTCTCCATTATTTGATTTTTTGGTTTGATAATATATTGTTTATTTATCCGATCAGATTGATAACTGTTGCCTACTTGTATGATGTATGAGGCATTTATTCTTATTGTTTCTTTGCCATGAACAATCCCCATTCATAACAAATGTATCCCTCTCCCATAAAGTGTATAATATTTATTTCTTTATTTCTTTAGTCACCTGTTAATACAAGAATTAAAACGAACATCCGATAACCATTTCAAAATAAGATCAAAAGCTCGGTCCAATGTTGAGTAATCATTTTCAAAACTTAACAGAACCAGCACGCATTCATCCATCTTCTTGTAAGTCGATTGCCTCAGGCATCTCCATGTACCTGTAAGTCGATTTCCTCCGGCATCGCCATCTACCCTTATCTGTAACTCCTCTCCGCGCTCCATCCGTCGACTCTTGTTCCGTTTAGGTAGCACCCATTAGGTAGAACCCTTTGTATGATAACATAGGTAGAATTCCCTTATTCTTTGCATGCTAACATTAGGTAGATATTCCCCATTGTAGATCCTAACACATAGGTACATATTGCATGACAACTCTAGAGCAGAGCTTCCCCACTTTTAGACCTTCCGTGCGTCTCTGATCTTGTGGCATGTCAGTTCGTTCTATTACAAAGAGGTAACTGCCTAAGACTCGATTCAGCGAGCTGCGACACCTACTGCTAGGACGTTGAACACACTGCCCACCCTCCTTTGACATAGTTGGTGTCCTCTTTTGTAAGTCCATGTTCAGATGGCAATCCTTAACCCCTAGTTAGCCGAACTACGTTTTGCTCTGATTCTCATTCCAGATGAGATACGTAAGCATAAGACGCGACGTCTTATCGAGCACACTTCTCTTTAACCCATAGGTAGCCGAGCTACGAAGACTCTGATTCTCACACTCAGATGAGATACATAGGCAGTGGATGCGACATCCTTGCGAGTCATTTTATTTTAACCTTCCTTTTAGTAAATATTACTTTAGATATACCTACACCCTTTATACTAGAACAACACTTATGAAAAGGGCTCCCTAGGAGTACCTAGGATGTTTTTGGTGCTTAAAACCTTCCCATTGCATAACTAACCCCCTTACCCAGATCTCTGAAATTTTTACTAGTTTTTGATTCGATAAAACTTTTAGGTTTTTATTTGCTTTCTAACCATTCCTTTGGATAAATAGAAGTGTGGTGTTGACTTGACTTGTATGGTTTACCTTGGATTTAGTCAATATCTCTAATGGTAACGAATACCCCGCTACAGGAAAGTGGCGACTCTGTTGGGGACTATCATTTGCCTAGTGGGTTTTTCCTACTTTTCATATTTGTCGTATTGTATGGTATATTGCTTTGTGACATATTTTTGTGCAATTTGGGATTACTGTATTGTATGTAATGATTGAATTGTTTGAATATTAATTCCTTGTATGCTTGGTGATCTTCGTTAGATGAGTTCTATACCCGAACTCGAGTGCACTTAGGATAGGAGAATGGCATAGTCTTGTTGACTTGTGTGGAGTTATTCCTTAGCAAGTTGAGTTGCAAGCCCATTCACTTTGTGGAGGTTATGTTGGGATCAACAATGTCACACGAGTAGTCGTGGTTACGCATTACTCTTTCCAATATATGCCTTAGAAGCCAAGGACCTTAGTTTACCACGCCCATCTTGGCCTATTTTTAGGAAGTAGTGCGAAGATCGTTCAAGTGTAATATTTGATATGACTGTTATGCGATACTACAATCATAAGAGTCTCTCTGGAGAATATTTTTGGAATACGAGTAGTCGTTTATCCGATAATATCCGAAAGATGGGATGATGACTATGGGACCTCTTGTAGAACATGATTGTCAGGTTTAACCATAGTACACTCCCTTTGGGTGGTTCTTAACTAAGACTCCATGCTCGTGACTTGCAACAAACCCTTGATTCGTGGTTGATCCGTTCTTGTGTATCCTTAATATCAATGAAACTTGGGTGTTGATAAGGTGTAAACCATAATCCACCAAAATGGATGATTAATATTAAGGATGACTTGATCCATCCCATGACCTTTGTGTGGTGTGATTTGCTTGATCCTTGAGTCTGATTGTTGCATCCATGCATTCATGCATTCATACACATCCATATCATCAACAATGAGAAAACTTTCAAGGAACTTAAGAGGTCTATTTGCAAATTTTCAGACATGGATAAGCAAAGAAGGAATACGAAGAAGTACAGTTTCAGACAACCCGACTTGAATGAGTTTAGGAGTTTGACATCATATGTATTATATCCCTTGGAATTCAAGGCTCGTCATGGGAAGCTTCTGTCTATTCTGGCTACTCAAGTGGATGAAGGTCTAATGAGTGTGTTGGTGCAGTTCTATGATCCCTTGTACCGTTGCTTCACTTTTCCGGATTTCCAGCTTTTGCCCACGCTTGAGGAGTATGCCTATCTTGTGGGCATACCTATCTTAGACCAGTTGTCGTTCAGTGGCTTGGAGAGAGTTCCTTCTTCTCAAGAGATTGATGATCTGTTGCGTATAGATGAATCTATTATTGGTGCTCATATGACTACCAAAGGTGGAATTCAAGGTCTCCCGTCTGATTTCCTCATAGATGAAGCTACTATGTTAGGGAAGGCCATGAGTGAGGACGCCTTTGAGGCCATATTTGTACTTCTCAACTATGAGCTAGTGTTATTCCCCAACATCGACAAGTTTGTGGATGTGAACGCCATTAGGATTTTCTCTACTCTTAATCTCGTTCCTACTCTATTGGGTGTCACTTATTTCTCTTTGCATATGAGGAATGCAAAGGGTGGTGGTACCATTGTGTGTTATTTGCCTCTGTTGTACAAGTGGTTTATTTCGCACTTGCCTCAGACGCTCGCCTTCAAGGAGAACAAAGGATGTCTACGGTGGTCCACGAGACTTATGTCTCTCACTAATGATGATATCTTTTGGTACAACCGTGTATATGATGGTGTGCAGATTATCGACTCTTGTGGTGAATTCTCCAATGTACCTCTTCTTGGTACATGCGGTGGAATTAACTACAACCCTATTTTGGCACGTCATCAGCTTGGGTTCCCCCTAAAGGATAAACCCAATAACATTCTGTTAGAGGGTGTGTTCTTTCAGGAGGGTAAAGATCCCCAAGGCTTGAAGGGAAGGATGGTCCGCGCTTGGCGCAAGATCCATAAGAAAGGAAGGAAGGAGCTAGGTCCGAAGAACTATAACGCTTTGGAACCCTATACCTCTTGGGTTAGGAGGAGAGCATCCGAGTACCTCATGCCTTATGAGTATCCAAGACCCACACCTTTGGTTGTGGCTGGGCCTTCAACCCTCCCTAGCCAAGGAGTAGAGGAGTTGAGAGACGAAGACCGTTCGCGTGCTTGGATCCGTGAACGAGAGGAGTTGCTTCAGCAGATCAGAGAGAAGGATGCTTTGATAGAGTTCCTTGAGCACCAGGTTATTGATGCTCCTGATGACGCATTGACTTCTCTACTTCCTCAGTCTTCCAAGTTTTAGAAGAGGAAGTATGATCGACTCGCCAAAGAGAAGGCAGATATGGAGGCAGCCTATGAGAGGGTAGTGAAGAGGCTTCGTGCAGCTTATCTTCCGGTCTCGAGGGCTTTGGCCGATTGCTTCTAGGGATCCATAGGATGTTCATTTTCCTTCTCTCTTGTATTGTATTTGGTTACCAAGACTGTACTTCTTTGGCGTAAAAACATTTCCAGATATTAATTCACGTGATATTTCCGTATGTGATAAACGTTTAATATTTCCAGGGGTTTATAAAAATTAAATCATAAGCATTGCATGCATCATGTTTATCTATTCCCAGGGGTTTATATCTTCTTCTTGATTCTAGTCGGGGTTTTCTTACACTGTTTATCTAATGTGAGACTGGAATCAAGGGGAAGAATACCCTTTGAAACTGATAAACATGTTATTGCATTTGCATATTCATTAGCATGTCTTGCATAACAGGTTCCGCCGCAATGTTCTCATCTTGTTTGGTATTCCATTATTAGGATAGCTGACTCAGGCCTTCACCGATACGGTACCCGAAGGAATCAACAGAGAGCAATGGAAGGTTTACAAGCAGAGCTCGCTGAGATGAGGATTTGCATGAATCAGTTCATGGAAGTGGTCCAAGGAGTGGCTCATGGACAACAGGAGATTAGATTGTTGGTACAGGGGAATCCCCCTACTACTCAACCGGAGGTTGTGGCTGATCCTCCCGCTGGAGAGGCTAATGGACCCAATGGACTAGGGCCTATCCCAATCCCACATGGCAACCTTGGTCAAAAACCTATCCATGATGATCAGGAGGATCAATTCCCCCTGCTTCAGGAGGACTTTGGCATAGGCCATGGTATGGACCCTATGTTTCGGAGACTGGAAGAGAGGTTGAAAGCTGTGGAAGGGAAAAATGCTCTTGGTGTGGATGTTGCTGACTTGGGGCTGGCCCCAGGCGTGAGAGTTCCGCCAAAATTCAAAGTCCCCGTGTTTGATAAGTACAATGGCAACTCTTTCCCGAAGACTCATGTACAAGCTTACTTCCGCAAGATGATAATGTATTCTGATATTGAGAAGCTTCTCATGTACTTCTTCCAGGACAACCTAGCTGGGGCATCCTTGGAGTGGTATATGAGGCTGGACAGAGCCCATATTCACTGCTGGAGAGACTTGGCTGAGGCCTTTGGGAAGCAATATCAGTACAATGCGGATATGGCACTGATCGGTCACCATTTCCATTGAATTCCCACCGTTAATCCGACATATTTTCACCATTGTGGTAAGATTTATGTTTGTTTATAGTTGTTTCAGAGTCATTTATCATGTTTTGTTGGTTTGGTATCGCATTGCATTTTATTACAAGTTTATGTCAAAAAGGTCTCTTTTACGCTTCGCTTTGGTAGTGTTATTGTTACAGGCCATTGCACAGGTTTAAAAGCACTAATAGTGGAGTTGTGGATACTCAAAAAGGCAAAAATATGAAGAGATAGCAGGTCAACACGGGCCCCCGTGTGCTACAACAATGCCCGTGTTGTTTGTCAGGCACAGCAAACTTGGAGAGGATAAACAGAGAGCAACACGGGAACCCGTGTGGTGACACACGACCGTGTTATTTAAAACAGTGCATTAACACGGGTGCCCGTGTGTAGGAACACGGCTCGTGTTGTTACCTCTGTAGATTGATTTGAAAATGCTCATCTTGGAGAGCACACATGGGCACCCGTGTGCACACACACGGCCCGTGTTGTTGGGCGCGGCTTAGAAACTTCAATTTTTGCCATGTGAACCTATGTTGCTCATTAAGGGTAGTTTGGACTTTTGGCTTGAGAAAAATCCATCTGAAACTATTAGAAGGCTTGGGAGAGAAAGGAGACGACACTTTTGGATGTACGAAAGGAAACATTGGACCAGAGAAGATAGCTACTACAGAGGATTCGAAGACGGCGAGATTCAAGGGCATCACCCATTGAAGATCAAAATCTCCTAATTCTTTGTAATGTTTAATTTCTATACTATGATTTCTTTGAATACTATGAGAGGCTAAACCCCCAATGCTAGGGGGGTGGTCCTGATTTGATATGATGTTATGAGTTCTAACAATTCATTTCCTTATTACGATGTTACAAATTTCAATTCAATTGTGTGATGTGCTTATGCTTTTGTATCAGACAAATACAATTAGATCTATGACTATCAATAACAGGATTGTGATTGTTAGGGTTTTCACACAATTGGGTTTATAATTGCATCACCTAGGACTAGGAACTTTTGTAAATCACCATGAACCTTGATATTGTTTATGATTAAAACCAATGATTAATTGAATGGGCATTTGAGTAAGAATTGGTAATTTAATAGTTTCTTCCTTAAGGACTTAAGGAAGAACATTCTGAGGTTAGGTAATTGAATGTTTCATGTGTATTAAGGAAATCTTGACTGAATTCATAACTGGTTAAATCAACCACTCACCCTAGCATGTTTTATCTTAATCAATTATTTCTACTATCTTTTTGTGTGTATTATTATAAATTCACAAAACCAACCAAACCCTTGTCTTTTTGTTCAAATAGAATCAGAAGTAAAATAAGCATTTCCTACGCAATCCCTGAGATCGATACTTGGAAATAAAACTCCTTATTACTACATCGGTAAAAATAGTACACTTGCTATTTTTCCGATCAAGTTTTTGGCGGCGTTGCCGGGTGTAGCACCTTAAATTTGCACCTCCCATTTGTACAATCATTTCATTTTTTAGGTCATTAAGATTGCATTAGCATTGCATAGCATGTTACCTTACAACAGTCAAAACTGATCAGAAGAATTCAACTGTGCAAGAGAGCAAGAGCATTTTCCATGAGATGAAAGCCCTATGGTGGTTCCAATGAGCTTACATGACTCAAGGATCATTTTGAATCAGTTTGACCAAGTGTTGAAGGTTCAAAAGCTACAATACATGTCCGATTCATCTGAGGCCCATAAAAGTCAACTGCAAAGTCAACTGTGGATTTGGAGGTGGGAAATGATTAGAGATACTTCATTCATGGTCAAACAAGTCTCATTTGACATTTCAAATACTCACATTGAAGAATTTGAAGTCAAGTCAGAAATTTCCCAAAATAGAAAGTGACCCAAAATTTGAAATTTCCAAAAATGGAAAGGTTTTGGACCAACTTCACCTCAATTTTACATCATCAAGAAAGCTTCAAATGAAATTTTGTCCAACATGAAAGTTGATGATCTTTCTCTCCCATTTCTAAAAAGTCCAATATCATGTATTTATGATGTGTGGTTGAGGAGATATGATCCAATTATGGCAAAGTATGCTTAAAAATTCAAATGGCCATATCTTTTGAACCAAGGCTCCAAATTTGGTGGTTCTTTTTGCATTTTGTTCCTCATGACATGCACTTTCCAAAACATCCATTACATGGCATGAATTTCACTTGCATGATCATATGCTCATTCATGAAGTTTTTTGAAGGAAAATTATTAAAATCAATTTGGTTGATCATATGCATGAAATACCAATTCCAAAGTGTGCATGGGCCTTTTTGAAGTGGATTTGGGTCAGCACAATGCACTGTTCACGCATGCACCTCATGCATGAGGTGAAAACACCAATTTGTGCACACACCTTGTAACTTGCTAATCTCAATTAGTTTGGACTTAAACATGTTTTCAGAATCATTAACAAGGGATATTTAATGATAATCACAACTGCATTTGCCATTAACAACACTTTCAGATCTAGATTTTGAAAATTGATCAAAAATTTCTCTCAACAAGAACTTTCAATTTTCTCACATCAAAGCCATTTCTCTTGTTGGAATCATGATCATGAAGTATTTCTGAGGATATTTGAACGTGAATTTGGAGGAATTCGTGCCAGTTTTGACCATACATGAAGCTTGAAGCATTAATGGAAATTTCAAATTCTACTGGATTCGTGCTTGTTTGAGCTTCAATCTCACCATCAATCATCTCCACAAGCATTATAGAGGAGCTTTGGACCATTACAAGCCTTGGATAGTGCGGTTCAAAGGTTCTGCTCTTCAAGAGGTTGATTTTTGATCCTCTTAACTTTGCAATCCATGTGTATGTTTGTGTAGATCTCGTGTTGTAGAGAATTCTGGTGGAAAAATCAATTAAAATGGTGCATTATCCATGAAGTTATGCATGATTGAAGTATGAGATGCCAAAAAGTTTTTCTTCGATTTGATCTTGTTGTGATGAATTAGGACTAAATGCTTGTTGATCTTTGATATACGTGGAAAATGCTACATGTTGATGTAATTATTTTTGGATTCTGGAGTTTTCTGGATTTTTCTGGAATTTTGTATGAAGTTCATCTTCATCTTCATCTTCAACCTCATGAAGAAGATGAAGATCATGTGTTTTTCTAGAATAGCCACGAATTTGCTACGAATGTTCATCATTAGCTACAAATTTCTGGAAATTCTGGGCGCTAGGGTTTTCCAGTGAAACGGTGTCGTTTCACTTGAGCGCTCAAATTCAAAATTGGCCAAGGTTCGATCCTGGCCGAGCGCTATTTTCAAATTTTAATCCATTTCCACATGTTTCCCTCCATTATTTCATGCCTTGCTCATTTTTAAATTCCAAATTTTCTCCCAACTTCATAAAATCATATAAAGTTGAAAAATCATCCAAATCAATCCCAATTTTTTGCAAAATGCTCCTTGTTCTGTCTAGTTTTTTATGATCATGAATTGAAAAGTTGTGCCTGGCTGGAAAATTAATTTGCTCTAGGATGATTGAACACATGTCCATTTGTGACCTTGCCTTGCTTATCTTGTTGTGAAACGCTTGTTTTTGGTCCAATGAACTTGAAATTTTGCATGTTTATTCTAGACACATTGATGGACATTTTGGCTTTGGTTTGACATTTTTCTCAGGTACCAATTCTGTTTTATGCTTGTGTTAACATGGTGTGATAATTTGTGTCACACATTTGGTTGTCTAACTTGTACAATGTGATTTCCATGCCAAATGATCTCCATTGTTTCTGATTTTTTGTGTGATGGATGTTGTGGATGTCTTGATTGCTCATGAACTTTTCCAGAATTATTTGAATCATTTCTGTTTTGATTGAGAATTTTCATTCATGATGATCATTTGGATGCCTTGAATTGGTCTTTGACTTTTCTTGCACATGAAATGGACTTGCTTATTGATTATGATTTGGTCCTTTTTAGTATTTGTTCTTGATTGAATAAACATGCTTTGTGTTGAGTTAGAGGTTCTGTTTTGGATTTTAGATCCTCTTTTGACCCTAGGCTTTGACCTAGTGGTTTGTTACTTACCAGTTGAGTTGTGATTTTAGGTTCAAGTGTGCATCTCCATGATTGATGTTGCTCCTTCATTTGAGCTTGATCATGTGTTATTATTGGCTAACCTTGGTTTGTTTTGTAGGCTTTGAGGACAATTTACTTGTGTTTATGGCTTGCTCATTGTTGTTTGATTGGTTTTGTCTGCCTATCTGATGTTGACTATTGATTGTTTATCTGAGTGTACTGATTGGTTTAGCTATTTCCACAGGCACCTAAGTTGCTTTAGGTTCATTTGAACTTGCTTTGCATTGCTTGTGGTTTGCATACCACTGAGGTATAATCTCTTGATCTTCATGTAGTCTGGAAGACCTGTCATGTTATGTTGGCAGGCATCTGTCTGAAGCCCTCCTTAAGAGGCAATGTTTGTGGATGTTTAATTTTGTGCCGAGCACGTAAAGACCTCTTAAGAGGCAATTGGCAGATAAAAGGGATGTGCAATCCATCCCCTGCTATTCAGCTGTGTCATTCACTTTGCTCACACCATGTGTTGATGCATTGTGAATAAGAACCCAAGATCTTGTTGTGTCAGTCATCTGTGGAGAAGAGTTCCTACATTCTGGACTCCCACACTTTCATTGTTTGAAGCTCTCCCAGGCCAGGGATAAGAGCTATGAGGTCTAACCCTCATCTCCAGTTCATCTGCTTCACCCTAACTCTCAATGTTAGGGTTAAGAGCTAAAAAACACCCCATTCCAGTTGGCTTGTTTCTACAGCCTAGCCTTGTTTGAGCCAATTGTTTGCATATAGTGTGTGCTACTTGTGCTTATGTTTGATGATGTGCTGTTTAGGATAGCTTGCTTCCTGTGCAAGTTAGGATAGAAACCTCAACATAGGGATCGTATGCATGACAACTTCTAGGCTCGAGTCGTAGTCTCCCTAGTAGCTTGTTATCTCCCTTTGTCTCTGGTTAGGTTAGAAGTTCTTTCCCTGTTTAGGGGAACTACGTCGCCCTAATCCTCATACCAGATGAGGTACGTAGGCAGGAGATGAGCTGATCTCTCCGGGCAACCTTTTTTTTTGTGTGTGTTTGGTATCCCTTTCTGGTAGGAGTCTGATGTAAGTCCAGCGATTGGCATTCGGTTTCCTGTGTGTGTGTTTGGAGTCTGACATAAGTCCAGCGATTGGCGGTCGGTTTCCTGTTGTGCTTTGTGTGTCTGGAGATGGATATAAGCCCATTGATTGGCATTCCATTTCCAGTTGTGTGTCTCGTTTGACGTCTCAACGTCTCCTTTCAATGTCTTTGTTTGGCGTGCGTTAGCCGAGCTACGAGAGCTCTGATTCTTTCTCTGGTTAGAGAAGATACGTATGCATAGGATACGATGTCCTAGCGAGCACGTTCCGCTTTACCCGAACTACGTCGACTCTGATGTTTGTGTGACAAACTACGTAGGACCAGGATGCGACATCCTGTCGAGTTACCTTCTTCCGTCTTTCATCTGTGTTTTCTTCCAGGTTTGTGTAGTGTTTGAGCAGTTTCTAGCAACCCTTCTTCTATTCTTTCTGAGCGTGGATCCCGTCGAGTACGACGGATGCGTAGGGGTTCTAATACCTTCCCTTCGCATAACCGACTCCCGATCCTATCCATCTCTGGTCGTGAGACCATTCCTTTCCAGGTTTACTTCGAGCGTTTCCTTTCCCTCCTTTGGGATAAATAACGCACGGTGACGGATCTGCTGTTTCGTTTTCCCGCCGGTTTTTCGCGTAATGCGACAGCTGGCGACTCTGCTGGGGACCAAAGAGAAGTTGACCTCTTACTGGTCCATCTTCCCTAAGCGAGTCACTCCTAGCGCTCTTTAGGATATGGTTTAGTTGCTTTTACTGTTTTATTTATTTCATTTATGATTATGATGCGATTGTATATATGTGCATTATGTGTTTGCATGCATCATATTTTCATTGTGTTGGCTGTGTGTTTGTCTCTATGTTGGGGTGGGAGTTCCAAGAGGTAAAAGGCCCAATACCCAGGCTATGAGTGAACTTTAGGACACCTAGGAATAGAGTGATTCATGGGAAGCGGGTGGTATTGCGCCACTTAGCGGAACATGGTATCACGAGCAGTTCAGATTCTGATGGGGTATTATCGGTACATACATCGGGTGTGTACAGGATGATATTCTTGAAAGGGTTGTTTATCCTGCGTTTCTCTTGACCTTACCCTGGCCTAGATGACACCCGTGAGTGGGGAGGGAATGAATCATTACAGGTACAGTTGGTGACTATTGATCTGGTGGTGACTATTGGCTCCTGTTGGTGACTTGGTTCTACAGAATGGGTTCCAGATGACTTTGGGTCTCAGATGACTTTGTGGTTCCGAATTCAAGCCGAAGCTTTGAACTTGTGCTCCGTGATACACAGCCAAACAGTCGTGTTTGCATCATTTGCATCATAGCATGTTTATTTTCAAAAAATAATGCAATAAAAAAAGGAAAGAAAAGAAAAGAAAAAAGCTAATCTCCTCATGCATATCATTTCCCAGGTTCATTCAGGAGTCTGTTCACTGTGAGAGATGGCAGCCGTCCCAGAGATGAAGAGGAAGACTTGCAGCTACAGTTTTCACCGTGAGCCATTGACATCTTTGATAGAGTTGAGCAACCTTGTGACCGGCGGTAATCAGAAGGTGTTTGTTGATCAGTATGGGGATTTGTTGACACTGTTGAAGATGGTGGTAGATCCAGTACCGTTGCAGACTCTTCTACAGTTCTATGACCCAGAGCTCCGCTGTTTCACCTTCCAGGATTATCAGTTAGCGCCCACTCTTGAGGAGTACTCCATTCTGATGAATGTCCCGATCAGATATCAGGTTCCCTTCTTAGATGTGCCAAAGGAGGTTGATTTCAGAGTCATTGCCAGAGCTCTCCATTTGAGTATTAAAGAAGTGAGTGACAATTGGAAGTCGAGTGGTGATGTTGTGGGTTTACCTTTGAAGTACCTGGTGAGGATGGCTAAAGAAGAAGCAAAGAAGGGAAATTGGGAAGCTTTTCATGCTCAGTTGGCTATTGTGATCTATGGAGTTGTGTTGTTCCCGAGTATGCCTAATTTTGTGGATCTTACTGCTGTCACTATTTTCCTTGGAGGAAACCCAGTTACTAGTTTGTTAGCCGACACTTACTATGCTATACACAGCAGGCATGGTAAGGGTGGAGCTATCAGATGTTGTCTCCCTTTATTGCTCAGACGGTTCTTGTCCTTGTTGCCAACCAGTGGACCTTTTGTGGATGCTCAGAGCACTCATAAGTGAACTCAGAGGATTATGTCTCTTACCTCCTATGATATCAGGTGGCAATCTTACCAGATGGATGTGCGTAATGTCATCATGAGTTGTGGAGAGTTTCGTAATGTGCCACTCGTAGGGACTAAGGGTTGCATCAATTACAACCCGGTTCTTTCTCTTCGCCAATTGGGGTTTGTGATGAATGGAAGACCACTAGATGCATAGATAGCTGAAAGTGTGTATTTTGAGAAGCGGAGTGACCCTGCTAGATTGGAGCAAGTAGGAAGAGCTTGGAAGACCATTGGTGTCAAGGATGGAGCTGTGTTAGGGAAGAAGTTTGCAGTTGCTATGCCTGATTACATTGGTTGGGTCAGGAATAGAGTTGAGACTCTGTTGTTACCCTATGATAGGATGGAGCCATTGCAAAAGCAACCACCTTTGATCCTTGCTGAGAATGTGCCTGCTGAGCAGTACAAGCAAGCCTTGATGGAGAATCGTCGGTTGAAAGAGAAGGAACAAGATACCCAAATGGAGCTTTACAAAGCCAAAGCTGATAAGTTGAACTTGGCTCATTAACTCAAAGGCATGCAGGGTGAAGATGCTAGAAGATTGAAGAGCAAGAAGAGGTCCTATGAGATGGAGACCTTGTGGAATGAAGAACACCGTGAGTGCTTGAGGTTGCAGAAAGCTGAGGCTAATTATCAGAAGAAGATAAGAGACCTGGAAAAGCAGCTGAGGGACAAAGACGTCCAATTGAAGAAGGAGGTAGACTTGAGACATGCATCAGAGAGTCAGCTTGGAGGAGAAGTTGTGGAGCTCAGAAGACAACTGAAGGAGAAGCCCACTCCTCTGCCAGAGTGTTCAAAATGCGACCTGTTGATAGACCAGTGCCAGTACCTGAAGACTCTCATTCCTGGAGGACATCTTTCCTAGCTTGTATTTGTTGTTTATGTTCAGAATCACCTCCAGGCTTGTTGGATGGGATTCATTATTGTACTCTGATCATTTGGATCTTTGATCTGAATATTGTTGTATAATCCTTGTTGCTCATGTATATAGATGAGATTGTTGATGTTTCGCCTTGTGCTCATTATCCTATGTAGGTTGTTTCTTTGATGTTTGTATTACAGGTTGCCATTTCTTGAAAGATGAATTAGGCTCTTGAATGCCTGAGAAATGAACATATCATGTGCATCATACGCATCATACGCATCATACACATATCATTTTGCATAACAGGTGTTCTTGATCGAGACTTCTCACTCTGGTTCCTGTTTTAGGCAGGATTGCTTATCAACGTCCGCACCGCTACGCTACGAGGTGGAATCAACAGAGGAATATGGATCAAGTGAAAGCTGAGTTGGCTGAGATGAGGGCTAACATGGCCCAATTCATGACCATGATGCAAGGAGTGGTTCAAGGGTGTCGCATTACGCGAAAAACCGGCGGGAAACAAGAACAACAGAGCCGCCACCGTGCGTTATTTATCCCAAAAGAGGGAAAGGAAACGCTCAGAGTAAACCTGGGAAAAGACATGGTCTCGCGACCAAAGAGAATGGGATCGGGAGTCGGTTATGCGAAGGGAAGGTATTAGCACCCCTACGCATCCGTCGTACTCGACGGGATCCACGCACAATAGAAAGGAAAATGGTTGCTAAACACTGCTCACACTCACACACACTGGCTGAAAGAGACACAAGAAAACAGACTGAAACGGACTCGGCAGGATACCGCATCCTGGGCCTACTTAGTCTATCAGGCATAGACATCAGAGTCGAAGTAGTTCGGACCGGGGAAACGACACATGCTTGCTAGGATATCGCATCCTATGCATACGTATCTCCTTTGGACGAAGGAGAATCAGAGCATTCGTAGCTCGACTGACACGCACACAAACAAGACACACACAGGCAAACGTGGAGCCTGACTGCCAATCACTGGACTTACATCAGCATCCGAACCAAAACGCACACAAGAAGGAAAACGTGGAGTCTGAATGCCAATCACTGGGCTTACATCAGCATCCGAACCAAACCCACGCAAAGGGGTTAAGACACAAAGGTGGAAAAAGAAAAAGGGCGCCCGGAGAGATCAGCTCATCTCCTGCCTACGTACCTCATCTGGTATGAGGATCAGGGCGACGTAGTTCCCCTACGATAGGACTCAGGACTAGCCTAACCAGATAACAGAGGGAGACACAACTAGGGAGACTACGACTCGAGCCTAGATGTTATCATGCAAATCATCCCTAAGTTAAGGTTTCTAGCTAACTTGCACAGGAAGCAAGCCTATCCTAAACATGACTTGCACAGGAAGCAAGCCACACCGAACTTGCACAGGAAGCAAGCCTAAACTAAACCTAACTTGCACAGGAAGCAAGTCTAAACTAAACCTAACTTGCACAGGAAGCAAGTTAAACAAACACACAAGCACAAGTAACACACACTATATGCAAGCAATGGGCTCAAACAAGGTTAGGTTTTAGTCGAGGGGTCATATCAACCTCAACAAACAAACCACTGGAACTGGGTAGTGTTAGCTCTTAACCTTGCCATTGAGGGGCTAAGGTGAAGCAGATGAAAGGAGATGAGGGGTGTGCCTCATTGCTCTTATCCCTGGCCAGGGAGAACATTTGAATATCAGAAGGTGTGGGAGTTCAGAAAGTAGGAACTCTCTCCACAAGTTAGACTCAATAGATCTTGGGTTTTTACTCACTATGCATCAACACAGGTAGTGTGAGCAAGGTGAGTGACACACAGAATAGCAGGGGATAGATTGCATATCCCTTGGGTTCTGCCAATTGCCTCTTCACTTAGGAGGTCTTTGAATATGTACAGGGACAATTTTAAACAATCACAAACATTGCCTCTTAAGGAGGACTTCAGACAGTTGCCTGGCCAAGTAACAGGCCAGGTCTTCCAGACTACATGAAGTAAAGAAGTTATACCTCAATGCAAATTGCTTATCAAGCAAAGCAAAGCAAAGTTCACAAGGAACTAAAAGTAACTAAAGTACCTGAAATCAGTCAGACAACATTAGTATACAAGTCAAAGTTAAATCAAAATGAAACAGAGGTCAACAGTCAACACAATCAGATAAATGTGCAATGCACAAGACTCAAGGCATGTGAGCCAAGCAACCTACAAAACAAACAAGTTAGTCATGATAATTAAACAAACATCAATCAATTTGTATTGATCTCTCTAAGGCAATTGCATCTTATCCTGAAAAAATGAACTCAAACATGAGCAACAGGACCACTAGGACAAGCCTAGGGTCAAAAGGGGATGAGAAAGTCAAAACAGAAAATGAAATCCAATCAAAATCAAATTCAAACAATCAAGAAGCAAACTCAATTGGTTCCACAATCATATCATTCATCATCATCATTTCATGAACAAATTTGGTCAAAGCATGGCATATGGAAGCTTATAGAAGTCAACAGCAAGACTCAGTTCAAAACCAATCATAAACAATTCCAAAAATTCTCAAATAAATCATGGTCAAACATAATCCATATCATGGTAAGAACACCAAATTTCAGCTCAATTGGATCATGGGAAGTAGGGAAATGAAAATCAAAAAGGCAGGGCAAGTTTAAACATGCTCAAAGAAGTCAACCAAACATGCATCAACTTGAAAAAATCATAAACCAGTGATAACATATGAGATATGAATGGGATTAACACCATGATAAACCTTAAGATGTCTACTAATAACATGTTAAATTTCATGTCCATCCAATAATGTATGAGAATTTCACAAAGCATATGGCATCAAGTGTCACGAAAGTCAACATTTTGGTCAAACAGGGGAGAAAAATCCAAACAATTAGGAAATGCATTCCAAAATTCCAGAAAAATTCATACATATTCTCAACAACTAGAAGCATGTTCATGCAAAAATTCAGACCAAATTGAGTTCATTAGGCAAGGTAAATAAAATCATGAAATTGGACATCAATGGTGTGACACAAATTGTCACACCCTAATTCAAAAATTCATAACTCACAAACCAGCAATGATAAATTCACAAACTCTATACCAAAATCACCATGAGTGTGTCTATTTTAAGCACAAAAAATTTCAAAGCCATTGGATAAAGCATCATCATTTCACAATTGATTTGGCAAAGTGTACAAAAAATGAGCACATGTCACAAACCCTAGCACCATTTAAAAACCAATCATCCAAAAATTCTGGAAAAATCCTTATTAAAAACTAGAGATCAAGCATAGCATTTAGCAAAAAATCTCATGAAATTTGGATAAACATTGAATGCTCTATGAATTTTGGAAGTTTGTGTAATAAAATGAGATAATAATTGAAATAAAATGAATTAAATAAAACAGTTAATCCGGCAGTGGTAGTTTTGTAAATAAGTGGACACATTAGTAAAACGCTGCGCATGAGTAATAAGAATGAAATGTTCTGATTGGCTAAGGCGAATGAAACAGTGTCTTTCCCATGCAACACGTTCAGGACAAAAATCTGGAAATGGCAAACTAGGGTTTATGAACAGCAACAACATTCATCTTCATCCCAAAATCGTGAAAATAAATTTCGCCCAGAGAATGAAATTAAACACATCATTGTAACCAGCAAACATCATGCATTCATAATCTAAACTCCATTTTCATTAACTCAACTTATCATGGAAGAATCAAGTAGAAACATATATGAACACCAAGTTTCAAATCAACATATCTTCTTAATTACTTAACCATTTTCAAAACCACGACTACCATTGAACTCAGCATACAAAGACCTTTCTAAAACATGTCAAGATTTTGCAAATGGCCAGGTTCGAAATCTTACCAATGTTGAAGGACAGTTGAGATTCAAGGGTTGTTTGGTCGTGTAAGCTCAAAACAGTTGCTCCTCAAGCTCCCAAATGAAGAATGGTTGAAAGATTCTAGCTCAGCAATGCTTGGAATGGCTCAGAACTTGAACTGCCATTGATGTGTTCTTGATGAAACAGTGGAAGGCAAGGCTTTACAGTTGAAGAATACCACTTGCAATGATCTCAAAATGGTGATGAGTGATGAAGGCACTAAACCCCAGCTCGAGTGATGGTTCAAATTCTTCCATGATGATGTTTGACATGTTATATGAGGCCTATATGGACATGAAGGAACCCTCTCAAACCAATTCCCACCATTAAATCACTGATTAAATGCACAGTTGACCAACAGTTGACTTTTTAGGGTTTCTGGTGAACTGAGCCATGACTGATGACTTCTGTGAAGGTGAGAAAAACAAGAAAGGGGGGGTTTGAATTGTTTGGAAAAATAAGCGCTTTTCAAAATGAAAACCACACAATGATTTTATACTGGTTCGCTTATAACACAAAGCTACTCCAGTCCACCCGGCCAAGGTGATTTCGCCTTCAACAAGGACTTAATCCACTAATCTTGAAAGATTACAAACAACGTCTAAGATAAAAATCTCTTAGCCCTCTCAAGTATACAGACTACACAGAGTCACTTGAGGAAATCAACAAACAATAGAAGAAAGATTTATGTAATCTAGAGTGCTTCTAAGAAAGCAAGTATTACAGTATTAAGAACAAGAGTTTTTCACGTTATAAGC
Source organism: Lathyrus oleraceus (assembly GCF_024323335.1). NCBI lineage: Eukaryota > Viridiplantae > Streptophyta > Magnoliopsida > Fabales > Fabaceae > Lathyrus > Lathyrus oleraceus. The sequence continues at coordinate 62,474,133 of NC_066580.1, read as the reverse complement.
AAAAGCTTCGTGAAGATCTTAGAGAGTGTTTTTCTTGAGTGTTGATGTTTCAGTATAATTTTGGCTTGTTGGCTTGCTGATAGTTCAAGGTTGATTTGCAGCCTATTTATATATTCGTTGAAGTAGTAGTTGAAACTGGTGGATATTGAGATGAAGTTACGCCATCACATAAATAACTTCTGCAGGATGACTTTTTCTTCTTGAAATGACTACTTACCACAAGTAGTATTTTCTTTATTGAGATTGGAGATTAACGTCTCTTTCTCAATTAGGAAATCCATTTGCAAATCTTTTCTTGACTTAAACGTTACTCTTTCATGATTAGCAATTCCATGCTCAGAGTATTTGTGTATCTGGAGAATCTTGGAATCTTGCTTCTGATGTTGATCTCTTGAGTTCAGATAGTTTCTTCAGATAGCGCTGATAACTTCTGAAGCTTAGAGATAGCGTTGTTCAGAGTCAGAACTTCTAGAGCTTACTTCTTGTTCAGATGCTTCTGATACTTTGCTGTTTTTCTCAGAGTTAGACTTTCTTGAACGTGTTTCCACTTCAGATGCTTCTGATCATTTGATATTTTGTATCTGATCTTGTTTTGTATCTGATGACATCATCAGATTTCTCCCTTCTTTCTTTAGAATCCTGCACACTTAGAAACTTTTCGTTAGGGTGCCATTTTTGGTTTCATCCTTTGTTATCATCAAAATCAAGGAATCTGTTGTAGAACAATTTTTGTTCTTACAATCTCCCCCTTTTTGATGATGACAAAACAATCTTAAGTAGCAGATGAAACATATAAAATATCAGATCAGATAGACAAGAGCTCCCCCTGAGATAGTGCTAGGGAGTTCAGAAGTTCTTACCAGAGTTTCTTAAGTAAAGAGGTTTCTGAAATTTTCTGCAATTTCTTAAGTCCAAGTTAGATAATTTTATTTTTAAGAAAATATATGTTGCAGAATGCTTAAGGTATTAGACAATATTTTCATCAGAGCTATTAATGACTTCTCCCCCTTTTTGTCAGAATCAAAAAGACATAGTAAAATAATAAGTAAAGAGAAAAACTTGAATTCATAGATAGAAGCACAAAGGCAACAGAAGCTAGAAAAACATCAGATTCGGAGAAAATAAAAAACAACAGGCAAGGAGAAAAAAAAATCCTAAGTGCCTAAGGGTTCGAATGCGGAGGCATTCTCTGAAGCAACATTGCAAGCATATTCTGGATGTTATCGTTGACAGTATCTTGCTTGTCCATTCTGGCCCGGAGTTCATTCTGATCTTGCTTGAGTTCTTTCAAAGTCTGAAGAACCATAGGGATCACAGAAGAGGACTCCCCTAGAGTCAGAGCTTGCTGAGCTTCAGCTTCAGCAGCAGCTTGTGCTTCTGCATCCGCCAGAGCCTTGGCTTCAGCTTCCTTTTCCCTTAGGATTTCAGCTTCCTTAGCAAGTCTTTCTTCTTCTAGCCTTCTTGCCTCTTCTGCTTCTCGCACAATTCTCTCTTCCTCTAGCCTTCTGGCTTCAGCTTCTCTGGCAAGTCTCTCCTGGAGTCTTGCCTCAGCATCTCTGATGTAGCCATTTCTGACTTGTTCAGAGATGCCCTTCAGTCTAAAGGCCTCAGATGTCATCCAGCCAATGACTCTGTTCCAGTGTGTCCTTACAGATTTAGGATCATCACTGATTTCAGAGTTAGTGACCAGAGAATCGACCTTTTGAACTGAAGCCTCTGCAATCATCAAGATGGCTTCCTTAAGGGTAGGTTTAGAAAGTTCAGGTTCAGGTTCTGGTTCAGAGGTATGAGGTGGAGAGTTTGGAGGGCTGAGATTTAAGGTTTGAGGTGCAGATTCTGATTCAGGTTGAGGTTCAGATTCTGCTTCTGGTTGAGGTTCAGATGTTTGAGGTGAAGCATAAAGAGGGTTTAAATCTAAAGGTTCGGATTCTGGTTCTGGTTCAGCGGAGATGTTTGGTGGGTTGATATCAGAAGTGGGATGGTCAGAGGGTTGGTTTTCAGAAGGTATGGTGGTTGTTTATTGTGGTGGAGGTGAAGTTGCTTCAGATTGTGTTAGTGTTTGTTGTTGTGAAGCAAGTTTATGAGCATAAAGTATGGCTATGGTTGGGGAATCAGGGTCAGAAAATTCTGGGTCAGAAGAGAGGGAAACATATGGGGGTGATTCTGGTTCTAAGGATGATGAAGAGGAAGTGCTTTGGTGAGTTTGTGCAGGTTTAGAGGGAGGTATGAAAGTACGGGCTACATTTAGAACTGGTGAAGGTTGGGAGGTTCTGGTGGTTGAAGGTGGGATTTCAGAGGTAGTAAAAATAGGTTGTGAAGAGAGAGGGTTAGAAAAAGCCATCAGAGGATTAGAGGTAACAGGAGGAACAGACGTACCAGTAGAGATATTCAGAGGAGCTGAAGATTTGCTTCCAGAAGCTTCTCCAAGTCTGGCCTTCTTTGCCTGTGGTGCTATCTTCTTTTCAGAAAGACCTCTCTTGTATCTGACGAAGTCTTCTTCAGAATCCAGACAGTCGTCGAGGCTGAAATCAGAGATGTCAACACCATCATCCAGCAGACGCTGAAGATAGATAGCAACAGCATCTCTGGGTTCATTCTTGAAGAACCTGGCCAGGCCATGAGGCATCTTCCTCTGATCTTTCAAACAATCCCAAGATGTATCCAGAGTTGGTTTGACTTGAATTTTCTTGATTATCCCCATACTCTTGAGGTTTCTGGCATTCAGAGGCTTCCCAACATCTATTGCCAGATCATCCATCAATTTGGTCTTTTCCAGATGGTCTACCAGTCCATGCTCAATGAAGACGTCAGATAGCAATCTTCCTAGAGGAATGTAGGATCTGGGCTTCATGTTATTTCTGGTTTCTTTGACCGAATCTCTCAGATATCTGAAAAGGAGAGCAGGGAGGCAGATCTTCACACCCTTCTGAATGCAGTACAGAATGCATTTCTGGTCTGCATTGATGTAGTCAGAAGAATTAGAGGCTGGACGGTGGTGAATGGTTCCCAGAATGATCTTCAGCCATACTCTGAGGTTCTGGTGCAGCTCCTTGTTCTTTGAAGGATTTCCTTCAACGTTGGGTTTGAAGATTGTAGGGTTGATAACATCAGTAATGCGCTTTGACCTAGGAGGGATGTTGTAAATCCTTTTTCCTCCACTTCTCTCCATGTTCAACAGAGAGGCAATAGACCCTTCAGTAATAACAATCTTCACCCTCAGAACATATGAGACGATGAAGTTGTCATCTGCATCTGCAAATCTCCAGAACTCCTTGACGAGAAGTGGGTAAATAGGACCATAAAGTCTTTGGAAATAGTTTTCCCACCCTTGTTGACGAAGTTCTCCAGTTAGATCAACGTCATTTCTTCTTAGGTTGTCGAAATCAACTAACGATTCACACAACACGTCCAAACCTTCAAAAGGGGTTGAAAGGTTGATATGGCGTTCACGGTCAAGAACGTGAGGTTCTTTGTAAACAGGGGTGATGGTGACGCCTGTAACCGTTGGTGTTGGAATGCTTGAGGTTTGAGCAGTAGAGCTTGATTCCATTTCTTGAGAGAAGTTAAAGACTTGTTGTTGTTGAGCGTCCATGGTGAAGAAGAAGAAGATTGATGAAGATGAAGAGCTTTCAGAGAATGCTTGAGAGAGGTTTTAGGGTTTTAGAGTGAGTGAGAGTGATAAGTGTGTGAAATGTGAGAAAAGTGTTTATATACTCTAAGTAAAACACATGCAAAACGACACACATTCCAGCGTTAGCACAAAAATCAAAATAGCACGTTTGGGGGGAAAAATGATTACAGCTAATTAATGAATGTCTAATCCCAACAGTATGCACACTGCTCTAGGAGATTTCAAACGTTCTGACCTTTGAATTCTTGTGACAGCTGTCTAGAAGTTCTAGGGTTAGACGCTTAGAGCTCCACGTGTTGATGTATCTGATCTTCAGGAATACCAAAGGATTGGTTTCTGAAGATTTCTAACTCAAATATCTTCTTATCTTGGTAGAAGTATCAGAGTCAGAAGCAGAAGTGTATTTGTTTTTATCAGAGTCTCATTTTACTTTTTCAGAGCCATACTTCACTCAGGGCAATTTTTAATGTTCAGATGTTCTAAGATAAAAAGAAATCTATCTTCAGCTAGAGGCTTAGTAAAGATATCTGCCCATTGATGTTCTGTATCAATGAACTTCAATGTTACTATCCCTTTCTGAACATAGTCTCTGATAAAATGATGTTTTATTTCTATGTGTTTGGCTCTGGAATGTAGAATGGGATTCTTACTTAAACAAATAGCAGCAGTATTATCACAGAAGATAGGAATGTTACTCTCAAAGATTTATAGATCTTCTAGCTGATGCTTCATCCAGAGCATCTGAGTTGTGCACAGTGATGCTGAGATGTATTCTGCTTCTGCAGTTGATAGAGCAATAGTTGATTGTCTTTTGCTAGCCCAGGATATTAGATTGTTTCCCAGAAGCTGGCAATTTCCAGAGGTGCTTTTTCGTTCTATTCTATCTCCTGCATAATCTGCATCACAATAACCCGAGAGTCTATACTCTGATGTTTTCTCATACATCAGGCCCAGGTTAGGAGTTCCTTTCAGATACTTAAGAATTCTCTTAACTGCTGTTAAATGAGATTCTCTAGGATCTGATTGGAATCTGGCACAAAGACAGACACTAAAGAGAATATCAGGACGAGTAGCAGTCAGATAGAGAAGAGAGCCTATTATACCTCGATAGAGCTTCTGACAAACCTTGTTGCTTACCTCTTCCTTTTCTAGAATGCAAGTTGGGTGCATGGGAGTTTTTGCAGAGTTGCATTCAGTCATGTCAAACTTCTTCAGAATGTCTTTAATGTACTTGCTTTGATGCACGTACGTGACTTCTGGAGTTTGATTAATTTGAATTCCCAGAAAGAACTTTAGTTCTTGCATTAAGCTCATTTCAAATTCTGCCTGCATTAACTTAGAAAATTCTTGGCAAACAGAGATGTTAGCAGAACCAAAAATAATATCATCAACGTAAATCTGGCATATCATGAGATCATTATTAAGGTTTTTACAGAAGAGTGTAGAATCAACTTTCCCTCTGATAAAATTTTGTTCCAGAAGAAAATTGCTTAATCGTTCATACCAAGCTCTGGGAGCTTGTTTAAGTCCATATAAGGATTTCTTAAGTTTAAAAACATGTTCTGGAAAATTTGAATTTTCAAAACCTGGAGGTTGATTGACATACACTTCTTCTGAAATATAACCATTAAGGAATGCACTCTTGACATCCATTTGGTATAATTTGATAGAGTGATTAATAGCAAAAGATACAAGAAGACGAATAGATTCTAACCTCGCGACTGGAGCAAAAGTTTCATTATAATCAATACCTTCTTGTTGACTATAACCTTGAGCTACCAGTCGTGCTTTGTTTCTGACAACTTCTCCTTTCTCGTTCAACTTGTTTCTGAAAACCCATCTGGTTCCAATGACATGAGTGCCTCTAGGTTTAGGAACGAGATCCCAGACATCATTCTTTGAGAATTGATCTAATTCTTCTTGCATAGCTGCCACCCAGTCGTTATCCTAAAGTGCTTCATCACAGGACATAGGCTCAATCAGAGACACTAGTCCCAGAGGAGTATCTTCAGAGGTCCTGAAGGTAGATCTGGTTCTAACAGGTTCATCCTTGTTTCCCAGAATCAAATCTTCAGAGATGTTGATACGGCTTTTAACTTTCTTTGGGATTTCTGGAGATTTAATTTCTTCAGAGTTCTGAGTGACAGTTGCTTCTGGAGTTTTATCAGATTCTACCAGAGTGATCTCTAAGTCTGCAAACTTTTCAACTAGCTTTGACTTTTCAGGGTCAAGCTTATCATCAAATCTGACATGAATTGATTCTTCCACAATTTTGGTTTCTGTGTTGTATACTCTGTAGCCTTTAGAGCGTTCTGAGTATCCTAACATAATACCTTTCTGTGCTTTGGAATCAAACTTGTTCAGATGTTCTTTAGTGTTTAAGATAAAGCAAGAGCATCCAAAAGGATGAAAATATGAAATGTTTGGTTTTCTTCCTTTACACAATTCATAGGGAGTCTTTTCCAGAATAGGTCTTATAGAGATTCTATTCTGAATGTAACACGCTGTATTTACAGCTTCTACCCAAAAGTGCTTTGCTACATTAGTTTCATTGATCATGGTTCTGGCCATCTCTTGGAGTGTCCTATTCTTCCTCTCTACAACTCCATTTTGTTGTGGAGTTCTAGGGCAGGAGAAATCATGGGATATTCCATTAGAATCAAATAATTCTTCAAAACCTTTATTTTCAAATTCTCCACCATGATCACTTCTGACTCTAATAATTTTAGAGTCAAATTCTTTTTGCACTTTGGAACAGAAACTAGTGAATACAGAGTGAGACTCACTCTTGTGCTTTAGGAATTTTACCCATGTCCAGCGACTGTAATCATCAACAATGACTAGTCCATACTTCTTTCCATTAACTGATGCTGTTTTCACAGGACCAAATAAGTCAATGTGAAGAAGTTCCAGAGGCTTAGAGGTAGAAACAACATTTTTCTTTTTAAAAGATGTTTTTGAAAATTTTCCTTTCTGACAAGCTTCACACAGAGCATCTGAAGAAAACTTCAGTTTAGGTAGGCCTCTGACTAACTCGAGTTTAGTTAGCTGAGAAAGTTTCCTCATGCTAATGTGGCCCAAGCGTCTATGCCATACCCATTGCTCTTCGTGAACTGAAATTAGACATTTAACATTTTGATCTTTTAAATCAGAAAGATTTATTTTGTAAATGTTGTTTTTCCTCTTGCCTGTGAAAAGGACAGAGCCATCGTTCTGATTAATGGCTTTACATGTTTTTTGATTGAAGATTACATCATAACCGTTATCACTTAATTGACTTATGGATAACAAGTTATGCATTAATCCTTCTACATAAAGAACATCAGATATAGAGGGAAGAGTACCATTACCAATAGTTCCGGAGCCTCTGATCCTTCCTTTCTGATCTCCTCCGAAACCTACGAATCCAGCATCTTTAAGTTCCAGGCTTTGGAACATAGACTTTCTTCCCGTCATGTGTCGCGAGCATCCAGAGTCCAGGTACCATGACTGGTGTCTGAACTTTGCTGCATAGGATATCTGCAACATAGATAATCTTATCTTTCGGTACCCAGAATCTCTTGGGTCCTTTTAGATTAGTTTTCCCAGAGTTTCTTATAACCTTGGGTCTTCTAGCATTTTTAAATTTGTGTTCTTGTGTGTGTGTGTAATGATATGAAAAAGGAGATTTAATTTGGTCACTGGTAGAAGTTTTATCTTCCTTAGGATCATAACCAATTCCCCTTTTATTGTTCTGACTTACTCCATAAATCATGGATGCCATAATACTCCTATCTATCCCATTCTTCAGAAATTCTTGAAAGGCTTCTTCATATTTATAAATAATTTTATTTGAAGTTTGTGGTGCTTGAGACAACGCTTCTTCTAATTCTAAGCTTTTTGTTTTTGCTTCATCTCTTTCTAACATTAAAGATTTGATTGTATCTTCTCGTGATAGAATTGTTATCTCAAGTTCACTACACTCTTCAAATTTTGCTTTAAGACAGCCTTTAGTGTTTTTAAACTTTTGTTTTAATTTCTGATAAGAGGTAAGAGTTTCTGACAAGCATGATTCTAAGTCAGATCGAGAAAGTTCAGAAAATACCTCTTCAGATTCTTCATCTGAGCTGCTGGATGTGGTAGCCATAAGTGCTACGTTGGCCTGTTCATCAGAGTCAGATTCTGATGATCCAGATTCACTATCATCCCAGGTGGCCATTAATCCTTTCTTTGTTCTGAAGGTATTTTTCTTGAAGCTTTCTTTTCCAGAGTTGTCTTTCTTCAGCTTGGGGCATTCATTTCTGTAATGACCTGTTTCTTTACATTCATAGCAGGTAATATCTTTGTTAGCTTTACCTTTTGAAGTTGACTCTGATCGATCCCCTCTGGGTCTTGGCCTTCTGAAGTTGTTGTTCCTCTTTTTCCAGAGTTGCTTAACTCTTCTGGTTAGTAGGGACAACTCTTCTTCATCATCAGAGTCTTCTGGTTCAGAGTCGTCAGCTTCTTCAGTTTCTTCCTGGAGAGCTTTGGTTCTGTCAGGTTTCCGTCTTTCAGATCTGGACTTTAGCGCTACGGACTTGTTCCTTTTCTGAGGCTCATCTTCCTCTAGTTCTATCTCATGGCTTCTGAGAGAACTGACAAGTTCTTCAAGGCTGATATTGTTCAGATCCTTTGACAGCTTCAGAGCAGTAACCATAGGTCTCCATTTCTTTGGCAGACTTCTGACTATCTTCTTAACATGATCTGCAGTTGTGTATCCTTTGTCTAGCACCTTGAGACCTGCAATAAGAGTTTGGAATCTAGAAAACATAGCCTCTATAGCTTCGTCATCTTCCATCTTGAAGGCTTCATATTTCTGGATAAGCGCCAGAGCCTTCGTCTCTTTGACTTGGGAGTTTCCTTCATGAGTAATCTTCAGAGAGTCAAGTATATCTTTGGCTGTCTCTCTGTTGGTGATCTTTTCATATTCGTTGTATGATATAGCATTTAGAAGTATTGTTCTGGCCTTGTGGTGATTTTTGAAGATACGTTTCTGATCTTCTGACATCTTATTTCTAGGAACTTCAGCTCCATTTTCTGAGACTGGAGGTGTGTATCCATCTGTGACAATGTCCCAGAGGTCAGCGTCATAACCAAGAAAGAAACTTTCGATTCTATCTTTCCAGTAATCAAATTTCTCTCCATCAAAAACAAGAGGCTTAGCATTGTAACTATCTCTTTCATTTGAGTGGGCCATGGTTTTTCTCGTACTGGATCTCTCTACACTGTTAGGTGTTTGATTAGAAAATCAATAACAGAGCCGGAGCTCTGATACCAATTGAAGGAGAGAAAAACAAGAAAGGGGGGGTTTGAATTGTTTGGAAAAATAAGCGCTTTTCAAAATGAAAACCACACAATGATTTTATACTGGTTCGCTTATAACACAAAGCTACTCCAGTCCACCCGGCCAAGGTGATTTCGCCTTCAACAAGGACTTAATCCACTAATCTTGAAAGATTACAAACAACGTCTAAGATAAAAATCTCTTAGCCCTCTCAAGTATACAGACTACACAGAGTCACTTGAGGAAATCAACAAACAATAGAAGAAAGATTTATGTAATCTAGAGTGCTTCTAAGAAAGCAAGTATTACAGTATTAAGAACAAGAGTTTTTCACATTATAAGCAAAAGCTTCGTGAAGATCTTAGAGAGTGTTTTTCTTGAGTGTTGATGTTTCAGTATAATTTTGGCTTGTTGGCTTGCTCATAGTTCAAGGTTGATTTGCAGCCTATTTATATATTCGTTGAAGTAGTAGTTGAAACTGGTGGATATTGAGATGAAGTTACGCCATCACATAAATAGCTTCTGCAGGATGACTTTTTCTTCTTGAAATGACTACTTACCACAAGTAGTATTTTCTTTATTGAGATTGGAGATTAACGTCTCTTTCTCAATTAGGAAATCCATTTGCAAATCTTTTCTTGACTTAAACGTTACTCTTTCATGATTAGCAATTCCATGCTCAGAGTATTTGTGTATCTGGAGAATCTTGGAATCTTGCTTCTGATGTTGATCTCTTGAGTTCAGATAGTTTCTTCAGATAGCGCTGATAACTTCTGAAGCTTAGAGATAGCGTTGTTCAGAGTCAGAACTTCTAGAGCTTACTTCTTGTTCAGATGCTTCTGATACTTTGCTGTTTTGCTCAGAGTTAGACTTTCTTGAACGTGTTTCCACTTCAGATGCTTCTGATCATTTGATATTTTGTATCTGATCTTGTTTTGTATCTGATGACATCATCAGATTTCTCCCTTCTTTCTTTAGAATCCTGCACACTTAGAAACTTTTCGTTAGGGTGCCATTTTTGGTTTCATCCTTTGTTATCATCAAAATCAAGGAATCTGTTGTAGAACAATTTTTGTTCTTACATTCTGAACATCCAATCCTTGACCAAAACACTCCAAAAGGACCCCTAGATCATGTGAACATGTTGGACCAACCCTAGGGCCTTGCCTTCTTAGAAAATGCACTGACTTGCTTGACTGACTGATCTCCTGACTAGTTTGACCTAATTCTTCTGAATGGCTTGCACTTGGGCCAAAGGGACAATGCAATGTTATGCAGTGGACCATGTTAATGCTATGACCTAATATGAGAATGTATGTACAAAAGGTAGGTGCAAATTTGAGGTGCTACAGCTTCCCCTATTCAATAAGCTGGGAACCCGAACGGATGATAGCAACGGCTGTCAGACTTTCAGGGTACACAGGGATTGAATACCAAGAACCGTAGAATTTGCACAATACAGGGATCCACCAATGAAACGTCCACTGGGATTGATATTTATTACTGGGTATTTTTGGTTTTTTTTTTTCCAAAGGATACGGCCACATCCAGACATCACAGCGATGATGAATGGGAATAGAAATCACAACTAGATGCCAACGGACAACTAGGAAAAACTCAACGTTTACCGAGACCAACGGAGAGGTAACCAGACATTAATGAATGATTGGAAGAGATACAACCATACGTCAACGGACGAAATGGGAAAAACTCAACGTTTACCAAGACCAACGGAGAGGTAACCAACTAGGGACGACCAGGAAAAACTCGACGTTTATCGAAACCAACGGAGAGGTAACTAACTGGGGGCGACCAGGAAAAACTCGACATTTATCGAAACCAACGGAGAGGTAACCAGACATTTACTAATGAATGGGAGGACTCGACCAGACATCAACAGATGAATGGGAGAAAACTCGACGTTTACAGACATCGAAAGATGATGTTTACAGACACCAAAAAAGATCGACCAGACATTTACTGATGAATGGGAAAACTCGACATTTACAGACATCGAAAGATGATGTTTACAGACACCAAAAAGATCGACCAGACATTTACTGATGAATGGGAAAACTCGACGTTTACAGACATCGAAAGATGATGTTTACAGACACCAAAAAGATCGACCAAACATTTACTGATGAATGGGAAAACTCGACGTTTACAGACATCGAAAGATGATGTTTACAGACACAAAAAAAATCGACCAGACATTTACTGATGAATGGGAAGAAGAGAAATGCAACCAGACGTCAACGGACGAATGGGAAAAACTCAACGTTTATCGAAACCAACGGAGAGGTAAATCCACATGGGGAATGATACAACTAGACATCATCGGATGACTAGGAAAAACTCGACGTTTATCGACACCAACGGAGAGGAGGAATCTTCACTAGGGAAGGGTACAACTAGACGTCATCGGACGACTAGGAAAAACTAAACGTTTATCGACACCAACGGAGAGGAGAAATCTTCACTAGGGAAGGGTACAACTAGACGTCATCGGACGACTAGGAAAAACTCAACGTTTATCGACACCAACGGAGAGGAGAAAAGCTTCACTAGGGAAGGAGGACGACGTTACGAACATCGAAAGATGATGTTTACAGACATCAAAAGAGGACCAGACACTTACGCATGACTGGAAATCACCGAACGATGGTGTTTACCGACACCAAAGAAGACAACACACGCGGGTGCTGACAGGACACTGACATCTACCAGATGACAGGGCAAGGCTCGACACTTGCAGGGGGGTCTCACTGGGGAGAAACAGGCTTTCTTTTCACCAAAGGATGAGGAAATAAACCTCTGTGGGGATTCAATCCTGAATGCTGTCAGGAGCAACTATAGCGAATGTGCCGTACAGGTTTGAACAAAAATCCGCCTCTGCAGGGGGTACAGTCTGATGGGGTTCGAACACATGAATGCATATGTTTGAATTTTTCTATGGCGTAATGCTCCATTTATGAATGGAAATGCTACGCATTTTGAGGATGCAATGATCACTACACGCAAAATGCAAATGAACCCGGGCTAAGGAGCCAAAAGATCAGGTACTCCAACTCTGTGGGGGGACTCTGACTGAGGAATACTCTGCGGGGAGAGCTTTGGGGAACGGTAAAGCGACTTCGCTGGGGGAAGACTCACCCAACCCTCAGATAGGATAAACTCTGCTTTGGAGAATATCTGTTACTCGACTGGGGACGACCCATGCAATCCATAGGTAGAATCAACTCATCTGGGGATGCAGATATCAGTCTGCTACGGAAACTCGTCCAGTCCACTGGTAGGATGAACTTTGCTGGAGAAATATGTCATTGAAACCCGCTCCACTCGGGGAACTTGCTGAGGAAAACCCACACCATTCTGCTGAGGAGAACAACTTTGGTGGGGAGAGCGAACCCTGTTGGGGATGATAACACGTCGTATCATACTGGAGATGAACCTCCACAACCCTGCTGGGGAGAAGCACTCACGGCCATGCTGGAGATAACAATATCACAAACCTAAATGCTGGGGAACACACAAACAGTCTACTGATAGACTCCGCTGGGAAACTCCCGGGGAAAAATAACTGCCAGGCGCTCAGCGGGGATTCTCAACTGGGGAAATCTGCAAGCACAGGCCTGCTGGGGATAAGCAATCCTTTGATCTGCTGGGTAAAGACGGTACTGTCCACATGCATCTCTGCAAGGGAAATAACCCTGATAGCTTCAATAATGGTTTGGGCCGGGGAAACGTCCTCCACCCTGAGAAACATTCTGCCCCTGACACTCCCACTAGGGACATGACAACCTTCAGGCTTACTGAGGAGACACCGATCTCGGATCTGTCGGGGAGATCACACACTCAACCTACTGGGGGGAATACGGCTCATTTGACATGGGATGTCGGTCTACTTGTCGAACACTGGTTTTCATCATCCACCCACAGTGTCGACTTTCCATTTTTAAGAACTCCCATACTCATCTGGACTTTTCTGCTCCATCATCTTGTATTCCCAACTCGCCCGTACTTCACGGAGATCGAACTCCTGGGTTTTATACATACTTTCCAGTTATCAGACTTTGAAGAGTCTTCTTGATTAACTTTCCAAGACCGTCGTCGTAATCCTTCACCGTCTTTTCATCGTTCGTCTATTCCTTGCCCCTGGCTGGGCTCTGTAAGGATCTCTTGTCAACAAGGGTTCATATCACCACCGGCAAGTGAGTGAAGATATCTAACAGTACTTGCACCAGAGATCCTCAGATAAAAGCGTGCCCCAGGCGTTTCAATATTTCAACGCATAGGTCACTCAAACTTCCGGATAAGATTTCCGGATTTCAATCTTATAAGCATGTATCGGAAGGGACCTCTATATTTCAAAATGCAAATATTCTTATCGAAATAAATGGATGTTTTCATAATCAAAACGGTAATGACACCAAAACAAAATTTATTTGACCGAACACACGCTTTATTGACTGGAACAAAAGATGGCTCACAATCGAGCAACACACAGGAAGCAAACCCTGGAAAGAGGTGATTGCACATAAAAGGAAAAAATCTATCCTAATGGCAATGTGAAACCGTGATCTCATCGGGTTCCAACTCAGTTACACCTCATATGTCCTCAAGACTTTCCGCACTTTCTGTCTTCTGAGCAAAACGCTTCCGATCGGTCTCTGTCGGAGATTATCCACGTTATCATGAACACAGACGATCATGCCAGACGCAGTTGTTCGTTTCATTCCCTCTTTTGCCTGGACCGCCCTTTCGGGTTTCAGTCCACCGGGATACCCTTTTTTGCCCAAGTCGCCCTTGCAGGTTTTCGACTTGCCGGGTGTACGTTTCTTTTCTTTTATTATCCCTAACTTTTGCCCGAACCTTTTTCTCTTTTTTCTTGGTTCGCCGGGATGCCCATTTTTGCCTGGACTCTTTATTCTTTTTGTCCAGCGGGTCTCCTTCACGAAGTATTTTCTAACTGCGTCCGCATTCACAGGGGATGGAAAATCGTCGTCATCCGTGGTCATTAACAACATGGCCTGGTCTGAGAAAACCTTCTTGACCACGAATGAGACACTCATAACTATTTATCCATTTGCCCCACGATCGTCTTGAGGAGGAAGGATCCTTTCCAACACCAGCTCTCCCACGTGGTACGCACGAGGTCACACTTTTCGGTCAACAACAAGCTTCGCTTACTGAGTGCAACTGCCCTATGACAAATAACTGTCAGCCCTCTTCTTCAATCGGGCTCAACGGGTCATACCGTGTCCTTTTCCAACTCAACCTTCTATAATCAGGACATCAGATGGTAGCATTAATTCCTTTCCATACACCTGCGAGGAAGACACTTCCCCAGTAGATGCACATCCCAAGGTTCAATACCCAGGATACAGACTTTATATTCAGCCATCATTGTTGGCGCAACCGACTGTGATCCGGGAGGCACTACCTCATTCAACCTAACTTCCCCATCAGACATCGGAATCCGTTCGAATTCAGGGTCAGGCCCCTCCTCCGGGATCGGTCACTCCCAATCTTTCGATTTGAGTACCTCGGGATGTCCTCATCAGGGATCTCAAACTTCCTTGATCGATAACCTTCCATGGGTTGCTGCTAGCTTCTCAAACACACACCTGATCAGATCCATTTTGGACATCCACCAAGTGGTATGAATCAACATACACTGTCTCAGTCGGCGAGCAGCCTATGCCAAAGTACATCAAGTTTTTTCGAACAGTGAGTGTATTATTTCACAGTCGATAAACTTTTTGCTTAGGTAAATTGCATACTCTTTTCGACCAGACTAGTCATGCTGACCCAATACGCACCTCATAGACCCCTCGAGGGCTTTCCAGTGCCAGATTAACAATCGTCCCCCTGGGAAGCATCGGAATCAGAAGTTCCTGCAATTTATCCTCTCGTCTTCTTCTTTTTTTTCAAGTACCCTTTGGCAATTATTATCCTACCTGACCGTTTGATTTTTTTTCTTTTCTGTTTTTTTCGGTTCAGGCATTTCTTTGTTCTTTTTTTTTTTTTTTTTTTTTTTTTTTTTGCAGGATCAATCTTGATTCCTCTGATTTACTTACAACAAGCCTCGGTAGCTTGATGAACAACACTCCATAAGTGCACTGATTCGGGCTCAACAGTGTGAGTTATCTCAGCCGGCCGATCAACTTGCCCCTGTCTACCGGATGCCCCTGTTCTGCTTGGGACTTTGTCATCATGTCCTCAACATGGTATTCGCTTTCATGATGAATCATATCATGAAACAAAGTCACCGTAGACCTCTGATACGTGGCACCGGCCTCTTGTGACTGAACGACATCTCCTTAGAACAAGAAGGTGCCCCTTGTGTGATGGACCTGGTTTACTTCATATCATCTGGCAATAATTCAAATCTGGTCTTGGCCAGGAAGCCATCCATGAAGATAAACACTGAGACCTGAGCTATATAATCAACTAATACCTCATTGTGATGTACCGGGAATCCATCTTTCAGATTAGCTCTGCTCGCATCTTGATAGTCTATTCACACCTTCTCTCTTTCTCATCCTTTGTCGGCCTCAGCTTTTGCACAGTCTCCTCCTGATGGTAGTTTATGCCCCAAAACATTGGTATCCCACCTTGGTGTATCTAGATACAACCAGGCAGACATATCAACCTGCTCTTTCAAAAGGGCTACCATTCTGCTCTTGACTTGCCTATGAAGCGGCTTCAACTTTTCACTTTCTAACCTCGGCGGAGCTTGGAGTAACAATCTTGAATCGCTCCTCGTGCGGTTGAATCACCTTCTCCTCTTGTTTCAATAACCTGGCTAATTCCAGCAAATCACAATCTTCTTCGCCTTCTTCTCTGGCATGATAGATCGGATTGTCGAAGTCATACAGAGGTGTAACCAAATTGTTATCGGTGAGATCAGGAGAGTAATCACTTTTGAGGTTGGAACGAGACAAAATCAAAAGGAAATAGAACGCAAAACATTGCCATTTTTATTTGTTTTTAAAACTGCAAAAATAAGCGAAAAACAGGGAACACTGCCTTTAATTACAAAAACATCCATTTATTACTGATGCAAAATGTTGCAAAATGAAACACATGAGGTGGCCCTTACAATGGACCAGTACACTTCGGGCAAAACGTATGGCTTTCATGCAAACAAGATTAAAACACAGAAATACTACACTTCTGGATGAGTGACAGTGATGCTTTTGGAGGCCTTCCCGTTGCCTGGTACGCACGACTTTATCCACAACTCGAGTTCACGGTGACTGTCGACATCCTCTCCCATTGAACGGGCACGATCAGGATCCAGCATTCCTGCACTGACAAAGGTGTATGGTGGGCGACATCCTCTATTTGGTCTAGACGACTCTTGATCTGGCTGATAACCGACCCCAAACATGTCTTCTTTTACCACGATGTCAATGATCCTTCCCCAGCCTTGGGCCTCTTTGTTCTTCACCAACTCCAGAGCTTGTTTATAAGAAGAAATGGACAGCTTCTTCTCTTTCTTAGCGACAAGGGCATTCTCCACCTGGACGGTTTCAACTGCCAGACTGGGTGCTCTACATCTTACATCGTCCGTTTCTACTTTCTTCATCTTCTGGGTCGTGTCTTTTATCAATGCGCACCCTTCTATAGTGACGGTCGTACAACAAATATCAACAACAGGGAGAGCTCCCTCCTGCATCAGAGATTTTGGAACCTTTAACTGATTCTCCTCAGCCACTTCCATTCCTCTCCTGTTCTTTTTCACCATCTTTACCTTTACGGGACCCTGCCTGGGTACGGGGTTGACATCCTCATTCATTTTCTGTCCCAAGCTGATAGTCTTAGAGTCCACCAGATCTTGGACAATATGCTTAAAAGCTCTGCAACCCTCAATGCTGTGTCCGGGTGCTCCAGAGTGAAACTCGCACTTGGCACTCTCATCATAGTTGGCAGGCCTCCGCTGCTGTTCTATAGGAATCAAAATCCTCGGTCGAACTAATCCCAGATCCCTCAACCTCCTGAACAGAAGGGTATAAGTCACGGGTGGCTCCTCAAACTGACGATCCTCCTTCTCCTTCTTCACCCGGCTCTTAGCTCTCGGTGTCTTCTGTTGAGGTGGCAGTTGTTGCTGTTGAGCAGGTGGATTGTTGACAGGAGTGGTTACAGTGGCAGCATAAGGGTGATAACGATCTTTACTACGTTCTTTCTTTGCGGGCACACCAACTGGCTCAACCTCCTTCTTGAATGGACCACTGTCGGAGGGTTTCTTTGCTACAGTACCAGAAGGTTTGTTCACTTCGGAGGACGGAGCCTTCCCCTGAACTTTCTCCACTATCAGCCACTTCTCAATCTTTTCCAATCTCTCAGACATGACTTTTTGCCCCAAGGCAAGCCCTTGCACAACACTGAACAAGTCCCTCATCATCTCTTTCAGTTCAAGGATATCGGCGTTGGGAAGATCCATTAGCTTGAATTTGTTGACCCCCAGCAGGTTATCTGAACAGACGAGCTATGCGCACCGGTTGAATACTGAAACCTACAAAACAGCAAAGGGGTTAGTATGACTCACACATGAAATGTCTGTCCGTACCAGGAATATTCTGTCCTTTGATTCCGGTTTCATTGAGACAGATAAAACTTTATCAACAACACTCTGTCATCTGGATGTCTCTCAACCTGAGTCTCGATTAAAAATAATGGACCCTGAGTACGGACAGACATGAGTTGAATGCAAATGAATGTGAAATGATATGATGCAAATGCATGAATGCAGGCTACTGTGCCACCAAGTCATCTGAAGACCCTCTGCTTTTCTGAACCAGTCAATTTGCGGGACCAAGTCACCATAAATCCAACTTGGGGAGTTCCGAAATAAACGGAACCGGAGATTACATCACTATCTTCACAAGAACATCCACTGAACGGATGACAAACGGATCCTCTGAACAAGTACTCTCACCTCAACCCGGGGATTCGAAATAAACGGAACCCGCTGATAAACCACGGACAGAACTCTGGCGTCCCAGAAATAAATGCCCACAATTCATAGTCACCACCAGTACCAAGAGTCACCAACAACAAGTCAGCAACTGTACCTGTAACGATCAAACCCTCCCCTCTCACGGGTGTCATCTAGGCCAGGGTAAGGTCGAGAGAAACGCAGTATAAATAACCTTTCGCAGAATACCATCATATACACACCCGAAGTATGTAACGACAATATCCCACCAGGGTCTGAACTGCTCGTGATATCAATGTTCCGCTAAGTGGCGCAATACCACCCGCTTCCCATGAATCACTCTATTCCTAATCATCCTAGATTTCACTCATGGCCTGGGTATTGGGCCTTTTACCTCGAGTAATCGCACCCCAACAAAGAAAAACAGACAACCAGCCAGGCAGATGAATAATGAATATGAATGAACGCAAACATAAGTGTACACAATAAATGCAAACAATAAATGCACATATATAAAATGAATGCAATAAATAACAGCACAAAGCAACCAATATCCTAACCTAGAGAGCGCTAGGAGAGACTCGCTTAGGGAAGATGGACCAGCATAGGTCAACTTCTCTCTTTATCCCCAGCAGAGTCGCTAGCTGTCGCATTACGCGAAAAACCGGCGGGAAACAAGAACAACAGAGCCGCCACCGTGCGTTATTTGTCCCAAAAGAGGGAAAGGAAACGCTCAGAGTAAACCTGGGAAAAGACATGGTCTCGCGACCAAAGAGAATGGGATCGGGAGTCGGTTATGCGAAGGGAAGGTATTAGCACCCCTACGCATCCGTCGTACTCGACGGGATCCACGCACAATAGAAAGGAAAATGGTTGCTAAACACTGCTCACACTCACACACACTGGCTGAAAGAGACACAAGAAAACAGACTGAAACGGACTCGGCAGGATACCGCATCCTGGGCCTACTTAGTCTATCAGGCATAGACATCAGAGTCGAAGTAGTTCGGACCGGGGAAACGACACATGCTCGCTAGGATATCGCATCCTATGCATACGTATCTCCTTTGGACGAAGGAGAATCAGAGCATTCGTAGCTCGGCTGACACGCACACAAACAAGACACACACAGGCAAACGTGGAGCCTGACTGCTAATCACTGGACTTACATCAGCATCCGAACCAAAACGCACACAAGAAGACAAACGTGGAGTCTGAATGCCAATCACTAGGCTTACATCAGCATCCGAACCAAACCCACGCAAAGGGGTTAAGACACAAAGGTGGAAAAAGAAAAGGGCGCCCGGAGAGATCAGCTCATCTCCTGCCTACGTACCTCATCTGGTATGAGGATCAGGGCGACGTAGTTCCCCTACGAAGGGACTCAGGACTAGCCTAACCAGATAACAGAGGGAGACACAACTAGGGAGACTACGACTCGAGCCTAGATGTTATCATGCAAATCATTCCTAAGTTAAGGTTTCTAGCTAACTTGCACAGGAAGCAAGCCTATCCTAAACATGACTTGCACAGGAAGCAAGCCACACCGAACTTGCACAGGAAGCAAGCCTAAACTAAACCTAACTTGCACAGGAAGCAAGTCTAAACTAAACCTAACTTGCACAGGAAGCAAGTCAAACAAACACACAAGCACAAGTAACACACACTATATGCAAGCAATGGGCTCAAACAAGGTTAGGTTTTAGTCGAGGGGTCATATCAACCTCAACAAACAAACCACTGGAACTGGGTAGTGTTAGCTCTTAACCTTGCCATTGAGGGGCTAAGGTGAAGCAGATGAAAGGAGATGAGGGGTGTGCCTCATTGCTCTTATCCCTGGCCAGGGAGAACATTTGAATATCAGAAGGTGTGGGAGTTCAGAAAGTAGGAACTCTCTCCACAAGTTAGACTCAATAGATCTTGGGTTTTTACTCACTATGCATCAACACAGGTAGTGTGAGCAAGGTGAGTGACACACAGAATAGCAGGGGATAGATTGCATATCCCTTGGGTTCTGCCAATTGCCTCTTCACTTAGGAGGTCTTTGAATATGTACAGGGACAATTTTAAACAATCACAAACATTGCCTCTTAAGGAGGACTTCAGACAGTTGCCTGGCCAAGTAACAGGCCAGGTCTTCCAGACTACATGAAGTAAAGAAGTTATACCTCAATGCAAATTGCTTATCAAGCAAAGCAAAGCAAAGTTCACAAGGAACTAAAAGCAACTAAAGTACCTGAAATCAGTCAGACAACATTAGTATACAAGTCAAAGTTAAATCAAAATGAAACAGAGGTCAACAGTCAACACAATCAGATAAATGTGCAATGCACAAGACTCAAGGCATGTGAGCCAAGCAACCTACAAAACAAACAAGTTAGTCATGATAATTAAACAAACATCAATCAATTTGTATTGATCTCTCTAAGGCAATTGCATCTTATCCTGAAAAAATGAACTCAAACATGAGCAACAGGACCACTAGGACAAGCCTAGGGTCAAAAGGGGATGAGAAAGTCAAAACAGCAAATGAAATCCAATCAAAATCAAATTCAAACAATCAAGAAGCAAACTCAATTGGTTCCACAATCATATCATTCATCATCATCATTTCATGAACAAATTTGGTCAAAGCATGGCATATGGAAGCTTATAGAAGTCAACAGCAAGACTCAGTTCAAAACCAATCATAAACAATTCCAAAAATTCTCAAATAAATCATGGTCAAACATAATCCATTGCATGGTAAGCACACCAAATTTCAGCTCAATTGGATCATGGGAAGTAGGGAAATGAAAATCAAAAAGGCAGGGCAAGTTTAAACATGCTCAAAGAAGTCAACCAAACATGCATCAACTTGAAAAAATCATAAACCAGTGATAACTTATGAGAAATGAATGGGATTAACACCATGATAAACCTTAAGATGTCTACTAATCACATGTTAAATTTCATGTCCATCCAATAATGTATGAGAATTTCACAAAGCATATGGCATCAAGTGTCACAAAAGTCAACATTTTGGTCAAACAGGGGAGAAAAATCCAAACAATTAGGAAATGCATTCCAAAGTTCCAGAAAAATTCATACATATTCTCAACATCTAGAAGCATGTTCATGCAAAAATTCAGACCAAATTGAGTTCATTAGGCAAGGTAAATAAAATCATGAAATTGGACATCAATGGTGTGACACAAATTGTCACACCCTAATTCAAAAATTCACAACTCACAAACCAGCAACGATAAATTCACAAACTCTATACCAAAATCACCATGAGTGTGTCTAGTTTAAGCACAAAAAGTTTCAAAGCCATTGGATAAAGCATCATCATTTCACAATTGATTTGGCAAAGTGTACAAAAAATGAGCACATGTCACAAACCCTAGCACCATTTAAAAACCAATCATCCAAAAATTCTGGAAAAATCCTTATTAAAAACTAGAGATCAAGCATAGCATTTAGCAAAAAATCTCATGAAATTTGGATAAATATTGAATGCTCTATGGATTTTGGAAGTTTGTGTAATAAAATGAGATAATAATTGAAATAAAATGAATTAAATAAAACAGTTAATCCGGCAGTGGTAGTTTTGTAAAAAAGTGGACACATTAGTAAAACGCTGCGCATGAGTAATAAGAATGAAATGTTCTGATTGGCTAAGGCGAATGAAACAGTGTCTTTCCCATGCAACACGTTCAGGACAAAAATTTGGAAATGGCAAACTAGGGTTTATGAACAGCAACAACATTCATCTTCATCCCAAAATCGTGAAAATAAATTTCGCCCAGAGAATGAAATTAAACACATCATTGTAACCAGCAAACATCATGCATTCATAATCTAAACTCCATTTTCATTAACTCAACTTATCATGGAAGAATCAAGTAGAAACATATATGAACACCAAGTTTCAAATCAACATATCTTCTTAATTACTTAACCATTTTCAAAACCACGACTACCATTGAACTCAACATACAAAGACCTTTCTAAAACATGTCAAGATTTTGCAAATGGCCAGGTTCGAAATCTTACCAATGTTGAAGGACAGTTGAGATTCAAGGGTTGTTTGGTCGTGTAAGCTCAAAACAGTTGCTCCTCAAGCTCCCAAATGAAGAATGGTTGAAAGATTCTAGCTCAGCAATGCTTGGAATGGCTCAGAACTTGAACTGCCATTGATGTGTTCTTGATGAAACAGTGGAAGGCAAGGCTTTACAGTTGAAGAATACCACTTGCAATGATCTCAAAATGGTGATGAGTGATGAAGGCACTAAACCCCAGCTCGAGTTCTTGAAGTTTTTGTGGAGAAAAGTTCTAGAATGCAAAATGAAGGTTTTAGAGAATATGAGATTTTCTGTTTGGAATCTTGTGGCTGCTAGGGTTTGTTCTGCAGAAAATGGAGTATATATGTGATGCTTAACATCTGTTAATCATGATTAGGTGTTGTGGTAATTGGAATTGGTTAAATGAAGCTTTTGGATCATTTTGCTAAAAATCCACCAATTTGCATGGAGGTGCATGAAATTGCACGAAATTGGGCTTTGGACAAAGTCTAAATATCATTTCTGAAACATTCCAAGTGGTAAAAGTCATTGGAAATGTTTATTTTGAAAAGTCAATTTTTACTTCACTTGAATTAATCCATGCCACTCCAAAAATGCCATTTTGATTGGTGATGTTTTGGTGAATGGTGATGACATATTTGGAAAGAGGGCATCAAATGTGACTTGTAGCAAAAAACCCCACCCAATTTGGCCAAATGGTTTGAGAGATATGGCCTTTTGAAGTTCAAAAATTTCTGAAAATGATTTGATCATAACTTACCAACCATACATGGGAATTGAGTGTTCTTGGACTTTTTGGAAATGGGAGAACAAGATCTTCAACTTTCATGTTGGGCAAAAATTCATTTGAAGCTTGTATCATGATGTAAGTTTGAGGATCAAGACTTTCCATTTTTGGCAAATTCCAATTACAGGTCAACTTTCTATTTTTGGAAATTTCTTGACTGGCTTCAAATTCTTCCATGATGATGTTTGACATGTTATACGAGGCCTATATGGACATGAAGGAACCCTCTCAAACCAATTCCCACCATTAAATCACTGATTAAATGCACAGTTGACCAACAGTTGACTTTTTAGGGTTTCTGGTGAACTGAGCCATGACTGATGACTTCTGAACATCCAATCCTTGACCAAAACACTCCAAAAGGACCCCTAGATCATGTGAACATGTTGGACCAACCCTAGGGCCTTGCCTTCTTAGAAAATGCACTGACTTGCTTGACTGACTGATCTCCTGACCAGTTTGACCTAATTCTTCTGAATGGCTTGCACTTGGGCAAAAGGGACAATTCAATGTTATGCAGTGGACCATGTTAATTCTATGACCTAATATGAGAATGTATGTACAAAAGGTAGGTGCAAATTTGAGGTGCTACAAAGGGCAAGAGGAGCTGGGTGCCTTAGCCCAGAGACAGGATGCCGTGATTCCACCCGCCAATCGTGCTTCACCAGTGGGTGCCCCTGTTAATGATAATGTTGCTGCTGTTCCCGTCAATGATTATGATGTGGGTGATGAATTGAGGGGAATCAGAATCAATGGACAGCCTCTTGCTGCAGAGGTTGTTAATGCCAGAATGACCCGTGCTCCCGTGCGCCATCCTGCTCCGCTGGTTGACAGGCAGGAAGACATGTTCACCCTGATCAGTGATGAAGAAGAAGTTGTAAGGGTTGAAGAGAGGGACAGAAAAGTTGATGCCTTAGCTGAGAAGATCAGAGCCATGGAGTGTCAGAACTCTCTGGGGTTTGGTGTTACGAATATGGGCTTGGTTGATGGACTGAGAATTCCTTACAAATTCAAAGCGCCTTCCTTTGACAAATACAACGGTACCTCTTGTCCTCGCACCCATGTGCAGGCTTACTACAGGAAGATCTCTGCCTATACAGACGATGAGAAGATGTGGATGTATTTTTTCCAGGATAGCTTGTCTGGAGCTTCCTTGGACTGGTACATGGAGCTGAAAAGAGAATCCACCAGAAGTTGGAGAGATCTAGGTGAAGCCTTTTTGAGGCAATATAAGCACAACATGGACATGGCGCCGAGCCGAACTCAGTTACAGAGCTTATGTCAAAAATCTGGTGAAAGTTTCAAAGAGTACACCCAGAGATGGCGGGAATTAGCTGCAAGGGTGCAACCCCCTATGCTGGAGAGGGAGTTGACCGATATGTTTATTGGAACATTACAAGGAGTGTTTATGGACCGGAAGGGGAGTTGCCCATTCGGTAGTTTCTCTGAAGTAGTGATTTGTGGGGAGAGGACCAAAAGCCTCATTAAAGTTGGAAAGATTCAGGATGCTGGTTCTTCATCTTCAAAAAAGCCATTTGCTGGGGCACCCCGTAGGAGGGAGGGTGAGACTAATGTCGTGCAACACAGGAGAAGTACAAACAGAAGTCAGTATCGCCAGGTTGCTGCTGTGACTATTCTAGCACCTCAATGTCAACCTCAGCAGCAACAAAGAGGACAACAACAACAACAACAGCAACGTCCGTTTCAGCCGAGACAGAGAATACCGGATCGTCGCTTCGACCCGTTACCTATGACATATGCTGAGTTGTTGCCCGAGTTGCTTAGATTGGGGTTTGTTGAGTTGCATATAATGGCTCCGCTGACAAAGATACCTGCTGGGTATGATGCCAATGTTCGTTGTGACTTCCATTCCGGTGCACCGGGGCACCATATTGAGAACTGTCGGGCTTTTCATCATAAGGTCCAGGACTTAATTGACGCCAAAACAATCAATTTTGCTCCTGTTCCGAATGTTGTGAACAACCCTATGCCTCAGCATGGTGCGCATAGGGTGAACAATGTGGAAGGTGAGGAAGCCTTGGATTTGGTGGTTAATGTTGATGAGATTCAGACACCATTATTTATGGTGAAAGAGCGTTTATTGAATGGAGGAGTATTCCCGGGCTGTAGTAAGGGCTGTTCAGACTGTGAAGGTTCAGAGAATGGTTGTATGCAGTTGAAGAAGGGTATCCAGGGTTTGATTGACGAGGGTTGTCTGCAGTTTAGTCGGGCCGTGAAAGATCGTGGGGTGGTGTCAACTGTCACCATTTATTTCAAACCGTCCGAGGGACGTGGCCAGAGAACTGTCAATGCACCTAAAACAGTTGGTACTCCTGTTACCATTTCTGCTCCAGTAACTGTCAGTGCTCCCACTACTATTGCGGTGTCTGGTAGAAGACCGGTTGAAAATAGTAGAGCAGTGCCGTGGAAGTATGACAATGCTTACCGCAATAACCGAAGGGCAGAAAGTCAGGCAAGGCCAATGAATCAGGCTCCGATGACCGTTGGTTTGCCAATCAAAACTCCTGTAACTGTTGGTCCAGTTGTGGACAATGTAGGGGGGCCTGGAGGTTTCACGAGGAGTGGTCGTCTATTTGCACCACAGCCTTTGAGGGACAACAATGCTGAGGCTCTCGCCAAAGCAAAGGGTAAGAAAGCTATGGGTGAGGAAGAACCTGTGCAGAAGGAGGCGCCTGAGGGTTCGTTTGAGAAAGATGTGGAGGACTTTATGAAGATTATTAAGAAGAGTGACTACAAGATTGTAGATCAGCTGAATCAAACTCCGTCCAAGATTTCTATCCTCTCATTGCTATTGTGCTCTGAGGCACACCGTAACGCCTTGCTGAAAATGTTGAATTTGGCATACGTGCCTCAAGAGATTTCTGTCAACCAATTGAAGGGGGTCATTGCTAATGTGAGCACGAGGCATGGTTTGGGGTTCACAGATTTGGATCTAACAATGAAGGTCGCAACCATAACAAAGCCCTGCATATCACTATGGAGTGCAAAGGCGCAGTATTGTCACATGTGTTGGTGGATACTGGCTCGTCTTTGAACGTGTTGCCCAAGAAGATTTTGAGCAAGATTGATGTGGAATGGGTTGTCCTCACTCCAAGCGATCTCATTGTTCGTGCGTTTGATGAATCCAAACAGTCTGTTTTTGGTGAAGTCACGTTGCCGGTAAAGATTGGCCCAAAGGTGTTTGATATTATCTTCTATGTTATGGACATCCAGCCAGCATATAGTTGTTTATTGGGGCGTCCCTGGATACATGGGGCTGGAGCAGTTTCGTCAACTCTCCATCAAAAGCTGAAGTATGTATGGAATGGTCAGGTGGTGACTGTATGCGGCGGGGAGGACATTTTGGTGAGTAATTTATCCTCTTTCAAGTATGTGGAGGTGGATGGCGAGATCCATGAAACTCTCTGCCAAGCGTTTGAGACCGTTGCTCTTGAGAAGGTGGATTTCGCTGAGCAGAAGAAGCCAAGTGCCTCAATTTCATCCTACAAGCAGGCTATAGAGGTTGTCAACTCGGGCAATGCAGAAGGCTGGGGCAAGATGGTGGACTTTCCCGTCAAAGAAGACAAGTTCGGTATTGGTTATCAACCTCTGCAGGCAGAGCAGGGTGAGCAGAAAGGGCTGAGTACCTTCACAAGCGCTGGGCTGATGAATTATGGAGACGTCTTTGCAGCCAGTAGTGAAGACTGTGACAGTGATTGTGATCTGAACAACTGGATTCGACCGTGCGCTCCAGAGGAGACGATCAACAACTGGATGGATGAAGAAGTGGTCCAAGTTACTCTTCAAACAGAGTAATTTTCTTTTGTTTTTCATTTTGCACAAAACCCTACGTTCTGCCCAAGGCGTAGTGGTTCATTGTAGGGCCTCATCATGTTTTTTAATGATATCATTAATAAAGGACGTTTTGCAAACAATTTTGTGATCCCTGTCTTTCTGTTTTTGTTTTTCATTTTTCAAAACAATAAAAATGGCAATGTTATTTGTTTTTGTGACTTTCTTGAACTCTTTTTTCTAAAATAAAGCATTAAACATGCAGAATTGATCTTACGGACTCCACTATAAACAGTTCTATTATGGCTCAGTATGATTTCAATAATCCCATCTACCAAGCTGAAGAGGAGAGTGAGGAAGACTGTGAACTCCCCAAAGAACTGGTCAGATTATTGAAGCAAGAGGAAAGGAACATCCAACCTCATCAGGAGGGGTTGGAAATTATTAACCTTGGTACTGAGGACGCCAAAAGAGAGATCAAGATCGGTGCTGCTTTAGAGGAATCTGTCAAGAGAGGGCTGATTGAGATGCTGAGAGAATATGTGGAGATATTCGCCTGCTCGTATCAAGATATGCCTGGGTTGGATATAAATATTGTGGTGCACAGGCTACCTCTCAGAGAAGATTGTCCTTCAGTCAAGCAGAAGCTTCGGAGAACTAGTCCTGATATGGCAGTTAAGATCAAGGAAGAGGTTCAGAAGCAGTTGGATGCGGGTTTTCTGGCAGTGACCAATTATCCCCCGTGGGTGGCCAACATTGTTCCCGTGCCGAAGAAGGATGGAAAAGTCACGATGTGTGTCAATTACTGGGATTTAAACAGAGCGAGTCCGAAAGACGACTTCCCATTACCTCACATTGATGTATTGGTTGATAATACTACTCAATCCTCGGTTTTCTCTTTCATGGATGGTTTCTCTGGCTATAATCAGATTAAGATGGCGCCAGAAGACATGGAAAAGACGACATTCATTAAACCTTGGGGCACGTTCTGCTATAAGGTGATTCCATTTGGGCTGAAGAATGCCGGTGCTACCTATCAAAGGGCTATGACGACTCTCTTTCATGACATGATGCACAAAGAAATTGAAGTGTACGTGGATGATATGATCGCGAAGTCGCAGACAGAAGAGGAGCACCTGGTAAATTTGCAGAAGTTATTTGAAAGGTTGAGAAAATTCAAACTGAGGTTGAATCCGAACAAGTGTACGTTTGGGGTGAGATCCGGGAAGCTGTTAGGCTTCATTGTCAGTGAGAAAGGGATTGAGGTTGATCCAGCAAAAGTAAAAGCTATACAAGAAATGCCTGAACCGAAAACGGAAAAGCAGGTTCGTGGGTTTTTAGGGAGATTAAATTACATTGCACGGTTTGTATCTCACCTAACCACCACGTGTGAACCGATATTCAAATTGCTAAGGAAAAATCAAGCAATCAGGTGGAATGATGATTGTCAGAAAGATTTTGACAAGATAAAAGAGTATTTGCAGAAACCTCCAATCCTTATACCTCCAGTTCCTGGGAGGCCTCTGATAATGTACATGTCAGTGACTGAGAACTCGATGGGGTGTGTATTGGGACATCATGACGAGTCTGTTCGAAAAGAGCATGCCATATACTACCTTAGCAAAAAGTTTACCGACTGTGAAATAAAATATTCGCAACTCGAGAAAACTTGCTGTGCTTTGGCCTCGGCTGCTCGCCGACTGAGGCAGTATATGTTGAACCATACTACCTTATTGATTTCTAAGATGGATCCAGTGAAGTACATCTTTGAGAAGCCGACTCTCACCGGGCGTGTTGCTCGTTGGCAGATGATCTTAATGGAGTATGATATCCAGTACACGTCGTAGAAGGCCATCAAAGGTAGTATCTTGTCAGACTACCTCGCCGAGCAACCGATTGATGATTATCAGCCGATGATGTTTGAATTCCCTGATGAAGACATCATGTATCTGAAGATGAAAGATTGTGAAGAGCCTCTTGTCGAGGAAGGGCCGGATCCTGATGACAAGTGGACATTAATGTTTGATGGGGCTGTTAATGTGAATGGTAACGGTGTTGGGGCAGTGCTTATCAATCCAAAAGGTGCTCATATACCTTTTTCTGCCAGACTGACTTTTGATGTAACCAACAATGAAGCTGAGTATGAGGCTTGTATCATGGGGATAGAAGAAGCCATCGATCTAAGGATCAAAACTCTGGACATATATGGAGATTCCGCTCTAGTGATCAACCAGGTCAATGTAGATTGGAATACCAATCATCCGCATTTGATTCCTTATCGAGATTACACCAGAAGGATCCTGACTTTCTTCAAGAAGGTGAAGCTGTATCATGTTCCCCAAGATGAGAATCAGATGGCTGATGCCTTGGCTACTTTGTCTTCTATGATCAAAGTCCATTGGTGGAATCATGTGCCACATGTTGCGGTGAATATACTCGAGAGGCCTGCGTATGTGTTTGCAGCCGAGTCTGTTGATGAGAAACCGTGGTATTATGATATCAAGAACTTCCTCAAGAGCCAGGAGTATCCTGAAGGAGCACCGAAGAATGACAAGAAAACCCTGAGAAGGCTAGCTGGAAGCTTTTATTTGAATCAGGATGATGTGTTGTACAAGAGGAACTTTGACATTGTTCTGCTTAGATGCGTGGATAGACACGAAGCAGACATGTTGATGCAAGAAGTGCATGAAGGATCTTTTGGTACCCATGCTGGTGGTCATGCAATGTCGAAGAAGTTGTTAAGAGCCGGTTATTACTGGATGACTATGGAATCCGATTGTTTCAAATACGCTCGGAAATGCCATAAATGTCAGATCTATGCTGATAAGGTGCATGTACCACCAAGCCCTCTGAATGTCATGAATTCGCCTTGGCCGTTCGCGATGTAGGGCATTGATATGATTGGGAAGATTGAGCCTACTGCTTCTAATGGACATCGCTTCATCCTGGTTGCGATTGATTACTTCACCAAATGGGTGGAAGCAGCTTCCTATGCTAATGTCACCAAGCAAGTGGTTGCCCGGTTCATCAAGAAGGAAATCATTTGTCGTTATGGGGTTCCTGAGAGAATCATCACTGATAATGGTTCGAATCTCAATAACAAGATGATGAAAGAGCTTTGTAAAGATTTCAAGATTGAACATCACGATTCTTCTCCTTACAGACCAAAGATGAATGGTGTTGTAGAGGCGGCAAACAAGAACATTAAGAAGATTGTGCAGAAGATGGTCGTGACGTACAAGGATTGGCATGAGATGCTGCCTTTCGCTTTACATAGGTACCGTACCTCAGTACGTACGTCGACTGGGACAACCCCTTACTCCCTTGTGTATGGTATGGAAGCAGTCCTACCTGTTGAAGTGGAGATTCCTTCGCTAAGAGTCCTGTTGGATGTCAAGCTAGATGAAGCTGAGTGGATTCGAACAAGGTTTAACGAGTTGAGCCTTATCGAAGAGAGACGGTTAGTAGTTGTGTGCCATGGGCAGTTGTATCAGAGAAGGATGAAGAGAGCCTTTGATCAGAAAGTGCGTCCTCGAAGCTATCAGACTGGTGATTTAGTTTTGAAGAGGATCCTTCCTCCCGGTACAGATGACAGGGGCAAATGGACATCCTATATATGAAGGTCCATATGTTGTTAAGAAGGTTTTATATGGTGGAGCCTTGATGCTTACAACTATGGATGGTGAAGATTTTCCGTCCCCTGTTAACTCAGATGTAGTAAAAAAATACTTCGCATAAATTGACCCGCTGGACAAAAAGAATAAAAGAGTCCAGGCAAAAAAAGGCATCCCGGCGAACCAAGAAAAAGAAAAAGGTTCGGGCAAAAGTTAGGGATAAAGAATAAAAAGAATATGTACACCCGGTAAGTCGAAAACCCGCAAGGGCGGCTTAGGCAAAAATGGGTATCCCGGTGGATTCAAAACCCGAAAGGGCGATCCAGGCAAAAGAGGGATTAAAACGAAGACTACAGTCTGAGTTATATGTACTTCATCGCGCTTCAGTGTCTACTATCTCGAAGGATAGGATCGGTCCAGTCATTCTTCTCAGGAAGCAAGGAATTTTGGGGAGAAATTGAGAATCTGTGAGTCATAACAGAATTGGGAAATAGTGGATGTCGTGTTCACATTGCCATTAGGATAGTTTATTTTTCCTTTTGTGCACAATTGCCTCTTCCTAGGAATTGCTTCCTGATGTATTTGCCTTTTCAGGCCCATTTTCAATCAATAAAAGTCGTTATTCAGATAAATTGCTCTCTTGTTTTTATTTTTACTGTTTTGTTTGCAAAAACGTCCGAATTTTTGATAAACATTGCATATAAAAACATGAAAGCTAGACAATAACGTGCGGAAAGATAAAACATTTGAAAATCATTTTGAAGGTTGAGTACACTTGGGTGTATCTTGTCCGTACAATCCCCTGGGGGCTTGTATGTCTTGTTGTTTTGCAGGTTATCATCTTTGATTGTTGGTTAGAGCAGGTAAGCCACGGTTTGTTCAGAGATGTTGTTAGCACTATCCAATAGTGTGAGAGAATGGGGATCTTCCCCAGCAGATGAAACAAGTTCAAAGGCTATTCTATCCTCAGCTAGTCTGAAGGCTGTTAGTCCCCACTGGGTTTGAAGGATGTTGTATCCCCAGCGGAGGTGTCAGTGAGTAGTTTATTCCTCAGCAGTCGGGTATGAAGTATGGTAATCCTCAGCAGAGGTGAGCATTGGTTGTTTCTCTAGCAAAGTCCCCAAGTGGGTTGGATTCGGTGAAGGTTGTCCCTGGTGGGATCCTTTCTCCAGCAGCAGTGCGTCTCCCCATAGAGTTGGAGAATCTATTCAGATTTGTGTGCTCAGCAGAGCAATCCGTTTGCTCCCCAGCAGGAGTTTTCATCATTTTGCATCTTGCATGTAATAATCATTGCATCCTCAAATAGCGTAGCATTTCCATTCAACATGGAGCATTACGCCATAGAAAAATTCAAACATATGCATTCATGTGTTAAACCTGATTGGACCACATCCCCAGCAGAGGCGGACCATTGTTCAACATCTGTACGACACATTTGCTACAGCTGCTCTTGACAGATAGCATTCAAGATTGGTAATTCCCCAGAGGTTTATTTCCTCACCCGCAGGTGAGAGGAAAGCTTGATTCTCCCCAGTGAGATCCCCAGCAAGTGTCTGGCCTTGCCTTGACATATGTAGATGTCATCCTTGTGATACCGGTAGGTGTCATGTCCATACCCGTGTGTGATCTTTCTTTCGGTGTCTGTAAACATCGACTCTTCCCATTCATCCGTTGATGTCTGGTCACCTCTCTGTTGGTATCGATAAAGGTTAAGTTTTTCCCATTTCGTCCGTTGACGTATGGTTGTATCTCTTTCCCAGTCATCTGTTAATGTCTGGTCATCCCTTTTTGATGTCGGTAAGCATCATCTTTCGATGTCGATAAACATCGAGTCTCACCTCAGTCATCGGTAAATGTCTGGTCGTTCTTTTTTGATGTCGGTAAATATCATCTTTCGATGTTGGTAAACATCGAGTCTCATCCCAATCATCGGTAAATGTCTGGTCCTGTATCTTTTCGTTGATATATCAAATCCCCAGTAGAGTCTTCGGTAAACGTCTTGTCTGGTTCCGTTGTAAATATCTTTTTCCTCTCTAGTTAGAGCCGCCATCGGTAAATGGCCCCGCTTTCCTTGGTATCAGTGTATATCAAGTCGACTATTCCAAGTAGCCATCGGTAAATGGCCTCGCTTTCTTCGATATCGGTAAATATCAAATGCCCAGTTTAGCCACCATCGGTAAATGGCCTCGCTTTCTGTGATATCTGTTCCCCAGCAGCCATCGGTAAATGGTCCTGCTGAAGTTGATATCGGTAAATATCAAGAGTTGTTTTTGAAGCCGCCATCGGTAAATGGTTTCGCTGACGTTGATATCGATAAATATCAAGTTGCTTTGAAGTCACCATCGGTAATTGGTCTTGCTTCCTTTTATTATCAAGTTCCCAGTTGAAGCCACCATCGGTAAATGGTCCCGCTTCCTTTGGATGTTGTTTCCCCGCCGCCATCAGTAAATGGCCTCGCTGACGTTGATAGCGGTAAATATCAAGTTTCCAGTAAAGCCGCCATCGGTAAATGGCCTCACTTTTCTTTGATTCATCCCCCGTAGAGTGCAAATTTTCCTATTCTTTTGGTATTCAATCCCTGTTTACCTTGAAGGTCTGACAGCCGTTGCTCTCATCCGTTCAGGTTCCCAGTTGATTGAATAGGGGCAGCTCTAGCACCTCAAATTTGCACCTCCCATTTGTACAATCATTTCATTTTTTAGGTCATTAAGATTGCATTAGCATTGCATAGCATGTTACCTTGCAACAGTCAAAACTGATCAGAAGAATTCAACTGTGCAAAAGAGCAAGAGCATTTTCCATGAGATGAAAGCCCTATGGTGGTTCCAATGAGCTTACATGACTCAAGGATCATTTTGAAGCAGTTTGACCAAGTGTTGAAGGTTCAAATGCCACAGTACATGTCCAATTCATCTGAGGCCCATAAAAGTCAACTGCAAAGTCAACTGTGGATTTGGATGTGGGAAATGATTAGAGATACTTCATTCATGGTCAAACAAGTCTCATTTGACATTTCAAACACTCACATTGAAGAATTTGAAGTCAAGTCAGAAATTTCCCAAAATAGAAAGTGACCCATAATTTGAAATTTCCAAAAATGGAAAGGTTTTAGACCAACTTCAACTCAATTTTACATCATCAAGAAAGCTTCAAATGAAATTTTGTCCAACATGAAAGTTGAAGATCTTTCTCTCTCATTTCCAAAAAGTCCAAGATCATGGATTTATGATGTGTGGTTGAGGAGATATAATCCAATCATGGAAAAGTGTGCTTAAAAATTCAAATGGCCATATCTTTTGAACCAAGGCTCCAAATTTGGTGGTTCTTTTTGCATTTTGTTCCTCATGACATGCACTTTCCAAAACATCCATTACATGGCATGAATTTCACTTACATGATCATATGCTCATTAATTAAGTTTTTTGAAGGAAAATTATTAAAATCAATTTGGTTGATCATATGCATGAAATACCAATTCCAAAGTGTGCATGGGCCTTTTTGAAGTGGATTTGGGTCAGCACAATGCACTGTTCACGCATGCACCTCATGCATGAGGTGAAAACACCAATTTGTGCACACACCTTGTAACTTGCTAATCTCAATTAGTTTGGACTTAAACATGTTTTCAGAATCATTAACAAGGGATATATAATGATAATCACAACTGCATTTGCCATTAACAACACTTTCAGATCTAGATTTTGAAAATTGATCAAAAATTTCTCTCAACAAGAACTTTCAATTTTCTCACATCAAAGTCATTTCTCTTGTTGGAATCATGACCATGAAGTATTTTTGAGGAGATTTGAACGTGAATTTGGAGGAATTCATGCCAGTTTTGATCATACATGAAGCTTTAAGCATTAATGGAAATTTCAAATTCTACTGGATTCGTGCTTGTTTGAGCTTCAATCTCACCATCAATCATCTCCACAAGCATTATAGAGGAGCTTTGGACCATTACAAGCCTTGGATAGTGCGGTTCAAAGGTTCTTCTCTTCAAGAGGTTGATTTTCGATCCTCTTAACTTTGCAATCCATGTGTATGTTTGTGTAGATCTCGTGTTGTAGAGAATTCTGGTGGAAAAATCAATTAAAATGGTGCATTATCCATGAAGTTATGCATGATTGAAGTATGAGATGCCAAAAAGTTTTTCTTCGATTTGATCTTGTTGTGATGAATTAGGACTAAATGCTTGTTGATCTTTGATATACGTGGAAAATGCTACATGTTGATGTAATTATTTTTGGATTCTGGAGTTTTCTGGATTTTTCTGGAATTTTGTATGAAGTTCATCTTCATCTTCATCTTCAACCTCATGAAGAAGATGAAGATCATGTGTTTTTCCAGAATATCCACGAATTTGCTACGAATGTTCATCATTAGCTACGAATTTCTGGAAATTCTGGGCGCGCTAGGGTTTTCCAGTGAAACGGTGTCGTTTCACTTGAGCGCTCAAATTCAAAATTGGCCAAGGTTCGATCCTGGCCGAGCGCTGTTTTCAAATTTTAATCCATTTCCACATGTTTCCCTCCATTATTTCATGCCTTGCTCATTTTTAAATTCCAAAATTTCTCCCAACTTCATAAAATCATATAAAATTGAAAAATCATCCAAATCAATCCCAATTTTTTGCAAATTGCTCCTTGTTCTGTCTAGTCTTTTATGATCATGAATTGAAAAGTTGTGCCTGGCTGGAAAATTAATTTGCTCTAGGATGATTGAACACATGTCCATTTATGACCTTGCCTTGCTTATCTTGTTGTGAAATGCTTGTTTTTAGTCCAATGAACTTGAAATTTTGCATGTTTATTCTAGACACATTGATGGACATTTTGGCTTTGGTTTGACATTTTTCTCATGTACCAATTCTGTTTTATGCTTGTGTTAACATGGTGTGACAATTTGTGTCACACATTTGGTTGTCTAACTTGTACAATGTGATTTCCATGCCAAATGATCTCCAATGTTTCGGATTTTTTGTGCGATGGATGTTGTGGATGTCTTGATTGCTCATGAATTTTTCCAGAATTATTTGAATCCTTTCTATTTTGATGGAGAATTTTCATTCATGATGATCATTTGGATGCCTTGAATTGGTCTTTGACTTTTCTTGCACATGAAATGGACTTGCTTATTGATTATGATTTGGTCCTTTTTAGGATTTGTTCTTGAGTGAATAAACATGCTTTGTGTTGAGTTAGAGGTTCTGTTTTGGATTTTTGATCCTCTTTTGACCCTAGGCTTTGACCTAGTGGTTCGTTACTTACGAGTTGAGTTGTGATTTCAAGTTCAAGTGTGCATCTCCATGATTGATGTTGCTCCTTCATTTGAGCTTGATCATGTGTTATTATTGGCTAACCTTGTTTTGTTTTGTAGGCTTTGAGGACAATTTACTTGTGTTTATGGCTTGCTCATTGTTGTTTGATTGGTTTTGTCTGCCTGTCTGATGTTGAATATTGATTGTTTATCTGAGTGTACTAATTGGTTTAGCTGTTTCCACAGGCACCTAAGTTGCTTTAGGTTCATTTGAACTTGCTTTGCATTACTTGTGGTTTGCATACCACTGAGGTATAATCTCTTGATCTTCATGTAGTCTGGAAGACCTGTCATGTTATGTTGGCAGGCATCTGTCTGAAGCCCTCCTTAAGAGGCAATGTTTGTGGATGTTTAATTTTGTGCCAAGCAGGTAAAGACCTCTTAAGAGGCAATTGGAAAATAAAAGGGATGTGCAATCCATCCCCTGCTATTCAGTTGTGTCTTTCACTTTGCTCACACCATGTGTTGATGCATTGTGAATAAGAACCCAAGATCTTGTTGTGTCAGTCATCTGTGGAGAAGAGTTCCTACATTCTGGACTCCCACACTTTCATTGTTTGAAGCTCTCCCAGGCCAGGGATAAGAGCTATGAGGTCTAACCCTCATCTCCAGTTCATCTACTTCACCCTAACTCTCAATGTTAGGGTTAAGAGCTAAAAAACACCCCATTCTAGTTGGCTTGTTTCTACATCCTAGCCTTGTTTGAGCCAATTGTTTGCATATAGTGTGTGCTACTTGTGCTTATGTTTGATGATGTGTTGTTTAGGATAGCTTGCTTCCTGTGCAAGTTAGGATAGAAACCTCAACATAGGGATCGTATGCATGACAACTTCTAGGCTCGAGTCGTAGTCTCCCTAGTAGCTTGTTATCTCCCTTTGTCTCTGGTTAGGTTAGAAGTTCTTTCCCTGTTTAGGGGAACTACGTCGCCCTGATCCTCATACCAGATGAGGTACGTAGGCAAGAGATGAGCTGATCTCTCCGGGCAACCTTTTCTTTTTGTGTGTGTTTGGTATCCCTTTCTGGTAGGAGTCTGATGTAAGTCCAGCGATTGGCATTCGGTTTCCTGTGTGTGTGTTTAGAGTCTGACATAAGTCCAGCGATTGGCAGTCGGTTTCCTGTTTTGCTTTGTGTGTCTGGAGATGGATATAAGCCCATTGATTGGCATTTCGTTTCCAGTTGTGTGTCTCGTTTGACGTCTCAGCGTCTCCTTTCAATGTCTTTGTTTGGCGTGCGTTAGCCGAGCTACGAGTGCTCTGATTCTTTCTCTGGTTAGAGAAGATACGTATGCATAGGATACGATGTCCTAGCGAGCATGTTCCGCTTTCCTCGAACTACGTCGACTCTGATGTTTGTGTGACAAACTACGTAGGACCAGGATGCGACATCCTGTCGAGTTACCTTCTTCCGTCTTTCATCTGTGTTTTCTTCCAGTTTTGTGCAGTGTTTGAGCAGTTTCTAGCAACCCTTCTTCTATTCTTTCTGAGCGTGGATCCCGTCGAGTACGCCGGATGAGTAGGGGTGCTAATACCTTCCCTTCGCATAACCGACTCCCGATCCCATCCATCTCTGGTCGTGAGACCATTCCTTTCCAAGTTTACTTCGAGCGTTTCCTTTCCCTCCTTTGGGATAAATAACGCACGGTGGCGGCTCTGTTGTTTCATTTTCCCGCCGGTTTTTCGCGTAATGCGACACCGGGGATTTCCAAAATACCTATTTTAATTTTTTTTTCTATTGAAATTTTGTTGCTCGTCAACCAAAATTTTATCTGTGACAATCTTGTTATTCAAGCCTAATATTTGTCTAACTAGTTTATGCGAGGTAAGGCCTCAACGGATTTTTCTTTTGACGCAGATCCAGAAAGAACTCTCCGCGCTAGGCTAAGACAAGCTAAGAGAGAAAAATTGGAATTAGCAGAGAAAGCAAAGGAGGAAGTTGTTTCAGTGCACTCAGAGAATTTGGATTCAGACGCGGAAACAGTTCCTGAAATCATGGCTGCAAATCCACCACCACCACCACCACGAGAGAGACTTCTCGGTGACTATGGTGGAACCAACACTCCGGGTGGTCGTATGACAATTGTCAACCAACCGGTTAATGTGGAACAATTTCAACTGCATCTCAGCACCATTAATCAACTCGAAAGACGGTCCTTTTCTGGAAGAGTGAATAAAGATGCCAACAAGCATCTGCAAAGGTTTTTAACTATGAGCACAACGCTGAAAATGCCTAGACATAACGAAGAAGCAATCAGACTTCGTATGTTCCCATTCACTTTAGCAGATGAAGCTGAAGAGTAGTTATATTCCTTACCTGCTGGTAGAATCACTACATGGGAGCAAATGGAAACAGCATTCTTGCAGGAATATTTTCCCGCATCTGTGTCATTGCGAAAAAGATATGAGATCCTAAACTTCAAGCAGAAGGAGGGTGAGTCACTATGGGATGCCTATAATAGATTCAAGAGAATCCTAGTGGCTTGTCCTACTCACAACATGGATGAAACTGAGCAAATGCAAATGTTTGTTAATGGTCTTTGAATTCATATCAGACAAATCCTTGATTCAGCAGCTGGTGGCTCAGCTAACTTTGCAACAGCCACCGGTATGAAGAAGATAATTGAAGCAATTGCCTCGAATGAGCATTTGGAGTTATATGATAGGGTGTCAAGCAAATCTGCGGTTATTGACTTGAAGCTTGAAACAAACAAACAGGTGAAAATTGAAGAAGTTGTTGCTGCGGAGGTAGAGAAAAGGTTGAAAGCACTAAACATAGGTGCTTAGAAAGTGGCTCAAGTGCAACAAGCACCAAATGATGTGTGTGGCATTTGTAATGGACCACACAATACTGTTCATTTCTTTGCAACACCACAATAGGTAGTAGATATCAAGTTTTTAAAGCAAAACAATCCCTACTCTAACACATACAATCCGGGGTGGAAGAATCATCCCAACTTTGCGTGGAAAGATCAGAAGGGGAATGGGCAACAACAAGTACAAGGCCAATATCAAAACCAATATCAGCAACAACAACAACAAGTCCCAAAGAAGGCAGATTGGGAGATTTCAATTGAAAAGATGGCAGCTCAAAGTATGCAATTTGAAGAAGAGACTAGAAATAATTAGAAAAACACCACCGCCTCCCTAAAGAATCTCAAAGTTCAGCTGGGGCAGATAGCACAGCAAATGGCAAGTTCTCGAACACCAGGTTCCCTACCAAGTGAAACAGTTCAAAATCCGAGAGGTCACGAGAATGTTAATACTGTCACGACGACAGAGAAAAAGGCTGCTAAAAAGAAAAAAAGTACATCACCGAGCGAGCCGACTAAAGAAGAAACTACAAAAGGAACTAAACCGGTGATTAAGTTGCCTACCCTCAAAGAATGACAAAGAAGGAACCTAGTGAGTCAGACTTGGAGAAATGCATGACAATGTTTAAAAGGATTGAGGGTCATATGGCCTTGTTTGAAGCACTTGAAAGGATGCCCATGTACAAGAAATTCGTGGAAGAGGTAATGGCTGAAAAGAAACCAACCACTGAAGAACAGGTATCCGATAAGGAACAATATAATGCAAACTCCCTGGAGCAGAACATTCCTAACAAACAAAAGGATCCAGGAACCGTCACAATACCTTGCACAATCAAAGAAAGAACCTTCAAAAAGGTACTGATAGATTCTGGAGCTAGTGTGAATCTGATGCCATTATCGATCTATCACAGGCTGGGTATTAAAAATATTAGTGATATAAAGACCAATCTGAAGTTTGCGGATCACTCAAGAAAAGATGCATATGGTATAGCTGAAGATGTGTTGGTAACAATAGCGGACTTGACTTTCCCATTCGATTTTGTAATCCTAGACATACCTGAAGACAATGAGGCACCCATCATTCTGGGTCGACCTTTCATGAAGACGAGTCGATGCAAGCTCGACATGGATGAGTGCACGTTAACCTTGAAAGTTCACAACAAGGAAATAACATTGAATGCTATTGAAGACCAGGAGATGGAGGAAGATAAAGAATCTCAGTATCAAGTAGGCTTAATCAGGACATTGAATACTATCAAAGTCTCACCGCTGCCAGTAGCCACCCGAAACGGAAAGATTCCTGGCACCGAAAGGAAGGTTAAAAAGGAATCTTGGCACAAAGGAGTCCACACTGATAAAAGAGACAACTTCCGAGTTGTAGACAAGAGGTGCAACAAGGTTTTGAACCTGAAATACCCCCCATGATAAGGGAAATGAACCGTCGGGCCATGCGACGTTAAACGAAGCGCTTCGTGGGAGGCAACCCACGCGTGTGATTTCTAATTTATTTATTTTTTCTTTTTCTTTGTGTGTGCTAAAATTTTGTTGTAGGGGAGGAGGAGAACTAGAAGGGCAAAGTCACAAACACCTCAAAATGGAAGGAAACCACACAAGTGCAATAAAACAACAAGAGTCGATGTGAGTCCCCTTTGTATCTAGATTTAAACATTGAGGTCAATGTTTGGTTTAGGTGTGGGGGGGTTTTCCTTTCATGTTTTATTTCATTTTCATTTTGTTCATGTTTTACTTCATCGTTTTTGGCTTTCGTTTTTGCTTCTGTTGTCGTATTATTTTTTTTACCTGTGTGTACAGACTGATGAGAAATGGTTGGACGAATCCGGGATCAGTGGTAGTGGATGAAAGTCACCCCTCATACTTATTCTGATAAGGCACCCCGGAAGTTGATGCAACCATGAGAAAAGTAAAGTCGGACACAATTTGGCAACACTGGACCAAGAGAGCGGTATGGTAGAACCGAATCAGAAAAGAGACCACATGACACGAGGAGGCTTCAGAGCTTGTAAGGCTAACCAACATGGTGACAATACAAAAGCCAAACACTAAACATCAGCATTAGAGTTCAGCCAGGTATGACTCTACCACTCTGATTTTGCGTATGTTCTTTTGACACTTCACAGCATGACAACACACACTGAGGCAAGTTGTTTGTTTAGCCAAGGCCATTCTAGCCATCCCCATTTGTATGTTTTCCCTTCGTGAACCCCATTGAGCCTTAGCCATTTTATTCATAATAAACCCCATGTTAACCACTCATCATTCATTTCTTCCATCACTCGGTATGATTGTTGTGAGTTACAAGATGTGCATAAAGCTAAGTTTGGGGTGGTAATCTTGAAAGATAGGGCAAGTGCATAATAAGAAATCATACAAAAAGAAAAGAATTATGTATGTCCAACAAAATAAAAAAAAAAAGAGAAACAAAAGAGAAAAAATGCACTTGCCGAGACTCAAGACTCTAACACCTTTAAAATGCTCGCAAAAAAAAATGAGTAGAAAAAAGAGTCAAAAGAGTGAAATTAACCCCCAGAGTATACGTGATGCACGAGAAAAAGAGAAAGAAAAATCACACAATATGACTGCCGAGCTCAAAACCCTTTGTTATCCATTTTTTTGTTTATCCCACCGTACCCATGCCCCGTTACAACCTAAAAGACCTCGTAAAGTGTGTGGAATCTGCTGTTGTCGTGAAATTTGAATGTATTCAAATTTAAGAGTTTGGTATTGCATATTGTGCTATGAGTGTACACACCCTAACCATGAGAGATGTTGTGAGTGTGTGAAAAGCTTGCAGGTGACGAGGCTTCTGATGTGGAAATGTGGCAAACTGCCTGAGTCGGAGATACCTGAAACTTGATTGGAAAGGAATAACACAAATTGTGAAAGACTAGGTTGCATTGTGGAAAATGAATTCGTGGGTGACCTTTGTTTGAACTCAATACATCACTTGAGGACAAGCAATGAGACAAGTTTGTGGTGACACACGGCCGTGTTATTTAAAACAGTGCATTAACACGGGCGCCCGTGTGTAGGAACACGGCCCGTGTTGTTACCTCTGTAGATTGATTTGAAAATGCTCATCTTGGAGAGCACACACGGGCACCCGTGTGCACACACACGGCCCGTGTTGTTGGGCGCGGCTTAGAAACTTCAATTTTTGCCATGTGAACCTATGCTGCTCATTAAGGGTA
Organism: Lathyrus oleraceus; assembly: GCF_024323335.1. Lineage (NCBI taxonomy): Eukaryota > Viridiplantae > Streptophyta > Magnoliopsida > Fabales > Fabaceae > Lathyrus > Lathyrus oleraceus. The sequence continues at coordinate 62,432,659 of NC_066580.1, read as the reverse complement.
GTTTGGACTTTTGGCTTGAGAAAAATCCATCTGAAACTATTAGAAGGCTTGGGAGAGAAAGGAGACGACACTTTTGGATGTACGAAAGGAAGCATTGGACCAAAGAAGATATCTACTACAGAGGATTCGAAGACGGTGAGATTCAAGGGCATCACCCATTGAAGATCAAAATCTCCTAATTCTTTGTAATGTTTAATTTCTATACTATGATTTTTTTGAATACTATGAGAGGCTAAACCCATAATGCTAGGGGGTGGTCCTAATTTGATATGATGTTATGAATTCTAACTATTGATTTCCTTATTACGATGTTGTAGCGGGGTATTCGTTATCATTAGAGATATTGACTAAATCCAAGGTAAATCATACAAGTCGAGTCGCCACCGCACTTCTATTTATCCAAAGGAATGGTTAGAAAGCGAACAAAAACCTAATAGTTTTAACAAAAACTAGTAAAAGAAATAGAGATCTGGGTAAGGGGGTTGGTTATGTAATGGGAAGGTGTTAGGCACCCAAAACATCCTAGGTACTCCTAGGGAGCCCTTTTCATACTTGTTGTGAAGGTTGTTGTCTTGTAAAAAAAAATTTGTTTGTGCAAACATGATTGGAGAGGTGATAGGAGAATGTACAAATTTATTACAATTAGTGTTTGGATGGATAAACCCATTGCCTACGTACCATCTTATAAAAGATTAGGATCAAAACCTCGTAGTTCGGGGTAAAAATATTAAAATGAGTTGGTGAATTGATTGGTCCAAAAGCCTTGAGGTCTTTTGTTATCAAAGGGAGAAAACTCAACCAAACCACAAATCTACCATGTGTGGATAGCTTCAACATGCTAGTGAGGGGTTAACCCTATAATAAGCATGGAAGACTCATTGTCCATCACTAAGGATATGGGTGAGTATTACATCTGCCACAAAGATAAACTCAAACCTAATAGCTAAAGGTTATGGAAAATTTGATTAAGAAGGTGGCCATTGGAACCACAAAAGAAATTTGGATGGGTTATATTAACCAATTAGAAACATATACAAAAAATGGTCAAAGTTGACTTAAAGATTCAATTCAAAATAAGTGTTAGGAAAAGAAAGTTTGAAAGTCAAAAGCATAAGGCTTAAGTTTCTAATGTTGAAAACAAATGTTAAATGTTTGCACAAAAGTTTTGGCTTGGGTTAGAGTGGAGAGAAGAAGAAGAAGGGCTAAGTCCTAAGCAAAACAAAAAGGTGAGGGATAAAGAAACAAGACCACAAATGGAGTCCCTCTCTTGAGATCATATTGATGATCCAAGTAGCTCCCATCCTTTGGAATAAACAATCATAAAGCATAAGCAATCAAACAAGTCCCTTAAGAGATTCTCAATGCATCTTGTATCTTCCACTTGGATGAACATGGCAATGGTCCTCCAATTAAGCTCAAATGGAAACTCCTAGCACAAAAGCATACACATCAAAAGTTCCAAGAAGTAAAACAAGAATGGACAAGAGTGAGTTTAGAGATTTGGTCCTTCTAATCCATATTCATCATTAAGGTCTTTTTACTCCAATCTTGCATAAGGGAAGTCCTAGAATCTAATTCCAATTCTCCATTTCTTTGCATAGGGAAAGTCCTAGAGACTAAGTCCATTTCTTTGCATTTGGTCAACGACAATCAAACAAAAACACAAGCACAATAATATATACACAATTATGTGCTCAAGTGAGCAAAAGGCAAATGGCATTAACATAAACAAGTGCTCAAGTGAGCAAAGAGAAAAGCAAATGGATAATATGTGCAAGAATAGTAAATTCCATAAGAGTAAATTGCATAAAGTAAATGTTAATTGTTAATGGTTAGTGTCAGTAGTTAGTGTGCCATAAGGAAAATTTAGCGCTATGTTAAACAATCGTAATTGGACTTATGTAGAAGTCACAACTATCTGAGGCCGATCAATAATAATGTAGGCAACAACACAAGTTAGAAGTCTTGATTAGTGAACCAAGTTCCAACAACTTGCCATGCCAAAAAGAAAAAAAGAATTGATCTTGTATGTGTTTAAGCCTTTTGAATAATTTAGAAGACAACCTATCCTTAATGCAAAGCCATTCACTTGATCAATTGATCAAGATGAATTAGATTTGAATCAAGGAAGATTAAGTTTCCCTAAAAAATGCTAACTTATCAACCTTCAACTCATTGATCAAAGAAAGAAGAAGGAGAAGAAGAAGAAGAAGAAGGAGATGGATAAGAGAAATGAAAATGGCAAAATTAAAATGCATTAAATGAAATACAATGTACCAATCATCATATGTTGACCCATGGCATTGAAAGTCAAGGTCAAACAATCAAAAACAAAAGTGAGATGAGGATTGGAAGTCAATAAATGAATAAAATATTTTTGGCTCTTTTTAATATTTAAAATAAACTTGAATTAAAAATAAAAGAAAAGGTCAAACTTCAAAATTACTTCAAATCAACCTTGAAAGGTCCAAGTAATTTATTCCAAGTTCAACAAGGTCAAACAAAGTTTGACAAAAAATTTCAGCATTTTTAAAAGTCAGAAACTATTTTTTATCAATTAAAAATGAATAAAAATAACCTAATTGAACTAATATCTCAAATATATCCCAAATCAATTTAAAAATTGATGAGAATATTTTTCATAGATCCATCATCATTCAAATAGGTTAGGAAAATATTTTTGCATTTTTTGAATATCAAGAACTATTTAAAATGAATTAAAAATAACCAGAAAAGAGAAAATTCACAAAAAATATCAAATGTCGAAAATAAAAAATATTAAAAATCAGAAATAGAAACTAGAAATTATTTGGAGACTAATGCAATTGGTCCCATAATTTTTGGATTAAAAATGAAGAAGATATTGATTTTTGAAAATAATTGGAATTAAAGAAAATAAAACCAGAAATTAAAAATGGCAAAAAACGAGAGCCCTTGGATCTGAGCTCATTAATTGAGCTGGCAGATCCAAGCATCCAGAGGCGCGCGCCTATTGTAGTCCACGGTCAATGCAATCACATGGAAACCAATAAAAGGTCATAACAATGAAGGATCCAGATTAGATCTGGAAAAGAGATCAAACGGCCAGGAATGGATCTGGAGATGGTGAAGCCACCAGAGCCCCCGTCTTCTCCGGTGAGCTTGGATTTTCCGGCCAAATTGCAGAGTTTCAAAAGGGAACCAGATTACACGATCCTTATACCAAAATGAAGCTGGGGTGATGTACATCACCCCTATAACCTTGAATCACACTCAAGATTCCTATAAGTTGAGAAGTCTGAGGTGGAAGATTCAGGTATGGAAAATGCAGATCAAGGAAAAACGAAATTGAAGCTACCACTAGCTTGCCTCTCAAATGAGGACTTCAGAAAACACTAGATCCAAGCAAATAGGTCAAAGGATGATGAGATTCGAAGAAAATACCAGTTGAAGTGTAAGCTTGGATTCTGGTAACTTGAGCTCGATTCCTTGCTTGCCTTGCTAAAACAGAAGATCAGTGAGATGAATGATGAAGGTTTAGAAGCTTAAGATCCAAGAATTCAACCAGATGAAGTTGAATTTTGGATCTGAAAATTTGAAGAAAATGAAATTGCTTCTTTGGTGAGAGGTTGAGTTTTGATTTCTGCAGCAATTCAGGTTGAATCAGGTCTGTCATTTGAATGGCATAAGGTCTCTATTTATAGAGGGAAAGGCAAGGGAATGATGAAATGATTCGTGTGCAAGAATTTGGATACCACTTGCATGGGCTTGCATGATCATGCACAAGGCCCAAAAACAATGCCAATTGCAAGCTGAACTCAAATGCCAAAGGTTTGGACATGTAATTTGCTCTGAATTGGCTTGTGCAACAAGATTTCATGTGCATTCCATAATTTTGACCTAAACATTCACCTCTTCAAAAATGCCTATTAGAAAATCCAAACATGATCATGTGAGTAATGGTTAGAAAGGTCTTGATGTAAGGAACAATTGTTATGTTGGACAAAAATCCATTTGGAGTGTGGAAATTTATGAAATTTGAGTTTAAAGTGTGATGTGCAAAACATGTCAATGCAAGGTTTCTAACTTTGGCCAATTTTCAAGCCCTTCTGTTTTGATGATGCATGCCTCAAATGAAAACACCTCCAACAACAAAGTTGTATATCTTTTCAAGACAATCAAAATGGACTAAAATTTTGCATCATTTGGATTTTTGATGACGAAGTTATTGGCACTTGAAGTTGGACTTTTTTGACTTTTAATGCATTTGGCCCAAAAGGACCTATAATGTCTTGCATTATCACATGTATTTACTTTGAGATTTTGAAAATATGTTCAACATAAAATTTTAAGTAGACACCTTAAGCTTTCCAATGCATTTAACCCCACCTCAAAATAATAAAAGATGAATGAGTTATGTCCTTGGGAAGTTGACCCAAAATTAGGGTTTCAGTCAAAGTGACCTATAATGTATTGGAATGAAAGATGGAATTCCAAGCTTCAAATCAATTTTTTACGAACATGAAAGTTGTTCATATTGTCCTTAAGAACAATTTCTCTTTTGGAACCATCTCCATTTGACCAACACATAAAAAGTTAGGTCTCAATGCATTTCAAAATGGTCAGATGAATTGACTGATCAACTTCTCAAGTCCATGACTCATATCTTGATGAATTGATGATTGAGGACACTCAAATAAGTTCAAATATGTATGAAATGAAGATTTAAAGAACTTCCATTGATTGTATTTGATCATGGGCTGAGGTTGCTTCAAGAGCAAGGCATTATGGTGCACGAATGAATTAGGGTTTCTCTGGGGGACCAACCTCAAACCTTTTGACTTGCTTTGATCAAAATGATGAATTGAGATGCTAGGGAGGCATATTTGATGGATGAAAGCTTTGGGAACCATTACCATGTTTGCTATCATCTCCTCTTGACCATGTCTTTGTACCAATGATCTCTTAGAAGCTTTGGACCTTGTGATTGCTCAAGCTATAAAATAAAAGATGTTAGTGACATATTGTTGTACTTTTGGTTAGTAAACAATAATGAGAAAAGCAATGATGTACAATTCAGGCATGCTTGGTGATCTCAAATCACTCTCAAGAGGTCCCACCCAAAGGCAAAGGGAACCAAGATGCCAATGATCCTTGAGGCAATGCAAATGCAATGTTATGATGCCATGAGGGATCTTAGGGGAAAAATTAGGGTCTTACAGATGTTACGAATTTAAATTCAATTGTATGATATGCTTACGCTTTTGTATCGGACAAATACAATTAGATCTATGACTATCAATAACAGGATTGTGATTGTTAGGGTTTTCACACAATTGGGTTTATAATTGCATCACCTAGGACTAGGAACTTTTGTAAATCACCATGAACCTTGATATTGTTTATGATTAAAACCAATGATTAATTGAATGGACATTTGAGTAAGAATTGGTAGTTTAATAGTTTCTTCCTTAAGGACTTAAGGAAGAACATTATGAGGTTAGGTAATTGAATGTTGCATGTGTATTAAGGAAATCTTGACTGAATTCATAACTGGTTAAATCAACCACTCACCCTAGCATGTTTTATCTTAATCAATTATTTCTACTATCTTTTTGTGTGTATTATTATAAATTCACAAAACCAACCAAACCCTTGTCTTTTTGTTCAAATAGAATCAGAAGTAAAATAAGTATTTCCTATGCAATCCCTGAGATCGATACTTGGAAATAAAACTCCTTATTACTACATCGGTAAAAATAGTACACTTGCTATTTTTCCGATCAGGCACCTGACAGGACTCAGCTCCAGAATCTGTCTCTCAAGAGCAACGAGTGCTTCAAAGAGTATGCTCAACGCTGGAGAGAGTTGGCTTCCCGTGTTCAGCCTCCGATGTTGGAAAAAGAGATGGCCAACATGTTTATGAACACACTTCCTGGATCTTATTTGGAGCGTCTGGTGGGTTGCAACGCCTCGAATTTTGCTGATGTGGTCTCTACCGGTGAGAAGGTGGAGAACTACTTGAAGACATGTAAGATCCAAAATGGGGTTGGATCATCTTCGGGGTCAAAGAAGTCGTTCTTAGGAGGACAGAAGAGGAGAGAAGGGGATGCAAATGCCATATCTTATCATCGGAGAAGGGGTAACCGGAGGAATAACTTTCAGAATTACCATTAACAACCTTATGTTTAAGGAGTGACCATTCCGGCTGCAGCCCCAGTGCAACAACAACAACCTCAACAAAATTAATACCAACAACAACAGGGTAACAGACCTGCTTATCAACAGAGACAGAGGATGATGGATAGGCGTTTCGACACTCTTCCGAGGTCGTATGCCCAGTTGCTTCCCAACCTTCAACATTTGCAACTTATGCTGTTACGCACTTTGGCTCCTCCCGTTGGCAGGCTTCCAGTGGGTTATGACGCCAATGCTAGGTGTAATTTCCACTCTAGGGCACCTGGCCACACTATTAAGAACTGCAAAGCTTTTAAGCACGTAGTTCAGGACCTTATTGATTCAAAGGCCATTAACTTTGCGCCGGCTCCTAATGTTGTCAACAATCCAATGCCGCAGCATGGTAGAGAAAATGTTAACATGGTTGAAAGAGAAGTCAAATTAGTCAAGGAGGTGTTGAAGCTGAAGACTCCGCTGTTAGAAATCAAAGAATACTTGCTAAAGGAAGATGTTTTCCCCGGCTGTGGGAGCAGTTGTTTGGGTTGTGTTGCACAGAGTGTGGGTTGTGTGAAGCTACAGTAAAGTATCCAGGCTTTGCTTGACGATGGTATCCTCCAAGTTGAAGACTTATCTGCCCAAAGGTCTGTTGAAGGGGTTGTTGAAGGGGTTGTTGGGAATGCAGATGTTGATCCTCTCTTTCCTGAAGATGCTGAAGAATTTACAAATGTTGTTCCTGCTGATTTTGTAAATCCCAATGATGTAATTAATTTTTCTGATGTTGTTGCTGATATTCCAAACATGGTGTTTGATTCTAATGTACTTGCTGAACTTGATTCTGATGTTTCGGATGTTTGTACTTCAATAAATAAGATTTATGAGTGTAAGACCCCAATTTTGGGCCCTAAGATCCCTCATGGCCCATATCATATCATATCATGGCCTCAAGGATCATTGCATGCCTTAGTTCCCCTCCTAGTGGGTAGGTTGCCTTGTGGTTGGTTCTTGATCACCAAGCATGCCTTGCATTTGTATATCTTTGCTTTTCATATGTTTACTAACCAAAAAGTACAAAAATATTGTCATTCTAACCTTGTTGCTTGCAGTTGAAGCAATCATCAGCAATTAGGTCAAGATCAGTCAACAGTCAGTCAAAGCAATGGATGGTGGCCATTCTTGCAGAATTTGGGCACCATGATCAATAATCAAGAGTTCATACATCTTGGGACATCATTTGGAATCAAGTTCTCAAGGAATTAGGGTTTGGAATTCATCAGAAATACTTCAATCATCCAAAACCCTAGAAAAGTCAAACTTGGTCAACTGTGGATTTAATCAGTGATTTGATGGATAGAATTGATTTGAAGGAGCTCATTCATGCTTGTACAAGCCTCATCTATCATGTCAAACCTCATCATGGAAGAAAATCAAGTCAAAACAGAAAAATTCCCAAAATAGAAAGTGGACCTGTAATTTCAACTGCCAAAAATGGAAACTTCTTGATCCTCAACTTACATCATGATACAAGCTTCAAATGAATTTTTGCCCAACATGAAAGTTGAAGATCTTGTTCTCCCATTTTCAAAAAGTCCAAGAACTCTCAAATCCCATGTGTGGTTGTCAAGATATGATCAATTCAATTTTAAAAATTTGTGAACTTCAAAGAGCCATAACTCATGAACCATAAGGCCAAATTTGGTGGGGTTTTTTCCTACAAACCACATTTTTCCTCCTCTTTCCAAAAATATAAATTTCATGAACCAAAACCTTGCCAATCAAAATGGCATTTTTTGACCTATTTCATTTAAAAATCAAGTTTGACCAAGTTGACTTTTTGATTCATTGATTTTTTCTCACTTTGGCCAATTGGGAAATGTTTAGAATGACATTTGAAACTTGTTCCAAGCCCTAACTCATGCACATACCACTACCATGCTACCATTTGGCCAAAGTTGCAAACTTGGCAATTCTTGCAAATGGTTTGAAATAAGTAAAACAAGGTGTAGCATTTCATGTGCAGACTTCAAACAGCAAATAACTTGGTCATGTGCAGCCTGTACCAAGCCCAAACCGTGCAAGCATACACCCTCCATTTCCATATGTGTAAATTAGCAAGTTTTGCATTTAGCTCCATTTGAACTAACCAAGATTAGCATGCCTTAAACCAATGTTAAACAGACTACATAAGTTCATTTTTCTGCTCATTCAGAACCCTAGCTGCAGCCATACACGACCAAATTCTCTTTTCTCTCTCAATTTGCATTTTACCAAAAGTGAATTTTCTGCTCAAACATTCAAAAACCCTCGAACAACCTTCATTGTTCCTTCACTTGAACATCATTTGGAAGTGTTTTTGAGCACCAAAACTCAACTGTATTGCAGCATATCAACTGTTTTCTTCGTGGACACAACAATGGCAAAACTCGATCTGAGCATTTTCAAGCATCATTGAGCTAGGTTTCTTCGAGTACTCATCAATACAAACCACAACCTGCATCTGTTTCAGCACAATAGCATCAAACAACCACTGCATCTCATTTTTCTTCAAAAACAAGTAAGGTTTCGACCAACTCTTTTCTCAAATTTTTGCTATGCCATGTGTAATCCTTACATTGCTGAGTGTTATGAACCTAGAATCATGTTAAATGGTTGAGTTATGTGGAAGAAATCTGATGTTAAAGTGTCATGTGCAAAGTTGTTTTTGTATGATTCTTTTGCTTTAGCTCGATTTGATGATTATGGCTGTTAGAATATGCATGAGTGATGTTTGTTTGTCATGTTGGTGGGTGTAGTTTCATTTTATGGGCATGTTTGTTCTTGATGATTTTGCATGATGATGATGATACTCTGCTGTTTTAACCCCTTGTCCTGTCCAGAAATCCACATGAATCGTGTCCTGTTTGTTGGTGTTATGATGCTACATAAGTACTAATGCCATGCCATTGTGTGTTTCTGCTCGAAATTTGTTTGATGTTGATGAACCATGAACATGAACTTGATGAATGGTTGTTGCTAAAACCCTAGGGTTTTTGAACCCAGAAATTCGAAGCTCCATTGGCCAGTTTACTGTTCCATTGGCAACAGCCAATGAGAACATTTCCTCTGCGCGCCCAAAACGCAGAGTTTTGATAAGTGGTACACTTATTTACCAAAATGCCATGCGCTGACTATCTTTGACTTATTTGCCATGTTATGTTGCTCATGTTGTTACAATTATTCACTCATCTTCAAAAATCCATTTCTCACTCAAATTAAATCCAAAAATCCTGAAATTTTTTGCATAATGATCACAAGAATGTCTAGTATTTTGTTATGATTTTTAATTAATTTTTGGTTGGCTGGATTTTAAATTGCATGAGGTTTCTTGTCATGTATGCCTAATTGATACCTTTGGCCATTCCTTTTGTGAAATGATGAGGATGTATCCAATGCCCCTGAAATTTTTTGTGGTGTAACTAGACTCATTCATCTTTGTTTTGATGTAGAGATTGTGCATTTATCATTTGTGGTTTGCTAGATATGAATTTTTGAACTAGGGTGTGACAATTTGTGTCACACCAATGATGTGCAAGTTCATGATTTTTGTTCACATGCTTCCTGGCCTCCAAATAACTTGAAATTTTTCATGAATGTTCTCTCACATGTCTAATTTGTGTATGAATTTTCTGGAATTTAATTATGCTATTTCCTATTTGTTTGAGAATTTTCTTCCCTGCCTAGTCAATTGTTGACTTTGTGTGATACATCTTGCCAAATCCTTTGTGAAATTCTCATACCATATTGTATGATCATGAAATTTTACATGTGCATACTAGACATCTTGAGCTTTGCATTGGTGTTAATCTCATTCATTTCTCATCTGTTTTCAATTTGATATGATTTTTTGAAGTTGACCCATGTTTGTTGACCTTCATTGTGCATGCTTGAATTTGGTTTGACTTCTTGATTTTAATTGACTGCTTTCCTCTCATCCAAATGCAATGAAATTTGACATGCTTGCCATGCTAGATGTTAGGATTGAATGTGATTTATTTGATAATTTTGAGATTGTTTGGGTTGACTTTTGAATGAGGTCTTGCCGTTGACCTTTTGTATGCTTCCTTTGCCATGCTTTGCATTGTTTTGTGTATGAAATGACAATGATGCATGATTTGATTGTGAATCCAATTGAGATAGCTTCTTAAATGTTTGAACATGAATTGGGTTGACTTTCCTTTGCTGTTTTGACCTTTTCTTTCATCTTTGACCCTAGGCTAGTCCTAGTGGTCTTTTGAGCTTACAATTGAGTTAATGTTTCAGGTTAAGCACCAATGCCTCAAAGATCATTCAAATTTGATTGAGTTGGATTATATATATCATGTGCTAACCCTTGTTTTGTAGGTGTGACTCATGTAGTTGAGTCTGGTGCTTTGCACATTGGTCCCTCCGTGGTTGACTGTTGTTTATCCTTTCCTTTTGTTTTAAACTGTTGAGCTGTTTACTAATTGGTTTGACTTTTTCAGGTACTTTAGTTGCTTAAGTTCTTTGAACTTGCTTGCTTTGCTATTTAGCAATTGCTTTTGAGGTATAATTACTCTCTCTTCATGTAGTCTGGAGACCCGGTCTGTTATTTGACCGGGCAAACTGTCTGAAGTCCTCCTTAAGAGGCAATGCTTGTGTGTGTTTAAAATTGTCCCAAGCAGGAAAAGTCCTTCAAGTAAGGCAATTGGTAGATCAAAGGGATAAGCAACCTATCCCCTACTATTCAGTGAGTCCTCTCCTTGCTCCCATTACATGGTTGAAGCATCGAGATAAAAACCCAAGATCAATCGAGTCAATAATATGTGGAGAGAGTTCCTACTTTCTGAACTCCCACACTTTCTTATATGCTCTCCCTGATCAGGGATAGAAGCAATGAGGCACACCCCTCATCTCCTTTTCATCTGCTTCACCTTAGCCTCTCAATGGCAAGGTTAAGAGCGACCTTTACCTATTACAGTGGACTTTCATAGTCAAACCCTCTTGTGTGAGCCCCCCCCCCCCCTTGTTTGGCTATAGAGTGTGCTGTTTGATATGGATTGATTGATTGATTGCTTCATATACACATGTTTGCTTTCATGCTTTGTGCACTCATCATCATTAATTGATCATCAATGCATAATCATCTCATTTGTCTTTGTGACATTATCATTGTTGTTTGCCCATTGAGGACAATTGTAAGACCATTCATTGGCCATTGCTCCTATGATATGGAAGTGAGTATAAGACCATCACCTTGGCCACTCATCTTATCTTTGCCTGATGCATTTACTTGATTGTATGTGAGGAAGCAACTGTAAGTCCCTGCAAGTTGGCATTTGCTCTCCTATGATCACATGTTGTTTGTTTGTATGTGAGGATACAACTGTAAGTCCCTGCAAGTTGGCATTTGTTTTCCTAGGATCATACTGTGTATGTTAGAGTAAGCCCAGACAAATTGGCATCTGACATCCATATTTTGTATCTGTTTGTATGAGAGGTTGCAATTATAAGTCCCTGTAAGTTAGCATTTGCTTTCCTGTGATCATTTGTTGCTTTTGTTCTTGTATGTGAGGATCCATTGTAAGTCCCTGTAATGTGGCATTGGTATTCCTATGAGCATATGTGGAGTTAACCTAAGTCCAGATAGATTGGCAGTTGACTTCCATATTTCATCTTGTTTTTCTTTTGAGGAGATTAGTGTAAGTCCATAGAGTGGCTTCTGATATCCTGTTCTGTTTTAGGAGACTGGTGTAAATCCATCTATTGGTATCCGGTATCCGCTTTTTATTTCTTTGTTTTAGGAGATTGGTATAAGCCCAGTGATTGGCATCCGATATCCGTCTTTCTTGCTTTGTTTGTTATTGCTTATTGTCCATTCCAAAGGACACACTTGAATCATCTCCCATATGATTTCAAGAAGTGAACCTTCTAAGAAGTTTTACTATCCATTTCCATCCATTCATCATTCGTTATGTCCTAAACCTTTTCACACTTTGATTTCAAACTTGACATAGATATTGTGCAAACATCCTCATGCTTTTCAAACTAAAAACCTGGACCCCAAGTCCTTGACTTTTTTCAAACTCCATTTCATAATACTTCTCTGAACCAATCCTAATCATACTTTGACTTCATTTTCATAATCACAATCAATTAACTTCACTCATTCACTTGTTTTGGCTCTGTCCATTGTTAATCTTTTCATGCATTAGCCATAGGTTTCAATTATCATTGTGGTTGATGTAAATCTTGCCTATCCTTAGTGAGTCGACAGTAAGACTTCCGTACTGAAAACAGGGCTAACCCCTCTAGTACGTCGAAGCTATCCTCGCATGGTGGATGTTGTTTTTGGTCGAGTTTTCTCCCATTGATAATGAAAAGCCTCAGTGCCTGTGTTTAAAACTGAATCCACCAACTTTTGGAAATCTTTTAGCCGAACTACGGCGTTTTGATCCTTACCTTTGATGGAAGGTACGTAGGCAGCGGGTTCATCCGTTCAAACCCAATAAAACTTGTATATTCTTTTCTCATCATCCCAATCATGTTTGCACAATATTTATGTCATAACAAATAACAATTTTTTTACAACAAGTGTGAAAAGGGCTCCCTAGGAGTACCTAGGACGTGATGGGTGCCTAACACCTTCCCATTGCGTAATTTACCCCTTACCCAGAATCTCTGATCTTTTTATTAGTTTTCTACGTGTAAAACTTCTTAGGCTTTTGTTCGCTTTTTAGCCAGTCCTTTGGATAAATAAAAGTGCGGTGGCGACTCGAAAATTTCATTGTATCTCTTAGCTTATGATTTAATCGATAGATCATATAGCGACGAATACACCGCTACAGAAAAGTGGCGACTCTGCTGGGGATTATGATCGAATCCTTGGTGGTATTGCCTACTTTTCACCCTTGTTGTGATATATTATTATTTGTCATTTGACATATTTTTGTACAATTTGGGATAACTGTATTGATTGTAATGTGTGAATTGCTTGATATACATTTGCTGTTTGCTTTGGTGATCTGTGAGATGAGTTCTGTACCCGAACTCGAGTGCACTCTAGGATAGGAGAATGGCATAGTCTTGTTGACTGGTGTGGAGTATTCCTTAGCCAGTTGACTTGCGAGCCCATTCACTTGGTGGAGGTCATGTTGAACTAATAATGTCACACAAGTTATTTGTGGTTAGGCATTATTCTTTCAATCATGTGCCGCAAAAGCCAAGGACCTTAGTTTACCAAACCCATCTTGGCCTATTTTTAGGACCGTAGTGCGGAGGTCGTTCAGATGTGAGTTCTGATGCGATTGTTACGCGATACTACACTCATAAGAGTTTCTCTTGAGAATATTCTTGGAATACGAGTAGTCGTTCCTCCGATAATATTCGAAAGATGGAACGATGATTATGGGAACCTCTGATAGAACATGTCTGGCAGGTTTAAACCCTAGTACACTCCCTTTGGGTGGTTCCCAACCGAGACTCCATGCTCGTGACTCTCAACAAACCCGTGATTCGTGGTTGAGTCGTTCAAACATTGTTAATATCAATGGATCCCGGATCAGGTGTAAAACCTAAAATCCATCAAAGCGGCTGGTTGATATTAAGAATGTTTGAACCGGTTCATGTACCGTTAATATCAATGGAACTTGGGTGTCGATAAGGTGAAAACCTAAATCCACCAAAATGGATGATTGATATTAAGGATATATAGAGCTTTCCCACGACCTTTGTTTGGTGTGCTTTGCTTGATCCTTGAGTGTGTTTGTTGCATTCATGCATTCACGCATTCATCCGCATTCATGTCATCAAAAGAGAAAATTTTCAAGGAACTTAAAAAGGGTTATTTGCAAAATTTTCAGACATGGAAAGACCAAAAAGGCATACAAAGAAGTACAGCTTTAAGCAGCCCGATGTAAAAGAGTTAAGGAATCTGACATCATATGTATTAGATCCCTTGGGTTTCAAAGCTCGCTATGGGAAGCTTCTACCTCTGCTCACCACTCAGGTTGATGAAGGGTTGATGAGTACCTTGGCTCAGTTCTACGATCCGTTGCATCATTGCTTCTTATTTCCGGACTTCCAGTTGTTGCCGACTTTGGAAGAATACTCTCACCTTATTGGGATTCCGATTCTGGACCAAGTGCCGTTCAGTGGCCTAGAGAGTATTCCATCTGCTCGAGAGATTTCCAGCTTGTTGCATATAGATGAAGATCTGATTAGAGCTAATCTGACTACCAAAGGCGGAATTCAGGGTTTTCCTTCCGAGTTCCTCATTGCCCAAGCTACCTTTTATGGGAAGGCCATGAGTGAGGATGCCTTTGAGGCTCTATTTGTGTTACTCATCTATGGATTGGTGCTGTTTCCCAACTTCGACAAGTTCGTGGACATGAACGCCATTAGGATCTTTTCAGTTCTTAATCCAGTTCCGACTTTGTTGGGCGATGCATATGTCTCCTTGCACCTAAGGAATATGAAGAATGGAGGAGTCATCGTCTGCTGTTTACCCCTGCTGTACAAGTGGTTTATTTTGCACTTGCCGCAGACAGTTGCTTTCAAAGAGAACAAGGGATGTCTACGGTGGTCTCAGAGACTCATGTCTCTCACCAATGATGATATCACCTGGTATGATCGCGTGTACGATACCGTTCAGATCATTGATTATTGTGGTGAATTCCCTAATGTGCCTCTTCTTGGTACATGTGGTGGGATTACCTACAATCCTATTCTTGCACGACGTCAGCTTGGGTTCCCCCTAAAGGATAAACCTAATAACATTCTGTTAGAAGGTGTGTTCTTCCAGGAGGGTAAAGATCCCCAAGGCCTGAAAGCCAGATTTGTCCGTGCTTGGCGCAGTATTCACAAGAAGAGTAGGAATGAATTGGGTCCGAAGAACTGCATTGCTTTGGAGCCCTATACCTCTTGGGTCAGACAGAGAGCTGCCACCTACCTGATGCCATATGATCATCTGAGACCTACACTGTTGGATGTGGCTGGGCCTTCAACCCTCCCTACCCAACGTGTAGAGGAGTTGAGAGAAGAAGACCTTCCGCGTGCCTGGATCCGCGAAAGAGAGGAATTACTGCAGCAGCTCAAGGAGAAGGATGCTATGATTGAATTTCTCGAGCACCGAGTGATCGACGATCCGAACGACACTTGGACTTCTCTGCTTCCTCAGTCATCCAAATTCTGGAAAAGGAAGTATGATCGACTTGCCAAAGAGAAAGCTGATATGGAGGCTGCCTATGAGAGAGAGATCAAGAAGTTGTGCACTTCTCGTCTTCCAGCATCCCGAGCTAATAGGGATCCATAGGATGTCATTTACCTTTTCTCTTTGTAATGAATCAAAAATGCTGTATTTCTTTGTCTTAATATTTTGAATGAAATATTTTCCATGAGCAATTAAAATGTTTAAATATTCAAAATATTGCAAACAATACCCTAAGGGTTCCTTGAAAACAAAGCATTTGCACGAGCATCTCATGCATCATTCTTGCATAAACAGGTACCCTTTTGTTTCTGGTCTTCAGGTTCTAACCTCTGTTCTTCATTTATTTTGAAGACAAGCTGACTCACCGGTATTATACAAGGGTCAACTCTGCCAGAATCATGGAGCAATTGGAG
Source organism: Lathyrus oleraceus (assembly GCF_024323335.1). Classification (NCBI taxonomy): domain Eukaryota; kingdom Viridiplantae; phylum Streptophyta; class Magnoliopsida; order Fabales; family Fabaceae; genus Lathyrus; species Lathyrus oleraceus. Next base: position 62,416,885 of record NC_066580.1, on the reverse strand, counting down.
CAAGAGAACCAAAGTCTAAGAGAAGAGGTCGCCAGACTTGGCGCTTTGATGGAGCAACTTCTTGCTGCTCAGAATCAGCCTGCTCCACAGCCAGCAACTCCCGTTCAGCGGACGGTTATTTCCGAAGTGGCTACTTCAACGGTGCCAGTTAGTGCCCATCAGCCCAATGCCATGCCTCCCGGTTTTCCTTGGGGGATGCCTCCAGGCTTTATGCCTGATCTGCCAGCTCCTACCTTTGCTCAAATGCCGGCATCTAGCCCGGTCCCTGTTCCCGTTCCTCCTGTCGTGCATACCATGCCTAGGGTAGACGACACCATCTATCACTCTGAGGCTTCTGAGGGCTCAGATGTTCATGAAAAGATGGATGCAATGAACGATCAATTCCTCGAGCTGAGAAAGGAATTGAGGACTCTCCGTGGCAAAGATCTCTTCGGCAAGTCTGCAGCCGAACTCTGCCTAGTTCCCGGTGTCAAGATACCAATCAAATTCAAGGTCCCAGACTTTGAAAAGTATAAGGGGAACACCTGTCCATTAGCTCACCTGGTCATGTACGCCAGGAAGATGTCAACACAGACTGATAATGATCAACTCTTGATCCATTATTTTCAAGACAGTTTGTCTGGTGCCGCGCTCAGATGGTACATGAGCCTGGACAGTGTCAACATCCGATCTTTCAATGACCTTGGCGAAGCTTTCGTCAAGCAATATAAGTACAATGTTGATATGGCGCCTGACCGAGATCAACTCAGGTCCATGTCTCAGAAAGACAAGGAATCGTTCAAGGAGTACGCCCAGAGATGGCGTGAGCTGGCAGCTCAAATCACTCCACCATTGGAAGAGAAAGAGATGACCAAGATTTTTCTGAAGACTCTTGGTTCATTTTACTATGAACGAATGGTGGCAAGCGCTCCCTCTGATTTCACCGAGATGGTGAACATGGGGATGCGTCTCGAAGAAGGTGTCCGCGAAGGACGATTGGCTAAAGATGATGGTTCTTCCTCTAAACGATATGGAGCGTTTAAGAGGAAAGAAGGTGAAGCGCATGCAGTGCAGTCTCAGCCGAAACATAGAAGACCCTCTGTTCAGAGGAAGCCTGCACATCGCGCCAGACATCAGCACCAGGTGGCTCACGTAGCACCTGTATTCAAGGATAATGCTCAACAATATCAGCATCAGCAGCAATATCCACAACCGCAATACCAGCAACAGCAGCGTCCACAGCAACAGGCTTACCAGCCTCGTGGAAGTACGACCAATCAAGCCAACATGAACTATGATAGGAAGAAGATCAGCTTTGATCCGATTCCGATGTCGTATGCAGAGCTTTATCCCTCCTTGTTGGAGAGGAAATTGGTTTCTCCCAGGGATCCTCCTGCTATTCCTGCCAATCCACAATGGTGGTACAAACCAGACCAGCATTGTATCTATCATTCCGGTGCTCCGGGCCACAATGTGGAAAACTGTTTCCCGCTGAAGACTAAGGTGCAAGACCTTATGAGAAGCGGAATTCTGAGTTTTGAAGACTCGAACCCGAATGTCACCAGGAACCCATTGCCTTCGCATGGGAAATCTGTGAACATGATCCAGGAGGACCTTGGGAAGTACAAGGTTAAGTACGTCAGCCATATCCGGCAGTCGTTGGTTGATTTACATAGAATGCTGTGTCAGCACAGTTATTTGGAGCATAACCACGACAAGTGCCGCGTCTGCTCGGTTAATCGCTTGGGTTGCGACCAAGTACGCCGTGAACTGCAGAAGATGTTGAATGAGGGTACCATTGAGATTCTCCAGAATCGCAATGTTGATACAGTTGAACCTGAGGTGAATGTCATCTCGCCAGTGTTCAAGCTGCCTGAGCCAGTTGTTATTCGCTACAATAGCAACAAGTCGAAGGCTTCACCTGCTCTGATTATCAAACCGGCTGGCCCTGTGCCCTACACATCTGATCGAGCTGTGCCATTCCGGTACAATCCTGTTGCTGTCCAGGATGGGGTCGAGGTTCCTTTGCCTTCCACTTCTGTAACTACTATTGCTGATGTCAGTGGGTTGACCCGAAGCGGTCGTGTATTTTCTGCGCCTCCAAAGGCTACTGTTTCTGATACTGTTGAGCGTCCTGTGGGAACCGCTGTGAATGTTCAGAATCCGGCACTTGATGTTGCCAAACCCTCCTCATCCGTACAAAAGACTCCTGTTTCTTCAGTTGGCCCGAGCGGCATTGTTGATGAAGAATCTGATGAGATGCTGAGGCTCATCAGAAAGAGTGAGTACAATATTGTAGACCAGCTTCTACACACGCCCTCCAAGATTTCTATTCTTTCTCTATTGCTGAATTCGGAGCCTCATAGGGAGTCTCTGCAGAAAGTCTTGGATCTGGCGTATGTTGATCACGACGTCACCCTGGAACAATTTGATAGCATTGTTGCAAACATTACCGCTTGCAACACTTTGAGCTTTTGTGACGCTGATCTCCCTGAGGAGGGAAGAGACCACAACATGGCTTTACACATCTCTATGAATTGCAAATCTGATGCAATGTCCAATGTGTTGGTGGATACTGGATCTTCTTTAAATGTATTGCCAAAATCCACACTCTCTCGTCTGTCATATCAAGGTCCTCCTATGAGGCAGAGTGGGGTTGTTGTGAAAGCTTTTGATGGGTCGCGCAAGACCGTGATTGGGGAAGTTGATCTCCCAATCAAAATAGGACCAAGTGATTTCCAAGTTACTTTCCAAGTAATGGATATCCACCCATCTTACAGCTGTCTCTTAGGCAGACCATGGATTCACGAGGCTGGCGCCGTGACATCCACCCTACACCAGAAGCTGAAGTTTGTGAAAAACAAGAAATTGGTTGTAGTAGGGGGAGAAAAGGCTCTCCTGGTTAGCCATCTGTCTTCTTTCTCGTACATTGACGTAGAGGATGAAGTTGGGACTCAGTTCCAAGCTTTATCTATTGATGAACCAATCGAGAAGAAGTCTCCTTCATTCACTTCCTACCGAGATGCGAAGCTGGCCATTGAATGTGGTGCAGTTGCTGGATTAGGGAAAGTGCTTGAACTTGAAGACAATCGATCCCGGGCTGGCATTGGCTATGGTTCTGGGGCATGCAATGAGCAAGGCTTGTTCACAAGTGGAGGATTCATCCATGCTGATCAACCTGAAGAGGAAGCTGCTGCTATCATTGAAGAAGAAGATGCAGAAGACTTGAACAATTTTGTTATTCCTGGTGGTGTCTGCCACAATTGGGTCGCTGTAGATGTTCCTACAGTTATCCATAGATCAGAGTAATTGTTCATTTTGTTTAAAACCCTTCTCCCATGCCAAAAGGAGAAGTGATGACATTGTTGGCAAAGCATATATACAATGATGTTTTCATTCAATTTTTGCATTGTTAAACATTTGTTTTTCCATTTGTTTTCACTTTTTGCTTTTTCTTTATGAAATCAGTGATCACAAAAAAAACCATGAAAAACAAAAACAACATTTTACATCTGCATAAATGATTTGCTTGTTTAAAATTCAAAAGCTTTTCATTATCCAGAATCATTATGCAGGGATTTCTAAACCCATTGAACATAATGATCCAACGCCATCTCCCAATCTTGAAGTCCTTGTATCTGAGGCAGAGGAAGATGATGTTGAAGAGATTCCTGATGAGATCACCCGTCTCCTTGAGCACGAAGAGAAGATCATTCAGCCGCATCTCGAAGACTTGGAAACAGTCAACTTGGGATCTGAGGATTGTGTTCGTCTGGTGAAGATTGGGGCACTTCTTGAAGAGTCTGTCAAGGAAGATTTGATCAGCTTGCTACGAGAATATTCAGATATCTTTGCTTGGTCCTACGAAGACATGCCGGGTTTAGATACAGATATTGTGCAACATTTCCTGCCTTTAAAGCCTGAGTGCGTGCCTGTGAAGCAGAAGCTCAGAAGAACTCATCCAGATATGGCAGTAAAGATCAAAGAGGAAGTTCAGAAGCAAATTGATGCGGGGTTTCTGGTGACTTCGACATATCCTCAATGGGTGGCCAATATTGTGCCTGTTCCTAAGAAGGACGGAAAATTCCGTATGTGCGTTGACTACAGAGATTTGAATAAGGCTAGCCCGAAAGACGATTTTCCTCTACCACACATTGACATGTTGGTAGACAATACAGCCAAATTCAAAGTCTTTTCCTTTATGGACGGATTTTCCAGATATAATCAAATCAAGATGGCACCAGAGGATATGGAGAAGACAACATTCATCACACCTTGGGGAACATTCTGTTATCGAGTGATGCCCTTCGGTTTGAAGAACGCCGGAGCCACGTATCAACGAGCTATGACTACCTTGTTTCATGACATGATGCACAAGGAGATAGAAGTCTATGTTGATGATATGATTGCTAAGTCCCGAACGGAAGTTGAACATATTGAGCATTTGTTGAAGCTTTTTCAGCGTCTGAGGAAGTTCAAACTTCGCCTGAATCCGAACAAATGTACTTTTGGAGTCCGTTCTGGCAAGTTATTGGGTTTTGTGGTAAGTGAAAGAGGTATTGAGGTTGATCCTGCAAAGGTCAAAGCAATACAAGAGATGCCTGCACCCAAAACTGAGAAGCAAGTCCGAGGTTTTCTTGGCCGCTTGAACTACATTTCCAGATTTATATCCCACATGACCGTCATGTGTACGCCGATATTCAAGCTCCTCCGGAAAGATCAGCCTCATGATTGGACCGAGGATTGCCAGAAAGCTTTCGACAGTATCAAAGATTATCTGTCCGAACCTCCGATTTTGTCTCCGCCTGTGGAAGGAAGACCTCTGATTATGTACTTGACAATTCTTGAAGACTCGATGGGTTGTGTACTCGGTCAACAAGATGAATCAGGGAAGAAGGAGTTTGCTATCTACTACCTCAGTAAGAAGTTTACTGATTGTGAGTCTCGGTACTCTATGCTTGAGAAGACGTGCTGTGCTTTAGCTTGGGCAGCTAAGCGTTTGCGCCAGTACATGATAAATCATACAACTTGGTTGATATCCAGAATGGATCCAATTAAGTATATCTTCGAGAAGCCTGCTTTAACTGGGAGGATTGCCCGTTGGCAGATGTTGTTGTCTGAGTATGATATTGAGTATCGAGCTCAGAAAGCTATCAAAGGTAGTATCTTGGCTGACCATCTAGCGCACCAGCCGATTGAAGATCATCAGTCTGTTCAGTATGACTTCCCTGACGAGGAAATTCTGTATTTGAAGATGAAAGATTGCGATGAGCCTACACTTGATGAAGGTCCAGAACCTGGTTCCAGGTGGACGATGGTGTTTGATGGCGCTGTTAATCAATATGGGAATGGAATTGGGGCAGTGATTATTAATCCCCAGGGTTCACACATTCCATTTACAGCAAGGCTAACTTTCAAATGCACGAATAATATGGCGGAGTACGAAGCCTGTATTATGGGACTTGAAGAATGCATTGATTTGAGAATCAAGTATCTTGATGTCTATGGTGATTCAGCCTTGGTTGTCAATCAGATCAAAGGTGAATGGGAGACGAATCAACCAAGTCTCATCCCATACAGAGATTATGCAAGACGGATTTCAACTTTCTTCACAGAACTTGAATTTTATCATATTCCTCGAGAGGATAATTGAATGGCAGATGCTCTTGCTACGCTTGCTTCTATGATAGTAGTCAGATGGTGGAATGATGTTCCCAACATTACTGTGATGCGCTTGGACAGACCCGCTCACATATTTGCAATTGAAGAAGTGAAAGATGACAAGCCTTGGTATTTTGATATCAAGAATTTCCTCCAGAACCAGGTCTACCCGCCTGGGGCATCTGTGAAAGATAGGAAAACTTTGAGAAGGTTGTCAGGCAGTTTCTACCTCAGTGGTGAAGTGCTGTATAAGAGAAATTTTGATATGGTTTTGCTCAGATGCGTGGATAGACACGAAGCAAACCTGTTGATGACTGAGGTCCATGAGGGTTCATTTGGTACTCATTCCAATGGACATGCCATGGCTAAGAAGATGTTGAGAGTAGGCTACTATTGGCTGACAATGGAGTCTGACTGTTGCAAGTATGTGAAGAAATGTCACAAGTGTCAAATTTATGCGGATAAGATTCATATTCCTCCGACACTCCTGAATGTGATTTCATCACCATGGCCTTTCTCTATGTGGGGAATCGACATGATCGGCATGATTGAGCCGAAAGCGTCCAATGGACATCGGTTTATTCTCGTAGCAATTGATTACTTCACCAAGTGGGTTGAAGCCGCTTCATACGCGAATGTAACCAGACAGGTGGTTGTGAAGTTTATCAAGAACCAGCTGATTTGCCGTTATGGTGTGCCAGAAAGGATCATTACTGATAATGGATCCAATCTGAACAACAAGATGATGGATGAGTTGTGCGCTGAATTCAAGATTGCACACCATAATTCCTCTCCCTACAGACCTAAGATGAATGGGGCTGTTGAAGCTGCTAACAAGAATATCAAGAAGATTATCCAGAAAATGACTGTCACCTACAAAGATTGGCACGAGATGCTGCCATTTGCTTTGCATGGATATCGTACGTCTGTACGCACTTCAACAGGGGCAACCCCTTTCTCTCTTGTTTATGGCATGGAAGCCGTTCTCCCAGTAGAGGTGGAGATCCCATCAATGCGAGTCTTGATGGAAGCCAAGTTGACTGATGCTGAATGGATTCAGAGTCGTTATGACCAACTGAATTTGATCGAAGAGAAGCGATTAACTGCCATGTGCCATGGTCAGCTATATCAGCAAAGAATGAAGAAAGCATTCGACAAGAAGGTCAAGCCTCGTGTGTTCCGAGAAGGTGACCTTGTGCTCAAGAAAGTTTTGTCTTTCACGCCCGATTCCAGGGGCAAGTGGACTCCAAACTACGAGGGTCCATATGTTGTTAAGAGAGCCTTTTCAGGTGGAGCTTTGATGCTTACAACAATGGATGGGGAGGATTTCACTCGTCCTGTGAATTCAGATGCAGTCAAGAGATACTTTGCCTAAAAAAAAGTATATGCAAATGAAGAAAACAAATGAAAAAACAGAATAGCTCGCTAAGTTGAAAACCCGAAAGGGCGGCTTAGGCAAAAATGAGCGTCTCGGTGGAGAACCCGCAAGGGTAATTCAGGCAAAAATTAGAGACTTGAAAAAAGATAATATTTGCATCCCGCTAGATGGAGTACCTCACTCTGGGGCAATCTAGGCAAAAATTAGGGATTTGGCAAGTAACTGCATCCTGACAAGACTTTCTGTTTCACCAGGCGTCATTTCGTCAGAAGATTCTCGATTCGTCGTCAACTGAAGCTTCGGATACATCGAGATTCAAATTGGTAGAGAAAGGATCATTATGTTCAATGTAGCCCTCTTCCAATATATCTCACTGATTTCAAATTTGTACAGATCTATGGAGTCTTGCCATTTGCAGACTACCATTCTATCAAATCAATTTGAGCTTTTTATCCAATTATTTGCACTCTTATTTGTTTCAATTCAACAAATGTTTTGCATGTTTTAAATTGATAAAATATCATTGTTTTAAACAAATCAAATTTTTCAAAATTTTTGTTTTAAACAAAGTGAACATTCACAAGATTGAAAGGATACTCAAGAATATCTCAGTGCTCTCCCGAGGGTGGCATGATTCCCAACAGGTAAGACATTTGTTCATATTCCTGATTTGGTTGTATTTTCTTTCTTCAGACCTTTGTTGGGGTTGTTCCTCAAACAGAGTTGTTGTTGGGGTTTGTTCCCCAGTATAGCCGCAAGCAGAATGTTGTTGAAGACTTCGTTTTTCTCCAGCAGCAGTTTTCCCCTAGCATGGGTGTTTTCTTGTGAAGTTTCGGCGGTTGATGGTTTGTCATCTTGGTGCCCCGTCACTTTCTCCAGTGGGTCGTATCCCCAGACTTTATTTGTCTCCTCAGCACAGTCATGAGTATAACTGATTGATTGATATTACCCTCTGAGTCGCGAGTAAAGCTGTTATTAACATCCCCACCAAGGTCGCGAGTAGAGATGTTATTGATATTCCCCTCTGAGTCGCGAGCAGAGCTGTTATTGACATCCCCATCAGAGTTGCAAGTGGAGTTGTTACCGCTTTTCCCCATGCAGTGTGCCAGCAGGATTTGTCTGTTGCCTCAGCACGATCACTTTCTTTGAAGACCTGGTAAGTCAGTGGTTTGATACCCGGTACTTTACCTTCTCCCCGGCGAAGTCGTCTGTGGAATTATTGCTATCTCTCCATCAGAGTTTATTCTCTTCAGCAGAGCAGGATTTATTTTCCTACTCAGTGGTTGATTGGGTTGACATCCCAGTATTTTCAACCACCTTTTCCTCAGCATGGTCTGCAGAGTGTTTGTTGTGGCAGTTTCGCCTGTTGAGTACTCCTTCAATCCCAGTATGGTCGGATGATGGCTTTGGCCTCCAGTGAACGGATTAATTTCCTGACTGTTTGTGATCCTCAGTAGAGTGGCTTGTATTGCAGAATCTACTTGTTGTGATCAATTTGCTATGTATATTCTCCCCAAGTGGAGTGGTTCGTTGCAGAATCTACTTGTTTGATCTGTCCTCCCTCAGTGGTTTGTTCCCAAGAGAGTAGCCGACAGTTTTCCCCAGTAGAGTTGCTTATGCAGTAAGATTCTATCTGGATGATATCATTCTCCCTCAGTGGGTTGTCCCCCAGCGGAGTTTTGTGGAGTTGCTTCTACAGCAGTTTGCGTTTGTGCAACGCACTTTTTGTTTCTCAGTTGACACTGGGATCCCCTGCAGATATCTTTGGGACTTTTCTTGTTCCCCTACAGATTTGTCTTGGTGGCTGCTTTGCCCGTTGTGACTTTCTGTACCCTGATTGGGTTGTTTCCTGATATCTCCGATCCTCTGCTTCTTCAGCAGTACTCGCAGATCTTTGCTCTTCAGCATGTGGATCTCCGCAGATTGGCTCTCCAGCTGGTTTTTCCCCTGGAAGTATAATACCGGACGTTTGAGTTCCTGAACCTGTTTGTGTTAGAATTGTCTGTTTTGTCAGCATTCATCAAACATAAATCACGCATATTCATGCATATTCATAAACATTCAGATACTCATGTTGCATTTCTTGCCATATATCTTTTGTTTGTCGTGTCTCCTGCTATGGTGATATAGATCTCTTTACAGATCTCCCCAAGCAGATGTCGGGTGTTTAAAATCTCTCCATTTAGAGTCAACCCCATAAGCAGAAAAAGTTTGTCTTTCCTTCTGCAGTTCCCCACCGAGATATATCCTCGTGGATGACGGTTTCTTCCGTTTCCTCCCAACACATATACATATATTGGGATGGATTTTCCTATTTGAGTTACATCCTCATTAGGACGTGTCTTTATTCAGTCTGTCTTTTCGGATTATTCCCGAATTGGCTATTTGTCAGATATCTTGTGTTTCCCAGTGGGTTGTTCCCCAGCGGAATGTTTTTGGGCCTCTACCCTCATAACCGGTAGTTATAAGTCCTATCTTTCCTGGCTTTCTTGACAGAATTTGTGGTTATACACCTTTTATTCTCCAGCCAGAGTTTTTGGTTTTCTACCTACTACCCGGTAGTTGTAAACCCTATTTTCCTGCTCTTCAGCAGTTTGTGGTTTGTTATAAACCCTATTTTGGTTTCCCGTGCGGATTTGTGATTTGTTCTATCCCCACGCGGAGTTGTTGGTCTTCTACCCCGTATTCGGTAGATGTAAACCCTAATTTTGTGGTTATCTTCATTCAATTTTTGATGATGATTTTCCTTTGCTTGTATAAGTTGCTCAGATCAACACTTATATCCCTAGCAAGTTTTTTGTGGATAATTGCCGTATGCTAGCAATTTTATCCCCAGTGGGTCTTTTCACCGTATGCTAGTGATTTGTTCCCCGGATCATTGGTTGTTTACCAATGCATCCCCAGCTAGTCCCTGTCGATAATTGCCGGATGCTTGCAATTTATCCTCAGCAGATCGCCTTTCATTTACCCTTTTGTTGGTAATGTCTGTTGCTCCTTTTGATTGGTCATCATTATATACCTAGTTTGGCATCCCGATGCCTTTCCTTTCGGTTGATTTATCCTTTATTGACCCAGTAACCGGTTGTGGATAATCTTCCATGCGAGTATATTATTCACGGTCTGCCGGTAATGAATAATATATCTCATGCACTCTTCAGTCGAAGCCTTTTGTGTTTCCCCGGTCGAGTAAGATTCGTTATTTCCCTTTGCAGAGTCGAATATTTCTTTGTTGTCGGATAATTGCCGGATGCTTGCAATTTACCCCTTTGAGTTGTCTTTCGTTTACCCGTATGCTTGGTATCGATTGTCTCTCTTTTTGGTTAGTCACCTATTATATACCCAGTAACCGGTATCTCTGGTGTCTTTTCCTTTCGAGTGTATTATTCACGGTCTGCCGGTAATGAATAATATATCTCATGCGCTCTTTAGTTGGAATCCTTTGTTGATTTTCCCCAACTGAGCAAGATTCGTATTCTTTGTAGAAACGAATATCCATCCTTTAACCGGTTTGTGTTTTGGATGATGAGTGTTTTGGAAGTGAAATCCAACTCACGTTTTCGGTAGATCATCTATTATATACCCAGTAACCGGTATCTCTGATGTTTCTTACCATGCGAGTTTATTATCTACGTTCTGACGGTAATAGGTAATATATCTCATGCGAGTATCTTATCCACGGTCTGCCGGTAATGGATATTGTATCTCATGCACTCTTTGGGTTTGTGTCCCCAGTTGAGTAAGATTCGTTTTCCCGTTGTGGATTCGAATGCCCATCCTGTAAGTCGATTTGCTTTTTCAAGCCCTCCTTTCGGATGATGAGTGTCTTGGAACACACACCAATTCACGTTTTTTTATCCATCCTTTAACCAGTTTGTGTTCAGGGTGATGAGTGTTTTAGAACACACACCAATTCACGTTTTTTGTCCATCCTTTAAACAAGTCTGCTGTTCTAGCTTTCTTCAGGGTGATGAGTGTCTTGGAACACAAACCAATTCACGATTTCGGATCTTATCCTATAAACAACCCAGTAACCGGTTCAGGATAATTTTCCTTTCGAATATATTATTCACGGTCTGCCGGTAATGAATAATATGTCTCGTTCACTCTTGGGTCAATCTTTTGATTGTTTTCCCCTCAGAGTAAGATTCGTATTCTTTGTAGAATCGAATATCCATCCTATAAACAAGTTTGCTTTCGCTCTCTTCAGGATGATGAGTGTTTTGGAACACACACCAATTCACGTCTTTGGTCGGTCACCTGTTACATACCTACAACCCGGTATCCTTGGTGTTCCCTCCTTTCTGCTCCCTATTATGACCTCGATCCCCCTGTGGAGTCAGATTTTCTCGAGTTTGTTACCCTTATACCGGTAACATCTCATTTCTTTGGTGCTTCCTCAGTGAAGTTTTCTTTTTGCTTCTCCCCAGGAGTCAGCTTGTGTCTCTCCAATGGATTTATTTTCCTTTGGAATTCTTTTCCCCAGTGTGAGTCCTTCACTCCCCAGTGAGTTCTCCAGTCTGTTTTCTGGTATTTCCTAATCAGAGTCGTGTCTTGTTCACGTTGCGTCAGTTTTGTTTATTCCCAACTAGAGTCTTGTTAGAGTCTCTGTTCCTGATGAGTGTATTATTCCGATGGATTGTCCTTTCTTCTGTGTGAATCATATTCCCCACAGAATTTTGTCTTTTGCATGCATACATTTGCATCATGAGGTCTCTTAGGGACCAAAATTTGTCTCATTACTGTTATTTAAGCCCATTCTACCGCGTCGAGATGAAGATTTCTAAACTTCACTTCTCCGGCTAGAATGACCTTAAATAGGGGCATCTGTAAGACCCCAATTTTGGGCCCTAAGATCCCTCATGGCCCATATCATATCATATCATGGCCTCAAGGATCATTGCATGCCTTAGTTCCCCTCCTAGTGGGTAGGTTGCCTTGTGGTTGGTTCTTGATCACCAAGCATGACTTGCATTTGTATATCTTTGCTTTTCATATGTTTACTAACCAAAAAGTACAAAAATATTGTCATTCTAACCTTGTTGCTTGCAGTTGAAGCAATCATCAGCAATTAGGTCAAGATCAGTCAACAGTCAGTCAAAGCAATGGATGGTGGCCATTCTTGCAGAGTTTGGGCACCATGATCAATAATCAAGAGTTCATACATCTTGGGACATCATTTGGAATCAAGTTCTCAAGGAATTAGGGTTTGGAATTCATCAGAAATACTTCAATCATCCAAAACCCTAGAAAAGTCAAACTTGGTCAACTGTGGATTTAATCAGTGATTTGATGGATAGAATTGATTTGAAGGAGCTCATTCATGCTTGTACAAGCCTCATCTATCATGTCAAACCTCATCATGGAAGAAAATCAAGTCAAAACAGAAAAATTCCCAAAATAGAAAGTGGACCTGTAATTTCAACTGCCAAAAATGGAAACTTCTTGATCCTCAACTTACATCATGATACAAGCTTCAAATGAATTTTTGCCCAACATGAAAGTTGAAGATCTTGTTCTCCCATTTTCAAAAAGTCCAAGAACTCTCAAATCCCATGTGTGGTTGTCAAGATATGATCAATTCAATTTCAAAAATTTGTGAACTTCAAAGAGCCATAACTCATGAACCATAAGGCCAAATTTGGTGGGGTTTTTTCCTACAAACCACATTTTTCCTCCTCTTTCCAAAAATATAAATTTCATGAACCAAAACCTTGCCAATCAAAATGGCATTTTTTGACCTATTTCATTTAAAAATCAAGTTTGACCAAGTTGACTTTTTGATTCATTGATTTTTTCTCACTTTGGCCAATTGGGAAATGTTTAGAATGACATTTGAAACTTGTTCCAAGCCCTAACTCATGCACATACCACTACCATGCTACCATTTTGGCCAAAGTTGCAAACTTGGCAATTCTTGCAAATGGTTTGAAATAAGTAAAACAAGGTGTAGCATTTCATGTGCAGACTTCAAACAGCAAATAACTTGGTCATGTGCAGCCTGTACCAAGCCCAAACCGTGCAAGCATACACCCTCCATTTCCATATGTGTAAATTAGCAAGTTTTGCATTTAGCTCCATTTGAACTAACCAAGATTAGCATGCCTTAAACCAATGTTAAACAGACTACATAAGTTCATTTTTCTGCTCATTCAGAACCCTAGCTGCAGCCATACACGACCAAATTCTCTTTTCTCTCTCAATTTGCATTTTACCAAAAGTGAATTTTCTGCTCAAACATTCAAAAACCCTCGAACAACCTTCATTGTTCCTTCACTTGAACATCATTTGGAAGTGTTTTTGAGCACCAAAACTCAACTGTATTGCAGCATATCAACTGTTTTCTTCGTGGACACAACAATGGCAAAACTCGATCTGAGCATTTTCAAGCATCATTGAGCTAGGTTTCTTCGAGTACTCATCAATACAAACCACAACCTGCATCTGTTTCAGCACAATAGCATCAAACAACCACTGCATCTCATTTTTCTTCAAAAACAAGTAAGGTTTCGACCAACTCTTTTCTCAAATTTTTGCTATGCCATGTGTAATCCTTACATTGCTGAGTGTTATGAACCTAGAATCATGTTAAATGGTTGAGTTATGTGGAAGAAATCTGATGTTAAAGTGTCATGTGCAAAGTTGTTTTTGTATGATTCTTTTGCTTTAGCTCGATTTGATGATTATGGCTGTTAGAATATGCATGAGTGATGTTTGTTTGTCATGTTGGTGGGTGTAGTTTCATTTTATGGGCATGTTTGTTCTTGATGATTTTGCATGATGATGATGATACTCTGCTGTTTTAACCCCTTGTCCTGTCCAGAAATCCACATGAATCGTGTCCTGTTTGTTGGTGTTATGATGCTACATAAGTACTAATGCCATGCCATTGTGTGTTTCTGCTCGAAATTTGTTTGATGTTGATGAACCATGAACATGAACTTGATGAATGGTTGTTGCTAAAACCCTAGGGTTTTTGAACCCAGAAATTCGAAGCTCCATTGGCCAGTTTACTGTTCCATTGGCAACAGCCAATGAGAACATTTCCTCTGCGCGCCCAAAACGCAGAGTTTTGATAAGTGGTACACTTATTTACCAAAATGCCATGCGCTGACTATCTTTGACTTATTTGCCATGTTATGTTGCTCATGTTGTTACAATTATTCACTCATCTTCAAAAATCCATTTCTCACTCAAATTAAATCCAAAAATCCTGAAATTTTTTGCATAATGATCACAAGAATGTCTAGTATTTTGTTATGATTTTTAATTAATTTTTGGTTGGCTGGATTTTAAATTGCATGAGGTTTCTTGTCATGTATGCCTAATTGATACCTTTGGCCATTCCTTTTGTGAAATGATGAGGATGTATCCAATGCCCCTGAAATTTTTTGTGGTGTAACTAGACTCATTCATCTTTGTTTTGATGTAGAGATTGTGCATTTATCATTTGTGGTTTGCTAGATATGAATTTTTGAACTAGGGTGTGACAATTTGTGTCACACCAATGATGTGCAAGTTCATGATTTTTGTTCACATGCTTCCTGGCCTCCAAATAACTTGAAATTTTTCATGAATGTTCTCTCACATGTCTAATTTGTGTATGAATTTTCTGGAATTTAATTATGCTATTTCCTATTTGTTTGAGAATTTTCTTCCCTGCCTAGTCAATTGTTGACTTTGTGTGATACATCTTGCCAAATCCTTTGTGAAATTCTCATACCATATTGTATGATCATGAAATTTTACATGTGCATACTAGACATCTTGAGCTTTGCATTGGTGTTAATCTCATTCATTTCTCATCTGTTTTCAATTTGATATGATTTTTTGAAGTTGACCCATGTTTGTTGACCTTCATTGTGCATGCTTGAATTTGGTTTGACTTCTTGATTTTAATTGACTGCTTTCCTCTCATCCAAATGCAATGAAATTTGACATGCTTGCCATGCTAGATGTTAGGATTGAATGTGATTTATTTGATAATTTTTGAGATTGTTTGGGTTGACTTTTGAATGAGGTCTTGCCGTTGACCTTTTGTATGCTTCCTTTGCCATGCTTTGCATTGTTTTGTGTATGAAATGACAATGATGCATGATTTGATTGTGAATCCAATTGAGATAGCTTCTTAAATGTTTGAACATGAATTGGGTTGACTTTCCTTTGCTGTTTTGACCTTTTCTTTCATCTTTGACCCTAGGCTAGTCCTAGTGGTCTTTTGAGCTTACAATTGAGTTAATGTTTCAGGTTAAGCACCAATGCCTCAAAGATCATTCAAATTTGATTGAGTTGGATTATATATATCATGTGCTAACCCTTGTTTTGTAGGTGTGACTCATGTAGTTGAGTCTGGTGCTTTGCACATTGGTCCCTCCGTGGTTGACTGTTGTTTATCCTTTCCTTTTGTTTTAAACTGTTGAGCTGTTTACTAATTGGTTTGACTTTTTCAGGTACTTTAGTTGCTTAAGTTCTTTGAACTTGCTTGCTTTGCTATTTAGCAATTGCTTTTGAGGTATAATTACTCTCTCTTCATGTAGTCTGGAGACCCGGTCTGTTATTTGACCGGGCAAACTGTCTGAAGTCCTCCTTAAGAGGCAATGCTTGTGTGTGGCTATAGAGTGTGCTGTTTGATATGGATTGATTGATTGATTGCTTCATATACACATGTTTGCTTTCATGCTTTGTGCACTCATCATCATTAATTGATCATCAATGCATAATCATCTCATTTGTCTTTGTGACATTATCATTGTTGTTTGCCCATTGAGGACAATTGTAAGACCATTCATTGGCCATTGCTCCTATGATATGGAAGTGAGTATAAGACCATCACCTTGGCCACTCATCTTATCTTTGCCTGATGCATTTACTTGATTGTATGTGAGGAAGCAACTGTAAGTCCCTGCAAGTTGGCATTTGCTCTCCTATGATCACATGTTGTTTGTTTGTATGTGAGGATACAACTGTAAGTCCCTGCAAGTTGGCATTTGTTTTCCTAGGATCATACTGTGTATGTTAGAGTAAGCCCAGACAAATTGGCATCTGACATCCATATTTTGTATCTGTTTGTATGAGAGGTTGCAATTATAAGTCCCTGTAAGTTGGCATTTGCTTTCCTGTGATCATTTGTTGCTTTTGTTCTTGTATGTGAGGATCCATTGTAAGTCCCTGTAATGTGGCATTGGTATTCCTATGAGCATATGTGGAGTTAACCTAAGTCCAGATAGATTGACAGTTGACTTCCATATTTCATCTTGTTTTTCTTTTGAGGAGATTAGTGTAAGTCCATAGAGTGGCTTCTGATATCCTGTTCTGTTTTAGGAGACTGGTGTAAATCCATCTATTGGTATCCGGTATCCGCTTTTTATTTCTTTGTTTTAGGAGATTGGTATAAGCCCAGTGATTGGCATCCGATATCCGTCTTTCTTGCTTTGTTTGTTATTGCTTATTGTCCATTCCAAAGGACACACTTGAATCATCTCCCATATGATTTCAAGAAGTGAACCTTCTAAGAAGTTTTACTATCCATTTCCATCCATTCATCATTCGTTATGTCCTAAACCTTTTCACACTTTGATTTCAAACTTGACATAGATATTGTGCAAACATCCTCATGCTTTTCAAACTAAAAACCTGGACCCCAAGTCCTTGACTTTTTTCAAACTCCATTTCATAATACTTCTCTGAACCAATCCTAATCATACTTTGACTTCATTTTCATAATCACAATCAATTAACTTCACTCATTCACTTGTTTTGGCTCTGTCCATTGTTAATCTTTTCATGCATTAGCCATAGGTTTCAATTATCATTGTGGTTGATGTAAATCTTGCCTATCCTTAGTGAGTCGACAGTAAGACTTCCGTACTGAAAACAGGGCTAACCCCTCTAGTACGTCGAAGCTATCCTCGCATGGTGGATGTTGTTTTTGGTCGAGTTTTCTCCCATTAATAATGAAAAGCCTCAGTGCCTGTGTTTAAAACTGAATCCACCCACTTTTGGAAATCTTTTAGCCGAACTACGGCGTTTTGATCCTTACCTTTGATGGAAGGTACGTAGGCAGCGGGTTCATCCGTTCAAACCCAATAAAACTTGTATATTCTTTTCTCATCATCCCAATCATGTTTGCACAATATTTATGTCATAACAAATAACAATTTTTTTACAACAAGTGCGAAAAGGGCTCCCTAGGAGTACCTAGGACGTGATGGGTGCCTAACACCTTCCCATTGCGTAATTTACCCCTTACCCAGAATCTCTGATCTTTTTATTAGTTTTCTACGTGTAAAACTTCTTAGGCTTTTGTTCGCTTTTTAGCCAGTCCTTTGGATAAATAAAAGTGCGGTGGTGACTCGAAAATTTCATTGTATCTCTTAGCTTATGATTTAATCGATAGATCATATAGCGACGAATACACCGCTACAATGAGTATGATTGTGACGTTGCCACTATCACAGTTTTCTACCCGACCGCTCAGATCAATGCGCCAGTAGCGCAACCGGTACCACCAGTGCGACCGCATCAATCCACTATGACCATCACGACCCCTGGTCCTTTACCTTTCACCAGCGAAAGGGCCATTCCTTGGAATTACGGGGGGAGTGTGTACATGCATGATCATGGAGTGGAGCACCCACTGAGAGTAGAAGAGGTGCAGGATCATAAGTCTGGACTTGGAATTGAGATAAAAGATCACGCAGTGGACAATGTTGGTGGATGTAGCGGGGTATTCGTTACCATTAGAGATATTGACTAAATCCAAGGTAAACCATACAAGTCGAGTCGCCACCGCACTTCTATTTATCCAAAGGAATGCTTAGAAAGCGAACAAAAACCTAATAGTTTTAACAAAAAACTAGTAAAAGAAACAAATATCTGGGTAAGGGGGTTGGTTATGCAATGGGAAGGTGTTAGGCACCCAAAACATCCTAGGTACTCCTAGGGAGACCTTTTCACACTTGTTGCAAAGGTTGTTGTTTTTGTGAGAAATTTTGTTTGTGCAAACATGATTGAAGAGATGAGAGGAGAATATACAAGTTGTTTACATTTTATGTTTGGATGGATAAACCCATTGCCTATGTATCGTCTTATAAAAAGATTAGGATCAAAACCTCATAGTTCGGGGTAAAAATCTCAAAACAAGTTGGTGAATTGATTGGTCCAAAAGCCTTAAGGTCTTTTGTTATCAAAGGGAGAAAACTCAACCAAACCACAAATCCACCATGCGAGGATAGCTTCAACATGCTAGTGAGGGGTTAACCCTATAATAAGCATGGAAGACTTATTGTCCATCACTAAGGATATAGGTGAGTATTATATCTACCACAAGGATAACTCAAACCTAATAGCTAAAGGTTATCCAAGATTTCAATTAAGAAGGTGGCCATTGGAACCACACAAAAAAACACATTTTGAATGGGTTATATTTACCAATTAGAAGTATATGCAAAAAATGGTCAAAGTTGACTTAAGGATTCAATTCAAAATAAGTATTGTAAAAAGGAAAGTTTGTAAATCGAAAGCATAAGGCTTAGGTTTCTAATGTTTGAAAACAATAGTTAAATGTTTGCACAAAAGTTTTGGCTTGGGTTAGAGTGGAGAGAAGAAGAAGAAGGGCTAAGTCCTAAGGAAAACAGAAAGAGAAGGGATGAAGAATCAAAACCACAATGGAGTCCCTCTCTTGAGATCATATTAATGATCCAAGTAGCTCCCATCCTTTGGAATAAGCAACCACAAAGTATAAGCAATCAAACAAGTCTCTAAAAAGATCCTCAATGTATCTTGTATCTTCCACTTGGATGAACATGGCAATGGTGCTCCAATTAAGCTCAAATGGAAACTCCTAGCACAAAAGCACACACATCAAAAGTTCCATGAAGTAAACAAGAATGGACAAGAGTAAGTTTAGAGATTTGGTCCTTCTAATCCATCTTCATCATTAAGACCCTTTTACTCCAATTTTGCATAAGGAAGGTCCTAGAATCTAAGTCCAATTCTCCATTTCTTTGCATAGGGAAAGTCCTAGAAACTAAGTCCATTTGTTTGCATTTAGTCCACAACAATCAAAACAAAAACACAAGCACAATAATATATACACAATTATGTGCTCAAGTGAGCAAAAGGCAAATTGCATTAACATAAACATGTGCTCAAATGAGCAAAGAGAAAAGCAAATGGATAATATGTGCAAGAATAGTAAATTGCATAAAAGTAAATTGCATAAAGTAAATGTTAATTGTCAATAGTTAGTGTTAGTGGTTAGTGTTCCATAAGGCAAATTTAGCGCTATGTTAAGCAATCGTAATTGGACTTATATAGAAGTCACAACTATCTGAGGCCGGTCAATAATAATATAGGCAACAACACAAGTTAGAAGTCTTGATTAGAGAACCAAGTTCCAACAACTTGCCATGCCAAAAAGAAAATGAGAATTGATCTTGTATTGGTTTAAGCCTTTTGCATGATTTAGAAGACAACCTATCCTTAATGCAAAGCCATTCACTTGATCAATTGATCAAGATGAATTAGATTTGAATCAAGGAAGATTAAATCTCCCTAACCAATGCTAACTTATCAACCTTCAACTCTATGATCAAGAAGAAAAGAAGTAGAAGAAGAAGAAGGAGAAGATGGATAAGAGAAATGGAAATGGAAAAATTAAAGTGCATTAAATGAAATACAATGTGCCAATCCTCATATGTTGACCAATAACATTGAAAGTCAAGGTCAATCAATCAAAAATATAAGTGAGATGAAGATTGGGAGCCAAGAAATGAATAAACTATTTTTGGCATTTTTTAATATTTAAAATTAAAATTGAATTAAAAATAAAGGAAAGGTCAAACTTCAAAATCACTTCAAATCAACCTTGAAAGGTCCAAGTAATTTATCCTAAGCTCAACAAGGTCAAACAAAGTTTGACAAAAAATTTCAGCATTTTTAAAAGTCATAAACTATTTTTAATCAATTAAAAATGAATAAAAATAACCTAATTGAACTAAAATCTCAAATAAATCTCAAACCAATTTAAAAATTGATGAGAATATTTTTCATAGATCCATCATCATTCAAATAGGTTAGGAAAATATTTTTGTATTTTTTGAATATCAAAAACTATTTAAAATGAATTAAAAATAACCAGAAAAGAGAAAATTCACAAAAAATATCAAATGACAAAATAAAAAATATTAAAAATGAGAAATAGAAACTAGAAATTATTTGGGAAATAATGCAATTGGTCCCATAATTTTTGGATTAAAAATGAAAGAGATATTGATTTTTGAAATAAAATGGAATTTAAGAAAATAAAAACAAAAATTAGAAATTGGAAAAAACAAGAGCCCTTGGATCTGAGCTCATTAATTGAGCTGGCAGATCCAAGGATCCAGAGGCGCGCGTTCATGGTAAGCCACTGTCAATGCAATCACATGGAAACCAAAGAAAAGTCATAACAAGCAATTAGGGGTGGCAAAACGGGGTCGGCTCCGGGGCATGCCCGTTTTGCCCGCACTTTTGTGCGGGGCGGGCCAAGGATTTAGGCCCTTCCCCTCAAATGTGTCCACCCCGCCCCGTCCCGTTTTTTTCGCGGGCTTTCCCCACCCCGCCCTCACTTTTTTGCGGGGCGGGTCTAAGTTTTAGGCCCGCATCCTCAACTATGACCGCCCCGTTTTTTTACGGGCTTTTGCGGGGCGGGCCTAAACGGGGCGGGCATTCCCGTTTGCCACCCCTACAAGCAATGGTCAGGATTCGATCTAGGAAACACATCGAATGGCCAGAATTCAAACTGGCAACAGGCGGCCACCGGAGCCACCTTCTTCTCCGGTGAGCCTCCAGATTCCGGTCAATTTTGCAGGTTTTCAAACCTTAATGAAAATGCGCGATCCTTATACCAAAATGAAGCTGGGGTGATGTACATCACCCCTGTAACCTTGAATCACACTCAAAATTCCTATAAATGGAGAAATCTGAGGTGGAAGATTCAGGTATGCAAAATACAGATCAAGGAAAAGCAAAATTGAAGCTATCACTAGCTTGCCTCTCAAGTGAGGACTTCAGAAAACATTTTGGCCAAGCAAATAGATCACAGAAATGAGAGATTCGAAGAGAATACCAGTTGAAGAGTAAGCTTGATTTCTGGAGAATTGGACTTGATTCTTTGCTTGCTTTACCAAAACAGAAGTTCAATGAGATGAATGATGAAGGTTTAGAAGCATTAGATATAAGAATTCAACCAGATGAAGTTGAAATTTAGATCTGAAAAATTTGAGTGAAAATGAAATTGCTTCTTTAGTGATGGCTATGGAAAGAATTCTGCAGCATTTCAGGTTGAATCAGGCGTCTGAAATGAATGGAATGAGGTCTCTATTTATAGAGGAAGTGGCAAGGAGAATGTGATCAATCTGTGTGCATGGCATGTGGAGCTTCATTGCATGGGCTTGCATGATTATGCACAAGGCCCAAAAACAATGCCAAATGAATTCTGAGCATCAGCCAACTGAAATTGGACGTGTGACTTGCAAGGCAATTGCTTATGTACCAAGATTTCAAGTGAATTCCTCATTTGTACCTAAACATTCATCTCTTCGAAAGTCCCAATGAAAAAATCCAAACATGATCATGTTACTAATGGTTGGAAAGGTCTTGATGTAAGGAACAATTGTTATGTTGGGCAAAAATCCATTTGAAGTGTGGAAATTTATGAAATTTAAGTTTAAAGTGCAAGGTGCATGACATGTCAAGGCAAGGTTTCTAAATCTGGCCAATTTTCAAGTCCCTCTATTTTGATGATTCAAGCCTCAAATGGAAAAACCTCCAACATCAAAGTTGTAGATCTTTTCAAGACAATCAAAATGGATATGGGCACTTGAAGTTGGACTTTTTTGACTTTCAATGCATTTGGTCAAAAAGGACCTATAATGTCTTTCACTATCACATGTATTTCCTTTGAGATTTTGAAATTTTGTTCAACATAACATTTGAAGTAGACATCTTAATCTTTCCAATGCATTTTATCCCATCTCAAAATCATAAAAAACGAAAAAGTTATATCCTGGGGAAGTTGACCCAAAGTTAGGGTTTCAGTCAAAATGACCTATAATGTATTGGAACGGAAGATGGCCTTCCAAGCTTCAAATCAATTTTTGATGAACATTAAAGTTGTGCATATTGTCCTTAAGAAAATTTTTGCTTTTCGAACCATCTCCCTTTGACCAACACATAAAAAGTTAGGTCTCAGTGCATTTCAAAATAGTCAGATGAATTGACTGATCAACTTCTCAAGTCCATGTCTCACGTCTTGATGAATTGATGATTGAGGAAACTCAAATAAGTTCAAATATGCATGAAATGATGAATTAAAGAACTTCCCTTGATTATTTTTGACCATGGGTTGAGGTTGTTTCATGAGCAAGGCATTATGGTGCACAGATGAATTAGGGTTTCCTTGAAGAAAAAGACCTCAAACCCTTTGACTTGATTTGATCAAAATGATGAATTCAGATACTAGGGAGGCATATTTGATGGATCAGAGCTTTGGGGACCATTACCATGCTTGCTATCATCTCCTCTTGACCATGTCTTTGTACCAATGATCTCCTTGAAGCTTTTGACCTTGTGATTGCTCAAGGTACACACAAAAGATGTTAGTGACATATTTTTATGCTTTTGGTTAGTAAACAAAATGAGAAAAGCAATTATATACAATTCAAGCATGCTTGGTGATCTCAAACCACTCACAAGGAGTCTCCCCCAAAGGCAAAGGGAACCAAGATGCTAATGATCCTTGAGGCCATGCAAGATGCAATATTATGGTGCCATGAGGGATCTTAGGGACAAAATAGGGGTCTTACAGATGCCCCTATTTAAGGTCATTCTAACCGGAGAAGTAAAGGTTAAAATCTTCGTCTCGACGGGGTAGAATGGGCTTAAATAATAACAAAGAGATGAATTTTGGTCCCTAAGAGACCTCATGATGCAGATGTATGCATGCAAATAGTACAAACTCTGTGGGGATATGTGTCCATAAAGAAGAAAAGAAATCCGGGGAAATCGGCAATCCATAGGAGTAATACACTCACTAGGGAGATAGAGACTCTGAGGGAGTAAAGGGTGAAAACGCGTGAGCAGGTCACGACTCAAAACTTGGGGAACATAATTCCAAAGGGAGTAAATCCAATGGAAAGACTCGAGCTGAATCGAAGGTGCATGTGCTGGGGAGTGTGCCGACACAACAACATTATCCACAATGGATACTTCGGATAAAAATCCGGACATCAGGTGAGGATGATCCACTAAGGGACCTCGCTGGGGATATCCAAGAAAGGACTCTCCTGGGGAAACAACGGGATGAGGTATTACCGGTTACTGGGTAATAAGCTCAAAGAGACGTATGATTTGAACACCGGTATAAGGGTGAGAGAACAACATGCTCGGGAAGAATGAATATCTAAGACCGGTATAAGGGTGAGAGATATCAATCAACCAAATCATCTGAGGAAGACCTAAAAGGTATATCTCAACTCAGGAAAATCTGACTCCACAGGGGACAAAAGTCATAATAGGGAGCAGAAGGAAGGAACACCAGGGATACCGGTTATTGGGCATATAATAGGTGATCAACCAAAGCATGAATTGGGGAATATTCCCAAGACACTCATCATCCAAAAAGAGGGCAAAAAGAAAACTCGATTAAGGGATGGACATTCGATTCCAAAACAAGGATACGAATCTTACTCAACTGGGGAAGAACAAAAAGCTTCGACCAAAGAGTGCATGAGATATATTATCTATTACCGTCAAAATGTAGATAATACACTCGCATGGAAGATTATCCACAACCGGTTACTGGGTTAATAAAGGACAAATCGACCGGAAATGAGAAAGGCATCGGGATACCAAAACTAGGTATATAATGATGACCGATCAAGGGGAGAAACAAACATTACCGGCAACCGGTAAATGAAAGAGGACTTGTTGGGGATAAATTGTCTAATCAGGGCCATTATCCAAGAGAAAGGAATATCATCACCGCATATTGGATAATGATAACCATCAAGGAGGGGATTACATCTACCGGATACTGGGTAGAAAACCACGGAAAAGTAACCGTCATCCACTTAGGATGAACAAAAAGGTTAACTCTGCAAAGGGGAGAAAATAGGGTTTATAACTACCAGTATAAGGGTAGTAAACCGCAGACTCCACCGGGGATAAGATGAATGATTACTGGTTACTGAGCAATTATTTATTTATACCACGGGGAAGCACAAGAAACAGCCACAAAAGGCCAATTTAGGATCAAACCAAAGAGGCAAATTGAATCAAGACTCGTCCTAATGAGGATATAACTCAATAGGGGAACCCATCCCAATATATGTGTTGGGAGGAAGCGAAAACAACCGTCGTCCACGAGGATATAACTCAGTGGGGAATGCGGAAGGAAAGATAAACACTTTCTGCTTAAGGGGCTAACTCTCTATATTGAGGGATCAGACGCCGATATCTTGCTTGGGAAACGTATTACCAACTAGCAGAGGAATAACAAACAAAGATATATGGCAAAAATGTAATATGAATGTCTGAATGTTTGAAAATGTATATGCACACATGCGTGGTTTATGTTTGATGAATGCTGATAGACAGACGTTTCTAACACAAACAGCTCCAAGGAGTACAAACATCCGGTACTACATCTCAAGAGAGAAAGCCAGATCACCAGAGAGTATCCAATCTACCGGGAATCAGAGATACCAGAAAGCAAAGACCTCCGCAGGGGATGAATCATCAGTCACAACTGGGGAAAGATTTTATTGCACAGGTAGAATCTGCCACACAAGCAATTTTACTGACGAATTCATCTGAGGAGGTAAAGGGAATCTGAGGATCAACCACCAAGTACCGTACCCACCAAAGAAATCACATCTGCTGAGGAGGAAAGGTTGCTAACCCGCTGAAGGGGAGAGTGGTGAATATCTTCACAAGCATACCACTCAGGGCTTCGGAGGAAGAAAATACAGTCATGCCAGGAATATGAACAAATGTCTTACCCTATTGGAGACCATACCATCCTTGGGAGAGCACTGAGGATCTCCTAAGTATCCTTTCGTCATTGTGAATGTTCACCTTGTTTAAAAACAAGTTATGAAAAATTCATTTTTTCAAAACAATGATATTTTCTCAATTAAAATCATGTGAAACGTTTATTGAATAGAAACAAATGAGAGTGCAAATAATTGGATAAAAGGCTCAAATTTATTTGATGGAATAGTAGTCTGCAAATGGCAGGACTCCATAGATCTATACAAGTTTGAAATTGGTGATATATATTGGAAAAGGGCTGCATTGAACATAATGACCATTTCTCCACCAATTCTGAATTCGATGTATTTGAAGTTTCGGTTGATGACGAATAGACAAGAATCTCTGACGGATGAAAGTTGTAGAACAAAGTCTTGTCAGGATGCAGTTACTTGCCAAATCCCTAATTTTTGCCTAGATTGCCCCAGGGTGAGGTACTCAATCTAGCTGGATACAAATATTCATTTTTTCATGTCTCTAACTTTTGCCTGGACCGTCCTTTCGGGTTTTCAATCCACCGAGACGCTCATTTTTGCCTAAGCCGCCCTTTCGGGTTTTCAACTTAGCGAGCCATTCTGTTTTTATTTTTAGGCGAAGTATTTCTTGACTGCATCTGAGTTCACAAGACGAGTGAAATCCTCCCCATCCATAGTTGTAAGTATCAACGCACTGCCTGAAAAGGCTCTCTTAACAACATATGGACCTTCATAGTGTGGAGTCCACTTGCCCCTGGAATTGGGCGCGAAAGACAAGACTTTCTTGAGCACAAGGTCACCTTCTTAGAACACACGAGGCTTGACCTTCTTATCAAAAGCTTTCTTCATTCTTTGCTGATATAACTGACTGTGGCACATGGCAGTCAATCTCTTCTCTTCTATCAAATTCCGTTGGTCATTACGACTATGAACCCATTCAGCATTAGTCAACTTGGCCTCCATCAATACTCTCATTGATGGGATCTCCACCTCTACTGGGAGTACAGCCTCCATGCCATAAACAAGAGAGAAAGGGGTTGCCCCTGTTGAAGTGCGGACAGACGTACGATATCCATGTAAAGCAAATGGCAACATCCCATGCCAATCCTTATACATGACAACCATCTTCTAGATAATCTTCTTGATATTCTTATTAGCAGCTTCAACAGCCCCATTCATCTTGGGTCTATAAGGCGAAGAATTATGATGCGTGATCTTGAACTCACTACACAGCTCTTTCATCATTTTGTTGTTCAAGTTAGATCCATTATCAGTAATGATCTTATCTGGCACACCATAACGGCATATGAGTTGATTCTTGATAAACTTCACGACCACCTGCCTGGTCACATTTGCATATGATGCCGCCTCAACCCACTTGGTGTAGTAATCAATTGCTACAAAAGTAAATCTATGCCCGTTGGACGCTTTGGGCGCTATCATGCCAATCATGTCAATTCCCCACATGGAGAAAGGCCAAGGTGATGAAATCACATTCAGAAGTGTCGAAGGAATATGAATCTTATCCGCGTAAATCTGACACTTATGACATTTCTTCACGTATTTTCAGCAGTCAGACTCCATTGTCAGCCAATAGTAGCCTGCCCTCAACATCTTTCTAGCCATGGCATGTCCATTGGAATGAGTACCAAATGAACCTTCATGGACCTCAGTCATCAATAGGTCTGCTTCGTGTCTATCCACGCATCTGAGCAGAACCATGTCAAAATTTCTCTTATAAAGCACTTCGCCATTGAGGTAGAAACTGCCTGACAATCTCCTCAAAGTCTTCCTATCTTTCACAGATGCCCCAGGCGGGTAAGCCTGGTTCTGAAGGAAACACTTGATGTCATAATACCATGGCTTATCATCTTTCGCTTCTTCTACTGCAAATACATGAGCTGGTCTGTCTAAGCGCATCACAGTGATATTGGGGACTTCATTCCAAAGTTTTACCACAATCATCGAAGCTAACGTAGCAAGAGCATCTGCCATCCGATTCTCATCTCGAGGAATATGATAGAAGTCAACCTCAGTAAAGAACGTTTAAATCCTCCTCGCATAATCTCTATATGGAATGAGACCAGGCTGATTCGTTTCCCATTCACCCTTAATCTGATTAACGACGAGGGCCGAATCACCATATACATCAAGATGCTTAACCCTTAGATCAATACATTCCTCCAATCCCATAATGTAGGCCTCATACTCAGCCATATTATTTGTGCATTTGAAAGTTAGCCTTGCTGTAAAAGGAATATGTGTGCCCTGAGGAGTAATAATCACTGCCCCAATACCATTTCCATACTGATTTACAGCGCCATCAAACACCATACTCCATCTGGAACCAGGCTCTGGCCCTTCGTCGAGTGTAGGCTCATCGCAATCTTTCATTTTCAAATACAGAATCTCCTCATCCGGGAAGTCATACTGAACTGATTGATAATCCTTGATCGGCTGATGTGCCATGTGGTCAGCCAAGATACTACCTTTAACAGCCTTCTGAGCTCGATACTCAATATCATACTCAGATAACAACATCTGCCAACGGGTAATCCTCCATGTTAAAGCAGGTTTCTCGAAGATATACTTGATTGGATCCATTATGGATATCAACCAAGTCGTATGATGTATCATATACTGGCGTAAGCGCTTAGCAGCCCAAGCCAACGCACGGCATGTCTTTTCAAGCATCGAGTATCGAGACTCACAATCGGTGAACTTCTTGCTTAAGTAGTAAATAGCATATTCTTTCTTTCCTGATTCGTCTTGCTGACCAAGGACACAACCCATTGAGTCTTCAAGAACAGTCAGATACATGATCAAAGGCCTTCCTTCCATGAGCGGAGACAGGATCGGCGGTTTAGACAGATACTCTTTAATACTGTCGAAGGCTTTCTGGAAATCCTCGGTCCAATCATGGGACTGATCTTTCCGGAGGAGTTTGAATATCAACGCACATGTGGCAGTCATGTGGGATATGAATCTGGAAATATAATTCAAGCGGCCAAGAAAACCTCGAACTTGCTTCTCGGTTTTGGGCGCAGGCATCTCTTGTATTGCTTTGACCTTTGCAGGATAAACCTCAATACCTCTTTCACTAACAATGAAGTCCAATAACTTTCCAGAACGGACTCCAAATGTACACTTGTTGGGATTCAGATGAAGCTTGTACTTCCTCAAACGCTGAAAAAGCTTCAACAAGTTCTCTACATGTTCAACTTTTGTCCTTGACTTAGCAATCATATCGTCAACATATATCTCGATCTCCTTGTGCATCATATCATGAAACAAGGTGGTCATAGCTCGTTGATACGTGGCTCCGGCGTTCTTCAAACCGAAGGGCATCACTCGATAACAGAATGTTCCCCAAGGTGTGATGAATGCCGTCTTCTCCATATCCTCGGGTGCCATCTTGATCTGGTTATATCCGGAAAATCCATCCATAAATGAGAAGACCTTGAATTTAGCTATATTGTCTACCAACATGTCAATGTGTGGTAGAGGAAAATCATCTTTCGGACTAGCTTTATTCAAGTCTCTATAGTCCACACACATCCGGACTTTTCCGTCTTTCTTAGGCACGGGCACAATATTGGCCACCCATTGAGGATATGTAGAAGTCACCAGAAACCCTGCATCAATTTGCTTCTGAACTTCCTCTTTGATCTTCACTGCCATATCAGGATGAGTTCTTATGAGCTTCTGCTTCACAGGCACGCACTCAGGTTTCAAACGTAGGAAATGTTGTACAATATCGGTATCCAAACCTGGCATGTCTTCATATGACCATGCAAAGACGTCGACATATTCTTGTAGCAACTCAATCAACCCCTTCTTAACAGATTCTTCCAGGAGTGCCCCAATCTTCACTTCACGAACACAATCCTCAGACCCAAAGTTGATTGTTTCCAGATTCTCGAGATGCGGCTGAATGATCTTCTCTTCATGCTCAAGCAGACGGGTAATCTCATCAGGAATCTCTTCAACATTATCTTCTTCTACCTCAAATACAGGGAACTCAAAATTGGGAGATGGTGTTGGATCATTATGTTCAATGGGTTTGATCAACCTGCATAATGATTTTGGATATGAAAGGCTTTTAGAAATCAAACAAGGCAAATCATTATGCAGATGAAAAGATTGATTTTATTTTGTTTCTTTTTAGGTTTTATGTGATCGCCAATTTGATGCAAAAAGCGAAAAGGGAAAATAATTGGAAAAACAAACATTTAACATGAATTTATTGAATGAAAATATCATGGTATTAATGCGCCAACAATGTCATCACTCCTCCTTTTGGCATGGGAGAAGGGTTTTTAAACAAAGTGATCATTACGTTGACTTATGGATAAGAGTTGGAATATCCACAGCGACCCAATTGTTGCAGACCCCTCCAAGGATGATGAAATTGCCAGAATCCTCTGTATCTTCTTCCAAGACAGCAGCAGCTTCTTCATCCTGACCGGTGTGAATAAATCCACCACTCTTGAATAATCCTTCCTTGTTGAAAACCCCAGAAGAAAAGCCTATGCCAGCCCGAGACTTATTGTCTTCTAGCTCAATCATTTTTCCTAAACCAGCAGTTGCACCACACTCAATGGCCAACTTTGCATCTCTATAGGAAGTAAATGAAGGAGCTCTCTTCTCAATAGGCTCAGCAATAGATAAAGCATGGAAAGGAGTTCCAACTTCATCCTCAGCATCTATATATGAGAAGGAAGACAAATGGTTAACCAGGAGAGCCTTTTCTCCCCCTACCACCACCAACTTCTTGTTCTTCACAAACTTCAGTTTCTGGTGTAGGGTGGATGTCACGGCGCCTGCCTCGTGAATCCATGGTCTGCCTAAGAGACAGCTATACGATGTGTGAATATCCATAACCTGGAAGGTAATTTGGAAATCACTTGGTCCAATCTTGATTGGGAGATCAACTTCCCCAATCACAGTTTTACGCGACCCATCGAAAGCTTTCACAACAATTCCACTCTGCCTCATGGGAGGCCCTTGATATGACAGTTTCGAGAGAGTGGTTTTTGGCAATACATTCAGTGATGACCCAGTGTCTACCAGCACGTTGGACATGGTGTCGTCTTTGCAATTCATAGATATGTGTAAAGCTAAGTTGTGGTCTCTTCCCTCCTCAGAGAGATCAGGGTCACAGAAACTCAAATTGTTACAAGCAGTAATGTTTGCAACAATGCTATCGAATTGTTCTATCGTGACACCATGATCTACATATGCCACATCCAAAACCTTTTGTAGAGCCTCTCGGTGTGGTTCTGAATTCAAAAGTAATTATAACACTGATATTTTGGATGGCGTTTGTAGAAGCTGGTCTACAACATTGTATTCACTTCTCTTGATGAGCCTCAGCATCTCATCACAATCTTCTTTCATATTGCCGCTTGGGCCAACAGAAGTAGGAGTTATCAATGTAGAGGAGGGCTTAACAACAGGTGCCTGATTCGGGGTGCTCACAGCATTCCCAATTGGGCGTTCATCAAAACCAGCATCAGCCTGGGGCTTGGGAGGTGTTGAAAACACACGACCGCTGTGGGTCAAACCACTAACATTCGCGATGTTAACAACAGAGGAAGATGGTAAGGACACTTCTTTCCCATCTTCTACAGCAACAGCGTTGTAACGAAAAGGAATTGCTTTTTCGGAAGAGTACGGTACTGGACCGGCGGGCTTAATGATAAGAACAGGAGAAGCCTTCTGCTTGCTACCATCATACTTGATGATAACAGGCTCGGGAATCCGGAATACTGGGGAAATTACGTTGACCTCAGGCTCATCTTCGTCAGCATTCCTATTCTGAAGAATCTCAATGACTCCTTCATCCAGCATTTCCTAAATATCCTTGCGCACCTGGCGACAACCCAATCAGTTAACAGAGCATAATCGACATCTATCATGGTCATGCTCATAATGACTGTAATCACATAGCAAACGATGCATTTCGACAAGAGACTGTCGAATATGACTGACATATTTGACTTTGTACTCGCCAGGGCAGCCCTCGACCATATTAACAGATTTCTCATGCTCGGGCAATGGGTTCTTCTTCACGTTAGGACCTACGTCCTCGAAACACAGAATGCCACACCTCACAAGGTCTTGAACCTTGGTCTTCAAAGGGTAACAATTCTCCACGTCGTGGCCGGGAGCACCAGAATGATAGACGCAATGTAATTCAGGCTTGTACCACCACTGGGGGTTAGCAGGTATAGCCGGTGGGTCTCTCGGAGTAATCAAATTCCTCTCTATCAAAGAGGGATATAATTTTGCATACGTCATTGGAATAGGATCGAAAGTGACCCTTTTCCTCTCGTAACTCGTGCTGGTTTGATTACTGTTTCGAGGCTGGTAGGCCTGCTGTTGCGGTCGATGCTGTTGTTGCTGATATTGCAGATGTGGTTGCTGATGTGGTTGCTGATTGTTGCTGTGTTGCTGATACTGTTGATTGTCTCTTAAAACAGGTGCTATATGAGCCACCTGGTGCTGGTTACCGACGGGACGCACGGTCTTCCTCCTCACAGAGGGTCTTCTTGGTTTCATATGGGAGGTCACAACATGTACCTCTCCATCTTTCTTCTTTGCAAACGCCCCATAACGTTTGGCAGAAGAGCCTTCTTCTCTGGTTAAACGTCCTTCTCTGACCCCTTCTTCTAAACGCATCCCCATATTCACCATCTCTGTGAAGTCAGAAGGAGCGCTAGCGATCATTCGCTCATAATAGATTGAACTCAAGGTCTTCAGAAAGATCTTGGTCATTTCCTTCTCTTCTAGCGGAGGCACGATCTGTGCTGCCAACTCTCGCCACCTCTGGGCGTACTCTTTAAATGTTTCCTTGTCCTTCTGGGACATGGCCCTCAATTGATCCCTATCGGGAGCCATATCCATATTATACTTGTACTGCTTGACGAAGGCCTCGCCAAGGTCGTTGAAGGATCGGATGTTCACACCGCCTAAACCCATATACCAACGCAGGGCGGCACCGGACAGACTGTCCTGAAAGTAGTGGATGAGTAACTGATCGTCGTTGGTCTGAGTTGACATCTTCCTGGCATACATGACCAGGTGGCTGCGAGGGCAAGTATTTCCCTTGTATTTTTCAAAGTCAGGGACCTTGAATTTCACAGGGATCTTCACGTTGGGGACCAAACACAGTTCGGCAGCAGACTTGCCAAAAAGATCCTTCCCTCTAAGAGTTTTCAATTCCTTGCGGAGCTCAAGAAATTGATCATTCATAGCGTCCATCTTCTCATAGACATCTGGGCCCTCAGACGGCTCAAAATGATAGATGGTGTCGTCTACTCTGGGTATAGTATGCACGACAGAAGGAGGAACAGCAAGGACCGGGCTAGATGCCGGCATAGAAGCAAAGGTTGGAGCAGGACCCTCAGGCATAAAATTGGGAGGCATCCCCCACGGGAATCCGGCTGGCATGGCCGCTGGAGCAAAATGTGCACTGGCTGCAGGCATAGTTGAGGAGACAATCTTAGAGATGACTGTCCTCTGAGGAGGAGTTGAAGGTGTCGGAGAGGACTGGCTCTGAGCAGCTAAGAATGATTCCATCAAAGCGCTTAATTTGGCCACTTCCTCTTTCAGCTCGCGGTTCTCTTGTTCCAGATGATCCATCAGTCTTGAAATGTTTGCTCTGGTGTAGTACCAGTGAGTAAGCTTGTCTTCAAAATAAATGAAGAACACAGAGTTAGACCACAGGACAAGTCGGGAACAAAACTTGCTTATGCACATGATGCATGCAATGCTTGTGCATATGATTTGTTTTTATTTCAAAGGAACTCTAGGGTTTTATTTGCAAATTTTGGAAATATTAAACATTTATCACATATAGAAATATCTCATAAAATAATATCAGGGAAAAGAAGTACATCATTTTCAATCATATACAAGAGAAAAGGAAAATAATCATCCTATGGATCCCTAGAAACAATCATCTAAAGCTCGGGACACAGGAAGATAGGATGCACGAAGTCTCTTTACCTCCCTCTCGTAGGCTGCCTCCATATCCGCCTTCTCTTTGGCGAGTCGGTCGTACTTCCTCTTCCAAAACTTGGAAGACTGAGGAAGTAGAGAAGTCCATGCATCATCAGGATCGTCAATAACCTGATGTTCGAGGATCTCTATCAAAGCATCCTTCTCTCTGATCTGCTGAAGCAACTCTTCGCGTTCACGGATCCAAGCACGTGAACGGTCTTCGTCTCTCAACTCCTCTACTCCTTGGTCAGGGAGGGTTGAAGGCCAAACCATAACCAAAGGTGTAGGTCTCGGATACTTGTAAGGCATGAGATACTCAGAAGCTCTCTTCTTAACCCAAGCAGTGTAAGACCCCATAGCGACACAATTCTTAGGACCCAACTCCTTCTTTCCTTTCCTATGAATCTTGCGCCAAGCGCGGACCATTCTGCCCTTCAAGCCTTGGGGATCTTTACCCTCTTGAAAGAACACACCCTCTAACAGAATGTTATTTGGTTTATCCTTTAGGGGGAACCCAAGTTGACGACGTGCTAAAACAGGGTTGTAGTTAATCCCACCACATGTACCAAGAAGAGGCACATTGGAGAATTCACCACAAGAGTCAATAATCTGCACACCATCATGCACACGGTTATACCAAGAGATATCATCATTAGTGAGAGACATGAGTCTCGTGGACCACCGTAGACATCCCTTGTTCTCCTTGAAGGCGACCGTCTGCGGTAAGTGAGAAATAAACCACTTATACAACAGAGGCAAACAACACACAATGGCGCCACCACCCTTTGCATTCCTCATATGCAAAGAGAAATAGGTATCACCCAATAGAGTCGGAACGAGATTAAGAGTAGAAAAGATCATAATAGCGTTCATATCTACAAACTTGTCGATGTTGGGGAACAATACCAATCCCTAGATGAGAAGTACAAATATGGCTTCAAAGGCATCCTCACTCATGGCCTTCCCATAGATAGTATCTTGAGCAATGAGGAACTCAGAAGGGAGACCTTGAATTCCACCTTTGGTAGTCATATGAGCACCAACCAGAGGTTCATCTATGTGCAACATGTCAGCTATCTCTTGAGAAGTAGGAATACTCTCTAAGCCACTGAACGGCAACTGGTCGAGAATAGGTATACCCACAAGATAGGCATACTCCTCAAGTGTAGGCAAAAGCTGGAAATCCGGAAACGTGAAGTAACGGTACAAAGGATAATAAAACTGCACCAATACACTCATCAACCCTTCATCCACCTGAGTAGTCAGAAGAGGAAGAAGCTTCCCAAAACGAGCTTTGAAACCCAAAGGATCTAATACATAGGATGTCAGATTCCTTAACTCTTTCAAATCTGGTTGTCTGAAGCTGTACTTCTTTGTGTTCCTTCTTTGTCTTTCCATGTCTGAAAATTTTGCAAATAAACCCCTTAAGTCCCTTGAAAATTTTCTTCATTATTGATGATATGGATGCAAATGGATGCATGAATGCATGAATGCAACAATCACACTCAAGGATCAAGCAAAGCACACCAAAAAGGTCATGGGGTGGATCATGTTATCCTTAATACCAATCATCCTTTTTGGTGGATTATGGTTTACACCTTATCAACACCCAAGTTCCATTGATATTAAGGATACATGAACGGATCAACCATGAATCAAGGGTTTGTTGCAAGTCACGAGCATGGGGTTCAGGTTAAGAACCACCCAAAGGGCGTGTACTAGGGTTTAAACCTGCCAAACATGTTCTACAAGAGGTTCCCATAGTCATCATCTCATCTTTCGGATATTATCGGAGAAACGACTACTCGTATTCCAAAAATATTCTCAAGAGAGACTCTTAGAAGTGTAGTATCGCGTAACAATCGTATCAAATATTACACTTGAACGACTTTCGCACTACATCCTAAAAATAGGCCAAGATGGGCTTGGTAAACTAAAGTCCTTGGCTTCTAAGGTCTATATTGGAAAGAGTAATGTCTAACCACAACTTACTTGTGTGACATTATTGATCCCAACATGACCTCCACCAAGTGAATGGACTTGCAAGTCAACTTGCTAAGGAATAACTCCACACAAGTCAACAAGACTACGCAATTCCCCTATCCTAATTGCACTCGAGTCCGGGTATAGAACTCATCTCACAAAGATCACCAAGCATACAAGGAATTAATATCAAGAAAATCAATCATTACATACAATACAGTAATCCCAAATTGCACAAAAATATGTCACAAAACAAATACAATACAACAAGCCTGAAAAGTTGGCAAAACCCACTAGGCAAAGGTCCCCAGCAGATTCGCCACTTTTCTGTAGCGGGGTATTCGTTACCATTAGAGATATTGACTAAATCCAAGGTAAATCATACAAGTCGAGTCGCCACCGCACTTCTATTTATCCAAAGGAATGGTTAGAAAGCGAACAAAAAACTAGTAAAAGAAACAGAGATCTGGGTAAGGGGGTTAGTTATGCAATGGGAAGGTGTTAGGCACCCAAAACATCCTAGGTACTCCTAGGGAGCCCTTTTCACACTTGTTGCAAAGGTTGTTGTTTTTGTGAGAAACTTTGTTTGTGTAAACATGATTGAAGAGATGAGAGGAGAATATACAAGTTGTTTACATTTTGTATTTGGATGGATAAACCCATTATAAAAATATTAGGATCAAAACCTCGTAGTTCAGGGTAAAAATCTCAAAACAAGTTGGTGAATTGATTGGTCCAAAAGCCTTAAGGTCTATTGTTATCAAAGGGAGAAAACTCAACCAAACCACAAATCCACCATGCGAGGATAGCTTCAACATGCTAGTGAGGGGTTAACCCTATAATAAGAATGAAGACTTATTGTCCATCACTAAGGATATAGGTGAGTATTATATCTACCACAAGGATAACTCAAACTTAATAGCTAAAGGTTATGAAAGATTTCGATTAAGAAGGTGGCCATTGGAACCACACAAAAAAACACATTTTGAATGGGTTATATTTACCAATTAGAAGTATATGCAAAAAACTGTCAAAGTTGACTTAAGGATTTAATTCAAAATAAGTATTGTAAAAAGGAAAGTTTGAAAATCGAAAGCATAAGGCTTAGGTTTCTATGTTTGAAAACAATAGTTAAATGTTTGCACAAAAGTTTTGGCTTGGGTTAGAGTGGAGAGAAGAAGAAGAAGGGCTAAGTCCTAAGGAAAACAGAAAGAGAAGGGATGAAGAATCAAAACCACAATGGAGTCCCTCTCTTGAGATCATATTGATGATCCAAGTAGCTCCCATCCTTTGGAATAAGCAACCACAAAGTATAAGCAATCAAACAAGTCTCTCAAAAGATCCTCAATGTATCTTGTATCTTCCACTTGGATGAACATGGCAATGGTGCTCCAATTAAGCTCAAATGGAAACCCCTAGCACAAAAGCACACACATCAAAAGTTTCATGAAGTAAACAAGAATGGACAAGAGTAAGTTTAGAGATTTGGTCCTTCTAATCCATCTTCATCATTAAGATCCTTTTACTCCAATTTTGCATAAGGAAGGTCCTAGAATCTAAGTCCAATTCTCCATTTCTTTGCATAGGTAAAGTCCTAGAAACTAAGTCCATTTCTTTGCATTTGGTCCATAACAATCAAAACAAAAACACAAGCACAATAATATATACACAATTATGTGCTCAAGTGAGCAAAAGGCAAATGGCATTAACATAAACATGTGCTCAAATGAGCAAAGAGAAAAGCAAATGGATAATATGTGCAAGAATAGTAAATTGCATAAAAGTAAATTGCATAAAGTAAATGTTAATTGTCAATAGTTAGTGTTAGTGGTTAGTGTGCCATAAGGAAAATTTAGCGCTATGTTAAGCAATCGTAATTGGACTTATGTAGAAGTCACAACTATCTGAGGCTGGTCAATACTAATATAGGCAACAAAACAAGTTAGAAGTCTTGATTAGAGAACCAAGTTCCAATAACTTGCCATGCCAAAAAGAAAATGAGAATTGATCTTGTATTGGTTTAAGCCTTTTGCATGATTTAGAAGAC
Source organism: Lathyrus oleraceus (assembly GCF_024323335.1). Lineage (NCBI taxonomy): Eukaryota > Viridiplantae > Streptophyta > Magnoliopsida > Fabales > Fabaceae > Lathyrus > Lathyrus oleraceus. The sequence goes on along the minus strand of NC_066580.1, from coordinate 62,379,783 downwards.
AACCTATCCTTAATGCAGAGCCATTCACTTGATCAATTGATCAAGATGAATTAGATTTGAATCAAGGAAGATTAAATCTCCCTAACCAATGCTAACTTATCAACCTTCAACTCATTGATCAAGAAGAAAAGAAGTAGAAGAAGAAGAAGGAGAAGATGGATAAGAGAAATGGAAATGGCAAAATTAAAGTGCATTAAATGAAATACAATGTGCCAATCCCCATATATGTTGACCAATAACATTGAAAGTCAAGGTCAAACAATCAAAAACATAAGTGGGATGAAGATTGAGAGCCAAGAAATGAATAAACTATTTTTGGCATTTTTTAATATTTGAAATTAAACTTGAATTAAGAATAAAGGAAAGGTCAAATTTCAAAATCACTTCAAATCAACCTTGAAAGGTCCAAGTAACTTATCCTAAGCTCAACAAGGTCAAACAAAGTTTGACAAAAAATTTCAGCATTTTTAAAAGTCAGAAACTATTTTTAATCAATTAAAAATGAATAAAATTAACCTAATTGAACTAAAATCTGAAATAAATCCCAATCCAATTTAAAAATTGATGAGAATATTTTTCATAGATCCATCATCATTCAAATAGGTTAGGAAAATATTTTTGTATTTTTTGAATATCAAAAACTATTTAAAATGAATTAAAAATAACCAGAAAAGAGAAAATTCACAAAAAATATCAAATGACAAAATAAAAAAATATTAAATATCAGAAATAGAAACTAGAAATTATTTGGGAAATAATGCAATTGGTCCCATAATTTTTGGATTAAAAATGAAAGAGATATTGATTTTTGAAATAAAATGGAATTTAAGAAAATAAAATCAGAAATTAGAAATTGGAAAAAACGAGAGCCCTTGGACCTGAACTCATTAATTGAGCTGGCAGATCCAAGGATCCAGAGGCGCGCGCTCATGGTAAGCCACGGTCAATGCAATCACATGGAAACCAAAGAAAAGTCATAACAAGCAACGGTCAGGATTCGATTTGGGAAACACATCCAATGTCCAGAGTTCAAACTGGCAACAGGCGGCCACCGGAGCCACCTTCTTCTCCGGTGAGCCTCCAGATTCCGGTCAATTTTGCAGGTTTTCAAACCTTAATGAAAATGCGCGATCCTTACACCAAAATGAAGCTGGGGTGATGTACATCACCCCTGTAACCTTGAATCACACTCAAAATTCCTATAAATGGAGAAATCTGAGGTGGAAGATATAGGTATGCAAAATGCAGATCAAGGAAAACCTAAATTGAAGCTACCACTAGCTTGCCTCTCAAGTGAGGACTTCAGAAAACATTTTGGCCAAGCAAATAGATCACAAAAATGAGAGATTCGAAGAGAATACCAGTTGAAGAGTAAGCTTGATTTTTGGAGAATTGGACTTGATTCTTTGCTTGCTTTACCAAAACAGAAGTTCAATGAGATGAATGATGAAGGTTTAGAAGCATTAGATCAAAGAATTCAACCAGATGAAATTGAACTTTAGATCTGAAAAATTTGAGTGAAAATGAAATTGCTTCTTTAGTGATGGCTATGGAAAGAATTCTGCAGCATTTCAGGTTGAATCAGGCGTCTGAAATGAATGGAATGAGGTCTCTATTTATAGAGGAAGTGGCAAAGAGAATGTGATCAATCCGTGTGCATGGCATGTGGAGCTTCATTGCATGGGCTTGCATGATCATGCACAAGGCCCAAAAACAATGCCAAATGAATTATGAGCATCAGCCAACTGAAATTGGACGTGTGACTTGCAAGGAAATTGCTTATGTACCAAGATTTCAAGTGAATTCCTCATTCGTACCTAAACATTCATCTCTTCGAAAGTCCCAATGAAGAAATCCAAACATGATCATGTGAGTAATGGTTGGAAAGGTCTTGATATAAGGAACAATTGTTATTTTGGGAAAAAATCCATTTGAAGTGTGGAAATTTATGAAATTTGAGTTTAAGGTGCAAGGTGCATGACATGTCAAGGCAAGGTTTCTAAAATTGGCCAATTTTCAAGCCCCTCTGTTTCGATGATGCAAGCCTCAAATGGAAAAACCTCCAAAATAAAAGTTGTATATCTTTTCAAGAAAATTAAAATGGACTTAACTTTTGCATCATTTGGATTTTTGATGAAAGAGTTATGGGCACTTGAAGTTGGACTTTTTTGACTTTCAATGCATTTGGTCAAAAAGGACCTATAATGTCTTGCATTATCACATGTATTTCCTTTGAGATTTTGAAATTTTGTTCAACATAACATTTGAAGTAGACATCTTAATATTTCCAATTAACTTGATCCCATCTCAAAATCATAAAAAATGAATGAGTTATGTCCTTGGGGAGTTGACCCAAAGTTAGGGTTTCAATCAAAATGACCTATAATGTATTGGAATGGAAGATGGCCTTCCAAGCTTCAAATCAATTTTTGATGAACATGAAAGTTGTTCATATTGTCCTTAAGAACATCTTTTATTTTGTAAACATCTCCCTTTGAGAAACACATAAAAAGTTAGGTCTCAGTGCATTTCAAAATAGTCAGATGAATTGACTGATCAACTTCTCAAGTCCATGTCTCATATCTTGATGAATTAATGATTGAGGATACTCAAATAAGTTCAAATATGCATGAAATGATGAATTAAAGAACTTCCCTTGATTATTTTTGACCATGGGCTGAGGTTGCTTCATGAGCAAGGCATTGTGGTGCACAGATGAATTAGGGTTTCCTTGAAGAACAAGACCTCAAACCCTTTGACTTGCTTTGATCAAAATGATGAATTGAGATACTAGGGAGGCATATTTGATGGATGAGAGCTTTGGGGACCATTACCATGCTTGCTATCATCTCCTCTTGACCATGTCTTTGTACCAATGATCTCCTTGAAGCTTTGGACCTTGTGATTGCTCAAGCTACACACAAAAGATGTTAGTGACATATTTTTGTGCTTTTGGTTAGTAAACAAAATGAGAAAAACAATGATATACAATTCAAGCATGCTTGGTGATCTCAAACCACTCACAAGGAGTCTCCCCCAAAGGCAAAGGGAACCAAGATGCTAATGATCTTTGAGGCCATGCAAGATGCAATATTATGGTGCCATGAGGGATCTTAGGGACAAAATTGGGGTCTTACAGTGGAATCGGGCGATTCACCAGAAGTGGTAGACTATTCTCACCACCGGTTACCCAACTTGATAGTGCTGACGCCGCGGCGAAGGCCAAAGGCAAGCAAGTTGTGAATGAGGGTACCTCTGCACCACAGGCTGGCTCTGAGCCTGCTTTTGCGAAGGATGTGGATGAACTTTTGAGAATTATAAAGAAAAGCGATTACAAGGTAATTGATCAGTTGATTCAGACGCCATCCAAGATATCTATTCTCTCACTCCTGTTGTGTTCGGAGGCACACAGGGAGGCACTCCTGAAGGTCCTTAATGCTGCATATGTGCCTCAGGAGATCTCAGTGAACCAACTAGAAGGGATCGTTGCAAATGTTCATACAAGCAACGGGTTGGGTTTTACTGATTCTGACTTGACGCCAGTTGGACGCGATCATAACAAGGCTTTGTACATCTCGGTAGAGTGTAAAGACACTGTGTTATCCCATGTTCTAGTGGATACAGGTTCCTCTCTCAATGTACTACCCAAGAGAGCCCTGTCAAGGTTAGATGTAGAAGGTTTGATCTTGAAGCCTTCCGATCTTGTGGTAAGATCCTTCGATGGTTCTAAGAGGTCGGTGTTCGGAGAGGTAGAATTGCCAATTCAGATTGGATCACAAACCTTTAACACCGTATTCTATGTGATGGATATCATTCCTTCGTATAACTGCTTGATGGGTCATCCTTGGATCCACAATGCTGGGGCAGTATCCTCAACCTTGCATCAGAAGATCAAGTTCCCGGTCAATGGAAGAATTATCACTGTCTGTGGTGAGGAGGATATTCTGGTCAGTAACCTGTCTACATTCAAGTATGTAGAGGTAGAAGGTGAGATTCATGAGACCCTGTGTCAGGCCTTTGAGGCAGTTCAAGTCAAGGATGCAGCTTCAGTGGAAGAGGTTGAAGCAGGTGCCTCTTTGTCGTCCTTCAAGCAGGCACAGGCCTTGGTAAATTCAGGTGTTGCTCCCGGTTGGGGACGTCTGGTGGATTTACCTATAAAGGAAGACAAGTTTGGGATTGGGTATCAGCCGACATTGACTTCTACAACTTCAACACCTCAGACTCGTCAGGGGCCGATTACTTTCTCCAGTGCTAGCATCATTCAGTACGGCCAGGTCTCTGCAATCAACAAAGAAGATGGGGATAGTGATTGCGACATTGACAACTGGGTGCGTCCAACGGTCCCGGGTGAAGTTCTCCGCAACTGGTCTTCTAAAGAGATTATCCAAGTCACTCTTCTTAAAGAGTAATTTTCTTTGTTTACTCATGCATATCCAAGTCTTACGTTCCACCCAGGGCGTGATGACTCATTGTAGGGCTCATCTATGTGGATACCTGCATTTTTTTATCATAAATAAAGGACGTCTTTTTGCATTCAAATATTTTGTTCACTGTCTTTCTATTTTTGCAGTTTTCAAAAATCAAAAATATAAAAAAAAATATATATACATTTGGCAATGTTTTTTTTAGTTTCCACTTCTTGTTCACACTCATAAGCACATACCATCACTCATGCAGATGCACGTCACCGGATCCTATTGATAACAGTTCTGCTATGGCTCGCTTCGACTTTGAAAATCCAATCTTTCCAGCTAAAGAAGAGGGTGATGAAGACTGTGAACTCCCTGAAGAACTTGCCAGGTTATTAAAACAGGAGGAAAGGGTCATTCAACCGCATCAAGAGTCTGTTGAAGTGATTAATGTCGGCACCGAGGACGCCAAGAGAGAAATCAAGATAGGGGCTGCTTTGGAAGATAATGTAAACAAGGGGTTGATTGAATTGCTGCAAGAGTATGTTGACATCTTCGCTTGGTCTTATCAGGACATGCCAGGGCTTGGCACAGACATTGTGGTACATCGTTTACCTCTCAAAGAGGATTGTCCTCCGGTCAAGAAGAAGCTCAGAAGAACAAGACCAGAGATGGTTGTCAAGATAAAGGAAGAAGTGCAAAAACAGTTGGATGGAGGGTTTCTAGCGGTTACAAATAATCCGCCATGGGTTGCAAATATGTTTCCAGTACCTAAAATGGATGGAAAGGTACGGACGGGATTTGAACAGAGCTAGTCCTAAAGATGATTTCCCATTACCTCACATCGATGTTTTGGTGGATAACACGACTCAGATCTCGGTATTCTCCTTCATGGATGGCTTTTTTGGCTATAATCAAATTAAGATGGCACCAGAAGACATGGAGAAGACAACTTTCATAACCCCATGGGGCACCTTCTGTTACAAGGTGATGCCGTTTGGTCTGAAAAATGCTGGGGCAACATATCAACGAGCTATGGTAACTCTTTTCCATGATATGATTCATCATGAAATCGACGTTTATGTTGATGATATGATTGCCAAATCTCAGACGGAAGAAGAACATCTGGTGAATTTGCAGAAACTGTTTGAGCATTTGAGGAAATTCAAGCTAGGGCTTAATCCGAACAAGTGTACTTTCGGGGTGAGATCTGGAAAACTGCTAGGTTTTATTGTTAGTGTAAAAGGGATTGAGGTGGATCCGTCCAAAGTGAAAGCGATACAAGAAATGCCTGAGCCAAGAACAGAAAAACAAGTTTGTGGTTTCTTAGGAAGGTTGACCTACATTGCAAGGTTCATCTCTCACCTAACAGCCACGTGTGAGCCAATATTCAAATTGTTGAGAAAAGATCAGGCCATCAGGTGGAATGATGATTGCCAAAGGGCTTTCGAGAAAATAAAAGAGTATTTGCAGAATCCTCTAATCCTTATGCCTCCAGTCCCAGGGAGACCGCTGATTATGTATTTGACAATACTTGATAATTCCATGGGTTGTGTTCTCGGTCAACACGACGAGAGAGGTAGGAAAGAGCATGCCATCTACTACCTGAGTAAAAAGTTCACAGATTGCGAGTCGAGATACTTAATGCTTGAAAAGACATGTTGTGCACTTGCATGGGCTGCTAAGCGATTGAGACAATACATGCTGACTCACACGACCTTACTGATCTCCAAAATGGATCCAGTCAAGTATATATTTGAGAAGCCAGCTCTCACCGGAAGGGTTTCTCGTTGGCAAATGGTACTGACAGAGTACGACATCCAGTATACATCCCAGAAAGCCATCAAAGGGAGTATTCTGTCAGACTATCTTGCTCAGCAGCCGATTGATGATTATGAGCCGATGAAGTTTGATTTTCCGGATGAAGATATCATGTTCCTCAAGATGAAAGACTGTGAAGAGCCAGTTGTTGAGGAGGGACCTGATCCAGATGAAAAGTGGACTTTAATGTTTGATGGGGCCGTCAATGCCAAAGGAAGTGGAATTGGTGTTGTCATTACCACTCCGAAAGGTGCCCACATGCCTTTCACCGCTCGTCTGACTTTTGAGTGCACCAATAATGAAGCTGAGTATGAAGCCTGTATCTTGGGTATTGAGCAATCCATTGATTCGAGAGTCAAGACTCTGGACATCTTCGGAGATTCAACTCTAGTGATCAATCAAGTGAATGGTGATTGGAATACTCTCCAGCCTAATCTGGTCCCCTACAGAGATTACACAAGAAGACTGTTGACTTTCTTCACAACAGTAAAACTGTATCATATACCTCGTGATGAGAACCAGATGGCAGATGCTCTTGCTACTCTATCCTCCATGATCAAAGTGACTCGGTGGAACTATGCTCCCAGGATCGATGTTATGCATCTTGATAGGGCCGCATATGTGTTTGCTGCTGAACTGATAGTCGATGACAAGCCCTGGTATCACGACATCAAGTGCTTTCTGAAGAATCAAGAGTACCCTGCAGGGGCATCCAACAATGATAGAAAGACTTTTAGAAGATTGGCAGGCAGTTTCTTCTTGAACAAAGACGATGTGATGTATAAGAGGAACTTCGACATGGTTTTGCTCAGATGCGTGGATAGACACGAAGCGGACATGTTAATGCAGGAAGTTCATGAAGGCTCCTTCAGTACTCATGCCGGCGGACATGCAATGGCTAAGAAATTGTTAAGAGCGGGTTATTACTGGATGACCATGGAATCTGATTGTTTCAAATATGCTCGGAAGTGTCATAAATGCCAGATTTATGCTGATAAGGTGCATGTGCCGCCAAATCCTCTGAATGTGATGTCTTCGCCATGGCCATTTGCTATGTGGGGCATTGATATGATTGGAAAGATTGAGCCGACTGCTTTCAATGGGCATCGTTTCATCCTTGTTGCCTTCGACTATTTCACCAAGTGGGTCGAAGCAGCGTCATTTGCGAAGCTCACCAGACATGTGGTTGCCCGATTCATTAAGAAAGAAATCATTTGTCGTTATGGGATTCCCAAAAGAATCATTACTGATAATGGTTCTAACCTCAATAACAAAATGATGAAGGAGTTGTACAAGAAATTCAACATTCAACATCACAACTCTTCCCCTTATCGTCCTAAGATGAACGGTGCTGTTGAGGCAGCAAATAAGAACATAAAAAAGATTGTGCAGAAGATGGTCGTTACGTACAGAGATTGGCATGAGATGCTACCCTTCGCCTTGCATGGGTACCGTACTTGAGTGCGTACATCGACCGGGGCAACCCCTTACTCCTTTGTGTATGGTATGGAAGCAGTCCTACCTGTCGAAGTGGAGATTCCTTCTCTAAGAGTCATGTTGGATGTCAAGTTAGACGAAGCTGAATGGATTCAGAGAAGGTTCAATGAGTTAAGTCTTATCGAAGAGAAGCGAATGGCAGCCATTTGTCATGGGCAATTGTATCAGAGTCGGATGAAGAGAGCCTTTGATCAGAAAGTGCATCCTCGATGCTTCCAAGTCGGAGATTTGGTGTTGAAAAGGATCCTTCTTCCTCAGACAGATCACAGGGGCAAGTGGGCTCCTAACTATGATGGACCGTATATTGTCACCAAGGTTTTTGATGGTGGAGCCTTAATTCTTGCAACTATGGATGGTGAAAACTTCACTTCCCCTGTGAACTCAGACGCAGTTAAAAAATACTTCGCATAAAATAGACCCGCTGGACGATAAAAAGAATAGTCCAGGCAAAAAAATGGGCATCCCGACGAACCAAGAAAATGAAAAAGGTTCGGGCAAAAGTTAGGGATTAAAAAATGAAAAGATTGTACACCCGGTAAGTTGAAAACCTGAAAGGGCAACTTAGGCAAAAATGGGTATCCCGGTGGATTGAAAACCCGAAAGGGCGATCAGGGCAAAAGTTAGGGATTAAGCGAATGGTTGCGTTCTGAGTAGCGTAAGACCCCAATTTTGGCCCTAAGATCCCTCATGGCATCATAACATTGCATTTGCATTGCCTCTAGGATCATTAGCATCTTGGTTCCCTTTGTCTTTGGGTGGCACCTCTTGAGAGTGGTTTGAGATCACCAAGCATGCTTGAATTTTACATCATTGCTTTTCTCATTTTGTTTACTAACCAAAAGCACAAAAATATGTCACTAACATCTCTTGTTTGTAGCTTGAGCAATCACCAGGTCAAAAGCTTCAAGGAGATCCTTTATGCAGAGATAGGGCTAAGAGGAGATGATAGCAAGCATGGTAATGGTTCCCAAAGCTCTCATCCATCAAATATGCCTCCCTAGCATCTCAATTCATCATTTTGATCAAAGAAAGTCAAAGGATTTGAGGTTGGTTCCCCAAAGAAACCCTAATTCACCTGGGCACCACAATGCCTTGCTTATGAAGCAACCTCAGCCCATGATCAAATACAATCAAGGGAAGTTCTTTAACTCTTCATTTCATGCATATTTGAACTTATTTGAGTATCCTCAGTCATCAATTCATCAAGATATGAGTCATGGACTTGAGAAGTTGATCAGTCAATTCATATGACTATTTTGAAATGCACTGAGACCTAACGTTTTATGTGTTGGTCAAATGGTGATGGTTCCAAAAGAAAAAATGTTTTTAAGGACAATATGAACAACTTTCATGTTCATAAAAAAATGATTTGAAGCTTGGAAGGCCATCTGTCATTCCAATACATTATAGGTCATTTTGACTGAACCCTAATTTTGGGTCAACTTCCCAAGGACATAACTCATTCATTTTTTATGATTTTGAGGTGGGATCAATTGCATTGGAACGCCTAAGATGTCTACTTCAAATGTTGTGTTTAACAAAATTCCAAAATCCCAAAGGAAATACATGTGATAATGCAAGACATTATAGGACCTTTTTGACTAAATGCATTAAAAGTCAAAAAAGTCCAACTTCAAGTGCCCATAACTCTTTCATCAAAAATCCAACTTTGATTGTCATGAAAAGATCTACAACTTTGATGTTGGATGTTTTTTCATTTGAGGCTTGCATCATCAAGACAGAGGGGCTTGAAAGTGGACCAAATTTAGAAACTTTACATTGACATGTTTTGCACATCACACTTTAAACTCAAATTTCATAAAATTCGACACTCCAAATGGATTTTTTTCCAACATAACAATTGTTCCTTACATCAAGACCTTTCCAACCATTACTCACATGACCATATTTGGATTTGGCAAACATCATTTTCGAAGAGGTGAATGTTTAGGTCAAAATTGTGGAATGCACATAAATTCTTGATGCACAAGCAAATTCCAAGCAAATTGCACGTCCAAACCTTTGGCATTTGAGCTCAGATTGCATTTGGCATTGTTTTTGGGCCTTGTGCATGACCATGCAAGCCCATGCAAGGATTACCCAAATTCATGCACACGGATCAATTCATCATTTCCTTGCCATTCCCTCTATAAATAGAGACCCTACGCCATTCAAAATAGACACCTGATCCAACCTGAATTGTTGCAGAAATCAAAACTCAACCTCTCACCAAAGAAGCAATTTCATTTTCTTCAAATTTTTCAGATCCAAAATTCAACTTCATCTGGTTGAATTCTTGGATCTTAAGCTTCTAAACCTTCATCATTCATCTCACTGATCTTCTGTTTTAGCAAGGCAAGCAAGGAATCGAGCTCAAGCTACCAGAATTCAAGCTTACTCTTCAACTGGTATTTTCTTCGAATTTCATCATCCATTGACCTATTTGCTTGGATCTTGTGTTGGTTGAAGTCCTCTCAATAGAGGCATCATCATTATGCATTCAATTTTTGAAATCCATTGAGTTCATGATGAACACCAGATTTTTCAACCTCTGATTTCTCACACCATGGAGATCTAGAGTGAAAATGGATGGTACAGGGATGATGTACATCATCCCAGCTTTCTAAAGATGTATAGATCGTGCATTTTCATTAAGGTTTGGATCTCTGCAATATTGGCCGGAAAATCTAAGCTCATCGGAGAAGACGGTGGCTCCGGTGGCTTCATCATTGCCAGATCCAATCTGGACCGTGTGATTGCATTTCCAGATCTAATCCTGGCCATTGGTTCTTATGACTTGTTTTAATGCTGCGTGTGGTTTAGTTGACCAAGGCGTATGGTGGGAGCGCGCCTCAGGAGCGTGTGATCTGCCAGCTCAGTTAATGAGCTCATATCCAACGCTCCTTGTTTTTTTTGCATTTTTCTATTTTTTGATTTTATTTTCTTTAATTCCTTTTATTTCAAAAAATCATATCTCTCTCATTTTAATTCCAAAAATTATGGGACCAATTGCATTAGTCTCCAAATAATTTCTAGTTTCTATTTCGGATTTTTAATATTTTTTATTTTGTCATTTGATATTTTTTGTGAATTTTCTCTTTTCTAGTTATTTTAATTCATTTTAAATGGTTTCTGATATTCAAAAAATACAAAAATATTTTTCTAACCTATTTGAATGATGATGGATCTATGAAAAATATTCTCATCAATTTTGGAATTGATTTTAGATTTATTTGAGATTTTAGTTCATTTAGGTTATTTTTATTCATTTTTAATTGATTAAAAATAGTTTCTGACTTTTAAAAATGCTGAAATTTTTTTGTCAAACTTTGTTTGACCTTGTTGAACTTAGGATAAATTACTTGGACCTTTCAAGGTTGATTTGAAGTAATTTTGAAGTTTGACCTTTCCATATATTTTTAATTCAAGTTTAATTAAATATTAAAAAAATGCCAAAAATATTTTGTTCATTTCTTGACTTCCAATCTTCATCTCACTTCTGTTTTTGATTGTTTGACCTTGACTTTCAATGTTATTGGTCAACATATGAGGATTGGTACATGTCATTTCATTTAATGCACTTTAATTTTGCCCTTTTTATTTCTCTTATCCATCTCCTTCTTCTTCTCCTTCTTCTTTCTTTTGATCAATGAGTTAAAGGTTGATAAGTTAGCATTGGTTAGGGAGATTTAATCTTCCTTGGTTCAAACCTAATTCATCTTGATCAATTGATCAAGTGAATGGCTTTGCATTAAGGATAGGTTGTCTTCTAAATTATGCAAAAGGCTTAAACCAATACAAGATCAATTCTCATTTTCTTTTTGGCATGGCAAGTTGTTGGAACTTGGTTCTCTAATCAAGACTTCTAACTTGTGTTGTTGCCTACATTATTATTGACCGGCCTCAGATAGTTGTGACTTCTACATAAGTCCTATTACGATTGCTTAACATAGCGCTAATTTTGCCTTATGGCACACTAACACTAACTATTGACAATTAACATTTACTTTATGCAATTTACTTTTATGCAATTTACTATTCTTGCACATATTATCCATTTTCTTTTCTCTTTGCTCACTTGAGCACATGTTTATGTTAATGTCATTTGCCTTTTGCTCACTTGAGTACATAACTGTGTATATACTATTGTGCTTGTGTTTTTGTTTTGATTGTTGTGGACCAAATGCAAAGAAATGGACTTAGTTTCTAGGACTTTTCCTATGCAAAAAAATGGAGAATTGGACTTAGATTATAGGACCTTCCTTATGAAAATTTGGATTAAAAGGATCTTAATGATGAAGATGGATTATAAGGACCAAATCTCTAAACTCACTCTTGTCCATTCTTGTTTTACTTCATGGAACTTTTGATATGTGTGCTTTTGTGCTAGGAGTTTCCATTTGAGCTTAATTGGAGGACCATTGCCATGTTCATCCAAGTGGAAGATACAAGATACATTGAGGATCTCTTAAGAGACTTGCTTGATTGCTTATGCTTTGTGTGATTGCTTATTCCAAAGGATGGGAACTACTTGGATCATCAATATGATCTCAAGAGAGGCACTCCATTGTGGTTTTGTTTCTTCTTCCCTTCTCTTTTTGTTTTACTTAGGACTTAGCCCTTCTTCTTCTTCTCTCCACTCTAACCCAAGCCAAAACCTTTTGTGCAAACATTTAACTATTATTTTCAACATTAGAAACCTAAGCCTTATGCTTTTGATTTTCAAACTTTCTTTTTGTAACACTTATTTTGAATTGAACCTTTAAGTCAACTTTGACCATTTTTGTATATACTTCTAATTGGTAAATATAACCCATTCAAATTTCTTTTGTGGTTCCAATGGCCACTTTCTTAATCAAATTTTCCATAACCTTTAGCTATTAGGTTTCAGTTATCTTTGTGGTAGATGTAATACACACCTATATCCTTAGTGATGGACAATGAGTCTTCCATGCTTATTATAGGGTTAACCCCTCCTCATGTTGAAGCTTTCCTCACATGGTGGATTTGTGGTTTGGTTGAGTTTTCTCCCTTTGATAACAAAAGACCTTAAGGCTTTTGGACCAATCAATTCACCAACTTGTTTTTTGAGATTTTTACCCCGAACTACGAGGTTTTGATCCTAATCTTTTTATAAGATGGTACGTATGCAATGGGTTTATCCATCCAAACACAAAAATGTAAATAACTTGTACATTCTATTCTCATCTCTTCAATCATGTTTGCACAAACAAATTTTTCACAAAAACAACAACCTTTACAACAAGTATGAAAAGGGCTCCCTAGGAGTACCTAGGATGTTTTGGGTGCCTAACACCTTCCCATTGCATAACCAACCCCCTTACCCAGATCTCTGTTTCTTTTTACTAGTTTTTGTTAAAACTATTAGGTTTTTGTTCGCTTTCTAACCATTCCTTTGGATAAATAGAAGTGTTGTGGCGACTCGACTTGTATGATTTACCTTGGATTTAGTCAATATCTCTAATGGTAACGAATACCCCGCTACAGAAAAGTGGCGACTCTGCTGAGGAAACATTTTCCTAGTGGGTTTTGCCAACTTTTCATGCTTGTTGTATTGTATTTGTCTTGTGACATATTTTTGTGCAATTTGGTATTACTGTATTGTATGTAATGATTGATTTGCTTGATATTAATTCCTTGTATGCTTGGTGATCTTGGTGAGATGAGTTTTATACCCGGACTTGAGTGCACTTAGGATAGGAGAATGGCGTAGTCTTGTTGACTTGTGTGGAGTTATTCCTTAGCAAGTTGACCTGCAAGTCCATTCACTTGGTGGAGGTCATGTTGGGATCAATAATGTCACACAAGTAAGTTGTGGTTAGACATTACTCTTTCCAATATAGACCTTAGAAGCCAAGGACCTTAGTTTACCAAGCCCATCTTGGCCTATTCTTAGGATGTAGTGCGAAAGTCGTTCAAATGTAAGATTTGATACGATTGTTACGCGATGCTACACTCATAAGAGTCTCTCTTGAGAATATTTTTGGAATACGAGTAGTCGTTTCTACGATAATATCCGAAAGATGGGATGATGACTATGGGAACCTCTTGTAGAACATGTTTGGCAGGTTTAAACCCTAGGACACTCCCCTTGGGTGGTTCTTAACCAAGACCCCATGCTCGTGACTTGCAACAAACCCGTGATTCGTGGTTGATCCGTTCATGTATCCTTAATATCAATGGAACTTGGGTGATGATAAGGTGTAAACCATAATCCACCAAAAGGGATGATTGATATTAAGGATAACATGATCCATCCCATGACCTTTGTTTGGTGTGCTTTGCTTGATCCTTGAGTGTGATTGTTGCATTCATGCATTCATGCACCCATCTGCATTCATGTCATCAATAATGAAGAAAATTTTCAAGGAACTTAAGGGGTTTATTTGCAAAATTTTCAGACATGGAAAGACAAAGAAGGAATACAAAGAAGTACAGTTTCAGACAACCGGATCTGAAAGAGTTAAGGAATATGACATCCTATGTATTAGATCCTTTGGGTTTCAAAGCTCGTTTTGGGAAGCTTCTTCCTCTTCTGACTACTCAAATAGACGAAGGGTTGATGAGTGTATTGGTACAATTTTATGATCCCTTGTACCGTTGCTTCACGTTTCTGAATTTCCAGCTTTTACCTACGCTTGAGGAGTATGCCTACCTTATGGGTATACCTATTCTAGACCAGCTGCCATTTAGTGGCTTGGAGAGTATTCCTACTTCTCAAGAGATAGCTGACATGTTGCACATAGATGAATCTTTGGTTGGTGCTCATATGACTACCAAAGGTGGAATTCAAGGTCTCCCTTCTGAGTTCCTCGTTGCTCAAGCTACTATCTATGGGAAGACCATGAGTGAGGATGCCTTTGAAGCCATATTTGTACTTCTCATCTATGGATTGGTATTGTTCCCCAACATCGACAAGTTTGTGGATGTGAACGCTATTAGGATCTTTTCTACTCTTTATCCCGTTCCAACTCTGTTGGGTGATACCTATTTCTCCTTGCATATGAGGAATGCAAAGGGTGGTGGCGCCATTGTGTGTTGTTTGCCTCTGTTGTATAAGTGGTTCGTTTCTCACTTACCGCAGACGGTCGCCTTCAAGGAGAACAAGGGATGTCTACGGCGGTCCACGAGACTCATGTCTCTCACTAATGATGATATCTCTTGGTACAACCGTGTGTATGATGGTGTGCAGATTATCGACTCTTGTGGTGAATTCTCCAATGTACCTCTTTTTGGTACGTGTGGTGGGATTAACTACAACCCTGTTTTGGCACGTCGTCGGCTTGGGTTCCCCCTAAAGGATAAACCCAATAACATTCTGTTAGAGGGTGTGTTCTTTCAGGAGGGTAAAGATCCCCAAAACTTGAAGGGCAGAATGGTTCGCGCTTGGCACAAGATCCATAAGAAAGGAAGGAAGGAGTTGGGTCCTAACAATTGTGTTGCTATGGAACCTTACAATGCTTGGGTTAGGAAGAGAGCGTCTGAGTATCTCATGCCTTACGAGTATCCGAGACTTACACCTTTGGTTATGGCTGGGCCTTCAACCCTCCCTAACCAAGGAGTAGAGGAGTTGGGAGACGAAGACCGTTCATGTGCCTGGATCCGTGAACGAGAGGAGTTGCTTCAGCAGATCAGAGAGAAGGATGCTTTGATAGAGTTCCTCAAACATCAGGTTATTGATGATCCTGATGATGCATGGACTTCTCTACTTCCTCAGTCTTCCAAGTTTTGGAAGAGGAAGTATGATCGACTCGCCAAAGAGAAGGCAGATATGGAGGCAGCCTACGAGAGGGAGGTGAAGAGGCTCCGTGCATCCTATCTTCCTGTGTCCCGAGCTTTAGATGATTGTTTCTAGGGATCCATAGGATGATTATTTTCCTTTTCTCTTGTATATGATCGACAATGCTGTATTTCTTTCCTCTGATATTATTTGATGAGATATTTCTATATGTGACAAATGTTTAATATTTCCAAAATTTTGCAAATAAAACCCTAGAGTTCCTTTGAAATAAATTTTAAAAAAAAACAACAAATCATATGCACAAGCATTGCATGCATCATGTGCATAAGCAGGTTTTGTTCCCGGCTTCTTGTCCTGTGGTCTAACTCTGTGTTCTTCATTTATTTTGAAGACAAGCTGACTCACCGGTACTACACCAAAGCCAACATTTCAAGACTGATGGATCATCTAGAACAAGAGAACCGCGAGCTGAAAGAGGAGGTGGCCAGACTGAGTGCCTTGATGGAATCATTCTTGGCTGCCCAAAGCCAGTCTTCTCCGACGCCTTTAACTCCTCCCTAGAGGACAGTCATCTCTGAAATTATGTCCTCAACTGTGCTTGCAGCCATTGCACACTTTGCTTCAACGGCCATGCCAGCCGGATTCCCGTGGGGGATGCCTCCCAATTTTATGCCTGAGGGTCCTGCTCCAACTTTTGCTTCTATGCCAGCATCTAGCCCGGTCCTTGCTGTTCCTCCTCATGTCGTTCATACTCTGCCCAGAGTAGACGATACCATCTATCATTCTGAGCCATCTGAAGGCCCAGATGTCTATGAGAAGATGGACGTTATGAACGATCAATTTCTTGAGCTTCGCAAGGAATTGAAGACTCTTAGAGGAAAGGATCTTTTCGGCAAGTCTGCTGCCGAACTGTGCTTGGTCCCCAATGTAAAGATCCCGGTGAAATTCAAGGTCCCTGACTTTGAGAAATACAAGGGAAATACTTGTCCTCTCAGCCACCTGGTCATGTATGCCAGGAAGATGTCAACTCAAACCGACAATGGTCAATTGCTCATCCATTACTTTCAGGACAGTCTGTCCGGTGCCGCTCTGCGTTGGTACATGGGTTAAGACAGTGCGAACATCCGATCCTTCAACGACCTTGGCGAGGCCTTCGTCAAGCAGTACAAGTACAATGTGGATATGGCTCCCGATAGGGATCAATTGAGGGCCATGTCCCAGAAGGACAAAGAAACGTTCAAAGAATACGCCCAGAGGTGGCGAGAGTTGGCAGCGCAGATCGTGCCTCCGCTAGAAGAGAAGGAAATGACCAAGATCTTTCTGAAGACCTTGAGTTCTTTTTATTATGAGCGGATGATCGCTAGCGCTCCTTCTGACTTCACCGAGATGGTGAATATGGGGATGCGTTTAGAAGAAGGGGTTAGAGAAGGGCGTCTAACTAGAGAAGAAGGCTCTTCTGCCAAACGTTATGGGGCGTTTGCAAAGAAGAAAGATAGAGAGGCACATGCTGTGACCTCCCATGTGAAACCTAGAAGACCTTCTGTAAGGAGGAAGATTGTGCGTCCCGTCAGTAACCAGCACCAGGTGGCTCACATAGCACCTGTCTTCAGAGATAATCAACAGTATCAGCAACATAGCAACAATCAGCAACTACATCCGCAATATCAGCAACCACAGCACCGTCCGCAACAGCAGGCCTACCAGCCTCGAAATAGTAATCAAACCAGCACGAGTTACGAGAGAAAAAGGGTCACCTTCGATCCTATTCCAATGACATACGCAGAATTATATCCCTCTTTGATAGAGAGGAAGTTGATTACTCCGAGAGATCCACCGGCTATACCTGCTAACCCCCAATGGTGGTATATGCCTGAACTACATTGTGTTTACCATTCTGGTGCTCCCGGCCACGACGTGGAGAATTGTTACCCTTTGAAGACCAAGGTTCAAGACCTTGTGAGGTGTGGTGTTCTGTGTTTCAAGGATGTAGGTCCTAATGTGAAGAAGAACCCATTGCCCGAGCATGGGAAATCTGTCAACATGGTCCAGGGCTGCCCTGGCAAATACAAAGTCAAATATGTCAGTCATATTCGATAGTCTCTTGTCGAAATGCATCGTTTGCTATGTGATTACAGTCAATATAAGCACGACCATGATAGATGCCGAGTATGCTCTGTTAACGGATTGGGTTGTCGCCAGGTGCGCAAGGATATTCAGGAAATGTTGGATGAAGAAGTCATTGAGATTCTTCAGAATAGGAATGTTGACGAAGATGAGCCTGAGGTCAACGTAATTTCCCCAGTATTCCGGATGCCCGAGCCTGTTATCATCAAATATGATGGTATCAAGCAGAAGGCTTCTCCTGCTCTTATCATTAAGCCTGTCGGTCCAGTACCGTACTCTTCAGAAAAAGCAATTCCCTATCGCTACAACATTGTTGTTGTAGAAGATGGGAAAGAGGTGTCCGTGCCATCCTCCTCAGTTGTTAATATCGCGGATGTAAGTGGTTTGACCCGCAGCAGTCGTGTGTTTTCAGCACCTCCCAAGCCTCGGGCAAATGCTAATTTTATTGAACGCCCGATTGGGAATGCTGTGAGCACTCCGAATCCGGCACCTGTTCTTAGGCCCTCCTCTACATTAGTAACTCCTGCTTCTGTTGGCCCAAGCGGCAATGTGAAAGAAGACTGTGATGAGATGCTGAGGCTCATCAAGAAAAGCGAGTACAATGTTGTAGACCAGCTTCTACAAACGCCATCCAAAATATCAGTGATATCATTGCTTTTGAATTCAGAACCACACCGAGAGGCTCTGCAGAAAGTTTTGGATGTGGCATATGTAGATCATGATGTCACAATAGAACAATTCGATAGCATTGTTGCAAACATTACTGCTTGTAACAATTTGAGTTTCTGTGACTCTGATCTCCCTGAGGAGGGAAGACCATAACTTGGCATTACATATATCTATGAACTGCAAAGACGACGCCATGTCCAATGTGCTGGTGGACACTGGGTCATCACTGAACGTGTTGCCAAAGTCCACTCTCTCAAAACTGTCATATCAAGGGCCTCCCATGAGGCAAAGTGGAGTAGTTGTGAAGGCCTTCGATGGGTCGCGTAAAACTGTGATTGGGGAAGTTGATCTCCCAATCAAAATTGGACCAAGTGGTTTCCAGATTACCTTCCAGGTTATGGATATTCACCCATCGTATAGTTGTCTCTTAGGCAGACCATGGATTCACGAGGCAGGCGCCGTGACATCCATCCTACACCAGAAACTGAAGTTTGTGAAGAACAAGAAGCTGGTGGTGGTAGGGGGAGAAAAGGCTCTCCTGGTTAGCCATTTGTCTTCCTTCTCATATATAGATGCTGAGGATGAAGTTGGAACTCCTTTCCAAGCTTTATCTATTGCTGAGCCTATTGAGAAGAGAGCTCCTTCATTGACTTCCTATAGAGATGCAAAGTTGGCCATTGAGTGTGGTGCAACTGCTGGTTTAGGAAAAATGATTGAGCTAGAAGACAACAAGTCTCGGGCTGGCATAGGCTTTTCTTCTGGGGTTTTCAACAAGGAAGGATTATTCAAGAGTGGTGGATTTATTCACACCGGTCAGGATGAAGAAGTTGCTGCTGTCTTGGAAGAAGATACAGAGGATTCTGGCAATTTCATCATCCTTGGAGGGGTCTGCAACAATTGGGTCGCTGTGGATATTCCAACTGTTATCCATAAGTCAACGTAATGATCACTTTGTTTAAAAACCCTTCTCCCATTCCAAAAGGAGGAGTGATGACATTGTTGGCGCATTAATACCATGATATTTTCATTCAATAAATTCATGTTAAATGTTTGTTTTTCCAGTTATTTTCCCTTTTCGCTTTTTGCATGAAATTGGTGATCACATAAAACCTAAAAAGAAACAAAATAAAATCAATCTTTTCATCTGCATAATGATTTGCCTTGTTTGATTTCTAAAAGCCTTTCATATCCAAAATCATTATGCAGGTTGATCAAACCCATTGAACATAATGATCCAACACCATCTCCCAATTTTGAGTTCCCTGTATTTGAGGTAGAAGAAGATAATGTTGAAAAGATTCCTGATGAGATTACCCGTCTGCTTGAGCATGAAGAGAAGATCATTCAGTCGCATCTCGAGAATCTGGAAACAGTCAACTTGGGGTCTGAGGATTGTGTTCGTGAAGTGAAGATTGGGGCACTCCTGGAAGAATCTGTTAAGAAGGGGTTGATTGAGTTGCTACGAGAATATGTCGACGTCTTTGCATGGTCATATGAAGACATGCCAAGTTTGGATACCGATATTGTACAACATTTCCTACCTTTGAAACCTGAGTGCGTGCCTGTGAAGCAGAAGCTCAGAAGAACTCATCCTGATATGGAAGTGAAGATCAAAGAGGAAGTTCAGAAGCAAATTGATGCGGGGTTTCTGGTGACTTCTACATATCCTCAATGGGTGGCCAATATTGTGCCCGTGCCTAAGAAAGATGGAAAAGTCCGGATGTGTGTGGACTATAGAGACTTGAATAAAGCTAGTCCGAAAGATGATTTTCCTCTACCACACATTGATATGTTGGTAGATAATACAGCTAAATTCAATGTCTTCTCATTTATGGATGGATTTTACGGATATAACCAGATCAAGATGGCACCCGAGGATATGGAGAAGACAACATTCATCACACCTTAGGGAATATTCTGTTATCGAGTGATGCCCTTCGGTTTGAAGAATGTCGGATCCACGTATCAACGAGCTATGACCACCTTGTTTCATGATATGATGCACAAGGAGATTGAGGTATACGTTGACGATATGATTGCTAAGTCAAGAACAGAAGTTGAACATGTAGAGCACTTGTTGAGCTTTTTCAGCGTTTGAGAAAGTACAAGCTCCGTCTGAATCCCAACAAGTGTACATTTGGAGTCCGTTCTGGTATGTTATTGGGTTTTATTGTCAGTGAAAGAAGTATTGAGGTTGATCCTGCAAAGGTCAAAGCAATACAAGAAATGCTTGCGCCCAAAACTGAGAAGCAAGTCTGAGGTTTTCTTGGCCGCTTGAATTATATTTCCAGATTCATATCCCACATGACTGCCACATGCGCGCCGGTATTCAAGCTCCTCCAGAAAGATCAAACCCATGATTGGACCGAGGATTTCCAGAAAGCTTTCGACAGTATTAAAGAGTATCTGTCTGAACCTCCGATCCTGTCTCCGCCCGTGGAAGGAAGACCTTTGATCATGTATCTGACTGTTCTTGAAGACTCGATGGGTTGTGTCCTGGGTCAGCAAGACGAATCAGGGAAGAAAGAATATGTTATTTACTACCTGAGCAAGAATTCACTGATTGTGAGTCTCGATACTCAATGCTTGAGAAGACATGTTGTGCTTTGGCTTGGGCTGCTAAGCGCTTACGCCAGTATATGATAAATCATACGACTTGGCTGATATCCAGAATGGATCCAATCAAGTATATCTTTGAGAAGCCTGCTTTAACAGGGAGGATTGCCCGTTGGCAGATGTTGTTACCTGAGTATGATATTGAGTATCGAGCTTAGAAAGCTATTAAAGGTAGTATCTTGGCTGACCACTTAGCTCACCAGCCGATTGAAGATTATCAGTCAGTTCAGTATGACTTCCCAGATGAGGAGATTCTGTATTTGAAAATGAAAGATTGTGATGAGCCTACACTCGATGAAGGGCCAGAGCCTGGTTCCAGATGGAGTATGGTGTTTGATGGCGCTGTAAATCAGTATGGAAATGGTATTAGGGAAGTGATTATTACTCCTCAGGGCACACATATTCCTTTTACAGCAAGGCTAACTTTCAAATGCATGAATAATATGGCAGAGTATGAGGCCTGTATTATGGGATTGGAGGAATGCATTGATCTAAGGATCAAGCATCTTGATGTTTATGGTGATTCGGCCCTCGTTGTTAATCAGATTAAGGGTGAATGGGAAACGAATCAGCCTGGTCTCATTCCCTATAGAGATTATGCGAGGAGGATTTCAACGTTCTTTACTGAGGTTGACTTCCATCATATTCCTCGAGATGAGAATCGGATGGCAGACGCTCTTGCTACACTTGCTTCAATGATTGTGGTAAAACTTTGGAATGAAGTCCCCAATATCACTATGATGCGCTTGGACAGACCAACTCATGTGTTCGCAGTAGAAGAGGCGAAAGATGATAAGCCATGGTATTATGACATCAAGTGCTTTCTTCAGAACCAGATTTACCCGCCTGGGGAATCTGTGAAAGATAGGAAGACTCTGAGGAGATTATCAGGAAGTTTTTACCTCAATGGCGATGTACTTTATAAGAGAAATTTTGACATGGTTTTGCTCAGATGCGTGGATAGACACAAAGCAGACCTGTTAATGACCGAAGTTCATGAAGGTTCATTTGGTACTCATTCCAATGGACATGCCATGGCTAGAAAGATGTTGAGAGCGGGCTACTATTGGTTGACAATGGAGTCCGACTGCTGTAAGTATGTGAAGAAATGCCATAAGTGTCAAATTTACGCGGACAAGATTCATATTCCCCCGACACTTCTGAATGTGATTTCATCACCATGGCCTTTCTCCATGTGGGGAATTGACATGATTGGCATGATAGAGCCCAAAGCGTCCAACGGACACAGATTCATTCTCGTAGCAATTGATTACTTCACCAAGAGGGTTGAAGCGGCATCGTATTCAAACGTGACCAGGCAAGTGGTCGTGAAGTTTATCAAGAATCAGCTTATATGCCGTTATGGTGTGCCAGATAAGATCATTACTGATAATGGATCTAACTTGAACAACAAAGTGATGAAAGAGTTGTGTAGTGAGTTCAAGATCACACATCATAATTCTTCTCCTTATAGACCCAAGATGAATGGGGCTGTTGAAGCTGCTAATAACAACATCAAGAAGATTATCCAGAAGATGGTTGTCACGTACAAGGATTGGCATGAGATGTTGCCATTTGCTTTGCATGGATATCGTACATCTGTCCGCACTTCAATAGGGGCAACCCCTTTTCTCTTGTTTACGGCATGGAGACTGTACTCCCAGTAGAGGTGGAGATCCCATAAATGAGGGTCTTGATGGAAGCCAAGTTGACTGATGCTGAATGGGTTCAGAGTCGTTATGACCAGCTAAATTTGATAGAAGAAAAGAGATTGACTGCCATGTGCCATGGTCAGTTGTATCAGCAGAGGATGAAGAAAGCTTTTGATAAGAAGATCAAGCCGCGTGTGTTCCGAGAAGGTGACCTTGTGCTCAAGAAAGTCTTGTCTTTCACGCCCGATTCCAGGGGCAAGTGGACTCCAAACTATGAAGGTCCATATGTTGTTAAGAGAGCCTTTTCCGACAGTGCTTTGATACTTACAACTATGGATGGGGAGGATTTCACTCGTCCTATGAATTCAGATGTAGTCAAGAAATACTTCGCCTAGAAATAAAAACAGAATAGCTCGCTAAGTTAAAAACCCGAAAGGGCGGCTTAAGCAAAAAATGAGCGTCTCGGTGGATTGAAAACCAGAAAGGGCGGTCCAGGAAAAAGTTAGAGACATAAAAAAAATGAATATTTGTGTCCCGCTAGATTGACTGCCTCGTCCTGGGGCAATCTAGGCAAAAATTAGGGATTTGGCAAGTAACTGCATCCTGACAAGACTTTGTTCTATAACTGTCATCCGTCGGAGATTCTTGTTCATTCGTCATCAACCGAAGCTTCGAATACATTGGATTCAGAATTGGTGGAGAAATGGTCATTATGTTCAATGTAGCCCTTTTCCAATATATATCACCAATTTCAAATTTGTAAAGATCTATGGAGTCTTGCCATTTGCAGACTACCATTCCATTAAATAAATTTGAGCCTTTTATCCAATTATTTGAACTCTTATTTGTTTCTATTTAACAAATGTTTTGCATGTTTTAATTGAAAAAATATCATTGTTTTGAATAAACGAATTTTTCATAACTTGTTCTTAAACAAAGTGAACATTCACAAAGATGAAAAGGATACTTAGGAGATCCTCAGTGCTCTCCCAAGGATGGTATGATCTCCAACAGGGTAAGACATTTGTTCATATTCCTAGCATGACTGTATCTTCTTCCTCTGGAGCCTTTCGAGGCTTATCCCACTTTTGTGGGATGCTTGATGAGATGTTCACCACTCTCCCCTTCAGCGTAGTAGCCACCTTTCCTCCTCAGCAGATGTGATCCCTTTGGTGGGTACGGTACTTGGTGGTTGATCCCCAGAATCCCTTACCTCCTCGGATAGATTCCCCAGCAGCGTTGCTTATGTGGGAGATTTTACCTGTGCAATAAACTCATGTCCCTAGCCGGATTGACCAATGATTCATCCCCTGCAGAGATTTTGTTGCTTCCTGGTATCTCTGATTCCCCGTCAGATTGGATATTCTCCGTTGGAACCTGGCTTTCCCTCTTGGGATGTAGTACCGGATGTTCGTGCGCTTATCCTTTGGAGCTGTTTGTGTTAGAAATGTTTGTTTGTCAGCATTCATCATACATAAACCACGCATGTGTGCATATATATTTTCAAACATGCAGATATTCATGATTGCATTCTTTGCCATATATCTTTTGTTTGTTATCCCCTGCCAGTTGGTAATATATTTCCCGAGCAGATGTCGGTGTTTGATCCCTCAATGTAAAGTATGCCCATTAAGCAGAAAGTATTTATCTTTCCTTCCGTATTCCCCACTGAGCTATATCCTCATGGACGACGGTTCTTTTCGCTTCCTTCCAACACATATATTGGGATGGGTTCCCCTATTGAGTTATATCCTCATTAGGACGAGTCTTGATTCAGTTTGCCTTTTTAGTTTGATCCTAAATTGGCCTCTTGTGACTGTTTACTGTGTTTCGCCGCGGTATAAATGAATAATTGCTCAATAATCGGTAATCATTCATCTTATCCCCGGCAGAACCTGTGGTTTTCTACCCTTATACCGGTAGTTGTAAACCCTATTTTCTCCCCTTCGCAGAGTTAACCTTCTTGTTCATCCTAATTGATGACGGTTACTCTTCCGTGGTTTTCTACCCAGTATCCGATAGATGTAATCCCCTCCTTGACGGTTATCATTATCCAATATTCGTTATTGATATTCCCTCATTCTGTTGGATAATTTCTCTGATTAGGCAATTTTATCCCCGGCAAGTCATCTTTCATTTACCGGTTGCCGGTAATGTTTGTTGCTCCCTTTGAATGGTCATCATTATATACCTAGTTTCGGTATCCCGACGCCTTTCTCTCTCGGTCGATTTATCCTTTATTAACCCAGTAACCAGTTGTGGATAATCTTCCATGCGAGTGTATTATCTATGTTCTGACGGTAATAGATAATATATCTCATCCACTCTTTGGTCGAAGCCTTTTGTTCTTCCCCAAGTTGAGTAAGATTCGTATCCCTGTTTTGGAATCGAATGTCCATCCTTTAATCGAGTTTGCTTTTTCCCCTCTTTTTTTTGGATGATGAGTGTTTTGGGAATATTCCCCAATTCACGCTTTGGTTGGTCACCTATTATATGCCCAGTAACCGGTATCCCTGGTGTTCCTTCCTTCTGCTCCCTATTATGACTTTTTGTCCCCTGTGGAGTCAGATTTTCCTGAGCTGAAATATACCTTTTTAGGTCTTCCTTAGATGATTTGGTTGATTGATATCTCTCAGCCTTATACCGGTCTTAGATATTCATTCTTCCCGAGCATGTTGTTCTCTCACCCTTATACCAGTGATCAGATCACACGTCTCTTTGAGCTCATTACCCCTTAACCGGTAATACCTCATCCCGTTGCTTCCCCTAGGAGAGTCCTTTTTGGATATCCCCAGTGAGGTCCCTTAGTAGATTATCCTCACCTGAGTCCGGATTTTTATCCGAAGTATCCATTGTGGATAATTTTGCTATGTTGGCATATTCCCCAACACATGCACCTTCGAGTCAGCTCGAGTCTTTCCATTGGATTTATTCCCTTTGAAATTCTGTTCCCCAAGTTTTGAGTCACGACCTACTCACGCGTTTTCACCCTTTACTCCCCCAGAGTCTCTGTCTCCCTAGTGAGTGTATTACTCCTTTGGACTTTTAGCCTCTCCGAGTTTCTCTTGCTTTTGTGGATACATATCCCCACAAAGTATTACCGCTTGCATGCATACATCTACATCATGAGGTCTCTTAGGGACCAAAATTCGTTTCTTTGTTATTATTTAAGCCCATTCTACCCCGTCGAGACGAAGATTTTAACCTTCATTTCTCCGGCTAGAATGACCTTAAATAGGGGCATCTGTAAGACCCCAATTTTGGCCCTAAGATCCCTCATGGCATCATAACATTGCATTTTCATTGCCTCAAGGATCATTAGCATCTTGGTTCCCTTTGCCTTTGGGTGGCATCTCTTGAGAGTGGTTTGAGATCATCAAGCATGCTTGAATTGCACATCATTGCTTTTCTCATTTTGTTTACTAACCAAAAGCACAAAAATATGTCACTAACATCTCTTGTTTGTAGTTTGAGCAATCACCAGGTCAAAAGCTTCAAGGAGATCCTTTGTGCAGAGATAGGGCTAAGAGGAGATGATAGCAAGCATGGTAATGGTTCCCAAAGCTCTCATACATCAAATATGCCTCCCTAGCATCTCAATTCATCATTTTGATCAAAGCAAGTCAAAGGATTTGAGGTTGGTTCCCCAAAGAAACCCTAATTCATCTAGGCACCACAATGCCTTGCTCATGAAGCAACCTCAGCCCATGATCAAATACAATCAAGGGAAGCTCTTTAACTCTTCATTTCATGCATATTTGAACTTATTTGAGTGTCCTCAGTCATCAATTCATCAAGATATGAGTCATGGACTTGAGAAGTTGATCAGTCAATTCATCTGACTATTTTGAAATGCACTGAGACCTAACTTTTTATGTGTTGGTCAAATGGAGATGGTTCCAAAAGCAAAAATGTTTTTAAGGACAATATGAACAACTTTCATGTTCATCAAAAATTGATTTGAAGCTTGGAAGGCCATCTGTCATTCTAATACATTATAGGTTATTTTGACTGAAACCCTAATTTTGGGTTAACTTACCAAGGACATAACTCATTCGTTTATTATGATTTTAAGGTGGGATCAAATGCATTGGAAAGCTTAAGATGTCTACTTTAAATGTTATGTTGAACAAAATTTCAAAATCCCAAAGTAAATACATGTGATAATGCAAGACATTATAGGACCTTTTTGACCAAATGCATTAAAAGTCAAAAAAGTCCAACTTCAAGTGCCCATAACTCTTTCATCAAAAATCCAACTTTGATTGTCTTGAAAAGATCTACAACTTTGATGTTGGATGTTTTTTCATTTGAGGCTTGCATCATCAACATAGAGGGGCTTGGAAGTGGACCAAATTTAGAAACTTTACATTGACATGTTTTGCACATCACACTTTAAACTCAAATTTCATAAAATTCGACACTCCAAATGGATTTTTGTCCAACATAACAATTGTTCCTTACATCAAGACCTTTCCAACCATTACTCACATGACCATATTTGGATTTGGAAAACATCATTTTCGAAGAGGTGAATGTTTAGGTCAAAATTGTGGAATGCACATAAATTCTTGATGCACAAGCAAATTGCACGTCCAAACCTTTGGCATTTGAGCTCAGATTGCATTTGGCATTATTTTTGGGCCTTGTGCGTGATCATGCAAGCTCATGCAAGGATTATCCAAATTTATGCACACGGATCAATTCATCATTTCCTTGCCATTCCCTCTATAAATAGAGACCCTATGCCATTCAAAATAGACACCTGATTCAACCTGAATTGCTGCAGAAATCAAAACTCAACCTCTCATCAAAGAAGCAATTTCATTTTCTTCAAATTTTTCAGATCCAAAATTCAACTTCATCTAGTTGAATTCTTGGATCTTAAGCTTCTAAACCTTCATCATTCATCTCACTGTTCTTCTGTTTTAGCAAGGCAAGCAAGGAGTCGAGTTCAAGCTACCAGAATTCAAGCTTACTCTTCAACTGGTATTTTCTTCGAATCTCATCATCCATTAACCTATTTGCTTGGATCTTGTGTTGGCTGAAGTCCTCCCAATAGAGGCATCATCATTATGCATTAAATTTTTGAAATCCATTGAGTTCATGATGAACACCAGATTTTTCAACCTCTGATTTCTCACACCATGGAGATCTAGAGTGAAAATGGATGGTACAGGGATGATGTACATCATCCCAGCTTTCTAAAGATGTATAGATCGTGCATTTTCATTAAGGTTTGGATCTCTGCAATATTGGCCGGAAAATCTAAGCTCACCGCAGAAGACGGTGGCTCCGGTGGCTTCAACATTGCCAGATCCAATCTGGACCGTGTGATTGCATTTCTAGATCTAATCCTGGCCATTGGTTCTTATGACTTGTTTTAATGTTGCGTGTGGTTTAGTTGACCAAGGCGTATGGTGGGAGCGCGCCTCAGGAGCGTGTGATCTGCCAGCTCAATTAATGAGCTCAGATCCAACGCTCCTTGTTTTTTTGCATTTTTCTATTTTTCGATTTTATTTTCTTTAATTCCTTTTATTTCAAAAAAATCATATCTCTCTCATTTTAATTCCAAAAATTATGGGACCAATTGCATTAGTCTCCAAATAATTTCTAATTTCTATTTCGGATTTTTAATATTTTTTATTTTGTCATTTGATATTTTTTGTGAATTTTCTCTTTTCTGGTTATTTTTAATTCATTTTAAATGGTTTCTGATATTCAAAAAATACAAAAATATTTTTCTAACCTATTTGAATGATGATGGATCTATGAAAAATATTCTCATCAATTTTGGAATTGATTTTAGATTTATTTGAGATTTTAGTTCATTTAGGTGATTTTTATTCATTTTTAATTGATTAAAAATAGTATTTGACTTTTAAAAATGCTGAAATTTTTTTGTCAAACTTTGTTTGACCTTGTTGAACTTAGGATAAATTACTTGGACCTTTCAAGGTTGATTTGAAGTAATTTTGAAGTTTGACCTTTCCATTTATTTTTAATTCAAGTTTAATTAAATATTAAAAAAATGCCAAAAATATTTTGTTCATTTCTTGACTTCCAATCTTCATCTCACTTCTGTTTTTGATTATTTGACCTTGACTTTTAATGTTATTGGTCAACATATGAGGATTGGTACATGTCATTTCATTTAATGCACTTTCATTTTGCCAGTTTTTATTTCTCTTATCCATCTCCTTCTTCTTTCTTTTGATCAATGAGTTGAAGGTTGATAAGTTAGCATTAGTTAGGGAGATTTAATCTTCTTTGGTTCAAATCTAATTCATCTTGATCAATTGATCAAGTGAATGGCTTTGCATTAAGGATAGGTTGTCTTCTAAATTATGCAAAAGGCTTAAACCAATACAAGATCAATTCTCATTTTCTTTTTGGCATGGCACGTTGTTGGAACTTGGTTCTCTAATCAAGATTTCTAACTTGTGTTGTTGCCTACATTATTATTGACCAGCCTCAGATAGTTGTGACTTCTACATAAGTCCAATTACGATTGCTTAACATATCGCTAAATTTGCCTTATGGCACACTAACACTAACTATTGACAATTAACATTTACTTTATGCAATTTACTATTCTTGCACATATTATCCATTTGCTTTTCTGTTTGCTCACTTGAGCACATGTTTATGTTAATGCCATTTGCCTTTTGCTCACTTGAGCACATAACTGTGTATATACTATTGTGCTTGTGTTTTTGTTTTGATTGTTGTGGACCAAATGCAAAGAAATGGACTTAGTTTCTAGGACTTTCCCTATGCAAAGAAATGGAGAATTGGACTTATATTCTAGGACCTTCCTTATGAAAAATTGGAGTAAAAGGATCTTAATGATGAAGATGGATTAGAAGGACCATGTCATACGGTGAACTGACTTTGTGTGTTTTTGCTTCGGAAAGCAAATGTCGCGGATAGCAAGAGTCGCCACCGACTTTTCTTTTATACAATAAGGAAAGGTGGAAAAGAACAGGAAAGACCTTAATTAGATTTTGGGTTCGGGAGGTACATTATACAAAGGGAAGGTGTTAGCACCCTTTGTATCCATGGTTATCCATGGGCTCTTAATTGCTTGATCACTTATGTTTTTCTTGTCTGAAAAAAAATGTTTGTGAATTGCTTAGAAAATGTTTTGAAAAGAGAGTTTAACTTTGTAGTGATTCTCGTACGAATGTATACAAAGTATTTATCTCGTTTAATTTTGAAAGCTATTAAAAAAAATATAACTTGGCAATGATTCTAGTATGAATGTATACCAAGTGGTGATTTTCTAGTAGATGTTTTGCCAAGTGTGATGTATGAAAAATGTTTTGGGTTGTGAGTCAGCAATTAAGAGTTGTACCTACCCAAGGTCTTTATGGGCATTTCCTATCCTTATGAGGGTAAAATTGTCCTTACTATTGAGGAGTAAGTAGTTTTATCCTTTGGATGTAAAGGGACATCGTAGGGTCATCGATTGGTCATTGAAGGCAACATTTGTAAGGATACCTTAGCATTCGAAGGGACAATCATCATTTAACCGTAGGCTACAACGACGGGTCATCGAGGGACAAAATCATATATTCGCAGGCAACATCCGAGGGACTATGATTTATTTTATAGGGACATGATGATTTAATCGAAGGGTCTTTGCTAAGTATATCCCCACATTCGCGGGACATGACCATAATACCGTAATACTGTAATACCGTAAGGCAACAAAGAGAGGTCCAAGATCACATATTCAAAGGCCCTATTTTACAATCAATTAGGTAATTAGGATGAATCTCCATATTAAAATCAATTAAGTAATTAGGATGAATCTCCATATTAAAATCAATTAAGTAATTAGGATAAATCTCCACAAGGGTATCCCACAAATAAAGTGGAATACCTGGCAAGCTATTTTTTCCGGGGATATGTGAACCCTTACAAAATTCAGCAAACAGGTCAGAATACCAAATCAGGGTGTAATCGAGAATTGCACCAAACAAAAGGAATCACAACAGTAATAGGGTCAGGTAAATAATGCATGGCTATGATAAAACATGTCAGATGAGCAAAGATCAGAATAGAAAAGTCAGCGACTGTCACGTTCGCTGCTGCCTCGCCTAGCGAGGGCTTAGCGAACACTCGCTACATGTTCGCTTAGCGATATGCTAGCGAACAGCTGCGGGTTTTGAATTTTAAAACAGTACGATTTCAGCAAGCTTCACACCCTATGGCTTCCATTACAGAAATTATATGGTTAAACATTCAAGATATTCAGATATATTTAATCCACATGCAAAACCTCAAACATATTTATGAAATCAATTATGATATCACATGTAAATTAAGAATATAAAGCGGTAATAGTAATGCAAACCTGTTTGCAATTGAATTGCAACCTTGAATTGGCAACTCACTCTTGGGGTTGGCGCCGGATTGAATTGGGCGGAGGTAACCTTTGTGCAGATGAGTTTCCTTCAGGGTTTCCTTTAGGGTTGCTCTGAATTCTCTGGGTTAGCCTCCAGGGTTTGCTGTCTGTGGGTGTTTGCCTTTCTCCTCCGTTTTCGTTCTCCTTTTTTGCTGACTGAAGTGCTGGTATTTATAATGCTTTTTGTGACCTAATGGGCTCAGCATGAAGCCCAAAAATTCTGGTATTCGCAAGCTTCGCTAGGCGAAGGATTTGCTCGCCTAGCGAGCAAGCCGGTTTAGGCCATTTTTTGGATTTGGCCACCTGTACGCTGGGTCTTTGTTCCCTTAAGATCAGTGTCTTGAAAAATAAGTCGGAGTGCCTTGAAAAATGCCTTGT
Organism: Lathyrus oleraceus; assembly: GCF_024323335.1. NCBI lineage: Eukaryota > Viridiplantae > Streptophyta > Magnoliopsida > Fabales > Fabaceae > Lathyrus > Lathyrus oleraceus. The sequence continues at coordinate 62,348,442 of NC_066580.1, read as the reverse complement.
AATATTAACGGGCAAATTTTGGGGTATGACAGTTGCCCCTGTTCAATATTCTTGAACTGAGAGAGTTAGAAGGGTACGTACGCCATTCGTGGTCTGGAGGTGGAAGATTATTGAACACTTAGAATGCCCCAAAAATTTGTACTTGTCAATTAGTCTTGACGGAGATGGGCTTAAAGATGCCATCCATGAGGTTTAATGAGGAGAATTTCAAAGTGTGTCGTACATCAGACCAATTTGAAGACATGGGTGCCACACCGGGTCGTACGCTATACCGTATAGTGAGCCATCCATTAGGCTGTCGACTTCACTGGGGAGTCAGAACGTGTCATACGCTGCTGGGGATAACAGGATCAGGATGGATCACACGCTAGATCGTATATGAATAGCAGAATGAGTTGTCCCTTAGGCGGGTGACTTCACTGAGGATGAATGATCAGAATGGATCGTACGCTAGATCGTATCCGAGTTGCAGAATGAGCTGTCCATCAGGCTGGTGACTCCGTCGGGGATGAAAGATCAGAATGGATCGTACGCTAGATCGTATCTGAGTTGCAGAACGAGCCGTCCATTAGGCTGTATCTGAGGATGAAAGGGTAGTCGTATGCTAGACCATGTTTCAAAATGTACCGTACGCTAGGTAGTATCGGAGGAATAAAGATCAGAATGGATCATACGCTAGATCGTATCTGGGGGGATAAACATCCAGATGGGTCGTATGATAGACCGTATCGGAATAGTTGGAGGAACCATACATTAGGCTGAATCAGAATGAACCGTACGTTAGGCTATATCTGACAATATTTGTATATGTTGTATTTGCAATAAATGTCCAGGATGGGCTTAAAGATGCCACCATTAGGAGGATATCAGAATATTCATGTGGATTATATCTGAAAGATGTAAATATAATCGATAAAGATATTCGTCTGAATGGATCTTTATTTTGACTGTATCGGGAGGATAATTAACCTGAAAAATAAAGTTAGCTTCATGCCATGTCATGATGCATGAGGTGTTTTATGCTTTTGAAAATAAATGCGAACATTGTATGCATGCGTATGCTGTGAAATGATGTAATGAATGAATTATGCGTCTGAAAAGTTTTTCCTGACGACTCCACTGGGGAAAATAAATCCCCATATTCTGGTTGGAGATATTTGTATTGATGACCCTTTCTTAGCCGGGGATGCTTGATTTCTGTCTGATGGTAGACATATTCAACAGAGCCTGGCTGGGGATGGAAGGGATGACCAGTCTGTGATGCCAATTTCTTCTGGGGAATAGTTGGTTTCTACTGGGGAATAGAATTAGCAACCGGATTCATCGGAAAGCATGGTTAGACTTTCTCCTCGATCCTGAAGTCTTTTCGTAATTGTTATTACCATTTTATGCATGTATTTTTGATAAACATCGATCATATTCAAATACATATATTAATTCAAACTAAATCAATGGACATTTACGCAAACAAAACAGAGAAAGTAAAACAAAAGCATCTTTTTGGAAATAAAATTGTATCGATTTTGAAAGGGGCCTATAAACAGGCAATTTGTGTACAAGGAGACAGAAATCCTAGTAAGAGGAAATTGTCAAGAAAAAAAAAGAGAAAGCTATGCAGAAAAAGGTCCTATCGATTTTAATTCCACTACTGTCATTATGTCTTGCAGCCTCTCATCTCCTGCTGTCGGATAAAAGTGATTAGCTTGTTCAGTCCTTTGAACTTGGGTGAAGCTGACTGAGAACGGGACATAGTCATACGCTTTAATCCCTAATTTTTGCCTGGACCGCCTTTTCAGGTTTTCAGTCCACCAGGATACCCTTTTTTGCCCAAGCTGCCTTTTCAGGTTTTCGACTTGCCGGGTGTACATTTTTATATGTTTATCCCTAATTTTTGCCCGAACCCTTTTGGTTCGCCGGGATGCCCTTACTTTTGCCTAGATACGTCGACCTAGCGGGTCTCTTTTATGCGTAGTATTTTTTAACTATGTCCGCGTTCACAGGATGCGGGAAATCTTCGCCGTCCATTGTAGCAAGTATCATGGCTCCTCCAGAGAATACCTTCTTAACTATAAAGGACCCTTCGTATGTGGGAGTCCATTTTCCTCTGGGATCACATTGTGGTAGAATGATATGCTTTATTACCAAGTCGCCAATTTGATGCACCTGTCTCTTGACTCTTTTGTTAAATATCTGGGTCATGCGTTTCTGATATATCTGCCCATGACAAACAGCCGCAAGTCTCTTCTCATCAATCAAATTTATCTGATCGAGTCGAGTCTGAATCCATTCATCTTCATCTAAGCCTGCCTCTCTCATGATTCTTAGAGAGGGAATCTGAACTTCCACTGGTAAGACGGCTTCCATTCCGTAGACTAAAGAGAAAGGGGTTGCCCCTGTCGAAGTGCGTACTGAAGTGCGATAACCATGAAGAGCAAAGGGTAAAATCTCATGCCAGTCTTTGTATGTTACTGTCATCTTTTGTATAATCTTCTTGATATTCTTATTAGCAGCTTCTACGGCGCCATTCATCTTTGGCTGGTACGGAGAAGAGTTATGGTGTTTTATTTTGAACTGCGTGCAGAGTTCAGTAATCATCTTGTTGTTCAAATTAGTACCATTATCAGTGATAACTCTTTCAGGGATGCCATATCGACAAATAAGACTATTCTTGATGAACCGTGCCACCACATTCTTGGTGACAGAAGCAAATGAGGCTGCCTCTACCCACTTTGTAAAGTAATCAATAGCAACCAGGATGAAACGATGTCCATTTGAAGCAGTAGGTTTAATCTCTCCAATCATATCAATGCCCCACATTGCAAAGGGCCAAGGGGTTGTCAACACGTTTAATGGAGCAGGAGGCACATGTACTTTATCCGCATAGATCTGGCATTTGTGACAGGTTCTGGAGTGATGGTGGCAATCAGCTTCCATGGTAGACCAATAATACCCTGATCTCAGAATCTTCTTGGCCATCGTATGTCCACTAGAATGAGTCCCAAAAATACCATCATGCATGTCTTCCATAATCTTTTCTGCTTCCTTCTTATCCACACAACGAAGCAAAGTCGAATCATGATTACGTTTGTATAATACTCCATTACTCAAAAAGAATTTAGCGGAGAACTTCCTCAGAAATTTCCTGTCATTGATGGATGCCCCTTCAGGGTATTCCTGAGCTTCTAAATATCTTTTTACTTCGTTGAACCAAGGTTTCTCTTCTACTTCATCAGCGTCAAGTTCCTAACAATATGCTGGTTCATCTAATCGTTCAATAGTGATCATGGGAGCTTCACTGTCCCATCTGACTCTGAACATGGATGACATGGTAGCCAATGCGTCTGCCAACTGATTCTCTTCTCGTGGGATATGTTCGAACGTAATCTCTTCAAAATATGGGATTAATGTCAACACCCGCTCTCGATAAGGGATGAGATTCGGATGTTTAGTGTCCCATTCTCCTTTGATTTGACTGATTACTAGGGCTGAGTCTCCGTACACTCTCAAAAACTTGATTCTTAGGTTTATAGCAGCTCTGAGTCCCAAAATACATGCTTCATACTCAGCCATATTATTGGTACAATCAAAACATAGTCTAGCAGTGAAAGGCGTATGGCAACCCCTGGGAGAAATAATTACAACACCAACACCGTTGCCCAATGCATTAGAAGATCCATCAAAAACCATAGTCCATCGGGATCCCAGTTCGGGTCCTTCATCCGGTCCAGGTTCTTCATAATCAGTGACAAGCATGACATCCTCATCCGGGAACTCGAAATTCATAGATTGGTAATCATCCACCGCTTGATGAGCCAAATGATCAGCTAGCACGCTTCCTTTGATTGCTTTCTGGGTAGTATATTGGATATCGTACTCTGTTAAAATCATCTGCCATCTTGCTATTCTTCCGGAGAGGGCAGGTTTCTCAAATATATATTTGATAGGATCCATCTTAGAAATCAATAAAGTGGTGTGATTCAACATATACTGTCTTAGTCGGCGAGCAGCCCAGGCCAAAGCACAACAAGTTTTCTCGAGCAATGAGTATCTTGTTTCACAGTTGGTAAACTTTTTGCTAAGGTAGTATATGGCATGCTCTTTTCGACCAGACTCGTCATGTTTCCCCAACACGCACCCCATTGAATTTTCTAACACTGTCAAATACATGATTAGAGGTCTTCCTTCAACTGGTGGCATTAGAATTGGAGGTTCTTGGAGATACTTCTTGATTTTGTCAAAAGCTTCTTGACATTCATCATTCCATACCATCTCTTGATTTTTCCTCAGGAATTTAAAGATGGGTTTGCAGGTAGCAGTCAAATGGGAGATAAATCGGGCAATGTAATTCAGGCGTCCCAAGAAACCTCTGACTTCTTTATCTGTACGGGGAACTGGCATTTCTTGAATAGCTCTCACCTTAGCCGGGTCAACCTTAATTCCTTTACCATTGACAATAAAGCCCAAGAGTTTACCGGATCTTACTCCAAAGGTGCATTTGTTCAGGTTCAATCTCAACTTGTATCTCTTCAACCTCTCAAACAGTTTATATAAATGATCGAGATGTTCTTCTTCAGTATGAGATCTGGCTATCATGTCATCCACATATACCTCTATTTCGTGATGGATCATATCATGGAACAAAACCACCATAGCACGCTGGTATGTTGCCCCTGCATTCTTTAAACCGAATGGCATTACTTTGTAACAGAAAGTGCCCCATTGCGTCACAAACGTAGTTTTCTCCATGTCCTCAGGCGCCATCTTAATCTGATTATAACCTGAGAATCCATCCATGAATGAGAATACCTTGTGTTGAGCGGTGTTATCTACCATAACATCAATGTGCGGAAGTGGAAAGTCATCCTTGGGACTCGCTCTATTCAAATCTCTGTAATCTACACACATTCGCACCTTACCATCCTTCTTTGGCACTGGTACCACATTAGCAACCCATTGAGGATAAGAAGTAACAGCCAGAAAACCTGCGTCAAATTGTTTCATAACCTCGGCTTTGATCTTCTCAGACATTTCAGGACGCATGCAACGAACCTTTTGCTTAACAGGACGACAATCTTCCTTCATTGGCAGCCGATGCACTACTATATCAGTATCCAGTCCTGGCATGTCTTCATAGGACCAAGCAAAAATCTCTACATAGTCATGTAATATCTGAATCAATCTTTCTTTGACACTGTTTTCCAAGCCTGCTCCTATTTTGACTTCTTTCTTGTCCACTTCGGTACCCAGATTTACAGTTTCAACTGACTCCTCGTGCGGCTGTATAGTCCTTTCTTCTTGCAGTAACAGTCTGGCAAGTTCTCCAGGTACTTCACAATCTTCCTCACTTCCATCCTCGGCTTGGTAGATCGGATTTTCAAAGTCATAATGAACAGTAGTAGAACTATTATCAACAGGATCCAAAGTGGGTATGGATCTGCAATTTGTTACGTGAGTGTGTGTATGAAAACATAGCTCGTTTAGAAGATGACAGGAAAGATAAAGAGCGCAATATTTGAATGCAAAAAGTCCATTGATTTATTGAATGTGAATATGCTTATGAAAATGACAAAACCCTTAACAAATTAGCTATTGTGCCCCGGGCATAGACACAACGCTTTAAGAAGTTCAATTGTAAAAATTAAAAATTTGCAACACTAAAATAGACAATAACAATTACTCCTGACTAAAGGAAATCGGGATAGTGTCTTCAGCCTCCCAATTATTGAGTCCGTCACCAATTGTTGGGAAAATCCAGCTATCCAAGTTGCAATCGCTATCATCATCTTCTACAGCATTAATCTTCTCTTTGACTATCTTTTCAGAGTTAAACCCCAGGCCAGACTTGTCAGACTTGTACGGTACATCGATCAGCTGACCCCAGCCAGTACGACCACCATCTTCAACCACGGCTCGAGCGTATTTCAGGGAAATCATAGCAGGAGGAGCACGAATAACCTTGGGCACACGGGAAGTTGGCTTAAGGACAAGACTGGTCGGAGGAACTACTTCAAATGACTGAGAAGGAGTCTCAAAGAATTCACCATCCATCTCGACGTATCTGAAGGTATGCACACTACTGACAATATACTCTTCTTCTCCACACACGGTGACAATCTTGCCCTCTATTGGATACCTCAGCTTTTGATGGAGAGACGAAGCTACAGCACTTGCCCCATGAATCCAAGGGCGTCCCAGCAAGCAGGAATAGGCAGGACGAATGTTCATTACGTGAAAGGTAGTGTTGAATACTTGAGGTCCTATCTTGATAGGGAGAACTACTTCACCATGGACAACACTCTTCGCACAATCGTAAGCACGCACCACAGCGTCACTAGGTTTCAGTTCAATGCTTTTACAGTCAAGCTTATCGAGCACAGCTTTCGGTAGCACATTCAAAGAAGAGCCATTATCGATCAACACATGAGCCAAAGTGATCCCCTTACACTCAATGGAGATATGCAGAGCTTTATTGTGGTTCTTTCCCGCTGGTGTAAGGTCAGCATCGGAAAAGCCTAGGCCATTGTCAACAGCCAAGTGATCAACATAATTTTCGAACTGATCGACAGACGTTTCCTGAGGTACATGAGCGGTCTTCAAGAATTTTATCAATGCATTGGCATGAGATTCGGAAGATAACAACAAGGATAACATCGAAATTTTAGACGGGGTATGCCCCAACTGTTCTACCACATCAAAATCACTCTTGCGGATGATTTTCAGCACTTCTTCCATTTCTTGTTTGGCAACATCTTCGGTAGTAACTTCGACCGGTGTCTTTGACTGAGAAGGGTTGACTGGTTCCTTTCCTCGCGTTTCAAGGGCAGAAGGTGAGATTTCTGGAGAGAAGATCCTTCCACTTCGAGTAATTTTACTAGTCCCAACAATGCCATTAGGATTAGCAGAATTATCAACTTGCTTTACGCCATGGATGTAAACATCACCTCCATAATTCCACGGAATGGATTTGCTTGAGGAGTACGGTATTGGCCCAGGTGCAGTAATGATTAGGGGAGCTACCTTGGGCTCAGCAGTAATCTTCACAGGCGCTCTAGTAGCGGTAATCTTCACTGGAACTTTGGACCTAGCAATCACAGATATTTCTTCAATAGGGTTTTCCATCTTAGGAATCTTTTCGAAGAGAATTGTACGATCATCCATCAGCCGTTGAATACCATTTCTCAACTTCAAGCAATCATTGGATCGGAGTATACAGAGATCGCAATTTTCCGTACAACCTGGAAATAAACCAGCTTGCAACAAATTCTTCTTGATGGTCAGGAGAGGAGATGCCAAGTCAGCTACATTAGCAATGTGAGAATCGACATCCACAGCATTAACAGTCTTGTTATGATTAGGCATAGGTGCAGTGATGACATTAGGAGTCTCCGGAGGGTCAAATTCAATTTCTCCAGTGTCGATCATATCCTGAATATTATTCTTCAACGACCAGCAATCGTTTGTATCATTCCCGGGGCTATCGGAGTGATATGCACACCTAGCATTGGGATTATAACGAGGAGAAGTAGTGTTGGGATTCGTAGGAGGATCTCTGAGGGTAATCAAATTTGCTTTTAGCATACCCTGCAGTGCCTGTGCTAAAGTCATATTGATCTTGGTAAACTGCCTTCTTGGCCTGTCTTGTCTGTGCTGGAAGTTTTGAGATGGCGGTGCTGCAATTGTAACTGCCCCAACGGTATGGTCACGATTTTCTTGTTACGACCCCTTTGACCGTACACAGCATTTGATTCGTTCCTCCCCTGATAGGACCTTTTGGTGCTTGCGGAGGTAGTCGCCTGTATCTTTCCACTTCGAATGTCGCTTTCAACACGTTCACCTGTCAATATAAGTTCAGTAAAACCCGATGACGAACTTCCCAGTAGATGGCTGTAGAATGGGCCGGTCAGTGTACTCGTGAACATGTCCACTAATTCTCGATCAGTCATAGGGGGTTTGACTCTGCCAGCCAAATCCCTCCATTTTTGAGCATATTCTTTGAAGCTTTCTTTAGATCCCATAGTCGTATTCTGCAACTGTAGCCAAGTAGGTGCCAATTCAGAATTATACTGGTAATGCTTGTAGAAAGTTGTCGCTAAATCAGTCCAGGTGTGGATGTTAGAGCTCTCGAGCTGATAATACCACTCTAATTGTGTGCCAGACAGACTCTCTTGGAAGAAATGGATCCATAGCTTCCTATCAGTGGTATACTGCTGAATCTTTCTCACATAAGCTCTCAGATGCATCTGAGGACAAAACGCACCATCGTACTTAGTGAAAGCGGGGACCTTGAATTTGCGGGGAATGACCACATCAGAGACCAGACCCAAACCTTCGAAATCCAGACCGGGTGCCTTCTGACCCTCCATAGCTAGCATACGTTCTTCCAGCAACTTGTACTTGCCATCTCTTGGAGAGTACTGTTCATTCTCATAATCTTCACCGTCGTCCTCGGGGTTGAAGAGATCGACATTCTCCTCTTCTGAATCATTCTCTGTCTCCTCTTCTTGATCCTTTGGAATTCTAATCTTGACTCCTGCGGCCTGCTCTTTAAGCCTTCTTCCCGGGTTGATGTAACCTACAGCTTTCTTGTCTTTCTTCTTCTCGAGCAATAGAGCCTTCAGTTCCTCCTGCCCCTTGGATAAGCTCAAGATCATCTCCTGGAATTGAGCATTCTGAGCCTGGAGATCCTTGACAGTTTGTTCGAGGGCCATTTTTCTGTTTAGAAGGAAGACCGTGAGAACATTGATCTTTCAGAATACCTGTTATGCAATGTTATGTTATGCTATGCAATGTATGAAATGTTTTCAAGGACTTTTGGAATTTAACTTTGCGTAAACCACCAAAAGAAGAATTTTTATTAATAATTTCTTTAATCAATGTTCATTACAAAAGGAAATAATAAAAATACAATGAAAGCTCAAGTCTCCCAGGGGCGGCTTCTTTTTGGGCGAAGATATGCATTGAGTCTTCAATCCTCATTAAGCTGGCTGGTAAGTTCTAACACCTTCTTTCTTTCTGCACCGAACTGAGTTTCAAAAGTATCCCTTTCCTCTCTCAACTGGATCCAGGATTTCTTCAATTCTTCAACATTAGTAGGCATATCTGGATAATGAATGATCTGAGGAGTACCTCCTTCAACTCCTGGTTCAACAATCAACGGTCTGACTGCAAGATATGGCATGACAAGTTAACGAGCTCTTGCGCGTACCCATCTGAGATAAGGTTCCATAGGAATGGAGTTTTTCTGTCCTAAAGGGTTTCTTTTCACCATGCCCCAAGCTCGTACAAACCTTTGACGGAGACCTTGAGAATCGTTGTCATAGTCAAACACAGTGCCTTGGATAATTATTTCATGTGGACCATCTCTTCGAGCACAACCGAATTAACATAGGGCTAAGGCCGGGTTATAAGTAATACCTCCTCTTGTTCCTAGGAGTGGTACGTTAGGGAACTCTCCACAACGGTCAATGATGATAACATTTTCTTTGAGATGAAGACACCAACGGATGTCTGAATGGGAGAGCGACATTATCCTTTGAGACCATTTCAAATTCTGCTTGTTCTTCAAGACTGATTGAGGAAGGTGTGAAATAAACCACCTAGACAATAAAGGTACGCAGCACATGAGAGTCCCTTGCCTCTTCATAGTACGGGTGTGAAGGGAATGTAAAATGTCTCCAAGCAAGGTAGGCACAGGGTTATGAGTGAGAAATATCTTAATAGCATTCATGTCTATGAATTGGTCTGGATTAGGGAATAACACCAAACCATAGATTAGTAATGCTAGGACATCTTCGAAAGCATGGACATCCATAACTTTCAAGAATTCTCGGGCCTTATTTATCAGAAATTTGGCAAGTAAACCCTTAATTCCACTTCTTGTTACCCAATTAGTTTCAATATCGGACTTTGTCATGTGTAAAGCCGCGGCAACTTCTTCAGACTTCGGAATCTTTTCTAAACCACTGAAAGGTGTTTGATCAAGTATAGGTATCCCAAGCAGCCTGGAGAATTCTTCTAATATGGGTACCAACTGATAATCTGGGAAGGTGAAGCAATGATGTTTAGGATCGAAGAACTGGAATAGAACTCTCATCATATCCTCTTTGAAACCAGTGGTAACCAACTTGAGGAGAGAACCATGTTTCTTGATGAACTGAGCTTGATCGGGAAGTTCTGATACTAAATTCTTTAGTTGAGGAGAGATTGCTACAAAATTGATCCGGATGGTCTTCCTGGAAGCCATAGCCTTACAAAACAGAGCAAAGTTAAATCCCTAAGTCCTTGAAATGGTTAGTACAATGCCATGATGTTATGATGTTATGATGTTATGATGTTATGATGTTAAGTAAATAGCAAGCACAAGCAAGTCACACAACAATCACTCCTAAGTTTTAAGGCTTGCATGAGTTCCATAGGTAAGTACCCTCCCCACTGAAGTTTGGTTGGTTCAACCTGTCCTAAAATAGTAACCGGGTTCTAAAAGGATCTCCAATCATTGACCTTCCTTTAAGTCCACTTCAGTGCAACACCAAGTGGTTGACCAAAGCTTCCCTAAAGTCCAATCTCAAAGAGTGTAGTATCGAGTCTCAACCAACCCCAGTCAGAACCGAAGTCAGTTATCTCACTACTTTCTAATGGCTAGGATGAGTCAATTAGGGTTCTAAAGGTCTGGTTAACGCTTTGATGACACCACGCAGACGCCAAATTTTTCCTCAAGTAAACATGAGGAACATCAGGACATCCAAAGTGTCACATTAACCGTAGCCATCATTTTAACCATTCCAGTATACGCCGGATAGTCGCGATGATCTCTTGCTACTTACCTAAGGTACACTAGATCCGGGTGTAGGATCTTTCACTCAAGCATAAAATACCCAAGCAATCCCTTAAAAGTAAATCAGACAATTTAAATAAGTGATTTTTTTAAGGCAACCTCTCTGATCTTTCATCCCCAGCAGAGTCGCCAGTTCTGTCATACGGTGAACTGACTTTGTGTGTTTTTGCTTCGGAAAGCAAATGTCGCGGATAGCAAGAGTCGCCACCGACTTTTCTTTTATCCAATAAGGAAAGGTGGAAAAGAACAGGAAAGACCTTAATTAGATTTTGGGTTCGGGAGGTACATTATACAAAGGGAAGGTGTTAGCACCCTTTGTATCCATGGTTATCCATGGGCTCTTAATTGCTTAATCACTTATGTTTTTCTTGTCTGAAAAAAAGTGTTTGTGAATTGCTTAGAAAATGTTTTGAAAAGAGAGTTTAACTTTGTAGTGATTCTCGTACGAATGTATACAAAGTCTTTATCTCGTTTAATTTTGAAAGCTATTAAAAAAATATATAACTTGGCAATGATTCTAGTATGAATGTATACCAAGTGGTGATTTTCTAGTAGATGTTTTGCAAAGTGTGATGTATGAAAAATGTTTTGGGTTGTGAGTCAGCAATTAAGAGTTGTACCTACCCAAGGTCTTTATGGGCATTTCCTATCCTTATGAGGGTAAAACTGTCCTTACTATTGAGGAGTAAGTAGTTTTATCCTTTGGATGTAAAGGGACATCGTAGGGTCATCGATTGGTCATTGAAGGCAACATTTGTAAGGATACCTTAGCATTCGAAGGGACGATCATCATTTAACCGTAGGCTATAACGACGGGTCATCGAGGGACAAAATCATATATTCGCAGGCAACTTCCGATGGACTATGATTTATTTTATAGGGACATGATGATTTAATCGAAGGGTCTTTGCTAAGTATATCCCCACATTCGCGGGACATGACCATAATACCGTAATACCGTAATACCGTAAGGCAACAAAGAGAGGTCCAAGATCACATATTCAAAGGCCCTATTTTACAATCAATTAGGTAATTAGGATGAATCTCCATATTAAAATCAATTAAGTAATTAGGATGAATCTCCATATTAAAATCAATTAAGTAATTAGGATGAATCTCCACAAGGGTATCCCACAAATAAAGTGGAATACCTAGCAAGCTATTTTTTCCGGGGATATGTGAACCCTTACAAAATTCAGCAAACAGGTCAGAATACCAAATCAGGGTGTAATCGAGAATTGCACCAAACAAAAGGAATCACAACAGTAATAGGGTCAGGTAAATAATGCATGGCTATGATAAAACATGTCAGATGAGCAAAGATCAGAACAGAAAAGTCAGCGACTGTCACGTTCGCTGCTGCCTCGCCTACCGAGGGCTTAGCGAACACTCGCTACATGTTCGCTTAGCGATATGCTAGCGAACAGCTGCGGGTTTTGAATTTTAAAACAGTACGATTTCAGCAAGCTTCACACCCTATGGCTTCCATTACAGAAATTATATGGTTAAACATTCAAGATATTCAGATATATTTAAATCCACATGCAAAACCTCAAACATATTTATGAAACAATTATGATATCACATGTAAATTAAGAATATAAAGCGGTAATAGTAATGCAAACCTGTTTGCAATTGAATTGCAACCTTGAATTGGCAAGTCACTCTTGGGGTTGGCGCCGGATTGAATTGGGCGGAGGTAACCTTTGTGCAGATGAGTTTCCTTCGGGGTTTCCTTTAGGGTTGCTCTGAATTCTCTGGGTTAGCCTCCAGGGTTTGCTGTCTGTGGGTGTTTGCCTTTCTCCTCCGTTTAAGTTCTCCTCTTTTGCTGACTGAAGTGATGGTATTTATAATGCTTTTTGTGACCTAATGGGCTCAGCATGAAGCCCAAAAATTCTGGTATTCGCAAGCTTCGCTAGGCGAAGGATTTGCTCGCCTAGCGAGCAAGCCGGTTTAGGCCATTTTTTGGATTTGGCCACCTGTATGTTGGGTCTTTGTTCCCTTAAGATCAGTGTCTTGAAAAATAAGTCGGAGTGCCTTGAAAAATGCCTTGTAATATTAACGGGAAAATTTTGGGGTATGATAGACCAAATCTCTAAACTCACTCTTGTCCATTCTTGTTTTACTTCATGGAACTTTTGATATGTGTGCTTTTGTGCTAGGAATTTCCATTTGAGCTTAATTGGAGGACCATTGCCATGTTCATCCAAGTGGAAGATACAAGATACATTGAGGATCTCTTAAGAGACTTGCTTGATTGCTCATGCTTTGTGTGATTGCTTATTCCAAAGGATGGGAACTACTTGGATCATCAATATGATCTCAAGAGAGGGACTCCATTGTGGTTTTGTTTCTTCTTCCCTTCTCTTTTTGTTTTACTTAGGACTTAGCCCTTCTTCTTCTTCTCTCCACTCTAACCCAAGCCAAAACCTTTTGTGCAAACATTTAACTATTATTTTCAACATTAGAAACCTAAGCCTTATGCTTTTGATTTTCAAACTTTCTTTTCATAACACTTATTTTGAATTGAACCTTTAAGTCAACTTTGACCATTTTTGTATATACTTCTAATTGGTAAATATAACCCATTCAAATTTCTTTTGTGGTTCCAATGGCCACTTTCTTAATCAAATTTTCCATAACCTTTAGCTATTAGGTTTGAGTTATCTTTGTGGTAGATGTAATACTCACATATATCCTTAGTGATGGACAATGAGTCTTCCATGCTTATTATAGGGTTAACCCCTCACTAGCATGTTGAAGCTATCCTCACATGGTGGATTTGTGGTTTGGTTGAGTTTTCTCCCTTTGATAACAAAAGACCTTAAGGTTTTTGGACCAAACAATTCACCAACTTGTTTTTTGAGATTTTTACCCCGAACTACAAGGTTTTGATCCTAATCTTTTTATAAGATGGTACGTAGGCAATGGGTTTATCCATCCAAACACAAAAATGTAAATAACTTGTACATTCTATTCTCATCTCTTCAATCATGTTTGCACAAACAAATTTTTCACAAAAACAACAACCTTTACAACAAGTATGAAAAGGGCTCCCTAGGAGTACCTAGGATGTTTTGGGTGCCTAACACCTTCCAATTGCATAACCAACCCCCTTACCCAGATCTCTGTTTCTTTTTACTAGTTTTTGTTAAAACTATTAGGTTTTTGTTCGCTTTCTAACCATTCCTTTGGATAAATAGAAGTGCGGTGACGACTCGACTTGTATGATTTACCTTGGATTTAGTCAATATCTCTAATGGTAACGAATACCCCGCTACAAGTAGTTCGGAATATCATCTCGTGTCGATAACCGGAAACTTCTGAAGGATAAGAAACAGTCCAATCACCTTTTTCGGAAAGCTGATCATCTAGAGGATCTTGTAGACGAGCGAATCATAGCAGAATTGGAACCCGATAGAAATCCATTTCACATTGCCATTAGATTAATTTCTGTTTTTATCTGTTGTGCAATTACCTCTTTCCAGGGTATGCTTCCTGATGTAAATACCTATTCAGAGGCCACTTAATCAATAAAATCATGTTATTCAACACATCTCTGTGTTCATTTTCATTTTACTGTTTTGTTTGCAAAAATGACGTCCGAATTTTTGATAAACATTGCATCATGAAACATAAGAGCTTTACAGGTACGTGCTTAATAAACATTGAAAATTGTTGTAAATTTTAAGTGCTTTGGATCGTCTATTTAGAACAGGTACACTCGGGGCATTTCCTTAAGGTCCCCATCAAATGATCGCGAATGTTTTTCCTCAATAGTTGGAATTTGGTATCTTATCCCTGCAGAGCTGGTCCGAGCATTGGATTCTTCAATCCCCAGCAGGCTCTCACTGCTGTACTTCCCCAAGAATTTGTTTCAGATTATACATTCACCAGCGGAGTTGACAGTGTCAGACTGTATATCCCCATCGGAGTTGACAGTGCCAGACTGTATCTTCCCAGCAGAAGCGGCTGCTCCTCAGAGTTCGATGCCAGATCGATGATCTCGACGCTAGACCCATGGTCTCTTTCCTTGAAGCAGAATCTTGGTACCGTATCGGTGTTTGCTTCCCCTACTGAGTCGTCTCTCTCGCAGATTATAGTTGCCAGAACCACTGTCGCTTTCCTCAGCAACAAGTTTTCAGTGCCATTCTCTCCCCAGTCAGAGCCTTGGTATTTTGTTATTTTCCAGAACACCGTGTGGCGGGTCATTTCCCCACAGATTTCTTTGTGATGTGCATCTCCAACATGTTGTTTCCAGTACTCAGACTGAAGATTGTTCATGACTTATCTTTATTATTCCCAACAGGGGTCGTTGGCCCATGATCACACTGAAATTTACGTATTTTCGACTCTGATTTCACATGCATTCTAGTTGTTTTATTGTCATTTTGTTGTGTTATTACTATGTTTTCTTTTGTTTTCAGGTTTTTACTTTAATCGGAGCCCCGAGCGAGAAAAGGAGCGAAAAAGAGCCAAAAACCCTAAAAATCAGCATTTTGCTCTTATGGCCTACCCCATGGCGGGCGCCACAGCCCAAGCCATGACGTGTCAAATTCAACTTCCATCAACTCCCATGTTTTCCCACTACGTCCACTAAGGCGCCCCACATTGTGCTTGTGGCGGGCGCCACAAAAGGAAAAACGGTTCCCTCCTATTTTCAAGTGAAGGGCATCCAAGTCATTTCCATCTTTTTACTTGCCTATAAATAGAAACGCGGATTCAGTTTTACAATCACCCAAACTTAGAGCAGACGAAGATCCGAACTTGGAACAAGGTAAACTCAGAAGCAACTTTGTTCCACTTAGGCATATATTCAGTTTTATAAAGTGGTAATCGCTTCGCATTGGAGTGTTACCACAATTGTGTAATTGAGTCTGTGATAGAGTCTGTAATCGAGTTTGGAGCACTTTGGAAGGAAGTTAATCCTGCCGCCATTTTCTTTTCCGCATTGCAATTTACTCATCCCTCCGATTGGAGCAGGTTTTTATTACTCGCCTTTACTTTATTTATTTCCCGCACTCGCCTTTACTTTATTTATTTCCCGCACTCACATTTACTTTATTTATTTCCCGCACTCGCATTTACTTTATTTATTACCCGCACTCGCTTTTACTTTATTTATTTCCCGCACTCGCTTTAACTTTATTTATTTCCCGCACTCGCTTTACTTTATTTATTTCCCGCACTCGCTTGAAATTATTTATTTTCCGCACTCGCACTACTTTTATTTACTTTCTGCACTCGCACTACTTTTATTTACTTTTACTTTACCATGTCTAACTAAATTTATAAGGCTAGAATGTAAGGATCGTAATTAAACCGGTAATTCGTACAATTGTTTGTAGAAACACTTAAGGGCTATTTTAACTTTCAAATTAAGTTTTCCCGCACTGCAATTCTGTTGGGTAAGATGGAAAGCCATCCAACGTCTTTATAAACTTAATTTTTTTTAACTATTTCAAAAACAGCGAAAGTTCTTTGTCTAGTTCATTAGGAGTTTTTAACATCGAGAAGAAAAGAGATTTTAAAACTATTTTCGGACGCGTTTATAAGTTTAGAGTCTAGTTCGTAAGAACCTCTTTTGGTTAAGAAATCCAGGTTATAATACTTTTCAACTTAGTCAAGATACTATATTTCTTAAAAATAGGTTTACTACTCTAACGCAATGCGCGCCTTTTTATAAGTGACAATAAGAGGGTTTGATTAGGGAGTATAACTCGGTTATGAATATGCGAAAGCGACAGTTCCTGTTAAATTAGTTCTTTTCAAAGTAGGAAACATTGCCCATAAGTAGTTCTATCTGCAAGTACTTGGATTATCAATTGATTACGTGAATTACATTCAACCCTGTCTTTATTAATTATATCTGAAACTTTACTTTTCATTGCACACTACAAAAACACCTATTTTACTTGCCTTTGATAAATACCATAACAATAGATAACGATAGATTGACACTTGGTCTCTGTGGTTCAACAATCTTTTATATTACTCTGACGCGTTCGTATACTTGCGAACACCGCATCAAGTTATTGACCGCATCAAGTTTTTGGCGCCGTTGGCGGGGACCAATTTCATCAAATTTCATTTTCCTATTGTTATATCGTTTAGACTTAGGTTATTTCCCGTCGGTCGATGCGAAGAACTCTCAGCACCGGAAGTTTAAGCTTAGTATACCCTCTGGCGGAACCTGAACGTTACGCTCGCGCACGTTTATTCTTTCATAGAATTAAGAGAGCTATGGCCGAAGATCAAAACCAAAGACCTCTTAAAGATTTCGCTCAACCATCTAATGAAGAACCTAGTTCTAGTATAGTAAACCCAACCATTCCAGCTAATAATTTTGAACTTAAACCATCCCTGTTACAACTAGTGCAACAGAGACAATTCGCGGGTCTCGCTACCGAGAACCCTAACCAACATTTAAAAATATTTCTTCAATTAGCAGATACTTTTAAAACCAATGGAGCTTCTCCTGAGGCAATACGTTTAAGATTATTTCCTTTTTCCCTCAGAGATAAAGCCCTATCATGGTTAGATTCCCTTCCACCCAATTCCATTACGACTTGGGATAACATTAGAAGAGTTTTTCTTGCTAGATATTTTCCCCCGAGTAAGACCGCCGTTCTTCGAAACCATATAACTAGATTTACCCAAAACCAAGAAGAATCGTTGTTCGAAGCTTGGGAGAGATATAAAGAGTTGTTACGAGAATGCCCACATCATGGTTTAGAAAATTGGTTAATCATTCAAACCTTCTATAATGGACTTCATTACAACACAAAGATGACCATCGACGCTGCCGCACGCGGTGCTCTGATGAACAAACGTTACCCTGAAGCTAGTGCCCTCATTGAAGATATGGCTCAAAACCATCAATCATGGGGAGTCGAACGAGCGACAGTTGAGAAGAAGGAAGCCCAAGGAGGAGTGCATGAACTAAGCTCTATAGACATGATGCAAGCTAAAATGGACGCATTAGCCCTTAAATTCGAGCATATGTACACGAACCTGAATACTGTAGTTGCAGTTTTGTCGGATTGTGAGATATGTGGAACCCAAGGACACCAATCCGCAGAATGCAGTCTATTAAACGAAACCCACTCCGAGCAAGTGAACTACACCCAACGGAACCCATATTCGAATACATATAATCCTGGATGGAGGAATCACCCGAACTTCTCCTATAAAAACAACAACCATATTCAAAATAATGCACCTCCGAGACCTAGTTATCAAGCCCCTAGATCAAATCAACCTATGCAACCTGTACCACCAAAACCGAGCCTTGAGAAAATTATGGAAAATTTTATCATCGCTCAAACCCAACAAAACAAGGAGTTCATGAACCAAAACATTCATGTTAACGAATTGATTACTCAGTTAGGAACCAAGGTTGACCAAATAGTTACTCATACCAAGATGCTTGAAACCCAGATCTCTCAGGTAGCTTTAAATCAAGCCCCTCAGACTACACCTGGAGGACAATTCCCTGGACAACCTCAACAAAATCCGAGAGGACAAGCCAATGCCATTACCCTACAAAGTGGGAACGCTTATGATGAGCCACCAAACCCAAGATTAAGTGAACCCGAAACTTCTAAGGAATGTACCAAACCCCCGGACGAAGTAAAGGAACCAGAGGAATCTGAAAACCAGGAAGGTCGAGATAAAGGAGAAGAACCTAAAGATAAAATTTACGTACCGCCCCCGCCATATAAACCACCTATACCATATCCGCAAAGACTCAAACAAACCCAAATCAATAAACAGTATCAAAAATTTATTAAAGTTATAGAAAAACTTCATGTAGAAATCCCTTTCACAGAAGCCATCACCCAAATACCTTCTTATGCAAAGTTTCTGAAAGACATCCTTACCAACAAACGTAGACTTGACGATCCGAAGCCTTTGGAATGTAATGCTATTTCCGAGGACAAATTAGCAAAGAAAGATAAAGATCCTGGAAATTTCTCCATTCCTTGCCTTTTGGGTAATCATGTCATCGAGAAAGCTTTTCTAGACTTAGGAGCTAGTGTGAGCTTAATGCCTTTAGCAGTTTGTGAGAGACTAAACTTAGGAGAATTACAACCCACTAAGATGTCACTTCAGTTAGCCGATAGATCTGTCAAATATCCGATAGGCATTTTAGAAGATTTTCCTGTTAGGATAGGTCAGTTATTTATCCCTACTGATTTTGTTGTCATGGACATCAAAGAGGACAATGATATACCAATTCTTCTAGGTAGACCATTCTTATCGACTGCAGGAGCCATAATAGATGTCAAGAAAGGAAAGTTGACATTTGAGGTAGGTGACGAGAAAATAGAATTTATACTTTCGAAATTTCTTATGGCACCTATGATGGGAGACTCGTGTTATGCCTTAGATATCATTGATGAATGTGTTAGAGAATTAGAACAAAAAGAAATTATAAAAACAATTAAGTTACCATCAACTCTCATAAAGGAAGATGATGACTTTAAGAAACCATACATCGATGATAACCTTTACGAATGTTTATCCCTTACCCCAGATCCTATGCCATGCCCTAAGAAACCAACCTTAGAACTTAAGGAACTGCCTAAGAACCTGAGATACGAGTTCCTCGATGAAAAGATAAACCGCCCAGTTATAGTCAGTGCTACCTTGAGCCAAGAGGAGACGAACCAACTTTTAGACGTTTTACGAAGACATCCCTCAGCCTTAGGATATAATATCTCTGACCTGAAAGGTATAAGCCCATCCGTATGCATGCATCGGATTTCGCTCGAAGAAGATTCAAAACCCTCTAGGGAGCATAAGAGAAGAATAAACCCTATAATGACTGATGTTGTTAAGAAGGAAGTTCTTAAGTTGCTTGAGGCAGGTATAATCTATCAGATCTCGGATAGTAAGTGGGTGAGCCCTGTGCATGTAGTACCTAAAAAGGGAGGCATCACAGTCATGCAAAACGATAAAGGCGAACATGTAGCAAAACGTTTAGAAGGAGGATGGCGAATGTGTATAGATAATAGAAAATTAAATAAAGCAACTAGGAAGGACCATTTCCCTTTACCATTTATTGACTAGATGTTGGAACGTCTAGCCAGACACTCTTACTTCTGCTATCTAGATGGATACTCTGGATTCTTCCAAATACCTATTCACCCCGAAGATCAAGAAAAAACTACCTTTACATGCCCCTATGGAACTTTTGCCTACAGACGAATGTCGTTCGGCCTCTGTAATGCCCCAGCTACTTTCCAACGCTGCATGATGTCGATATTTGTAGATTACCTAGATGGTATCATGGAAGTGTTTATGGATTATTTCTCGGTTTGCGGATTTGATTTTCAGAATTGTCTCGCTAACCTTGAGAAAATCCTGGAGAGATGCGTGGAGGTAAACCTCGTGCTAAATTGGGAAAAATGTCATTTCATGGTAACCAGAGGAATAGTTTTAGGACATATAGTTTCTCAAAAAGGTATAGAGGTAGATAAAGCTAAAATAGAAGTTATAGAAAACCTAAAACCCCCAAAAACCATCAGAAAAGTCCGAAGCTTTCTTGGACACGCTGGATTCTATCGGTGTTTTATTAAGGACTTCTCCAAAATAACCAAACCTTTAACCGGACTTTTAATGAAAGATGTTGAATTCATTTTTGATGAAAAATGTAATGACGCATTTAATCTTTTAAAGCAAGCATTAGTATTTGCACCCATTATGAAACCACCTGATTGGTCAGAACCGTTCGAGATAATGTGTGATGCTAGTGATTATGCAGTTGGAGCCGTTCTAGGACAAAGAAAAGATAAAAAATTACATGCCATTTATTATGCCAGTAGAACCCTAGATGCTGCCCAACTTAACTACGCAACAACTGAAAAAGAATTACTCGTTGTAGTCTTCGCTATAGACAAATTTAGATCTTATCTAGTAGGAGCAAAAATTATTGTTTACACCGATCATGCCGCCATTCGTTACCTATTAAGTAAAAAAGATGCCAAGCCCAGGTTACTCCGATTGATTCTATTACTACAAGAGTTTGATTTAGACATAAAAGACAAAAAAGGCACTGAAAATGTAGTAGCCGATCACCTTTCTAGGCTAGAACATCTAAAACCAGAACTAGTACCCATAAATGATGATTTCGCCTATGATAGACTGATCGCTAGAGTAGAAACCATTGAAGACAATAACCTAGATCCTTATGAGCATTCCCAAAATTCCTTAGCAATAAGTAACGTACCCTGGTATGCAGATTTCATTAATTACCTAGCTGCTGATATAGTACCCCCTGATCTTGACTACCACCGCAAGAAGAAATTCTTCCACGATGTGAGAAACTTCTATTGGGACGAACCACTCCTTTTCAAAAGGGGTAAAGATGGCATTTTTCGCCGTTGCGTTCCAGAAGAAGAGGTAAATAGTATTATCGAGCATTGTCATTCTGCACCTTATGGTGGACATGCAAGCACCTCTAAGACATACGCCAAGATTCTTCAAGCTGGCCTATTCTGGCCTACCATGTGGCGTGATGTCTATGCTTTCATTGTCAAATGTGATAGATGCCAACGCACTGGAAACATTTCAAGAAGAGATGAAATGCCCTTAAGAAACATTCAGGAAGTAGAACTCTTTGACGTATGGGGTATAGATTTCATGGGACCTTTTCCACCATCCTTAGGCAACAGGTATATCTTAGTAGCCGTAGACTATGTGTCTAAGTGGATTGAAGCTATAGCCGCACCCACAAACGACACTAGGGTAGTAATCAAATTATTTAAAAATTATATATTCCCTAGATTTGGAACACCACGTTTAGTCATAAGCGATGGAGGATCACACTTTATATCGAGAATATTTGACAAACTTTTAAGAAAATATGGAGTTAGGCATAGAGTAGCAACACCGTACCACCCACAAACTAGTGGCCAAGTAGAAGTATCTAATAGGGAGATAAAACAAATCCTAGAGAAAACTATTTCTATTTCTAGGAGAGACTGGTCTCAGAAGCTTCAAGAAGCATTATGGGCCTATAGAACCGCTTTCAAAACCCCTATAGGAACTACTCCTTACCAACTAGTTTATGGAAAATCATGTCACTTACCATTCGAGTTAGAGCATAAAGCCTATAGGGCCATTAAAACATTGAATTTAGACTACTTAGCTATTGGAGAAAAGCGTACCCTAGATATTCATAAATTAGAAGAACTTAGGCAATTTGCCTACGAGAATGCAAAAATATATAAAGAGAGGACAAAAGCCTATCACGACAAAAGAATAATAATGAAAAACTTCAATATAGGCGATTTTTTTCTCCTTTTCAACACTAGGTTACGACTTTTCCCTGGAAAGCTACGTTCAAGATGGACTGGTCCTTTCGAAGTATCCAAGATTCTGAGATCGGGAGACGTAGAAATCAAGAACCAAACATGTATCCCATTCATTGTAAATGGACAAAGACTGAAGCTCTACGAAGGAGGAGGCATTCCAACATACTACTCAAGCCCCACCCTGATTGATCCATCGATTCCTATTACTACAGGTGTATAAATTCTGATCGTCAAGCTATTGACGTTAAACAAGCGCTGCGTGGGAGGCAACCCATGGTTTCTCTTTTCATTTTACTCTTTTCGCATTTATTTACATTTATTTTTATTTTTATTTTATTTTATCATATTTTGCATTGAGACTAAGATTTGAATGGTTTGCATTTTCAGGATAACTTTCTTAACATTTACAGAATGTAGGGTTTTGATGACATGCATGTTGCCTATAGAGACAATGCTCAGAGGGAGCGCTACATTGCTTTGTATCAGCGCCCTATGGCACCCACACGTTACCCTGATCAGCACTGGGTATCGAGCCTAGTATCTGATTCCTTAGCCACCAGCTCCACTGGGACGAATTTGCTGATGACTTGAGCAACACATATAGGAACCTGACTCTGGAGTTCCTGAGTTCATTCGACTACGATCCATATTCTGGACCAGATGGGAATGCCGCTTTCAGACTTTTTGGAGTTGAGTACTCCTTCATCCAGAAAGAGTTTGGCGACTTATTGGGTTTCCAGACTACTCCTGATGCTATCCCGGAGACACCTTTGGGATATTTCCTGGGTAAAGAAGTGGAGAAATTTTGGAGTGATATAGCAGGTGGCGGAAGCCAGGATCCATCTACACAGTTATCTTATGTCATACATAACCCAGCCTTCAGATATTTTTAGATGATATTAGCACATTCCTTCCTGGGAAGACCGGATGCAGAGACACTACTGAGTGAAGAGGAGATCATCCTATTATTTTACGCAACCCAGTCTCGCCCAGTAGCATGTGGAAACTTTTTATTGAATAATCTCAGCGGTATCTCTAGATCCACCGAAGGAGTCATCCATGTTGGTGGAATCATCACACAGATTGCTGTCGCTTTAGGTCTGTCTCGCAAGCTGTTGCATCTCCGGACCTACTGTGGATACACTACCATGGACATCGATTTATGTTTGACCAGAGGATTGATGAGGAGAGCCTCTTTCCACCCATGTCAGTTCCGATTGCTAGTCGACAGTGAGACCATCCATTACTTCACATTGTCGGACCCTATGATGACCAGTGTGCATGATCCAGCGAATTGGAGTTATGCTCTAGAGGGCCAGGGAGAGACCGTCGAGGCACCGAGATCACCACCCGTTGCTGAATACACGCCTACACCACCATCTCCTAGAATCACTGTTTTCTCTAATAATCATTCATTGCAGACACCCGACATACGCACCCAGATTGCTGAGTGCCGTAGAGAGATTGTAGAGCTTAGACAGGAAGTGGCGGACCTAACTTTACAGATAGGAGTGTCTGATCTCACCCATGCTACTGAAGCCGATTGTCTATATCAGGAGATCGCAGAGCTCAAGCAAGAAGTGGCCATGCTCCGTGGTTCCACTCAGGAAGATGACATCCCGACTACATGATCTCACCGTGTAATCTTATTTCGTCTCATTTTTATTTATCGTATTTGCTTTACTCATTTTATATTATCGCATTCAGAATATCATATAAACTACTATTATACATTAGTATTTCTATTTTATCTATATATGTTTTATGTTTATTTTATTTGCATTTTAATTTTTCAGTTATTTATTTATTTACATTTAATTTTTGTTTTTGTTTTTGTTTCAGTTTCAATTTTTATTTTTGTTTTTACTTTTATAAAAATTATGCAAGTCAAAGTTACTAGGAGAATCACAAGACAAATGATATCCAGACCCCTCAAAGCCAAAAGACAAGCGAAGCCCAAACCAAAGGACCAAAATCTGGCCCAGCCAGATTTTGCCTTGTGGCGCCCGCCACAGCGTCTGTAAATGGTCGGGGCAGACCCCTTTTCTTCACCATTTTTGCAACTTACAACCTCCAAAACCCATTTTTCTACCTTGGAAAAAAGTCCTTGAACCCCCAAAAAGCTCATACTTTCCTAACCATCATACCACACATATCATTGTTCCACTTTCTGTTTTTGATTTCATCCGCCGGATTTTGTAAAAATCCAACCTTTTCACCAACCACTACATCTTCTTCATCCATATTTCAAGAACATTCAAATGGAGTTCAACGGATTCATTCTTCGAGGAGGGAAACCAGGGGAGAGACAAAGAAAAATCATTGAACGGTTGCAAAATCGGGAAATTCTCCCGACAAGGTATGTTGACGAAAATTGTCTCTATACTTTAGGTATCTACCATAGCGTTTTTCATTTATTAGACATCTTAGGTTTGCATAATTTCTTTATCAACAAAGAACCCACCTATGAGCGGCTGACAATCGAATTTTTAAGTTCCTTAATTTATATTGTCAGCCCTAACACTGCTAGCACAATCGGTACTGTCCAATTTAGAATGTTTGATGTTGAATACCAATTCAGTACCGATGAACTAGCCAGTCTGTTAGGGATCCCTCATGGGGAAGGTGCTATTTGTGAGGGCCCTTTGGATTCCGAATGGTCTGTTGAGGTATTTTCCTTCTGGGAGCGTTTATCAAACACTTCAATAAACTCTTTTGAAGGAGTTCTTGCCTCAACCATCCATAACCCGGCCATCAGAGTTTTTAGATATCTATTGGCATGCACTATTTTTGGCCGGGAGAATCCAAATAAGGTTAACGCTAGAGAGCTTCTATATTTGCAAGGAAGCCTCACAAATAGGAGAATTAATTCGGTTCCGTTTATGCTCGCCCATATGATTTTAACTCTGAATAAGGCGGGACCGATTTCTTTTGGTGGATTAATTACGTCTATTGCTCGGGCACTTAACCTGAACAATGAGATGGCTACTCTAGACCCCTTACCTCCTCGCACAATTAACTTAAAATTTCTGAGAGACATGAAATTGTGCCGCTCAAGGAGAGAAGGAGGTTATACACTTATGATTCATGGTGTAGCCATCCCATCTGTTATTCTACCTTGCACTAGACGTACAGATATACGTGATGAGAGGAATTGGACCTACAATTTAGATGCTCCACCTGTTTTGGGTCCTCTTCCTCCTAACAATCCTGATGAGGCAGGACCAGACACTGATGATGAATATGATCGAAGAGAGAGATCTCCCGTACCAAATGTGTCCCCCCATCATCCTTCACCATCACACACCGCACCATCTTCTTCTTCTGCAGGTACCACTCCTGGCTTCTATATTACAGAGGAGATGTGGCGTGACCACCTGGATAGAGAGAAAAGGCGTGACCACCTACTCTCTACCCTCCAGCAACAAATGACGGATAATATGAACTTCATGCAAGAATCACAGCGGAGGACAGACAGGTCCTACGACACTGTTCTACAGTCCCTGCAAGTGATTACAAATACACAAGCCCGTCAGCAACAATACCACCAGAGACACATGGCACTAATTGAAGCCACTCAAGGTTCCATTATAGGTAACCTTCGAGAGGTGAGGACCGCTCAGGATGCCCTGATGGCGAGGATGGATCAGAGAGACCGTCGTCGCACCCGATCCCGTCATCCACCTCAGGATGGCGAGGGCACTAGTGGTCAGCAATAGGTTGCCAGGTAACTCTTCCTTGTCTTATTTCGAAACATTGGGGACAATGTTCGATTTAAGTGTGGGAGGAGACTCTATCGTCTTTTCTTTATTGCTTTTCTGTCTTTTCTTTATTGCTTTTCTCGTTTATCGCTTTTTCTTTGCTGTTTTTGGATAGTTTATTTCCTTTTAGTTGTTTATTTTGCTTCTTAGTATAATGCATGAGTCTGACGAGTCACCAAATACAATAGATCTTTAGTACAATCCTACCTCCCCATACCTTTAGCCCCACAAAAAAAAAATTGCAAAAGAAAATAGTGTTATTTCGAAAGTTTTCGGGTTTTAAGGACATGTTTTGAGTAAGGATGCGGTGACTTGGGAGAACTTTGTGAAACATCAGTATCTGTTTTAGCACCATAGACTTCGTAAATATAGGAATCATTCCCGAAACCCCATATACCATGGCCTTAATCATCATTTCCGTATAAGTCCTTAGTAGTTTATCTCAGCAGTCAGCTCCGGCCTACACATCCTCTACATAGGGGACCGATGCAAATAAGTGAATGATCCAAAAAAAAAATAATAATAATAAATAAAAGAAAGCAAAAAGGCAACTCCGGTATAGGTGACCCTCACAAAGTCATTTAAACCAAAGAATTGTAAAAAATTGCTACAAAAAGAAAAAAAAAGAAAAAGAAAAGCAGTACCCACTGTTAGTTGGTTCAGAGGTATCTGGCACTGAACTCGGTAGGGCGGATTACGATCCGATCCCCCACAACTACAGTTGAGTCCAATAAAGGGTTTACACATATTTATGTGCCGGAAATCCCATGTTCATATCATAATCACTAACAGGACACTCTACTACGAAGCATGTATGGATAACGGGCTTAATGTGATTGCGCCTGAATGAAAAGGACACAAAAGAGATGAAGAGGCAGGCCTGGGTATTGTGGGATAATATGGGTTGGTTAATATAGGAATGAAGTTTATGTCCGTATTTGCGGATTAGTGTCATCATGATACCCTTAGTTCACTCAGTTAGTACCCATCACTGCATCCCGACTTGAACTTGGAATTCTTACCTGAAGCACTCGTTTACACAAATTTTCTTTTATGAGCTTTCCAATGTTTTGCTTGAGGACAAGCAAAGGTTTAAGTGTGGGAGAGTTTGATCACACTGAAATTTACGTATTTTTGACTCTGATTTCACATGCATTCTAGTTGTTTTATTGTCATTTTGTTGTGTTATTACTATGTTTTCCTTTGTTTTCAGGTTTTTACTTTAATCGGAGCCCCGAGCGAGAAAAGGAGCGAAAAAGAGCCAAAAACCCTAAAAATCAGCATTTTGCTCTTATGGCCTACCCCATGGCGGGCGCCACAGCCCAAGCCATGACGTGTCAAATTCAACTTCCATCAACTCCCATGTTTTCCCACTACGTCCACTAAGGCGCCCCATATTGTGCTTGTGGCGGGCGCCATGGCCTTGTGGCGGGCGCCACAAAAGGAAAAACGGTTCCCTCCTATTTTCAAGTGAAGGGCATCCAAGTCATTTCCATCTTTTTACTTGCCTATAAATAGAAACGCGAATTCAGTTTTACAATCACCCAAACTTAGAGCAGACGAAGATCCGAACTTGGAACAAGGCAAACTCAGAAGCAACTTTGTTCCACTTAGGCATATATATTCAGTTTTATAAAGTGGTAATCGCTTCGCATTGGAGTGTTACCACAATTGTGTAATTGAGTTTGTGATAGAGTCTGTAATCGAGTTTGGAGCACTTTGGAAGGAAGTTAATCCTACCCCCATTTTCTTTTCCGCATTGCAATTTACTCAGCCCTCCGATTGGAGCAGTTTTTTATTACTCGCCTTTACTTTATTTATTTCCCGCACTCGCCTTTACTTTATTTATTTCCCGCACTCTCCTTTACTTTATTTATTTCCCGCACTCGCCTTTACTTTATTTATTTCCCGCACTCGCTTTTACTTTATTTATTTCCCACACTCGCTTTAACTTTATTTATTTCTCGCACTCGCTTTACTTTATTTATTTCCCGCACTCGCTTGAAATTATTTATTTTCCGCACTCGCACTACTTTTATTTACTTTCCGCACTCGCACTACTTTTATTTACTTTTATGCATTTTTACTTTACCATGTCTAACTAAATTTATAAGGCTAGAATGTAAGGATCGTAATTAAACCGATAATCCGTACAATTATTCGTAGAAACACTTAAGGGCTATTTTAACTTTCATATTAAGTTTTCCCGCACTGCAATTCCGTTGGGTAAGATCGAAAGTCGTCCAACGTCTTTATAAACTTAATTGTTTTTAACTATTTCAAAAACAGCGAAAGCGCTTTGTCTAGTTCATTAGGAGTTTTTAACATCAAGAAGAAAAGAGATTTTAAAACTATTTTCGGACGTGTTTATAAGTTTAGAGTCTGGTTCGTAAGAACCTCTTTTGGTTAAGAAATCCAGGTTATAATACTTTTCAACTTAGTCAAGATACTATATTTCTTAAAAATAGGTTTACTACTCTAACGCAATGCGCGCCTTTTTATAAGTGACAATAAGAGGGTTTGATTAGGGAGTACAACTCGGTTCTGAATACGCGAAAGCAACAGTTCCTGTGAAATTAGTTCTTTTCAAAGTAGGAAACATTGCCCATAAGTAGTTCTATCTGCAAGTACTTGGATTATCAATTGATTACGTGAATTACATTCGACCCTGTCTTTATTAATTATATCCGAAACTTTACTTTTCATTGCACACTACAAAAACACCTATTTTACTTGCCTTTGATAAACACCATAACAATAGATAACGATAGATTGACACTTGGTCTCTGTGGATCGACAATCTTTTATATTACTCTGACGCGTTCGTATACTTGCGAACACCGCATCAAGTTATTGACCGCATCAGCCACGCACCGCCTCAATTATCATTTTCCCTATTTCTGCCGATGCTGACAAGCATGAAAGTTTCCGGTATTCAGACCGAAGTGGTATTCAGGCCAGTTTTCTGATGTTCAGATTGAAGAAGTTTTCGACGTTCAGGTCGACGCAACTTGTGGCATTCAGGCCAAGTTTCCGGTATTCAAACCGAAGTGGCATTCGGGACATTTTTCCGATGTTCAGATCGAAGAAGTTTCCGACATTCAGGTCGATGCAACTTGTGGCATTCAGGCCAGTTTTCCGGTATTCAGACCGAAGTGGCATTCAGGCCAGTTTTCCGATGTTCAGATCGAAGAAGTTTTCGACATTCAGGTCGATGCAACTTGTGGCATTCAGGCCAGTTTTCCGGTATTCAGACCGAAGTGTCACTCAGGCTAGTTTCCCGGTGTTCAGACTGATGTTTGATAATCTAATATCTTCCTATGTTCAGATCGAAGAAGTTTCCGACATTTAGGTCGATGCAACTTGTGGCATTCAGGCTAGTTTTCCGATATTAAAACCGAAGTGGCATTCAGGCCAGTTTCCCGGTGTTCAGACCGCTGTTTGATAATCAACTATCGTCTGATGCTCAGATCGAAGTCATTTCCAGTATTCAGATTGATGAGCGGCATTCAGGCCATGGTTATTTCTGTGTTACCATTTATTTTGATATTCAGGCTAACATTCCTTGTTTCGGTGTTCAGACGGACTCTCACCGTACCAGAAGGATTCTTTTTCAAGACCACCTCTTGGCCGATTCTGACAGGCATTGTTACTTCATTTTCTCACTTCAGTGTAAATTTTCGGGCTTTTATCGTATCGTATTCAATCAATTGATACCTCGGAAGTGCGAAAGCCGTTGCTATCTTCCTTTCGGGTTTCTAGTTCATTGAATAGAGGCAGCTGTAATACCCCAAAATTTACCCTTCATTTTCCTGGAATCATGGGATTATGTTTTACACTTCATTAGCATCATATTAGGTCATACTCATTGCATACTACATTAGTGACATGGAGATCAGGTTTTGATCGATCACTCCTTAACAGAAGGAGCCCACACAAAGAAAGATTGAGAATTGGACTTCATTTTCTAAGTATACAAGTCTCAAAGGTCTCAGGGGGGTCCAAGTATCTTATTATGGTCCTTAGTTCATCAGTGAAGGATTCAAAGCTATCAGAGTGTTCATCATAATTTAATCATAAATTAGGGTTTCATGGCTACCTGCAATAGGTAATGTTTGGTTGGAAGTAGAGGAGCTCATCCATGTCATGATTAGAGAGGAATCTTGGCCTAGGAAGATTCACAATTATCTCAGAAAGATCCATTGGCAATTAGTGCAATCAGTTCCTGATCATTTTGCCCTAAAACTAGGGTTTGGTATAAAATCAATTTATTTCTGATTCTTTGGGTGAAACTCTTTCCCATGGCCCTCCATATGCCCACAAGGGTCCACATACAAAAAATCAGCTCTTTATTTGAGCTAGAAGTGCTTCAATTGATCAACGGAATCGGGAATCAGACAGTTTGGGAAAAGTCAACTGTGGGGCCAGAAAAGTCAACTCCTGACATTTTGAGAGTGTAATCTCAAAATCCATGCCTAGGGGATCCTACATGTGAAATTTGATCAAGGTTGGATCATGGATTCATCATTTAATCAGGAATTGGAAAAGTTACTTAATTTGGAAATGGTTGACTTTCCATTTAGGGCAAGTTTTCATGATCGTTGCACTCACTTTAAGCCCATTTTGCATCAAGATAAAAGCTCCATTTGAAAATTTCTCCAACATGAAATTGTTCCTCTTGTACCAAGCTTTCTAGAGATATAAAGTTTGCTCCATTTGGACTAGAATTGAGAAAGTTATGCTTAGTCAAAGTGAGACATTTTTTTAGGACACTTAGAAAAATTTCTAAGTCCAAAATCTTCAAAATTTGTCAAGACTTCTTGGCCAGTTTTCTTGCACTTCAAGGCATTATTTGAAAATACTTTCTTCACAACAAATGTACCTTGCCATGTCCTCTTTCACGTTCCTTTGGAATCATCTCATTTAGATCCATGGTTTGAGAGATACATTCATTTAAAGTGGGCACCATGACTTGATTTTCTAGGCAGATTTTGGGTCTGGCTGGCCCAATCAGATTTTCTAAGCATGCTGCACAAACCAGTCACATTTTTTTACCTCTTTTGACCATGCATTGGACATCCATTCACTTAAGTTTGGCCCAAAATAACAACATTTTATACCTCACTTCACACTTTTATTCTTATGGATAAATCACTTATTAAAAAGCCCATGAGAACACCTAATCCACCCTATTTAAGAAGATGAAACCCTAACCCTAAAGGAGCATTGCAATTTCGTGAAAAGGAGGCAAAGCTTCATCACATATCAGATTTTATTCTACTTCTATTTTCCATTAGGTAATCATCTCTTCCATTGCCATGTTTTGATATATCTACGCTTGCTTACCATGTTCATCACCATTAATCCTTCCATTTTCACATTTCTTTTTCTTATTTAAAATATTTTCTTCGTCCATAAAATTACCTAAAACTATTTTTCACTTTTCTTAACGTTTTATTTAATTCTATATAATTTTTATTTTCGTATTTTTTTAATATTAATATTTTATTTTAATTATTTATTCTAAATGGTCCATTTTAACACACTTTTTTTATTGATTTTATTTTTATGACTTAAGATTATTGTTAGCATTTGATTTTTAGGATGAAGGTTGACCACTGTCTCATGGTCAACCTGACCTTTTCTTGGAATTTTATTTCACATTTTCAATTTATTTTGGATTTATTTTTGACCTAGTTTGGTTGGTTGGCTTTTAATTTGATTTCTGTTTTATTTTAATTAATTCACGTACCAATTTTCATTATTTTAAAAATATTTTTGGGGGATGATGATGTCCTGACCCCACCTTATTTATTTTAAATTTTCATAGTTTTCTTGATTAATTTGCTATTTATTTGTTATTTTTTAAGTTAACTTGAATTTTCAGTTGACTTCTTTATGATCGATGTTTGACTTAGGGATTGCTTATGGCAATTGAAGAGATCTTTTGATCCTCCCTTGTTCATCTCATATGACATGTATTAGAGGCGTTTTACCTTGATTTTATTTGGTCCTTACCTCATTTCCTGATTAAATTATTCAGTGGACCCTTCGTGTGTATATTTTCATCTGTTTGATTCATCTGTTATCTTTTATACTTGTTTCTCTCATTCATGCTTTCTATTGGTTGATTATTTAACATGTTCATACTCCCATGCATTGTTTAAATGATCCATTATTTGATTCTTTGGTTTGATTATATATTGTTTATTTATCCGATCTGATTGATAATTGTTGCCTACTTGTATGATGTATGAGGCATATATTCTTATTGTTTGTTTGCCATGAACAATCCCCATTCATAACAAATGTATCCCTCTCCCATAAAGTGTATAATATTTATTTCTTTATTTCTTTAGTCACCTGTTAATACAAGAATTAAAACGAACATCCGATAACCATTACAAAATAAGATCAAAAGCTCGATCCAACGTCGAGTAATCATTTTCAAAACTTAACAGAACCAGCACGCATTCATCCATCCTCTTGTAAGTCGATTGCCTCAGGCATCACCATCTACCTGTAAGTCGATTGCCTCCGGCATCTCCATCTACCCTTATCTGTTACTCCTCTCCGCGCTCCATCTGTCGACTCTTGTTCCGTTTAGGTAGCACCCATTAGGTAGAACCCTTTGTATGATAACATAGGTAGAATTCCCTTATTCTTTGCATGCTAACATTAGGTAGATGTTCCCCTTTGTAAATCCTAACACATAGGTCCATATTGCATGACAACTCTAGAGCAGAGCTTTTTAGACCTTCTGTGTGTCTCCGATCTTGTGGCATGTCAGTCCGTTCTATTGCAAAGAGGTAACTGCCTAAGACTCGATTCAGCGAGCTGCGACACCTACTGCTAGGACGTTGAACACACTGCCCACCCTCATTTGACACAGCTGGTGTCCTCTTTTGTAAGTCCATGTTCAGATGGAAATCCTTAACCCCTAGTTAGCCGAACTACATTTGGCTCTGATTCTCATTCTAGATGAGATACGTAGGCATAAGACACGACGTCTTACCGAGCACACTTCTCTTTAACCCATAGGTAGCCGAGCTACGAAGACCCTGATTCTCACACTTAGATGAGATACGTAGGCAGTGGATGTGACATCCTTGCGAGTCATTTTCTTTTAACCTTCCTTTTAGTAAATAGTACTTTAGATATACCTACACCCTTTAGACTAGAACAACACTTATGAAAAGGGCTCCCTAGGAGTACCTAGGATGTTTTGGGTGCTTAAAACCTTCCCATTGCATAACCAACCCCCTTACCCAGATCTCTGACATTTTTACTAGTTTTTGATTCGATAAAACTTTTAGGTTTTTGTTCGCTTTCTAACCATTCCTTTGGATAAATAGAAGTGCGGTGGCGACTCGATTTGTATGGTTTACCTTGGATTTAGTTAATATCTCTAATGGTAATGAATACCCCACTACACATTGAATATATCATTCAATGTTTTAGAGTTTCCAAGGGCTAGTTCATCCTCCTCCTTGGTCCATTCTTCCTCAGCCTTCTTATCAGTTGTAACTTTTCCTTCCTTAGTAATAACAGGATGTTCCCAGCCTGTTAGAACAGCCTTCCAAGCCTTATTATCCAAAGATTTCAGGAAGGCTACCATTCGAGGTTTCCAATAGTCATAGTTAGATCCATCCAGAATTGGTGGCCTGTGAACAGATCCTCCGTCTCTATCCATAGTACCAGAAAGTTACGTCCCAAGATCTCACCCAGAACCAGAGCAGGATGCCTGCTCTGATACCAATTGAAATTCTGGTATCAGATATGAGATATATAAGGTAATGTCATGACACTAATATTTGAACAATATAAACAGGACAAAAGACAAAGAAACAATAGTACAAGTGACACAAGCAATTATTAACCCAGTTCGGTGCAAACTCACCTACGTCTGGGGGCTACCAAGAGAGGAAGGAATAGCGTGTTCAATCTCCATATCAATCACACACAAATTTGCATGAAAAGCGCAATCATAAAATACATAACATTCAGACTGAATGTTCTGTATATGCATGTCTTAACATCGGGTCTGACATCTCAGCTAAATCCTGCACAATATATTTAAACACCCTGCTGTAAGACCCTAATTTTGACCCTAAGATCCCTCATGGTATCATAACATTTCTCATTGCATCTTGCCTCAAGGATCATAGCATCTTGGCTCCTTAACCCTAGGTTTGGGACTTGTGCGAGTTGGTTTGAGACCACCAAGCATGCTTGAATTGTATATTATTTCTTTTCTTATTTTGTTTACTAACCAAAAGCACAAAAATATGTCACTAACTTGTTTTGTTTTGAAGCTCAAGCAATCATGCGATCCAAGGCTCCTAGGAGGCTCTTATACTCAATGAAGTGGCCAGATGAAAGGGAAAGCAAGCATGACAATGGTTCACAAATCTCTCAATAATCATATATGCCTCCCAAGTATCTCAAATCATCAATTTGATCAAGATAAACCAAAGGGCTTGAGGATTGTTTCCCAAGGAAACCCTAATTCAACTGTGCATTGACTGTGCCTTGCTCATGAAGCAACCTCAACCCATGATCAAATACAATCAAGGGAATTTCTTTAATTCATCATTTTATGCATATATATGCCTATGTGAGTGTCCTCAATTATTCATTCATCAAGATTTGAAGTTTGTACTTGAGAAGTTGATCAGTCAATTCATCTAACTATTTTGAAATCCACTGAGACCTAACTTTTGATGTGTTTGTTAAATGAAGATGACCCCAAGAGAAACAATGTTCTTAAGAACCATATGAACAATGTTCATGTTCATCAAAAATTTATTTTAAGCTTTGAAGGTCATCATTCATTTCAAAACATTATAGGTCATTTTGAGTGAAACCCTAATTTTGGGTCAACTTCCCAAGGACCTAACTCACTCATTTTATTATTATTTTAAGGTGGGAAGAGTTCATTGGAAATTTTAAGATTTCTAATTCAAATGTTATGATGTACAAAACTTCATAATCCTAAAATAAACACATGTGATAATACAAAACATTATAGGTCACTTTGGACCAAAGTCATTGAAATGTGAAAAAGTCCAACTTCAAGTGCCCATAACTTTCTCATAAAAAATCCAAATGATTCAAAATTTAAGTCCAAATTGATTTTCTTGAAAAGGTCTACAATTTTGATGTTTAAGGTTTTGTCATTTGAGGCTTGAATCATTGAAACAGAAGGGCGTGAAGTTGGTCCATTTTGGCAAAATTTCCACATACATCTTTTGTGCATTGAACTTCAAAGCCAGTTTTCAATATTTTCCCAATTCCAAATGGATTTTTGTTCAACATAACATTTGTTCCTTATGTCAATACCTTTCCAACCATTACCCACATTCCTATGTTTCAATTTGGCAAATGGTATTTTCGAAGAGGAGAAGTTTTGTGATCATTTATAGAAACCATGTTGAATCTTTGGGCACAAGCTAATATCATGAAATCTGCACATCCAAACGGTCTCTCTTGCATCTCAGCTTGCATTTGGCATTGCATTTGGGCCTCCCATGTGCCTGTACAGGCCCATGCATGGAGGACCCAACTTCACATGCACATGAGAATTTCCTTGCTTGCATCATCCTTGCCTATAAATAGAAGGTTGCATTCACTTCAAAAACCAACCTAAAGGCGCCTGAAGTTCTGCACAAGTGAAAACCCAACCTCCATTAAAAGGAATTCTAGGTTTTTTATTTCAATTTTCAACTTCATTGGTTGATCTTTGAACTTCAATTCCTGAACCTTGCTTCCTTGCTACCTCAAGACCAAACTGCATCAAAGAATTGGAGTAGATCAGGCATTGTAAAGCTGCTCTTCAAAGGTTTTCCCTCCAACTGTTTTCATTCGAAACTCCTTGGATATTGATCATTTCTTGCATTGCTTGGTACCTCTGAAGTCCTCATGTGAGAGGCAATTGATTTGTGTATTTAATTTCATGAATTGAGCAAGTTCAGTTTGAACACCACAAATTTCCATCTCAGATTTCTCTCTCTATGGAGATCTTGAGTGGAAACCAAGGGTACAGGGGTGTTGTACATCACCCTAGCTTTCCATTGATGTATAGATCGTGCATTTTGGTGAAGGTTTTGAAACCTGCAAATATTGGCCGGAACTGTGAGTCTCGTCGGAGAAGACAGTGGTTTTCACCATCGTCCCCACGTGGACGAGTTCATGGCCATTGGATCCTTTGCTTCTAATCTAATCCTGGCGCTTGGTTTGTTTGACCTCATTTAATCATGTGTGTTTCACTGCTGACTAATCCACACCATGAGCGCGCACCTATTAGCCTTCTGATCAACCACGTCATTTAATGAACCTTGATCAGACGCTCCATGATTTTTCTAATTTCTGTTTTTTTTCATTTTAATTTCTTTATTTCCATTTTATTTTAAAAATTCATAACTTCTTTATTTTTAATTATAAAAATATGGGTCCAATTGCATAATTTTCCCCTTAATTTCTAGTTTCTAAAAATGACTTTTAATATTTTTTATGATTCCATTTAATATTTTTTGTGAATTATTTACTTTCTGATTGTTTTTAATTCATTTAAAATGCTTTCCAATATTCAAAAATGCCAAAAATATTTTCTTAACATCTTTGAATGACGATGAATCTATGAAAAATATTCTCATCAATTTCTTAATTGATTTGAGATTTATTTGAGATTTTAGTTCAATTATGTTATTTTTTCTTCATTTTTAATTGTTTAAAATTAGTTTCTGTTTTCAAAAAATGATAAAAAAAAATGTCAAACCTTGTTTGACCATGTTAGACTTATGATGATCCAATTGGACTTTTCCAAGTTGATTTGAATTGGATTTGAAGTTTGACCTTTATTTGTTTATTTTAATTCAAGTATTATTTTAATTCCAAAAAATACCAAAAATATTTTTATTGTTTCTTGACTTCTAAGCTTCATCTCACTTCTGTTTACCATTGATTGATGTTGATTCCATTCATGTTTGATCAATGTGTGTGGGTTATGTCTTTTGAATTTCAATTATGTATATTCCATTTCTTCTTCTTATTCTTCCTTTTTCTTTTTGATCAATGTGTTAATGATTGGGGGTTAGCCTTGACATATGAGGGGCTTAACCTTCTTTGATCCAAATCAAATTCATCTTGATCAAAGATCAAGTGAATTGCTTTGCATTAGAGATAGGTTGCTTCTTGGTCAAGCAAAAAACCTAAATCCAAACAAGACCATTCTTCTTTTCTTTTGGCATGGCAAGTTGTAGGAGTTTGGCTTACTAGTCATGGTCTCTAACTTGTGTTTGTTTGCCTCTAGTTTTATTAACCGGCCTCAGATAGGTGTGACTACTACATTAGTCCACTTACGATTGCTTAACATAGCGCTAAATTGCCTTATGGCACACTAACACTAACTACTAATCACTAACTTTTAATTCAAGCATTTAATTTTTGCAATTTAATTTCTTGCTCATTAATTCATTTGTCTTTGCCCTTTTCTCACTTGAGCTCATGTTTATGTTAATGCAATTTGCCTTTTGCTCACTTGAGCACATTATTGTGTATATACCATTGTCTTGTGCTTGCTTTGTTTTTGTTTGTGTGAACCCAATGCAAATGGAGAAAGGACTTAGATTTAGGACCTTACCTATGCTAATGGAGTTTCAAGAGCAACTAGGCCTCATGCCTTTAGAATGCTAAATATGTTGAAGAGCAACTAGGCATCATGCTTTTAGAATGCTTAATCTTGAAGATGAATTGAAAGGATCCTAATTCTAAACTCACTCTTGTCCATTCTTTCTATTGCATTGTGGAACTTTTTTATTTGTATGTTGTTGTGATAGGGATCCCAAACTTGAGCCAATTAGAAGAACCATTGTCATGGACATCCAAGATAAGAGATACAAAAGCCAATTGGAAGATTCCTGGGAGCTTGATTGATATTTGCTTGATTACTTGAGTTATTTGCTTATTGCTTGCTAAATCCAAAGGAAAGGAGCAACTTGGATCATCTTTATGATCTCAAGAAGGGAACTCCAAGTGGTTTTATTTCTCTTCCCTCATCTTTGCATGTTTAGGATATAGCCATTCTCTTCTTCTCTCCACTCTAACCCAAGCCAAACTTTTGTGCAAACATTAACATTGTTTTCAAAACTAGAAACCAAGGCACTAAGCCTTTGATTTTTTTTAAACTCTTTTCATAACACTTATTTTTTAATTGAATCTTAAGTCAACTTTGACCTTACTTTGTGAATACTTTTCATTTGTAAATACAACTCACTCAATTGTTTATGTGGTTCCAATGACCATGTGTGTTAAAAGCTTTTCATAAACATTAGCTATTAGGTTTGAGTTACCCTATAGGTTGATATAATACTCACCTGTATCCTTAGTGATGGACTATAAGTCTTCCATGCTTATTATAGGGTTAACCCCTCACTAGCATGTTGAAGCTCTCCTCACATGGTGGATTTATGGTTCTAGTTTGAGTTTTCTCTCTTTGATAACAAAAGACCTTAAGGCTTTTGACCAATCAATTCACCAACTTCTTTTGAGATTTTTACCCCGAACTACGAGGTTTTGATCCTACTTTTTTGAGATGGTACGTAGGCAATGGGTTTATCCATTCAAACACCAATTATAAATAATTTGTATATTCTCTTCTCATCTCCCCAATCATTATTGCACAAATATTTTCACAAATACCAACCTACCTTACAACAATTGTAAAAAGGGCTCCCTTAGAGTACTAATGATGTTTTGGGTGCTTAAAACCTTCCCATTGCATAACAAACCCCCTTACCCAGATCTCTGACATTTTTATTAGTTTTTGATTTGATAAAACTTCTCGGTTTTTTTTCGCTTTCTAACCTTTCCTTTGGATAAATAGAAGTGCGGTGGCGACTCGAATTGTATGATTTACTTTTGATTTAGTCAATAAATCTAAAGGTAACGAATACCCCGCTACAGAAAAGTGGCGACTCTGCTGGGGAACGAACCCAGAATCTCTGGTTTCGCAAAATTTGTGGCAAGTCCGGCAGGAAACTGATATCTCATTTCAAGACAAAACTCATGACAACTTGTGATAACTCTAGGTTTTACCAAAACTGATGCCAACACATAGAACCAACACATTCTATAACTGAGATAATTTCTCACTCGTTCCGAGGTAAAATAATATAAAATAATGAGAATTTGATTACAAGAAGAATATATTTTTATGATAGACAAGTTTTATGTGACTTATATTTTAGATGTGCTGAAGAGACAAACACAACACAATGATGTACCGAGAAGTTATATAATAATTATTATAATTTTAAGATTTATTTTACAAATCTATAAGGGCCAACAATTAAAAATTAATAAAAGGTGAGGACACACTTTTATTTATAGATTATAAAGTTACAAAATAATTTATTAAAAATAATGAGGAGAAATATGGTAGAAATAATAAAGTTTGCTTATGTTGTGATTATACTATTCTTTCTATTTATTATTGGAACGAAAATTGAAGGTAAGTTTTATTTATTTATTTTAAATTTTCTTTTCTATTTCATACGTTGTATTTTATCTCATTTTAATAACCTTATTGTTTGTTTTTTAGTGCACCGGATAAATTCAAATGTTTTGATTATTGAGATTGTAAAATCAGAATTTATTGTCTGCCTCCTTTTAAAAAGAAAATGCATAAACAAAATTTATTGTAAATATATACTAGCGCATGAATTGCTTAATCCGATAAGATAAATAAATACCTTATGAGTTTACAAATTTATATTTTAATTGAGAGAACACACAAATACCTAATATATTTTATTTTATGTATTGCCATATGTCATTTGGATATTGTATTGTTACCCCCAATAAAATAATATTTTTTTAATTTTATTTCAAGAATCTAATAGTTGGGGATTTATACACTAGTATGATTGAAATGAAATCAAATAAGACAACAAATAATAATATTTTTATTGTCATTTCCTTTTTAATTTTAGAAAAAACTAATAATATTTTGATTGTCTTTTTCCGTTTTAAGGATGCACTTTTATTTATAAACTATAAAGATACAAAATAATTTATTAAAAATAACGAGGAGAAATATGGTAGAAATAATAAATTTTTCTTATGTTATGATTATATTATTCTTTCTATTTGAAAATTGAAGATAAGTTTTATTCATTCATTTGAAATTTTTTATTTATTTCATATGTTGTATTTTTTTATCATTTTAATAAGTTTATTTTGTATTTTTTATTGCAGCGGATAGATTCAATTGTTTTAATGATTTAGATTGTAAAAATAGAATTTATTGTCGGCCTCCTTTAAAAAGGAAATGCATAAACCAGAAATATTGTAAATGTGTACCACCACATATCGCATGAATTGCTTAATACCAGAAAATAAATAAATACCTTTATGTATACTAGCGCATTACTAGCACATGAATTGCTTAATCCCAGAAGATAAATAAATACCTTTATGAGTTTACAATTTTAGTTTTTAATTGAAAGACTCAAGAGAATACACAAACACCAAATATATTTTATGCTGTCATATGTCATTTGGATATTGTATTGTTACCCCCAACAATTTGATTTTTTTTAATTTTATTTCAAGAATCTAATAGTTGTGGATTTATATACTAGTATGATTATAGTGAAATGAAATAAGACAAAAAATAATAATATTTTTATTGTCTTTTCCTTTTTAATTTAAAAAAAAATTGATTGTCTTTTTCCCTTTTAATTTTAGAGAAATATTCATGACCTTCATTTATGCATATCACATTTTCTTTTTAATCCTGTCACCTCTCTGTATATTTAAAAACTAAATTGAAAATAATTCAAAATTTACTTATAATTTTATAATTCTATATTTATATAATAATATTGTAAAACAAGTGATCTTTCTCATTCTCAATTTATATTTCTCTTATTTTTTTAATAGTTACGGTGGCCTTGTTGAATTTTAAAAGATCTGAACCAATAAAATTTCAATACACATATAATAATAACCTTGGAAAAAACTATGGAAATATAATTAATTGTTTATTTTTATAATAACCTTTGGAAAAACTTATGGAGATTATAATTAAGTGTTTACTTTTGTATCTTGTAAGAGCATAACATTGATACTTTAGTAGATTTCGTTTCACTTATCATCTTTGTATTTTATTCATTCAAGACTTGTTAGTTCTTCTATTAATAATTTTCTTTCTTCGTGTCATAAATTTTTTTATCCAAACTTTACATGAGTCTCAAATAGAGGTTACATGTTAGTCAAGAAATTATGCGAAAAGGATGTGACCCTAGAACCCTATTCAAAACTGGAGAGAGCTAATATTCTCATTGCGGGCGAGTCGTCTACTCCCTATTATTATTTTTACTTGCCTGTTATCCTTATCCACGAGTTGGAGACTCTGGTCCCTTTTGCCTCTTTTAAGTCAGACTTTCTGGTGATTATTTACATCGCCCCTTCCCAGATTACCCCAAGGTATGGAGCATTCTTATGGTTTTTGATCGTGACTTAGTAAGTCTATGTGAATTGTGACTGCAAGTGCACAGTCCTATCGCGTAGTTTTAAAGATTATCGAATCCATAAGGACTAATAATCGAACGTATCATTATCTAATGTTGTTATGTAAATTTAAGGCTGATGATTGTTCTAAGATTGGAGGGATGAAGAGAAATAACTATAATGTAAATAGAATAAAGATATGAGATATAGGGGATATTGGTATGTAATACATCAAACTTCAGGGATTCGATAGATAGTTGGTGAAATCTTATTGCTGAAATATTATTGGTTAAAATATTCTTCAGTAGAAATTATTTAAAGAAAGGACTTAGTCTCACACTCTTGTTTTTAATGACTCTGGCCATACTCCTAAACCAGAATGCTTGGCTCTCGCGGTCTCATTTTGAATTTAAAAGTAATTTTTGAATATAAATAAAGTCTAATTAATCCTAAAACGCTCTCGATGTGTTTAGGATTAATGCCTAGTTTCAGATATCTGGTTAAAATCTCAAACTCTCGTTCTTGTTGACCGTAACCTTAGTTTGTTTTGTACACTCGTATGAAAAACAGTTTGATTAAAATAAGAAACTAAAACCGGAAAAATAAGTTTTATAAAAACTAACACTAATTATTTATTGAATCACATTGTTTCGATGGTCTTTACATACCGATGCCTAAGGGTTTATCCAAACATGGATCCGGTAACAAACATGGTATTTGGGAAATTAAACATACAATAAGACATAAATAAATAAAACAGTAATCAAAATAAAACCTGGATTGCGAATTAAAAACTGGAACTGAATCTTGATTTTTTTATTAAAATAATTCTGGCAGGCTTTGGCAATGAATAAACCTTACAATTGAATCCCAAATGCGTAAATAATAAGCCGCAATAGTCCCCGCTATGGAAAAACGATCACTTTTACAAAGTAAGAAAACAGCCTAGAAAACTAAAAGAAAAAAAATAAATGCTGAAAAAATAATCATCGCTTGAAAACTGCAAGAAGAGAGCATCGTGCGAGTCTGAGATGTCTCCTTTTATATATTTTTCATAATCCCTAAGTTGTAGCAAGGTGGGTAGATTCGTGGCTAAAAAGGTGAAGAAAAATATGGAAGACTAGGTTATGGCGGTTGCCATAACCCTAACCTTTGAATGAGTGGCGAGCGCCATGTTTTTAGCAACTGAACGCCACTTCTTAAGGCTTTGTGGCGGGCGCCACCTATTCCTTGGGCCAATGTGGCAGGCGCCACACTCCCTAGATAATGGGCGCCACAATCCCATTTGCTTTGGTGGCTCATTATCTCTATAAAAGCTTCATTTTCTTCTCTTCTTCTTTCCTTTTTCTTTCCTTTTTGTTAATTTCCATTTTGCTTGTGGTAAATCCTTTTAATCGATAAATACCTGCAATAAACATAAAATATTGTGTAATAATAAGCGTTAATCAAGTAAAAAGCAATGCATATGGAGCCAAAAATACGATACGTTTTCGCGTTATCAAACTCCCCCATACTTAAACCTTTGTTTGTCCTCAAGCAAATGCCGCGTACATGAATAAAAAAGTTTTGTAAAATACTTGCAACATATATTATCAAGACTCGTAGAAAACACAATTGCATTCGGATACTCATTCTAGTCTATAAACTTTACTTTGGTTCAAAATGATATTAACAGGTACTCACTTCCACACTAAGGGTATCGTTGGAACACATAGTCGCACTGTTGCAACCATACGTCTCCCTCCTATACAAACCAATCTGAATCATGTTGTCATGCCTAAGCCTACCTTACTAAACCTTCTTTTCATCCTTTTTCATTATGGCGCAATCACATTAAGCTCGTTATCCTTT
Source organism: Lathyrus oleraceus (assembly GCF_024323335.1). Classification (NCBI taxonomy): domain Eukaryota; kingdom Viridiplantae; phylum Streptophyta; class Magnoliopsida; order Fabales; family Fabaceae; genus Lathyrus; species Lathyrus oleraceus. The sequence continues at coordinate 62,305,162 of NC_066580.1, read as the reverse complement.
CACATTCATAGCAAGATAGTGTGTTAGTGACTATGATATCATCATTATTTCTTTCTTTCTTTTTCGCACTTTGGCTCAAATAACAGTTGAAGATGGTTATACCGTTGGGATAAATGATCGGGTGAGGGTCACCTAACTTATAAGGAGCAACATTTTTCATACATTTCATAATATTTTCTTCTTTTAAGCCTGAAATCATACACTTATTTGCATCGACTTCTTGCGTAGTGTGTGCTTAGGGTGGTGTTGACTGCTAGATAAACTACTTAAGGAAATATTAAAGGATAGAATTTAAGGATATGGCATGACAAGTACTCGAATCGATCTTATACTTGGGAGATTTAAGGTGTTAAAATGATACCAATCTTATAAAGTTTTTCCAAATCTCTAGAATTCAACATCTGTTTGATTTATAGGTTAGAATTTTCAAAAGGTGTACTGTATCTCTAAGTCTAGAATTTTGCAAAAAAATTGTATGACTTAAGTAAATAGGAGAATTAGTAAATAACGGAAACCACACATAAAGACTCGACAACACATTGATATTTAACTCGACTAACACTTTAACAAAAATTAAAATAACCACACAAAAAATAAAATAACTAAAGGAAATAACAATAATTTAAATCTAACTAGAAAGCGGTAAATAAAAAGCGGTAAAGCTTCCTCCCCCATACTTAAATTTTGCACTGTCCCCAATGCAACGACATAATATAGGAAAGAAAGGTAGAACCTGGGTATCCTGCTACTTGCGCCTTCTGCCACGTGTACGTGCACGTCCACCGTTTCCTGGATAGTGAGGTGGCATGTAGTTCTGGAGATCTTCCACACGCATTGTCAATGTTGCCATTTCATCAATCAAGCCATACATGTTTTGTTCGGTTCTGAAGGCATAGTCGTGCTGATCATGCTGCATTTGGCGAAGGATTTGCATCATTTTAGTTTGCTGAGCTTCCATGTTTTGGATCTGTAGGTCGCGCTGAGCGTCTAATTTGCTACGTCGCAGCAGTTCAGCATAAATCTCATCAAGAGTGGCTGGTGCCACATTTCTTCTTGGTCTTTGACTAGAAGATGTACCTGCAACATTTTCAAAGGACATGTATGTGGTGTGTGGGTCAGTAGCGGGAGCAGTTTTCTCTGGAATATGATCCTCATCGGTGTCCCCGCCAGCAGCTACATTCTCAGGAATGTACGCGGGGACTTGGTTAGGCACCAGATCATTAGTATAACAATAACTATTCGGGTTGCGTACATCTGTGCGATTTGGATTTGGGAGGATAAAATCTTGTAACACATTATTAATAATTATTAAATTAAATTTACCATCACTCCTTCGTTTTACTAGTTTCATGCTTCTGACCATGTCAATGTCAATGGCATGATGCGGGAGCGGGGTTAGCCTGGTGAATTTTTCTTTGAGTCCTAGGACTCTGGCTATGGAGGTTATTAAACCTCCAAAAATAATCGGCCCTCACTTCACATTGACAATGGTCTGCATGTGAGATAGCATAAAAGAGACGGTATTCACCTTTTGTGGCAAAAATGTGGCGAACAAATAAAAGAGTTATTTTTCATTCACCTTGTTAGAGTTTGCTCGGCCAAAAATGGTGCACGCCAATATTTGGCGGAAATATAGAATAGTGGGGTTTTGAATTAAAGTGGCTTTGTTTTCCTCAAAACTATGGGTTACTGTACCGGTTATTGCCCTCCAAAATGGTTGGAAGGCGCGTTGCCAACCCTCATTATCCGGGACCTCACTTACTACGCCATCCCCATGGGGGAAATGTAGCAGGTCCTCTAGTCGGGAAAATGTAAGGGCATATTCGATGTTAAATAAACGAAACTGGACAGTCCCACTGGAGCAGTTTGTGTTAGGTGTGAGACTAAAAATTAACGAGCTTAGGAATTCTAGTGTTAATTGAGCATAGACAGGGTCCTTGAGAGATAGAAAATAATTTAAATTTAAAGTGTCTAGCATATAGTTAACACTATCTAGAATTCCTAAAGCAAATAAATAGGGTTCAACGGCGTACCTTGTTGATTCAATCTTTCTTGCACTGAGAGACATTTACATCTCCTCTTGTAATTCGTCTGGCTCGTCGTTTCTGAACACTATTTCGTATTCCCTCATCTGTGCCATAATGAATTTCACACTCTTTGTGTAATGTAGTGAGAATAGAGCAAGAGATGAGAGAAATATGTAAATGACAGGTGTGGTTTTTTGAGGTAATGTTGGTGGTTTATATAAAGGTGATGGTGGTTGGAAAATTAATTGGTAAATAAATTGCATTTATGTCTTGGTCAAAGAGTTGTCGAAAGTGGTTGAATGTCATTAAGGCATTGTCTTGCATGCAAAGGACAACACCATAAAGTCATATGAATGGTCAAAATACACAGCATGCGCGTGCAGGCTTGTGTAGTGGCTTGCGCCACTTTTGGTGTTGGTGGCGAGCGCCATTATGGGCCCTGTGGCGGGTGTCACAGCCCTCACATGGGCGCCACAACTGTGTGTGGCTGGCGCCACATGCAGTATGCTTTCCCATGTGTGTGCCTTTATTTTATTTGACCATAGAATTTTAATGGAATTTAGTTTACCGGTAGTATATAGTGTATGAGAATAATAAACATGATATAGTGGAATGGAATTTAATTGCAAAATTGACGAATAAAAGAATGGAGTAGACGGGAAAAGATGACATAATTTGTCTACTGGAATAAAAAGAAATGAAGTAATTAAATAAATCCCAATGTGTAAAAGCAAATAACAATAAAATTCCAAGCAAGAAAATAAAATAAAAGTCTGTAAATCGGTAATTCAAATAAATTAGCCATTACGGCGGCTGCTGGTAGGAGGAGCGAACGAGTAGAAGTGTTGGTAAATGTGATCCAGGTTCTCTGTCACTACATTCATAAAGCTGTGGAATTCCACAAGTAGGGTGTTCAGCTCGCCTCTCAGATTGGCGACATCTGTCTTAACAGCTTCGATGGCAGCAACATGATCGGTGAGAGGTGCAGCAGGCATAACTGGGGCATGTGATTCAGCATCAGAGAGATAATTGTCAAAGTGGTCGTAGATTTGGGGTGTCTCAGGAGGAGAAGGTGGTGCATCTGGTGGTCCATCAAAATCATAAAGGAAGTTGTTCCTATCATGTACACTCGTCCTAGGGTCTGGCAGGGTAAACAGGTGTACTATTTCACGGTTGATTAGAAATTCAAACACATATGGACCTAGGTTCCTAATGATACCGGTGTTGAAGAAAAAGTCAATATTCATTGGTCGTATTCCACCTAAAGGGGTAAGCCTGATAAGTGGTTGTCTCAGTCCGATGGCATTTGCTATCATGGTCACTAAGCCTCCCACTAAGATTGGTTCATAGTCCTCTTGTGCCATACGGTACAGATTAGTTATCATAAATGTAGCAGCGTTAACAGGTCGGGCCTGTGATGCGCAATACATTATGAAGAGTTCGTCTTTGGACACAAAGGTTTTGTTCTATTCCTTTCCAAACAAGGTGTGAGCTAGGATCTTATGGAAGTAACGAATCGCAAGGTTATGGGTGTTCTCTGAATGCATAAGGTCTGGCTCAGGATGGTCATTTCCTGTGATGCTACCCCAAAAGAGATCTAATTGATGGTCTACAGGTCTGTCTTCCTGGGTAATGGTAAAGGTATCAGGACCATTAGGGTATCCTAGGAGTTCATCCATTTCTCTGTGGGTGTAGCGGTAATCCATATCAAACAATCTAAAGGTGATAAGGCCTTTGTTAAGTCCAATACCATGGTTTGGCAGGTGCACTAGGGAGCTTAGGAATTCTAAAGTCAACCTACTGTAGGAACTAAATTTTCTCTTGATAGAAAAGGTGTCCCAGCCTAGTAGGTTAATTAGGAATGTAACATTGTCTCTTATACCTAGTTTTGTCATGGTGCGTCCATCAGGGTATAAGGTTAGTGTCATTTCTCTCTGAGCTAGAGCCTCAAAACGTCTCTTTTGAGCTCTGCCTCTGAAGACTATATCCATGTAATCTACTTGTTACATTGTGATAGTCAGTAGCTAGATAAAATCAAGTAGATAATAGCATTAAGTTAGTAATGGTCAATAATACAGAAAGGTACCGATTAACTTTATGAGAAATAACTAAAGAAGAGAACAAAGAAATGAAAATTAAGCAGTAGTAATAATTATAAATTTTGTGATGAAATTAAATAGTTAAAGACAGCGTGTGGGTTGTCTCCCACCAAACACTTTGTTTATTGTCGTAAGCTCGACAGAAATAGGATAGGTATTATTCTTTCGAATGAGCGTGAGGCTCTGCAAGCTTAAGATTTGCAATGAAATCATTGTTATCACTGATGTGGTAATGTTTCAAACGTTGGTCGTTTACTATTAATGGTTTGCTTGTTTTTCCTTTTATCTCTATTATTCCATTCAGAAAGATATTGGTAATTTCGAATGGACCAGACCATATAGAATGAAGTTTTCCGGGAAAGAGTCTGAGGCGGGAGTTAACCAGGAGTACTTTGTCACCTTCCTTAAACTCTTTCCTTAATATGTGATTGTCGTGCCATTTTTTTGTTCTTTCTTTATAGATTCGAGAATTCACATACGCATCTAGTCTAAGTTCTTCTAGTTCATGGATAGCTAATATTCTTTTTTCGCATGCGGCAGTGTAATTGAGATTAAGGGTCTTAATGGCCCAATATGCTTTATGTTCTAATTCTACCGGCAGATGACATCATTTTCCATAAACTAGCTTAAATGGTGTGGTTTCTATTGGGGTCTTATAAGCTGTCTTATATGCCCACATGGCTTCTGGTAATTTTGAAGACCAATCTTTCCGAGAGGTGGCAACTGTCTTTTCTAAGATTTGTTTAATTTCTCGGTTTGATACTTCTACTTGCCCACTCGTCTGTGGGTGGTAAGGTGTTGCTACACGGTGCGGGACTCCATATTTCAGTAATAGCTTTTCAAAAATCCTTGAAATAAAGTGGGAGCCACCGTCACTGATGACAAGACTCGACACTCCGAATCTAGGGAAGATTATTCGCTTAAAGAGTCTAATTACCACTCGTGTGTCATTCGTTGGAGAGGTTATGGCCTTAATCAATTTTGATACGTAATCGACCGCAACAAGGATATAATTGTTACCAAAAGAGGATGGGAAAGGTCTCATAAAATCGATTCCCCAAACATTGAAGACTTCTACTTCCAAAATGCCTTTAAGCGGCATTTCTTCGCGTCTAGATATGTTGCCAGTGCATTGACACTGGTCGCAATTTATGATCGTGATGGGGACATCTATCCATAGAGTGGGCCAAAAGAGGCCAGCTTGCAAGATCTTAGCGCAAGTCTTCGAGGTGCTTACATGTCCTCTATAGGGAGAAGAATGACAGTGGGAAATTACGTTTTCTACCTCATCTTCTGGGACACATCGACGGAAAATACCGTCGGTGCCTCTCTTGAAAAGTAGAGGCTCATCCCAATAGTAGTGTTTAAGACCGTGGAAGAATTTTTTCTTTTGTTGGTAGGTCAAGTCTGGCGGAAGCACCCTAGTTGCTAAGTAGTTGACGAAGTCAGCGTACCATGGTCGTTTGGTTTGGGTGTAGATTGCTTCCACTACTTTGTTTGTTCTGGTATCCTTATGGGTTAACACATCTTTAGCTGTATAGCTTTCCATTTGGGCTATGAGTCTTTCGTATGGAAAATCATCATTTATAGGCACTCGTTCAGGTTCAATACCTTCCATTCTTGACAATTGATCGGCCACGATGTTTTTAGTGCCCCTTTTATCCTTGATTTCTAGGTCAAACTCTTGTAATAGTAAGATCCACCTTAGGAGTCTTGGTTTGGCATCTTTTTTGTTTAACAGGTACCTAATTACAGCATGATCGGTATAGATAATTATCTTTGCTCCTACTAGGTAGGAATGAAATTTATCCAGAGCGAACACTACGACTAAAAGTTCCTTTTCTGTGGTGGCATAGTTCATTTGTGTAGGGTCTAGGGTTCTACTTGCATAGTATATTGCATGAATTTTATTATCCTTTCTTTGTCCTAAGACTGCGCCTACAACATTGTCACTAGCATCACACATGATTTCAAAAGGTAATCTCCATTTGAGATGTTGCATGATAGGTGCGGTTATAAGAGTTGTTTTCAGTTTTTCAAACGCCGCTAGGCATTTGTCGTCAAAGATGAATTCAGCGTCTTTCATCAATAAGCCGGTCAGTGGTTTGGTGATTTTTGAGAAATCTTTAATGAATCTCCAGTAGAAACTGGCGTGTCCTAAGAAGCTTCATATTTCTCTTACGGTTTTTGGGAGCTGGAGGTTTTCTATAACTTCTATTTTAGCCTTGTCGACTTCAATCCCCTTGTCGGATACTATGTGTCCGACCATAATTCCTTGTCGGACCATGAAATGACATTTTTCCCAGTTTAGAACTAGGTTCACTTTTACGCATCTTTTTAGTACCATTTCAAGATTCGATAAGCAGCCTTCAAATCTATGTTCGCATACGGAGAAATCATCCATGAAGACTTCCATGATGTCATCTATGAAATCAGCAAAAATTGACATTATGCATCTTTGGAATGTTGCGGGAGCGTTACACAGTTCGAATGGCATTCATCGGTAGGCGAATGTACCATAGGGGCATGTGAAGGCCGTTTTCTCTTGGTCGTCGGGATGAATAGGAATTTGGAAAAATCCCGAATAACCATCTAGGTAGCAGAAGTGAGAATGCTTAGCCAATCCTTCAAGCATTTGATCAATACACGGTAAAGGAAAATGATCCTTCCGAGTACTTTATTTAATTTTCTATAATCAATACACATTCTACTTCCAGTAACCACTCTTTTTGCTATAGATTCTCCTTTTTCATTATTCATAACTATGACGCCTCCCTTCTTTGGTACGACATGTACTGGGCTGACCCATTGACTATCGGATATCGGGTAGATAATACCTGTTTCTAACAGCTTTTGCACTTCTTTCTTTACTACATCACTTAGAATGGGATGTATCCTTCTTTGATGCTCTCTAGAGGTCTTACTGTCTTCCTCTAGCATTATGCGATGCATGCATATGGAAGGGCTTATTCCTTTTAGATCTGAGATATTGTAGCCTAAAGCAGTTAGGTATTTTCTCAAAACGTGTAGAAGCTTTTCGGTCTCTATCTTCCCTAAGTCTGCATTTACTATTACAGGTCGCTCAAGTTCAGTGTCTAGGAATTCGTACCTTAGATTTTTGGGTAACGTCTTAAGTGCTAGGGTTGGTTTCTTTGGGCAAGGCATATGATCGGGCGTTAGTGCTAGGCATTCGCTTAGGTTGTCATCTTGGTATTCCTTACTTAAATTTTCATCTTCAAAAGTAGGAGGCCTTGGAATTTTTAGTATTTCGGAGTATGATGTTTGTTTATTCTCCATCTCTCTTATGCATTCGTCGACGACATCTAGTACATAACAGGTATCGTCTATAGTTGGTGCCTTTAGGAATTGCGTCAAAATGAATTTGACCTTTTCCTCACCAACTTCGAAGGTTAGCTTGCCTTTCTTAACATCTATAATAGATCTGGCTGTAACTAAGAATGGTCTTCCTAATATGATAGAGATGTCGGAATCCTCTTTTATATCCATGATTATAAAATCAATAGGAATATAGAATTGTCCTATGCGCACCGAAACATTTTCTAGCATACCTACGGGAAATTTAACAGAACGATCTGCCAGTTGTACGGATATCCTCGTAGGTCTTAGTTCTCCCATTTTTAGCCTTTCACATATGGACCATGGCATTAAACTAATATTGGCTCCTAAGTCGCATAGTGCTTTATCGATGACAAACTTTCCGATTACAAGGGTATGGAGAAACTACCTGGGTCTTTCAGCTTAGGAGGCATATTGTTTTGTATTATGGCGCTACACTCAGCAGTAAGTGTAACGGTTTCGTTATCCTCTATCTTCTTCTTGTTATATAAGATTTCTTTGAGAAACTTAGCATATGAGGGCACTTGAGTTATGGCTTCTGTAAAGGATATTGTGATATTCAATTGTTTTAGAAGCTCTACAAATTATTTAAATTTCCTTACACTTTTAGATTTAACAAGTCTTTAAGGATAAAAGACAGGGGGTTTATACGGTGGTGGAGGCACACAAGGTTCTTATTTCTCTACGACCTTTTCGTTTTTATCTTCCTCTTGTTCGTCTTCCTTCTCAGTTACCTTACCTGGGTCTTGATGCATGGATGGGTTTTGAGTTCTAGAGTCGGCCGGTCCATCTAGTTCTGTCCCACTTCGTAGTATAATAACATTTGCACGACCTTTCGGGTTTGGTTGCGGCTGTCCAGGAAATGTGCCTGCAGGAGCAACAGTAGGTGCTTGTTATTGAGCCACTTGCGAGATTTGTGTTTCCAACATTTTGTTATGGGTGGCAAATGCATCTACCTTGTTTGATAACTGCTTGATTTTCTCACTAGTGTGTATGTTTTGATTTAGGAAATCCTTATTTGTTTGGGCTTGGGTAGCTATAAAGTTTTCCATCATTATTTCTAAGTTTGATTTCCTAGGAGCATTTTGAGTATTTGTGGCAGCTTTATGATATCCTGGTGGTACAAGAGGTGCTTGGTTAGATGCATACAATGAATTATTGTTTTTGTATGAAAAGTTAGGATGGTTCTTCCAACCTGGGTTTTAGGTATTTGAGTAAGGGTTTCCTTGAGCATAGTTCACCTGGTCTGTGTGGGTTCCTGTCAAGAGTTGACATTCTGGGGCAGTATGCCCTTGAACTCCGCATATCTCACAGTTTGGTGCTACAACATGCACGGCGGCTGCTGGTTTTATGGTCAAGCTCTCTATCTTTTGAGTCAGAGCATCTACCTTGGCGTTGACGTGGTCAAGACTACTTAATTCGTACATGTCGATCTTCGATTGAGGTTTCTATATAGAGTTTCTTTTTCTTCCCCATTGGTAATGGTTCTGGGCCATACTTTCGATGAGTTGATAGGCCTCGTTGTATGGTTTATCCATCAGTGCGCCACCTGCGGCGGCGTCTATTGTCAATCTTGTATTGTACAAGAGACCGTTATAAAAGGTGTGAATGATCAGCCATTCTTCTAGACCGTGATGTGGACAAAGCCTCATCATATCTTTGTATATCTCCCAAGCTTCAAAGAGTGGTTCATTATCCTTTTGTTTAAACCCGTTTATTTGGGCTCTTAGCATAATCGTCTTACTAGATGGGAAATATCGGGCTAAGAAGACTTTCTTCAACTCGTTCCACGTAGTGACAGAGTTGGATGATAGACACGGGAGCCAAGCTCTAGGTCTAGCTCTATCTCTTAATGAAAATGGGAAAAGGCGGAGTCTTATAGCTTCTGGGCTGACACCATTCGCTTTCACCATGTCTGCGTATTGCAAAAATACTGACAAGTGTAGGTTCGGGTCCTCCATGGGACTACCTGAAAACTGGTTTTGTTGTACGGTTGACAACAGTGAAGGCTTTAGCTCAAAATTGTTGGTTTCGGTCGCAGGGGCAGCGATGTTGTTATGTGGTTCATCCTATGAAGGGATTGCATAATACTTAAGAGGACGATTTTGCACTCTTGCGGCCATCTCTGGTTAAATAATTGATTTAGAAGTAGGAATGTTAAGGTCAGGAAGATTTAGCTTGATACGATGTTCCCGTATCAAGTCTCGTATCCGGCGTTCTAATCTAATTTGACGCTCGGGTTCGTCGAATTGTAGTTTTAATTTCTCGCCTTGAGAGTGAGTACTTGGCATACACTCGACAAATGTAGAAAGGGAAAAAGAATTGTTTTCCTTAGTCTATATTGGGAAACACTAGAGTTACGATATCGACTAAATTAGTCCCCGGCAACGGTGCAAAAAACTTGATTGTGACTTAGTAAGTCTATGTGAATCGTGACGGCAAGTTCATAGTCCTATCAGGTAGTTTTAAAGATTATCGAACCCACAAGGACTAATAATCGAACGTATCGTTATCTATTGTTGTTATGTAAATCTAAGGTTGATGACCGTTCTAAGATTGGATGGATGAAGAGAAATAACTATAACGTAAATAGAATAAAGATATGAGATATAGGGGATATCGGTATGTAATACATCAAACTTCGGGGATTCGATAGATAATTGGTGAAATCTTATTGGCTAAAATATTCTTCAGTAGAAAGTATTTATAGAAAGGACTTAGTCTCACACTCTCATTTTTATTGACTCTGACCATACTCCTAAACCCGAATGCTTGGCTCTCGCGGTCTCATTTTGAAATTAAAAGTAAGTTTTGAATATAAATAAAGTCTAATTAATCCTAAAGCGCTCTCGCTGTGTTTAGGATTAATGCCTAGTTTAAGCTATTTGGTTAAAATCTCAAACTCTTGTTCTTGTTGATTGTAACCTTAGTTTGTTTTGTACTCTCGTACGGAAAACAGTTTGATTAAAATAAGAAACTAAAACCGGAAAAATAAGTTTTATAAAAACTAACACCAATTATTTATTGAATCCTGTCGTTTCGACGGTCTTTACATACTGATACCTAAGGATTTAGCTGGACATGGATCCGGTAATAGACATGGTATTTGGGAAATTAAATATGCAATAAGGAATAAATAAGTAAAACAGTAATCAAAATAAATCCTGGATTGCGAATTAGGAACTGGAACTAAATCTTGATCCTTCAATTAAAATAATTTCGGCAGGCTTTGGCAATGAATAAACCTTACAATTGAATCCCAAATGCGTAAATAATAAGCCACAATAGTCCCCGATATGGAGAAACTATCACTTTTACAAAGAAAGAAAACTGCCTAGAAAACAAAAAGAAAAAAAATAAATGCTGAAAAAATAATTGTCGCTTGAAAACTGGAAGAAGAGAGCGTCGTGCGAGTCTGAGAGGTCTCCTTTCATATACTTTTCACAATCCCTAAGTTGTAGCAAGGTGGGTAGATTCTTGGTTAAAAATGTGGAGAAAAAGATAGAAGACTAGGTTGTGGCGGTTGCCACAACCCTAGCCTTTGAATGAGTGGCGAGCGCCACCTTTTTAGCAACTGAACGCCACTTCTTAAGACTTGGTGGCGGGCGCCACCTATTCCTTGGGCCAATGTGACGGGCGCTATACTCCCTAGATAATGGGCGTCACAAGCCCATTTGCTTTGGTGACCCATTATATCTATAAAAGCTTCATTTTCTTCTTTTTTTTCTTTCATTTTTCTTTCCTTTTTGCTATTTTCCATTTTGCTTGCGGTAAACCCTTTTAATCGATAAATACACGCAATAAACATAAAATACTGCGTAATAATAAGCGTTAATCAAGTAAAAAGCAATGCATATGGAGCCAAAAATATGATACGTTTTTGCGTTATCAGTTTTCCATATAATATTTTGTAACATGGCGCACCCTCCCCACTTTTGGGTGATCCTTTCCTTCTTTAGCATAAAGATTCTTCCCAAAAGTGGTTAGATAATGTTGTAAGCTCTACTAGGAAGACATTTATTGGAACCCTACGTAGACCCATATGAGATTTGGAAAGATAGGTTTATGTAGGTGATGAGCGCCCCTCACTTCCCTTTATCATAGACATTGGATCCCCAACTTATCAAATGGATAGATTCAAGCGCTCTTCCCCCCATTGAACAAGAGGTGATTGATATTTATAGTTTCTTTCAGAATTTTTCTTTGTTTTTTTTTCTTCTAATTTTCAAAAATAAAAACAAAAAAAACCAAAACTTTTAAAATCTATTTTAGTATTTTGTTTTTAAAACTCTTAAATAGAGAATTGTTTTTAAAAAAATAGTTCTGTAAAATTAGACTACCAAACAAATTTTATTATTTTTAGATTTTAAAAAATAAAAAATAATTTTACAAAATCAAATCAAACAATCCCTAATTCTTTCAATTTTTTCTCACACTCAAACACAAACTAATTTATTTTCATCTCTTTAAAATTATACCATCAGAATTCACTATATATTACTTCTATAATTCATTGGGTGTTCTTCAAAACGATGTATTTCATATCGGAGTAAAAAATTCTCAAGTGTTTAAAGGATGCTCTTATCTCAATGTGTTGTTCCAAACAATGAACATCCTCCTTAAGTCACAACAGTGTTTGTATTTAACATTTTAATAATCGATAAATCTTTCTAAAAAGAACAAATTATATATAGTTTTTAAATTTGTTATTGAATTAATATTAATTCTTGTGTGTCTACTTATTTATCTTGCCCCTAGTTTTATAACTTTTTTCATGTTAATATTTTTAACTAAAATGTTTCAAATGACTATATTTATATTGTTTTCAGTGTTTAAACATAACCTTTAAAAAAAGATTTTCGATGAAATTTTTAAAAATAATTTTGTTAAACAACAAATATAGTTTATTCTTATGTGTATTTATCTCACTTTCAAATACTTAATGATTTTTCGATAATATATATTATTAAGGTAATTCATAAATCATATGAATAACCTAAACAAAAATAGTGTATCCAACTGAATGTATCTTTTTCTACCAAGGTTTTGCACTTGCATAGGCCCCCATGAGGTGCATATGAAGCAACTCGGGAACTTTTGAGGTAGTCAAATGCTAAAGCTTCTTGTGGGATATCTTGGTCTGATTACATATTTTGCAATCTCCATAGATTTTGCCTTCTTTAATTTTCAGCTTTGGAAAACCCCTGATGGCTTCTTCAAATATGATCTTCTTCATGCTCTTAAGGTTGAGATGACCAGGTTTATGGTTCCAAAACTTAGTTTCATCAGCCTTGGACATCAAACAAGATGAGGGTTGCATTATCCACATAGAGAAATTGTCCTTGGACCTGGAACCCTTCATTATCAGTTCTTACTCCTTGCTGGTGACAATACACTGAGACTTGTTGAATTTCACATTAAGACCTTAATCACATAGTTGACTGATGTTGATCAAGTTTGCAGTCAGACCATCTACCAGCAGCACATCCTCAAGGCAAGGAAACCTGGACTAACCAGTTTACATATTCCCTTGATTCTTCCTTTAACTTCATCACCAAAAGTGGCATAGCTATTTGAGTAGAGTTTCAACTTTTCAAAATATGTCTTTTCTCCAGTCATGTGCTTGGAACATCAACTATTAAAATACTAATCTTCTCTTGAGGAAACTCTAAAGGATGTGTGAGCTATAATACAAGTGACAGTTTCTTTGAGTTTCCACTTCTTCTTTGCTTGAGTTTTCTTCCATTTCTTTCCTTTGGGCCTTGTTTGAATATAAGACTGAGGATATCCATACAATCTATAGCAAAAGGGTCTTATATGGTCATATCTTTCACAATGGTGATACCTCCAAGAGGATTTCTTATTTCCTTTATTATGAGGGTAAACATGTTGAACAGAATGATGGGACATTTGACCCTTCATCAGAAACTCAGTTTTCTTTTTAGGATCAACAAACTTCTTAGTGAAAATTTTAATCTTTTTGTTCATGGAACTGTAGTCAAACCCAATAGTCTTCTTCTCCCAAATTTCCAAGATCTCACATAACATATCAAAACCACTGTTAAACATATGTATATATTTTTCATATTGTCAAGTTTGGACTTTTACAATGTGACTTCCTCTTCAAGACCTTCAATGGTTGAGCCAAGCTTTTCCTTTCTCGAAAAGTAGAGAAATTATAGTCTTCTTTTCTTTCTCCTCTCTCAAGCAGGATTCCTTCCACTGAGTGAGAAAAAGTTTATATGTCTCAGCAAGTTCTTCTACTGAGATATCATCATCACGAGAATCACGACAACATTCATATTTCCTAATGAAAGTCACCACCTTGTTAGCTATTTCTCCTTCACTTTCATCATCAGAATCCGACCAAGTAATAGACAATCCCTTTTTTTATTTCTTTAGAAAAGTAGGAAATTCAGATTTAAAGTGACCAAACTCTTCACATTCATAACATTGTTCTCCCTTTCCTCTATTAGGTTTGTCTTCATCTCTGTTCTTGCGATGGGAGCTGATGTCAGACACCTTATCTGGGACATTTTCCTCCATTTTCTGTTAAGTTTCTTCAAGTATTCCTTAAACTTTCTACCATGAAGTGCTATAGCATCTGATAAATTTTGTTCAGCTTGATATTTACCCTCTTCAATGTTGATATAAAGGAAATACTTTTGTTTTTCTTCTCATATCTATAACTTATAGCAATCTCAAAGGCTTATAAAGAACCTATGAGTTCATCACCCTTCATGCTACTTAAGTCCTAGGCTTTTTAAATAGTTGCAACCTTCATGTCAAACTTCCTACGTAAAGATATTAAGATGTTTCTAACTAGCTTATCTTCAGACATCTTCTTTCATAAGGAAAATTAAGTGTTGGAAATGTCACGAAGTCGGATGTTAAAATTATATATGGATTCATTATCCATCATTTTTATATTTTCAAACTTAGTTATGAGGAGCTACAACCTTGACATACGCACTTTGGATGTGCCTTTATAAGCAACATTGAGAATCTCCTAAGCTTCTTTAGCTTCAGTAAAAGTGTTGATTAGTCTAAACATGTTTTTGTCAGCACCATTGAATATAACATTTATTGTTGTTTCCAATAACTTCATCATCTTTATCTTTGGACCAATAAACTTCAGGCATTAAGCTTGTTGTAAAAACTTAAGAAGTGATCACAGGGTGTTTCCAACCTTTAACCACAACCTTCAAAGTTTTGTAGTCTATGGATTCAAGAAAGAAAACCACCATAGCTTTACAATAATCATAGTTGGTTCAATCCAAAATAGGTGGTCAATTGACTGAACCTCCATCCTTATTGTTTTCCATTTGAACAAAAAATATCTTCCTTGCAGCTTACCCAAATAGAACAGGATGTTGCACTGATGTCAATTGAAATTATGTTCCTTAGGAGACAAATGTTGGACATGATGTTAGAGACAGTGTATACTACCATGTTATGATAGTTTAAATTATACAAAATGAAAAATTAGAATAGCAATAAAGAACACAATAGATTTGGTAACCTAGTTCAGTGAAACTACACCTATGTCTGGAGGGCACTCTACCCAATAAAGGAAATTCACTATTTTGAATTAGTACAATTATTCTTACATGAACAATAATCACATGTTGTTAAATTCCTCTTCCTAATCCTAATGACTGTCTATTTTGGACTCCCCTAAATAATAGAACCCCTCTCACTTTCTCTCGATCATTAATCCCAAGTGATTAATTAAATACAACAAATTATTGATGTTGAATTAAAACTTAACAAAACAAATCAAACTATATGCTTTACGAAATGAAATAAAGCGCTAGAGTGCTACAAAAAGTCAACAAAAGCAAAGACTCAAAAGATAAACCATAATACAAGGAATCTTCAAAACTTATACCCCTTAACTCGTGAGGTTTGAGTCTCCTTGAATAACAATCCACTTTTGGGATTTTCTAATGGACGGTAGCAGCCCTGATTTCGTTCAAAAAATATAGGAGACTTTGTTTTGATTTGTTTCTTAAGAACCTCCAAAAAGATTTGATTTGATTCAAATTTAAATCTCCATTTAAATTAATTTGACCACATCTAAACTAATCAACCAAATCCACATAAATGCGTTACTAAATTATACATTACTACAAATAATACTTTTTATGACAAAGTTTTCACCCAGACGTATCTATAACCGAGGTATATATCTCTACAACGTCATTTTTTTTTATAAATATAAACAACCTATACCCTCGGTTATTACCAAAACTGAGGGAATATAAATATGAGGAAGTTCACTTTAAGTTCTGTAATAACCCAAAATTTACCCTTCATTTTTTCCTGGAAGCATGGGATTTTGTTTCATATTTCATTGGCATCATACTAGGTCATACTCATTGCATACTGCATCAGTAATTGGGGAATCAGGTTTTGATTGATCACTCTTTAACAGAGGGAGCCCACACAAAGCAATATTGAGAATTGGACTTCGTTCTCTAAATATACAAGTCTCAAGGGTCTCAGGGGGGTCCAGGTATCTTATTATGGTCCTCAGTTCATCAGTGAAGGATTCAAAGCTATCAGAGTGTTCATCTAGATTTAATCAGAAATTAGGGTTTCATGGCTACCCGCAACAGGAAATTTTTGGTTGGAAGTAGAGGGGCTCATCCATGTCATGATTGAAGAGGCATCTTGGCCTAGAAAGATTCACAATTATCTCAGAAAGATCCATTGGCAATCAGTGCAATCAGTTCCTGATCGTTTTGCCCTAAAACTAGGGTTTGGTATAAAATCGGTTTATTTTTGATTATTTGGGTGAAACTCTTTTCCATGGACCTCCATATGTCCACAAGGGTCTACATACAAAAAATCAGCTCTTTATTTGAGCTAGAAGTGCTTCAATTGATCAATGGAATCGGGAATAAGACAGTTTGGGAAAAGTCAATTGTGGGGCCAGAAAAGTCAACTCCTGACATTTTGAGAGTGGAATCTCAAAATCCATGCCTAGGGGATCCTAAATGTGAAATTTGATCAAGGTTGGATCATGGATTCATCGTTTGATCAGGAATTGGAAAAGTTACTTAATTTGGAAATGGTTGACTTTCCATTTAGGGCAAGTTTTTATGATCGTTGCACTCACTTTAACCCCATTTTGCATCAAGATAAAAGCTCCATTTGAAACATTTTCCAACATTAAAGTTGTTCCTCTTGTTCCAAGCTTTCTAGAGATATAAAGTTTTCTTCATTTGGATTAGAATTGAGAAAGTTATGCTTAGTCAAAGTGAGACATTTGTTTAGGACACTTAGAAAAATTTCCAAGTCCAAAATCTTCAAAATTTGTCAAGACTTCTTGGCCAGTTTTCTTGCACTTCAAGGCATTATTTGAAAATACTTTCTTCATAATAATTGTACCTTGCCATGTCCTCTTTCACATAATTTTTGAATCATCTCATTTGGATCCATGGTTTGAGAGATACATTCATTTAAAGTGGGCACCATGACTTGATTTTCTAGGCAGATTTTGGGCCTGGCTGGCCCAATCAGATTTTCTAAGCATGCTGCACAAATCAGTCACGTTTTTACCTATTTTGCCCATGCATTGGACATCCATTCACTTATGTTTGGCCCAAAATAACAATATTTTACACCTCACTTTACACTTTTATTCTTCTGGATAAATCACTTATTAAAAAGCGCATGAGAACACCTAATCCACCCTATTTAAGAAGCTGAAACCCTAACCCTAGGGAAGCATTGGAATTTCGTTGCAAGGAGGAAAAGCTTCATCACATATCAGATTCCATTCCACTTCTATTGTCCATTAGGTAATCATCTCTTCCATGGCTATGTTTTGATATATCTACGCTTGCTTACCATGTTCATCACCATTAATCCTTCCATTTTCGTATTTCTTTTTCTTATTTAAAATATTTTCTTCGTCCATAAAATTACCCAAAAATATTTTTCACTTTTCTTAACGTTTTATTTAATTTTATATAATTTTTTAATATTAATATTTTACTTTAATTATTTATTCTAACTGGTCCATGTTAACACACTTTTTTTATTGATTTTATTTTTATGACTTAAGATTATTGTTAACATTTGATTTTTGGGATGAAGGTTGACCACGGACTCATAGTCAACGTGACCTTTTCTTGGAATTTTATTTCATGTTTTCAATTTATTTTGGATTTATTTTTGACCTAATTTGGTTGGTTGACTTTTAATTTGACTTCTGTTTTATTTTAATTAATTCACGTGGCAATTTTCATTATTTTTAAAATATTTTTGGGGAATGATGATGTCCTGAACCCACCTTATTTAGTGTAATTTTTCATAATTTTCTTGATTAATTTACTATTTATTCTTGATTTATTTCTAACCTAGTCTCATTAATTGACTTTTGGTTTGACCTCGGTTTTATTTTAACTAATTTATGTACCAATTTTCGTTATTTTTAAAATCTTTTTAGGGGATGATGATGTCTTGAGCCCACCTTATTTAGTTTAATTTTTCATAATTTTATTGATTAATTTGCTATTTATTTGTTATTTTTTAAGTTGACTTGAATTTTCAGTTGACTTCTTTATGATCGATGTTTGACTTAGGGATTGCTTATGGCAATTGAAGAGATCTTTTGATCCTCCCTTGTTCATATCATATGCCATGTATTGGAGGCCTTTTACCTTGATTTTATTTGGTCCTTACCTCATTTCCTGATTAAATTATTCAGTGGACCCTTCGTGTGCATATTTTCATCTGTTTGATTCATCTGTTATCTTTTATACTTGTTTCTCTCATTCATGATTTCTATTGCTTGATTATTTAACATGTTCATACTCCCATGCATTGTTTAAATGTTCCATTATTTGATAATATATTGTTTATTTATCCGATCTGATTGAGAATTGTTGCCTACTTGTATGATGTATGAGGCATATATTCTTATTGTTTGTTTGCCATGAACAATCCCCATTCATAACAAATGTACCCCTCTCCCATAAAGTGTATAATATTTATTTCTTTATTTCTTTAGTCACCTGTTAATACAAGAATTAAAACAAACATCCGATAACCATTTCAAAATAAGATCAAAAGCTCAATCCAACGTCGAGTAATCATTTTCAAAACTTAACAGAACCAGCACGCATTCATCCAGCCTCTTGTAAGTCGATTGCCTCAGGCATCGCCATCTACCTGTAAGTCGATTGCCTCCGGCATCGCCATCTACCCTTATTCATAACCCCTCTCCGCGCTCCATCCGTCTACTCTTGTTCCGTTTAGGTAGCACCCATTAGGTAGAACCCTTTGTATGATAACATAGGTAGAATTCCCTTATTCTTTACATGCTAACATTAGGTAAATGTTCCCCTTTGTAAATCCTAACACATAGGTCCATATTGCATGACAACTCTAGAGCATAACTTCCCCACTTTTAGACCTTCCGTGCGTCTCCGATCTTGTGGCATGTCAGTCCGTTCTATTGCAAAGAGGTAACTGCCTAAGACTCGATTTAGCGAGTTGCGACACCTACTGCTAGGACGTTGAACACACTGCCCACCCTCCTTTGACACAGCTGGTGTCCTCTTCTGTAAGTCCATGTTCAGATGACAATCCTTAACCCCTAGTTAGCCGAACTACATTTTGCTCTGATTCTCATTCCAGATGAGATACGGAGGCATAAGACGCGACGTCTTATCGAGCAAGCTTCTCTTTAACCCATAGGTAGCCGAGCTACGAAGACTCTGATTCTCATACTCAGATGAGATACGTAGGTAGTGGATGCGACATCCTTGCGAGTCATTTTCTTTTAACCTTCCTTTTTAATAAATAGTACTTTAGATATACCTACACCCTTTAGACTAGAACAACACTTATGAAAAGGGCTCCCTAGGAGTACCTAGGATGTTTTGGGTGCTTAAAACCTTCCCATTGCATAATCAACCCCCTTACCCAGATCTCTGACATTTTTACTAGTTTTTGATACGATAAAACTTTTAGGTTTTTGTTCGCTTTCTAACCATTCCTTTGGATAAATAGAAGTGCGGTGGCGACTCGACTTGTATGGTTTATCTTGGATTTAGTCAATATCTCTAATGGTAACGAATACCCCTCTACAAGTTCCAGTTACTGCAATTTATGTTTTATTTTTATTTTTAATTGGTTTAGGGTCACATGATGCATTTCCCTTTATTCCATTTCCCCTTTTTTATTTATTTTTAGTTTTTTATTTGTATTAAACCCGTTTATAATGGCCAACCGAGGGTTTTTTTATATATTATTTTTAATTATTAATTAATATATTATCTTGGTTGTTACCAAAACCGAGGGAATTGAAATACCAGGGAAGTTTCCTTTTTTATGTTTTTTTTTACTTGTATTACTCTCGGTTGTTACTAAAATCTGATGATATAATTAATTTAAATGAATATTCAGAATATGGCGCTATATGAGGATTATATATATATATATATATATATATATATATATATATATATATATATATATATATATATATATATATATATATATATATATATATATATATATATATATATATATATATTTCCTCGATTTTTCCTAAAAACCGATGTGATAAATCTTTTGCATGAATATTTCAGAAAAATAGACTCTAACTTTTCATTTACCTATCAACTTCATTATTATTCTCTTCAAAAAAAACCTAGGTGATTTTCATCAAAACACGTCCAACATCAACTCGAATATCATCTCTTTTCAACGTCAACTCTTCCAACATCAACTCGAACATTATCTCTTTTCAAACCTGTCAAAGCTTCATCATCACATTTGGCGTACGTAACTCACCACTGAAATGTCCATCTTTCATAGAAATGTTGTTTGAAATATAGTTACCACAAAAATGTTATTTGAAAGGTAATACGACTAAAATGTTCATAGAGCTCAAACCATTACCATATATGTTTCCTTGTAACTTGTATTCCGATTGTGGTTTAGTTGAGAAATTTCTTCTTTACGAGTATTTATATACCATATATGTAAGATGTTTTAGTTGTTGTAGTTCGATTGTGATTTGATTTTTATAGTCATTTGAAAGAATCACTACCATAAAAACCAATGTAAATCTTAGTAAAAACACTTTTCATGAACTTAAGTGTATAAAGTTAAAGCCTGCATGATTAGCATGAGATAATGTAATTGAGAGGAAAAATGTTAGAAAAATATGTGTTTGATGAAAGACATGGTTATTATTATTATTGTGTGTGTCCTATTGAATTGGATATAAATATGTGTTTGATATATATATATATATATATATATATATATATATATATATATATATATATATATATAAAACAAATCACCTAATGTTGTGTTCTTGGCCCACATGTGATGCAATGTGTTTTAGGTTTGATAGTGGTTTTGGTTTCTATTGTTGTATGTTTCTATTGTTGTACGTTTCTATTCTTCGTTTATATTGTTGTTGTTTTTATGTTCTAGTTAAACACAAAAGACAAATGTGAAATATTTAGTTTGGTTGTGATTTCTAAATGTGAATTCTTTTCACAACACCAAAGACAAAATGTTTCACAACAATTCCTTTCATGATATTTTAAGTATTATAATGTGAATTGCAGTTGATATATATGTTGCTATTTTTCCTAATTTACACAAACATGGGTGATTCGACAGGTACATCTAATACAACTTCTGATGCAACATCTTTTAATACAAAATGTAAAAGAAAATCTAGAGGTTCCATGATGTATAGCAAGGTTAAAAAAGCCCACGAAAATAGTGTTCGCTCTCTGGTTAATTTTGATCTGAAAACCGAAAAGGCTTTTAGTGAAGATGCTAATGATTTTAAGGGTTACATGAAATTACTAGTTAGAAGCAAAGTGAGTATTTTGATAGATAAATGGCGTAAGGTTAATGGTGATTTGAAAGATAGCATATGGACCGATATTACGGTATTTATTATGATTTTTTCGATTTGTTTACAAGTATATATGACCATTTATTTTTATTTTTTGATTTACTAATAATATCAACTCTATTGTGTAAACATATGAAGTGATTATTAATCTATAGAATGATATGTTAAAAATGAAATGGATTGGATATGTTGGGGAGTGTTGGAGGGGCATTAAGATACAACTCACAAATGAATATATTAAACATCCAAAAGATAATGTAGTGACTCCATACATTAAGTATTCATTTATTGATAAGAAAGTTTGGGAGGAATTTGTAAAGTCTCTCACCTCTCATAAATTTTTGGCAAAGAGCCATAAAGGAAATAAAATAGAGCAAGAAATATCTATCCATATAGATTGTCTCATGGAGGATATGATAAACTTGAACAAAAAATGATTAATGAAAAAAGAAAAGAAAAAAAGGAACTAGAGTTGGGAGATCCTTCTAGAAGCCTTGAATAGAGTCCATCTCCATCATCACACCATAAGAAATGGCAGAGGGCATGTCAAATACCAGAGTGCTCGTTCACATCAAAGGTTACACGCGATGTGACTCAAAAAGTTGTAAGGAAATACTTTTTTCAAAGTTATTAATTTTTTTAGTTAATTCTAATTGAATTAATTTAATGTGTAGTTGGATATACTGGTTGAACAAGTCAAAGTTGGTGCCTTTGTTCCATAATACTATCATGAAATATTGGTAGAAGCGATTGGAACCGAGGAGCATGTTGGGCGTGTGTGTGGTCTTGGAAGAGGCGTCGGCTTGAAGATACATTTTGGACCATCGCAACCATTTAAAAATGTAAATTTTAGGAGATAAATTGAAGAGATAGTAGCTGAAAAGATAAAGGAGATATTATAATAAGAGCGGGAGAAGTGGAATCAGAAAGGAGGAGCAGGAAGAGCCAAAGAGGATGTTGCAGGAGGTGCGAGGGAAGATGTTGGAGGAGTTGTGTAAGGAGAGAGAGAGGATTGTTGTATCCTAAAAAAATTCCATGATTTTTTTCATTAACTTATTATTTTAAGTGTTCTTTTTCATTATGATATTTGTGTTAAGATCTCTGATGTCAATACAATTTGCAAGATAATTGTCCTTTGTGTCATTTCTCATTTTTAAATCAATAAAAGTCAATTACCCCATAAAAATTAAATGATTGGATTAAAATTAAGTTTGTTATAATTGTCATCCATCCATTCATTTCATTTATCACATGCATTTTATAAAATTGGAATTAAAAAGTCGATATGAATATATACGGGGTCTGGTGTACAAAGAAAAAAGTTTTTCTCTTAAAGGTCATTCAAATTTATTCATCATCAAAATTCTAAATCCAAATCCATTTTCAAGTGGCATTCCATTCATACATACATCAAATGTATCATTTACACAGTTACACTCAAAATTCAAATTAAAAGTCAAATACAAAAATTGAATCTTCCACTTAAGACACAAGTACAAAATATTACATTTTATTGATTGTCACATACATAATACATTACATCATACCATTCGTCACATACGTACACCAAAAGTCAAATAAAAGTCAATGAAACATTTCATTCCATCATGTACATATATCACTATTACACATGAATTTTACAACAAATTAATTCACATGGTTTAGACTAGGGAATCCCACCTTCACATGCTCATAATGATCTCTCTTTCATCGCCTTCACACATTCACACAAATTTACAACAAACTCACACGAATTTCTCCTCACTCCTCACACTATTCTTATCCAAATCCCACATAATCCTCTCTCTCTCTCTCTCATATATAGACACACAAATCCGTCATCCTAATCCACACACATTTGCAACAGACTTCAAATGATTTTTTCTCAATTCTCACCAAAAATCTCACACACTGTACATACTCCACGCACTTGAAGTTCTAACAAAATCTTGCACTATAAAGCCTAAGAGATAATACATAATTTACAACCACAAATTTTACCAAAATAAGAAAAGAGAACTGAAAACAAAGCTTCTTTATGATGAAGAAACTTTGAGTAACCGAGTCACATCCATCTGCGATTTCCACCACCATTGAAGCGTTTCTTCACTGCTTCAGGTCACCACCCCTTTACTTCTACATTTTCCTTGAGCTGGACCTCCAAATAAAAAACAGAAAGTTCACGAGTCAACCATAGTGTTAATTGATTTGAGAAGAAGAAGGAATAGAAGTAGAAAACAGAAGCAGAAAAAAGCAAAAAGGATTGAAAAACGAATTTACTATGAAATTTGGAGCCGTTTGAGAAATTTGCAGGTTGCCAGAATTTGGGAATACCTTGCAGGAAAACACATCCCTCACCAGAATGTTCACCGGATTCTGGAAAATCCAAAATCCCGATTAGGTACTCTTCTTCACTTTTTTTTTTGCATTCTCTTGTCCGATATGTGCTCATGTGTTTGTTTTTACATTATCCCTTTGATTTCTTGCTTTAATTTTCTTCAATTCACACAAACCAAACAAATTTTGGTTTATAAGGTTTTTGCATTCTTTATTTTCCAGATTGATGAGTTTATGTTCATAATGAAGTTTGTTCTAATTGATTAATGTTAGGATGTTGTTAGCTTGAAAAATCGAGTTATAACCTGGGTGCTTAAAAGATTTATGGGTTGAGTGTTCTTCGTGAACATGAAGAACACGAGGTGAGAAAGCGGAGAGAGAATTAGAGGTAAGAAAGAGAAAAATAGTTGCAAATGAGGAGAGATCTATTGGATCCCCTATTTTGACCTACTATTGTTTTTTCTCTAATGCCCCCTGACCAAATCAGAGCCTATTGATCAATCTCAAGGATACTCGTGTATAGGAGTCCCTATAGTAACACTGCAATTTGGGACCTAAAATCTTGATTCTTTGGTCTAAAATGCTCCCCTTTATTTGATCTTTCTTTTGATCAAAGTCGTCTGATCTTCGTCAGACGACCACACACGTTCCTGGCCTTTTTTCCTTTTGATTTGCTTTCGGGCCTCAACTTTAGGATTTATCCTTATATTAAGCCACACACCCCCATTATTTTTCATACCCTTGACTTTTGCTTTTTATTTTATTAAGTTGTTGGGCCTTAAGGTCAAGTGCTTTTTCTTTTTCTAAACCTCATTGCATGTGTGCACCACTTTTGTTGTTTTTTGAATTTTATTTTATTTTAGTATGTTTGTTCTTTTGATAAATGTATTAATATCTGTTTTAATAAACTAATTAGTTAATGCTATCAAAATAAATGAATAAAATCAATATTTTATTTTTATCAAAATCATATATATATATATTCAAACTAGATCAAACTTGTCTTCATAATAAAGTCACACTTATTTACAATCAAACCCAAACCATTTTTCACTAATAAAAATTCAAGCATTTTCACATTTAAACCAAAATCATTTTCTCAATCAAAATCGGATGAAAAAGGATTAGTTGGACGTAATATCCATCACTTTCCCCTAAGTATTTGGATACAAGCCGTATCGCTTGCCTTTCGAATATTTATCATTCTCTCAAATCTTTGTCACAATAAAATCGGATGAAAAATGATTAGTTAGACGTAATATCCATCCTTTTCCCTGAGTATTTAGATACTAGACGTATAGCTTGCATTTTGAATACTCGTTATCATTTTAAAACCTAATAACGCAATCGAGTTCAACATGTTCCTTATCAGATGAAAAAGGATTAGTTGGACGTAATATCCATCCTTTTCCCTGAGTATTCAGACACCTTCCATATAACTTGCCTTTTGAGTACTCGTAATCTTCGAGAGACTCTGATTAAATTCTTATCAAATCTTTTTCACAACTAAATCTAATGAAAAAAGATTAGTTGGAAGTAATATCCATCCTCTTCTTAGAGTATTTGGATACTAGCCGTATATCTTGCCTTTCGAATAATCATCTTCCAC